>NC_053490.1:209148446-209865946 GCF_905171775.1 Rana temporaria | reverse complement strand
CCTGGCCGGTGCTTGTTGGAGATGTGAGGGGCAGCGGGAGACACACAACGCATATGATGTTCAGCACCAGGAGGAGTGTGGACAGCGCACAGCAAGAGCGCCCGCTCTATGACTATACATGTGCCCACTCTGAGCTCCCATCACATCTGGACTGCTACTCCCCTCCTCCTCTCCTCCTGCCACATCTAAGACCTGTGCTTGGCATTACTCAATACACAGCTTTCCTATGGACACATGTCACTGATGTGTCATTACATTTTTACATTTTACACTGCACTGCGAATATACTGTATATATATATATATATATATATATATATATATATATATATATATATATATATATATATATATATATATATATATACATATGTCAGTGGCTGCTGGTGCTCATCATTTTTGGGGGAGCGCAAACAAACTGAAAAATAAAATAAAAAATCAATTGCAGTCTCACTGTGCCCATCAAACGCAGCCACTGTGACATCAAACGCAGCCACTGTGACATCAAACGCAGCCACTGTGACATCAAACGCAGCCACTATACCCATAAATTGCCACCACTGCGCCCATTAAACGCTGCCACTGTTCCCAATAAACGCCGCCACTGTGCCCATCAAACGCAGCCACTGTACCCATGAATTGCCACCACTGTGCCATCAAACGTTACAGTAGCTGCGTTTGATGGCACAGTGGTGGCAATTCATGGGTACAGTGGCTGCGTTTGATAGGCACAATGGCAGCTTTTAATGGGCACAGTGGCAGCGTTTAATGGGCGCAGTGGTGGCAATTTATGGGTATAGTGGCTGAGTTTGATGGCACAGTGGCTGCGTTTGATGGCACAGTGGCTGCGTTTGATGGCACAGTGGCTGCATTTGATGGGCACAGTGAGGCTGCAATTGATTTTTTATTTTATTTTTTCAGTTTGTTTGCGCTCCCCCACCCCATTAATTGTGCCCCACCAATTGCCACCAGTTTGCCCCATCAATTGCCACCAGTTTTCCCTAATCAAATGCTGCCAGTGCGGCCGGCACTTACCTGTCTCGGGTCAGTGCTGTCCTCCACGCTCCCTCCGAGTCCTCGATGTGTTCTCCCGTCCTCTTTTGCTTTGAATGGACGCCTGGTAGGCGTCCTATCACAGCGCCTGTCACTTAAGCCAATCAGGTGTCACTGGGTAACCAGACCTGGTGCACCTGATTGGCTGAGAGGCGGGTCAGTGTTAGGGAAACGAATACATCGTAAGCAGGGAACGCACAGCAGTGCGCCCGGTACTTACCAATTCGGAAGCCCTATTAGAGCCGACGCGTCTAATCAGACACTTTCGAAAAACACCCCCGCTGCTGAATTCTGGGCGGCAGCGGCGACAATAGATAGGTTCATGCAATGCATGAATCTTTCTATTGGAGATTGAAGGGTGCAGGAGAGGGGGGGGGGGGCGGCGCCCCTGTACCCTCTATGGACGCACCGCCACTGATATGTGTATATATACACAGTGCATCTGGAAAGTATTAACAGCGCTTCACTATTTCCAATTTTTCTTATGTTACAGCCTTATTGCACAATAGGATAAATTCATTATTTTCCTCGCAATTCTACAAACAATACCCCATAATGACAACGTGAAAGAAGTTTTTTTGAAATCTTTGAAAATGTATTAAAAATAAAAAATGTACATAAGTATTCACAGCCTTTGCCATGACACTCTAAATTGAACTCAGGTGCATCCTGTTTCCACTAATCATTCCAGATGTTTCTACAACTTGATCGTAGTCCACCCATGGTAAATTCAGTGGATTGGACATGACTTGGAAAGGCACAAACCTGTCTATATAAGGTCCCACAGCATTGACGGCCCATTCATAGAGGACGCACATACGGGCATCGCCCTCTCTATCCATGCATCTGACCCCCTGATCTACATATCAGGGTGCCAGACTATACATTCCAATTGGGGGGGGGGGGCTGGGTTTGAAGCACATGATTAGAGACATAGGCTTAAAAAAGGGTGGGCTTAGAGTGCAAAGCACTGTGCCCCGAGCCCACCCAGTTGTGTGATGATAGTAAATACATTTTTGTTATTTTCACACTAAAGTTCCTCCCCGACAATAAGAATGCAGGTTGTGAGACCTGTTTGCCGGTTGGCCAAAGCGTCAGGTTATTCTATTGGATGCCTAGCACTTAGGCGGAAGAGAGGAGACACATTGCAGAGGCAGATGCTAGAGGAGCAGACACCGGAGCTGCTGCACACCCCTGCAGCCCACACGGCGGACGGACCGTGCTGGAGGACACCACAGGCCACCATTTATATTGGTTAAGTGTCCGGGGTGGGGGGGTGGTAGTGCCATGCTGCCGGCTGCCCGGGGATTGGTTGTGCTGCACTGCCGGCCCCCTGGAGGGGTTGTAGTGCTGCGCTGCCACCCCTCGGGGAGGTGGTAGTGCCACACCACCAGCTTCCCATAGGGGGGATTTGGTGGTTGTTTGTCACCCTCCCCAAAAGAAAAACCCACCAGCCGCCCCTGTCTCACAGTTAACAGTGCATGTCAGAGCACAAACCAAGCCATGAGGTCCAAAGAATTGTCTGTAGACCTCCGAGACTTTTTATCTTTATTTATTCTTTAGAAAATGGAATTTAGGGTAAACCCACCTAGATCAGATTCTAGCTAAAAGTTAGTGTAATTGATTACATAAAAAGATCAGCTTTTTACATTGTCCAATTTCCACATTCTTCTACCGGGAGGAGAATGGAAAGTAGTATGAAAACAAATGCGGGGGGGGGGGGGGCGAACTGAGTATAAGAAGAGAAGTAATTCTATAATTTCACCTGTACATAAAGAGTTAAGCGGGAAGAGATCTTCTATACACAAGAGAGCAGGTTAAAGAATTTGTGGCTGAGATCAAATGTTTTTTTTTTTCCGTGTATCTTTGGCATGCCAGGCCCGAAACCAAATCAACCTACATATCTAAACAGAAAAATCATTGACATGAGACATCAGCTTGGAGGCTTGCAAAAGACAATCACAGCTGATCCACATGGCTCCAGAAAATTGATCCAAAAGCTCCAGGACATGAAGGTTTAACCTTGGGATTGAGCTGTCTCGTTTAAGAGAGTTGATCAAAATTGAAATGGATTCACAGATCTGAATTGCTACCAATGAAGTGTGGAAACTGAGACCTAAGCAGGGAACCTAACTCATATTCAGTGGAAGGGCAAAACATAATCTACCTGTTTGATAACATGTTTGCTGATGTGGGCAACTGGGACATCTTCAGTGGATAAATACTTCTTCACATTGTCAGATGGAAGCCATGACTTCACAGGTCCAGAGGGTACAAAAAGGTCTGGAAAGCATTACAAGCAGAGCACGGTGCCCGAAGGTCACTTGTCAAGTAAACCTTCACTCTTCAGTCTAGCGGGGTTCGCGTATGACCTTCAAAACTTTGCAGAGGATACAGGCCTGAAGGTCACTTGTCAAGTAAACCTTCACTCTTCAGTCTAGCGGGGTTCGCGTATGACCTTCAAAACTTTGCTGAGTATACAGGCCCGATAGCTGCCGTTTAGAGACTAGCTCAAGCAGCGTCTTTAAAGTCTTCACTGACGTCACTGAATAAAAAATATCCATGGCATAAGAAGCACCTTGTTTGAATAATAAGATAAAAAAATATATATGATAAAAAGTATTGTAAAAATATAGTTTGAAAAAGCAAACAACCTATTAGGACATCAACAAAACTGAAGCTTCAGTCTAGTATCAAGCAATAAGAAGTGGATAATATTACCAGAGGGAAGAGACTTGTCTTGAAATGTAGAAATAAAATATTTTTACAGAAAATTTAAATATTATATTTTCTTAAAGCTAAACGATACTCCTCAAATACTTACTTTTACTCCAACAATGCAAATGGTTCCTTACCAGCGCTGACATTTTTCCCTGGCTTCCGGCGGGTTCCAGGTCTTCGACCATCTTGTTTGGAAGGGTGGCTTCATCCGAATGGAACTTCCCCTTTATAGTGCCGTCGTACGTGTTGTAAGTCACAGCGCTTTGCTAGAGCATTTATTTTTTCACGATCGTGTGTAGGCAAGGCAGTTTTAATGATCGGGTTGAAAAAAATTTAGTTTTTTCTAGACCCTTAAAAACTTTGTTTTTTACAACCCGAAAAATGATCGCGTGTACACGGCATTCGTCTTAGACAACTAAACACACAGCTACTGTAATTATGTTCCACCATTAGGCTTGGTTCACATTACTGCAATGTGATTTTGACATAATTTGCAGTGCAATTATGTAGTGCGACTTTGGGTTCTATGGGTTCAAATCGCACAGTAAATCGCACCAACGACCCAAGTCGCATCTGAAATCACATGAGTGTGAACGAGGCCTTAGATACATAACAAAATTATCTTTTTTTTCTGGGTATGAAAAAAAAATTCAAATGCCCTGTACACACGATTGCAAATTCCAACAGCAAAAGTGCGATGTAAACATTTGAACCGAAATTCCGACTGTGTGTATGCTCCATCGGACTTTTGCTGTCGGATTTTCCGCCAACAAAAGATTGAGAGCTGGTTCTCAAATTTTCCGATCGTCTGTAGCAATTCCGCAAAATTCCGCCGCATGTTCGGAAACGATTCGACGCATGCTCGGAAGCATTGAACTTCATTTTCTCGGCTCGTCGTAGTGTTGTACCTCACCACGTTCTTGACGGACGAAAGTTCAGAGAACTTTTGTGTGACCATGTGTATGCAAGCCAAGCTTGAGCTGAATTCCTTCGGAAAAACCATCCAAGGTTTTTCCAACGGAAAATCCGATCGTGTGTACGCAGCATAAGAGGACCACTGGACAGCAGGAACAATTGCAGTGTAAGCCATGTTCAGGTCACCCTCATCTCATAGTGTTCCCTTTTTTTTCTTGAAAGATACACTGAGCAAGTGAAATAAGTGCTAAGTACCATGTGGTATACAGTAGCGAATAATGCCATGAGCAGACACTTGGGACTTCTGTTCTGCACAAAAAAAGAATAAGTAAATATAGAGCTGTAGGTTAATAGTCATTTTTTCCTTCAGAGCTTCTACAAGGTCATATGCGACCATGTACAAGCTAACCATGAGAAATAATGTGTGCCAGAAGTGACTCCAGCTTCATTTGTGTGATGGGCTTTTTACTCCTATGCCGCATACAGACGATCGGAAATTCCGACAACAAAACCATGTTTTTTTTCCCGATGGATGTTGGCTCAAACTTGTCTTGCATACACACGGTCGCACAAATGTTGTCGGAAATCCCGAAAGCCAAGAACGCGGTGACGTACAAGACCTACGATGGCACTATTAAAGGGAAGTTCAATACCAGTCGTGTTAGTGGAAGTTTGGTGAGAGATGATTTGCGCTTTTCTGCCTCATGCTTTTCAGTCCGTAACAGCGTGATAAATGTGCTCTCTCCATTACGAACGCTAGTTTTACCAGACTGAGCGCTTCCGTCTCGTACTTGATTCAGAGCATGCGTGGAATTTTGTGCGTCGGAATTGTCCACACATGATCAGAATTTGCGAGAATGGATTTTGTTGTCGGAAAATTTGAGAACCAGCTCTCAAATTTTTGTTGTCGGAAATTCCCACAGCAAATGCCCGATGGAGCCTACACACGGTCGGAAATGTTTGACAAAAAACTCCCATCGAACATTTGTTGTTGGAAATTCCGACACCAGTGCCAGCAATCAGTGCCCATCACTGCCCACAAGTGCCACCAATCAGTGTCCATTAGTGATTCCCGTCAGTGCTGGCTATCAGTGCCGCCTATCAGTGCTGCCCATCAATGCTGTCCATCAATGCCCATCAGTGTCGCCCATCAGTGCCACCCATCAATTCCCATCAGTACAGCCTATCCGTGCCACCTATCAGTGCCTAACAGTGTCCATCAGTGCAGCCTAACAGTGCACATAAGTGGCACCTATCAGTGCTAATCAATGCCACATATCAGTGCCACCTAATCAGTGCCCATAAGTGCAACCTCATCAGGGCACATCAGTGAAGGAGAAAAATGAACAAAGTAAATTATAAAAAATTAAAAACCCAGCAGTTATTTAATACCACCAAACGAAAACTCTATTTGTGTGAAGAAAATGATACAAATTTCATTTGGGTACAGTGCAGCATGACTGTGAAATTATCAAAGTGTGACGGCGATGAAAGCTGAAAAATGGCCTGGGCAGGAAGGGGGTGTAAGTGCCCAGTAGGCAAGTGGTTAATGTAGCCTCTGCTGTAATCTTGTCTTGCCCATCCAAAAGTTGTTTCAATACTTATACATAAGGAGAATAGAGAATCCATCAGACACTTTTGGCTGTGTGTGTGTAAAGCAGCACCATTTACTAGATGTGTTCAAAAGCTCAAAGAAATGTATTGCTAAAAGAGATTTAAAAACCTGATCTTAAAATCCTAACTTTAATGTTCACGTCTGATGCAGCTGACATGAAAAAGAGACCGTAAGAGTGCCTTAAAACAGGCAGGGGATACCACTATGTTTGTAATATGTCCTCCACACTGTGATCATTCATTCATAAAATGTGTGGAGCCTGCGGTGTTCTTCAGAGTGTTCTTTGTACTACAGAGAACTCTTCATCATAGACGGCACCTTTGACAGGTCATGTAACCAGGCCCAACTTCTCCATGCACTTTTTTCCCCATTCATTAAAATGGAGAGCATACTTGTAAAGCACACTGTTGTTCTTATACCTGCGCCCGTGTTTTTTTTTTATGTTTCTTGAAAAGTAGCAGTATGGCTGCAATAACGCATCTCCCTTGCTGTATAATCATCCCCTGAAATACTGTACATTTATTGAGAAACTTTATCCTGAGTTCTTCTTACATGAAAAAAAACAGTATGGCCCGGATTCACATACCTTGGCGCATAGTTATGCCGGCGTAGCGTATCGAATATACGCTACGCCGACGTAGCGCAGAGCGGCGAGCACAGTATTCACAAAGCACTTGCTCCCTAATCTACGCTGGGTTCCCTCGGCGTAACTCGTCGTAAGTGGCAGTGGGCGTGAGCCATGCTAATGAGGCGTGACCCCATGTAAATGATGGGCCGAGCGCCATCAAGATACGAATAACAAACGGCGCATGCGCCGTCCCATGGACGCTTCCCAGTGCGCATGCTTAGAATCACGTCGAAACAACTGCCTAAGTTACGTCGAATCATTGCCTACGACTTGAACGTAACCTACGACTAGCCCTATTCACGTACTACGTAAACGACATTAAAAAACGACGGCTGTGTTCCCTGGTGCAGCCATTTGCATTGATGCTACTGACTTACACTGGCTTTATGAGGCTTAACTTTACGCCGGACGTACGACTTACGTAAACCGTGTATATTGATGCACCGGGCGCAAGTACGTTCGTGAATTGGCGTATCTCACTCATTTGCATATTCGAATCGTAAATCAATGGGAGCGCCCCTTGCGGCCAGCGTTTTAGAGAGCGATCTTCTCCGCCGCTTCCGGGTATGGGCTGCGTGACTGGGCGTTCCTATTTGATTGACAGGCTTCCGACAGTCGCATACATCGCGTCACGAGTAGCCAAACAAAGCCGAACGTCGGTGCGGCTCTATACGGCGCCTGCGCCGTTAGACTACTTTCGGAAAATCGTGAAGCGATGGATGCGACCGTCGGAAGCCTGTCAATCAAATAGGAACGCCTAGTCCCGAAGACCATACCCGGAAGTGGCGGAGAAGATCGCTCTCTAAAACGGTAAGTACTGCTTCGATTTTAACCACTTGCTTACTGGGCACATAAACCCCCTTCGTTCCCAGGTGAAATCTCAGCGTCCGGCACTGCGTCGCTTTAACTGACAATTGCGCGGTCGTGCGACGTGGCTCCCAAACAAAATTGGCGTCCTTTTTTCCCCACAAATAGAGCTTTCTTTTGGTGGTATTTGATCACCTCTGCGGTTTTTATTTTTTGCGCTATAAACAAAAAAAGAGCAACAATTTAAAAAAAATATATATTTTTTTTACTTGTTGCTATAATAAATATCCCAATTTTTTTTTTAAAAAACTATTTTTTTTCTCAGTTAAGGCCGATACGTATTTTTCGACGTATTTTTGTAAAAAAAAAAAAAAAAATCGCAATAAGCGACTGGTTTGCGCAAAAGTTATAGCGCCTACAAAATGGGGAACAGAATTATGATTTTTTTTATTATTTTTTTTTTTACTAGTAATGGCGGCGATCTGCGATTTTTATTGGGACTGGGATATTGCGGCGGACGTATCGGACACTTTTGACACAAATTTGGCGCCATTCACATTTATACAGCGATCAGTGCTATAAAAATGCACGAATTACTGTATAAATGTGACTGGCAGTGAAGGGGTTAACACTAGGGGGTGAGGAAGGGGTTAACTGTGTAGCCTGGGTGTGTTATAACTGTGTGGGGGGAGGGGGGTGACTGGGGGAGGGGACCGATGCTGTGTCTCTATGTACAAGAGACACAGATCGGTCTCCTCTCCTCTGACAGCACGTGGAGCTCTGTGTTTACACACAGAGCTCCACGTCCCTGCTGTCACCTGCCGTGTCACCGACGATCGCGTGTACCCGGCGGACATCGCGGCCGCCAGGTACACGCATCGGGTCTTCGGCGATGCGTCGGGACAGTTTTTACCCGCCGCGCGCCACCCAGTGGCGCGCGCGGGTAGTGCACATAAAAGGCCGTTTTTAAACGGCCACTTGGCACTTGAGAGCCGCGCTGCGGACGTATTTCGTCTATAGCGCGGATCTCAAGTGGTTAAAAAAACTACGCGATTCCCCTTGACAAAATGAGCATCAATCTAATGTTAAAAATGTTTTTTTGGGTGAACTCCCGCTTTAAAAGCAAAGCATATTTGCATCATTTACAAATCACCTATCCATGCCTAACAATGATACCATAAAGCTAGCCATACTTTATACAATTTTCTTATCAAATTTTCTTTAGATTTACTTTCCACTATGTAGTGTCAGGGCCTGCCTGTCTGCACACAAATGGAAAATGTTAATGTTTGACATATTATATGGTTTTGGTAAATCTAAAGGAAAGTGTGCAAGAAAATAGTATATTGTATGGTCAGCCTAATGCCGCGTACACACGGTCGTTTTATGTGATGAAAAAAAATGATGTTTTTAAAAACGTCACTTTAATTGACCGTGTGTGGGGGAAAACGTCGTTTTATGTCTTCTAAAAAACGACCAAAAAAAATTGAAGCATGCTTCAATTTTATGTGTCGTTTTTCAAAAGTGCACTTTTTACTTCACAGAAATTGACCGTGTGTAGCAAAAACGTTGTTTAAAACGACGTTTTTTCATCCGCGCATGCCCAGAAGCTACTTATGAAGCGAGCTTCAATGGAAAAACGTGGTGGAACGTAACCTCGCTTTGCTAGAACATTGTGAGAAAACGATGGTGTGTAGGCAACTTCGTCTTTGAAAATTGAAGTTTCAAAAACGTTGTTTTTTACTTCACAGAAAATGTTGTTTTTTTTCATCACATAAAGTGATGGTGTGTATGCGGCATTAGGCCGGTCATACTTGGTTCGAATCTCGGCCGGTAAAGATTTGAATCGGTAATGGGCAGGCTGAAGGTACCAAGTTGATCAATTTATCAACTTGGGTACAACCAGCCTGCCGGATTCTCCTAAGATCATCGCCTTAGACACAGATCAATAACAAAAGATCATCTTTACTTTCATCACTTTTTTTACTACATAGCCCAATGGTTGCCCCAGGCACAGGACAGAGAATAACAGCTGTTAGCCTGGATGCACTGAGGCTAATGCTGCCACTACACCTCTAGAATTATGTTTGAATGTTCAGATGAGAATGTATAAAAATCTCTTCTCCAACCATTCGGTGGTGCCTTCATGGCCAATTTCAAATGACTTTTTATTCAAGTACCGTGTAAATGGCTTGCTTTTCATAGAGCGATGTTGGTGTGCATGGTTGCACCTGACCTTCAGACCCTTCTACCTCCTCCTACCTCTTCTTTCATCTATTTAGGAATCATTCATTCGTACAAACCTCAATTTGTACAGGAACAAACGGCTTCCTTACTAAAGAACATTCTACTTCCAAATTTACTGCACTCGCATAAGACTAGTTATGATCTTTCTCAGCAGGCAATTCAACAATTGAAAATTAGTTCCCATTAATATCCCTAAAAAAGTTCAGTCCTTGTCCTTTGACTTTTTTTGGATTGCTCTGGTCGAAATTGATTGCTGAATCGTCCCATTTAACATCAAATAAACATTCTGTAAATTACAATTTAAGGCCAGTTTAAAGGCCCATACACACAATCGGACTTTTTGACAACAACGGTCCGACGGACGTGTTTTATCGGACAATCTGACCGTGTGTATGCTCCATCGGACAATTGTTTTCGGTTTTTCAACGGACAAATGTTTGCTGTGAATGCTCTCAAACTTTCCGGCAACAAATGTCCGATGGGGAATAATCCTATCGTGTGTACACAATTCCATCGGACTTAAGTCCAAAGTATAAACACCCATGCTCAGAACCAATGCTAAAGATTGGACAACAATAGCATAAGTTGCCCAAAGGGTGGTGGTAAAGAGCTGAAACTACACATGATTTGGTGAAAGTTGGCTGAAAATGTTTTGCTGTATGTATGCAGAACGCCCATTCGGACAAAAATCCATGGAAAAGTCAGATGGAAGTCCGAACATGTATATGAGGCTTAAGAATATGATTGCATCTTTCTGACTCTGGGCAGGGTGAAAATGAAAGATTGTTTTGTTTTATTCACTGGACTGTAGCAAAGCTGCACCACCTTTGGCATTTGGGGTGACATGATATTTCTATTACAAATGCAGAAAATGATAAAGAGGGAACTTGATTTTTTTTCTTAAACACGTCCATTTCCTTGAACAAAAGTATTAAACCAAAATAAAGAAATCAAGATTGTGGGTCTAAATGCTAAAGGTTTATAAATGTAAAAAAACAAAGTATTTTATTATAAAAATAATGCTTACTCTCATTACTATCAAAGTAAGAACAAGATTGATAAAAACATATGTATCATTTATTAGAGGGAATTCACGTGTATGTGTCTTAAAATATGGTTTAGAAAACAGGCAACTACATCTGGAAAATGTGATTGAGTTCTCTCCAAGGTACTGTATGGAAATATCTCTAGTCTATAGAGCTGAGCTACAGTATCTTTGGTAAATGTTGTTTAATTCAGCCAAGTAGAAAATGTTTTAACATAAAAGAACACTGTTCCATTTCTTGGGTGTTTGAAAGCAGGTTACATTGCACGTGTCTTAATGAAGAATTGTAATACATATGCATGGAAGATGATAATAGCATATTAGAAAAAAAAATTAAATACATACTGTATGGCTTAATTTTTAAGACATCAGGCAGACATCAGAGTATACATTATATACTGTTGTACATTGTTGTATTAGGCCTCATACACACGATAGGTTAACCAGAGGACAACGGTCTGACGTAAAACACAACGACGTGCTGAAAAAAACGAAGTTCAATGCTTCCAAGCATGCGTCGACTTGATTCTAAGGCCCCGTACAGACGACGGAACATGTTTGCAGAAACTGGTCCGCGGACCAGTTTCAGCAGACATGTTCGGTCGTCTGTACAGCCGAGCGGACAGGATTCCAGCGTACATTTGCCCGCCAGACCGTTTTCGAGCAGGCAAATGTTTCTAAACATGTTTAGAAACATGCCCGCTGGAATCCTGTCCGTCGGACATGTTTGGTCATCTGTACAGACTTACCGTACATGTCCGAGCGGCCGCCATCCCTCGCATGCGTCGAATGACTTTGACGCATGCGTGGAAGCATTGAACTGCCAGGGCCGCGCACGTCGCCGCGTCATCGTCACAGCGACGGCGCGGCCTCGTCGCCGCTTATCGTGTACGCACGGATTTCTGTATGATGGTGTGTACAGCCATCATACAGAAATCTCCGGGCGGGCATGTACGCTGAAAACGTACATGTTTGCCTGTCTGTACGAGGCATAAGCATGCATGGATTTTAACCGATGGACGTGCCTACTAACAATCATTTTTTTCCCATCGGTTAGGAATCCATAGGTTAATTTTAAAGCAAGTTGGCTTTTTTTTAACCTATGGTTAAATAACCTATGGGGCCTACACACGATCGGTTTGGACCGATGAAAACGGTCCTTCAGACCATTGTCCTCTGGTTAACCTATGGTTTTTTTGTACAACATTGGCTTTAAACAGGTAACCGAAAGCTGATTACTGTGATTAAGGGCCTTTCACACTGTGCTTTGTTGGAAAAAATGTCGTAATAACGTCGTTTTTTTCCATGCCGAAAAATGAACGTGTGTTCGCGGCATTACAGTCCCACTCCATAGGAATATAAGTGACACTGGTCCATCAGACCATTCTCAGCGGTTTAACCGATCGTGTGTACGCGGCATCAGTCACAGTGCCCCACAAGTTCCAAGATAGATAGCTCAGATAGCTCATGAAAATAACGAAAGAGACTCAGTACTTTTAGTCTGAAGCTGAAGCTAGGGATGATGTCATTAGGTTGCACAATGTTCAAGTTTTAACATTATAAATGTCCTTAATGCCTCAATTGGCAGGAAAACAAGGAGTAATACCAAAACAAGGCTCAGGAATTTGTGGTCCCGTAGCTAAAAAGGAACACTGATTTTATGTTGTGTTTTTTCCCCCCCATGTTTCCATGTTTTCATAATTTTTAATTATGTTAATTCGTTTTTGGATTTTTATACCATTTATATTTTGTACTGCAAATTTTTGAGTGCTATGTTGTTTATGTCGTAGAATGTACACACGCATGACCACCGTATTGGTTTCTCAGTGTCTGAGATCCTGAAGAAGTGTTGACTTCCATGAAATGCATAGACTTGAGTTATTATACACTACTGGATGATGTAATTATTTCTTTATATTTGCTGTGTCATTGGTTTTAGGTAAATATTGTGTACATTTCTTTGTCACGGTTTTTTAATTAATTATAAGACAATTTGAAAGTTTTATATATATTGTTGAACTGGATATTTATAAGGGTTCCCGCTGGGTGTCCATAAAGTCCCTCTATATTACATTTCCTCTAACTTGCCCTTTAAAAACCATTGCATGGTTCATTAGGTTTATGCTAGAACATTTTTTATTAAAAAAATAATAACAATTACATATTTAATTAAAAATTGAATTATTAATACAGACTAATACATCCCCACCATGATTGGACCCCTGGCCAAAAAAGGTTTAAAAAATACATATATATATATAGATATATATCTTTATATATCTATATATCTATATATATATATATATATATATATCTATATATCTATATATATCTATATATATATATATATATATATCTATATATATCTATATCTATATATATATCTATATCTATATCTATATCTATATCTATATCTATATCTATATCTATCTATCTATCTATCTATCTATCTATCTATCTATATATATATATATATATATATATATATATATATATATATATCTATAGATATCTATATATATAATTTTACATGTTTATGTTTTGAAACTGCAGGCAAGTCCTTTAGCAATATGGACAGAAGAGATAATTAGCAGGTACAATTTCTGCCTTGCACATGCAAATGATGAATTATGAACCCATTTTGATGCTAGCACATACGTATTGTTAAAAATTAAATATCATTTTTTTTAATATTCTTATCATAAGATCATCTTTCTGAGTAAAAATTATTTTATTTAAAATCTAAATAAAATTTAAAGTGACATCTTAATTGCCTAAAGTATCCCTGTCACCAAACTCTCACACCATCAAAAAAGATAGCAGTAAAAATAGGAGACATTATACTTACCTTTTTGGCAGCCCATGTCTTCAAATACCTTTGGGATGCTCCTCCCTAGCCACAGCAAGTATTCGACAGGTTGAATGGGTCAAATAAGTGGTTCCTACACTTCATTTAGTGGGTTTTCCTGCTGGCTGGTATGTCCTGTAGTGGTGTACTAGGTGGTAGTACTAGGTGGTAGAAGGAACCACAGCATGTGGCAGGTATAAAAACAACAAGAAGTGTTGAATACCTGTGATGGCTAGGGAGCAGCATTGCAGGTGGAAAAGTAAGTATAGTACCTCTTCTTTAAGCAGGTTTTTTTTCTTTTGGTTTTCAATGTATAGTCACAGGGTCACTTTAAGCAAGTCATTTGTGACTTGTTTCTGGAAGCTATGTATTTTGTAGTGTTTGATATGTAAAATATTGTAAGAGAACTAGAAACCTAAACCATAAAAAAATGAAACCTCCTGTGAATCGCTGATTTGTAATCATTCATCTTACAGATTTTCTGTTTGACCCAACTGATGATACTGTGAAAGAGGAGATATCTGATACTGAATCTTCATTGTCTGAGGATATATAGTGTTCATCTAAATCTTGTTTCCGCTTGCACTGCTGGTAGAATTGCAAAGCAATGTTATATTTCTTCTCAGAAAGGCCAAAGCAGTGATAAGGTTCTATATTGTGACGCCTGAAAAAAATAAAAATATCAGTGAGACAAAAGTTGTTTTGTTAAAAGAAAAATAAAGAGGCTTTTTGTAAATTACATTTTTATTTAATAAATGTATAAACTATTTGATAAAGGATGTTTTAATAATTTGTATAGGACCGAGGAACGGGTCGGCCTCGACTGCCGACATCACGGGCACCCTGAACAGGTAAGTGTCCAGTATATGTAGCTGCTGAAGTTTAATAATTTTTTTTAGGCGGACCTCCGCTTTAAGACCTCTTTTTCTCAATGTAAACATAATTGTATGATGTAAAATTATAGGCACTGTGCTTCTTCAGGTGACCATAGACATTGGAGAGCCATGGTTTTGCAAACACTATCTGACTGGTCTTCAACAACCCCTCTATCACCAGGCTCTTACTCAAAGTGGAACTAAACCCTCCTGTTTTTTAAAGCCAAGGAAGCTGCCATCTTAGCCTCGGTTTGAAGTTGCTGTAGTGCTGCACATGTAATCGGCTATGACAACAGGCACTTGATGGTTTGATAGTTTGACTGACAGCTATCATAAGCACATTAGTAACTGTAACAGTTATCATTCACAAAATGCCTTGATTGTAACGGTTTTGGGAAACACTTAAATTGGTGGGTTTAGTTCTGTTTTAAATCTGGATGTTTAGCTGTACTGAGGGTTGGTATTTATTGTTATGGCGAGGACGAGCAACAAGATTTCCAAACTTATCTAAAACCAGCCATACACGTATCAAAATTTGGCCAGTTCATTTATCAATCGACTTGTGTACCAGTCTGTCCCGAACTATCAATGCTGTCAGCTATAGCTGGCAACACTGATCATTGGATTCTGATGGCGGGGAAGGCTCCACGCTGTTAGAAAACAATAGCACAGAGAGAAGGATTTCCCCATCCAGATGGGGGAATCAGATCTTTTTTTTGCTCAACCCACTGTTTGAATGAAAAAAAAAAAATGTATGAGCTACGTAAAGTGGTTATAAAGCCCAACATCTTTTACTTTAATGCATTCCTTGCATTAAGGTAGAACATGTTTAGGTGCCAGCATCCCCCTCCCAGTACATGTTGGCATTCATGGTTCCCTCAATGAACTGTAGCTCCCCAGTGCCGGCAGCACTCATGGAGCCCCAAACCATGACACTCCCACCACCATGCTTGACTGTAGGCAAGATACATGTCTTTGTCACCTGATTGTCACCACAAATGCTTAACATCATCTGAACCAAATAATTTTATCTTGGTCTCATCAGACCACAGGATATGGTTCCAGTAATCTATGTCCTTAGTCTGCTTGTCTTCAGCAAACTGTAAGCAGGCTTTCTTGTGCATCATCTTTAGAAGAGGCTTCCTTCTGGGACGACAGCCATGCAGACCAATTTGATGCAGTGTGAAACAAATGGTCTAAGCACTGACAGACTGACCCCCCCACCCCTTCAACCTCTGTAGCAATGCTGGCAGCACTCATACATCTATTTCCCAAAGACACCCTCTGGAAATGATGCTGAGCATGTGCACTCAACTTCTTTGGTCCATGGCGAGGCCTGTTCTGAGTGGAACCTGTCCTGTAAAACTGCTGTATGGTCTTGACCCCTGTGCTGCAGCTTAGTTTCAGGGTCTTGCCAATCTTCTTATAGCCTATGCCATCTTTATGTAGAGCAACGATTATTTTTTTCAGATCCTCAGTGTGAGAGTGATAACACCAAATTTAAAACACATGCTCCTCATTCACACCTGAGACCTTATAAAAGAAACAAGGTGCGCTGGACCTAACATTTCCTATGTGCCTAAACATTACTTCCTTTTTGTGAGTTTTGTGTTAAGCCACTTGGCTTGCTTTTTGAATTAAATGATTTCATATATGCTACACTTAGTCTGGCGCACCTTGTTTCTTTTCTATTTGTCTCTGCAGAGTTTTGCTTCTACTCTCAAGGCTGCTGCCGCTGGTGTGAATAACTGAATAAACCTACCCCCCCCCTTTTAACTATTGTTGGGACGTTAGAGTTTCACCACATTATCTGATTGTAGCTATTACTGCTGTTACGAACATATTACTCAGTTGGTTCTTCTCCTTTTCTGTTTGACACCTGAGACCTTGTATCACTAACGAATCACATGACACCGGGGAGGGAAAATGGCTATTTGGGCCTAATTTGGACATTTTCACTTAGGGGTGTACTCACTTTTGTTGCCAGTGGTTTAGACATTAATGGCTGTGTGTTGAGTCATTTTGAGGGGACAGCAAATTTACACTGTTATACAAGCTGTACACTCGCTACTTTACATTGTAGCAAAGTGTAATTTCTTTAGTGTTGTCACATGAAAAGATATAGTAAAATATTTATAAAATGTGAGAGGTGTACTCACTTTTGTGAGATACTTAATACCAGAATACCACACAATAAATGATAAATTACTGTACTCATAAATTAAAATCTTTTCTGTGTGCCATCCTGTTTATACTGGCAACACAGGTAAATTTTTTTTTATAAAACTGCACTGCAATATTAATATAAAAAAAAAACTTACGTTTTTCCATCACAAAAACATATCTGCAGCTTTGCTCCATTAACGCCAGTAATGACACCAGGAAGGAATGTGAGCGTAGATGGATTGGCCAAAGTCAGCACATGGTCACCAACACTGAGAATGTGTGGCTGGCTGAACTTCCCAAAAATCCACTCTATGTCTTGAGTAGTTGTTTTGCCATCTGACCATGAAATAAGATAGTCATTCCTGTCATCGGCACGCTTCAGTACTTCAGCTGAAATCATAAACAGTTATTATTCACAAGTGCTGTTCACCTCCATTGTCCATGATTCTCTCACAATTTTAGGATTTACAGCCACCAAGATATTATGTAGCTTTGTCAGAACTATTGGGGTTAAAAATAATTAATTTCTAGTCTTATACATATGATTTTTTATATATATATATATATATATATATATATATATATATATATATATATATATATATATATATATATATATTTCCATGGGCAATTCAGAAGCCATTTTGTGCTATTCCCCCCCCCCCCCTTCCTAAGGTAAATGGGTGTTCATGGTTTTAAACAAGGTTTCTTACAAGAATATTTTTTATAGCTTTATCTTAGTTCTCTTGTAAATTATGAATTTCTGTCAGCCAGAGAGGGGTAAGAATGAGACCGTGAGGGCTAATGTTTATAATATGAGTACATGTCTTGTGTTTCAAATGAACAATAAACAAACATGTTTATTTTTTATTTTTTCCTCTTTTCATGGATGAGAAAAAGAGCTAGTCTAAAGCTGTTTTTACAAAATGCTTTACATTATTCATTGCAAATAATTCTATTATCAATAATTCCTATTATATTATTATTACATCATAATAGGGCAAGTATATGCATACTTAATTAAATAATCCTTCTAATTTGGATTTATATATTTTATAATGTACCACAATTTCTCATTATGTTTATGTTATTACCCATTGAAATATATAATTAGAGAAGGATAGCATATTTGTAACATGATGAATAGCTTTAAATCAATAGGAATTCTATGTGTGAAATTACGTGTATAATGGCTATTATATATTGAGCCACAAATGATCTCATCTTCAAGGTATGTAGAGGAAAAGTTAATTGCTTTGCTCAGACTCACTAAGGCCATATATCCTATGAGGAGACTGAGGGCCAGATTCACAGAAGAAATACGCCGGAGTATCTACTGATACTCCGGCGTATTTTCAAATTTGCCACGTCGTATCCTAATTTGTGATTCACAAACAAGATACAACGGCTTTTGGCTAAGATCCGACAGGATTGCGGCTTTGTACGCCTTCGGATCTTAGGCTGCAATATTTTCGGCCGCCGCTGGGTGGAGTTCGCGTCGTTTTCCAGCGTCGGGTATGCAAATGAACTTTTACGGCGATCCACGAAGGTTTTTCGCGTTCGTTACGTCGTCGCTAGTCGTTTTTTTTCCCTTCGCAAAGTTACGGCTGCTTTAACATGGCTTAAATTTAGACGAGCCATGTTAAAGTATGGCCGTCGTTCAAGCGTCGAATTTTCAATTTTTTTGCGTAAGACGTCCGGGAATACGAAAGTACGTTCCGCACGTCGCCGTTCAAAAAAATGACGTCACTTTGCGCAAAGCACGGCGGGAATTTCAAAACAGAGCATGCGCAGTACGTCTGGCGCGGGAGCGCGCCTAATTTAAATGGTTCAAGCCCCATTTGAATTAGGCAGGCTTGCGCCGGACACCTTTACGTTACACCGCCGTAGGTTTACACACAAGTGCTTGGTGAATCAGGCACTTGCGCTGAAAACTTGCGGCAGTGTAACGTATAGACGATACGTTATGCTGCCGCAGTTATATGTGAATCTGGCCCCGAATTCTGGGGAAGTCTGACATATAAATGACATCTTATCATAGTTTATCGTGTTCCTTAACCACTTAAGACCCGGACCAATATGCAGGTAAAGGCACTGCGTCGCTTTAACTGACAATTGTGCGGTCGTGCGTAGTGGCTCCCAAATAAAATTAGCGTCCTTTTTTTCCCCACAAATAGAGCTTTCTTTTTGTGGTATTTGATCACCTCTGCGGTTTTTATTTTTTGCGCTATAAACAAAAATAGAGCGTAATTTTTGAAAAAAATGCTATATTTTTTACTTTTTGCTTTAATAAATATCCCCAAAAAAGATATAAAAAAACTGATTTTTTTCCTCAGTTTAGGCCGATACGCATTCTTCTACCTATTTTTGGTAAACAAAATCGCAATAAGCGTTTAACGATTGGTTTGCTCAAAATTTATAGCGTTTACAATATAGGGCAGGGATATGCAATTAGCGGACCTCCAGCTGTTGCAAAACTACAAGTCCCATCATGCCTCTGACTCTGGGTATCATGCTTGTGGCTGTCAGAGTCTTGCTATGCCTCATGGGAATCGTAGTTCTGCAACAGCTGGAGGTCCGCTAATTGCATATCCCTGATATAGGGGATAGTTTTATGGCATTTTTATTAATATTTTTTTTTTTACTACTAATGGCGGCGATCAGTGTTTTTTTTCGTGACTGCGACATTATGGCAGACACATCGGACAATTTTGACACATTTTTGGGACCATTGTCATTTTCACAGCAAAAAGTGCTATAAAAATGCATTGATTACTGTGAAAATGACAATTGCAGTTTGGGAGTTAACCACTAGGGGGAGCTGCATGGGTTAAGTGTGACCTCATGTGTGTTTCTAACTGTAGGGGGGCGGGGCTGGACTTGTGATGTCACTGATCATTTTTCCCCTCTATCAGGGAACAGACGATCAGTGACACTGCCACTGTGAAGAACGGGGGAGGTGTGTTTACACACACCTCTCCCTGTTCTTCAGCTCCTGTGACCGATCGCTGGACTCCGGTGGCGATCGGGTCCCGCTGCCGCGGAGCTTTGGACCGGGTCGCGGGCGCGCGCAACCCACGGCTGGGCACTTAGAGAGGACGTACAGGTACGTGATTGTGCTCAGCCGTGCCATTCTGCCGACGTATATCGGCGTTAGGCGGTCCTGAAGTGGTTAAAGCTTAGGTCAAAACGTTGTTTGACAAGATTTTTGGCATGTTAAGAAGCATTGCAAGATCAATTTAATACAACACTGACCCCTGTTGATAATTATGTTAAAAGTCCAAAATGGCCTCCTAGACACGCCAATTGACGTCATTAGTTACGTGTAAGACAGATAACATACCTACTTTTTGGGTGGGATAAAAGTGATATACACGTAGCAGGAGGGAGAACGGAGAAGGAACAGAGAAGGTCTATGAAGGAAAAGGGTGTCCTTGGCTGATATCTCTCAAACAAAATAGTCTTATATTTCTGGTAAATTATAATTTTCTTTTTCCTTTTGGTAATTGAATTGTTTGGGTATGTACATGACTAAACTAGTAAATCTGTGTTGCATAGCATTGGAATTGTTTTATTTCTACCTGCAGCATGACATAATTATATTCCAATTATAAGAGAAATACACATCTTTGTATATCTCTAAAAAAAACAAATTCCAAAGTTTGTACAATTGTTTTGTTATGATATGTGCTTAAACAAATTCATTCTAAATTTGTTTTTAACTTAAATATAAGTCTTGGTTAAATTACCAAGCTGATATACAGTTTAACATTCTGTCTGTGTGTTTTTAAAGTTTGAACTTGCAAGATCTGTTTGTTTGAGAGAGCTCATGTGTTGATTTCCTTGTCAAAATATCTTTATTACGTGATTCAGAGAAAATTGTACAAGTAACATATAACAAATACAATACATAAAGGGAGAAACTCCTTTGCGCATATACAAGAGTATACTAATCCAATAAAGATTTAACTGATACAATATTTGAAAAAAAAAAAAGTTAATAACATATATGCAAGAAGCTATAATGCGACTCGCATTACAATAACGTCTTGTATTAATAAATTCCTAATTTAGATCATGTGTTGATTTCAACACTTGCTTGTTTCCTTAATTTGCGGAGTCATTGAGAAAATGTTAACCATTTACAAAGCAGTTATCAAGTTTTAAGATATTGGCATTTTAAAACTAGAGCTTGTGGTTATTTGTTTCATCACCGATACCCCCCATATTGTTGATATGTGAATTTATATTCTGTGTTTATCACCAGTTATTTTGATATTATTTTGCACTAGTTATTTTAATATATATATATTTGCACAATATTGTATTACTTCGTCTTCAACTTATGGAAATCTCCTAAATGATAGATTGTGCTTATTTCCATAAATGTAGAAACTGTTTAATATTTCAGTATAAATACCCTGACAGCTATTTATTGAGATTAATGTGTATTTCACAAAATGTTGGCCTATATGAGGCATGGGTAATCCTAAAAACAAATACATACTTGCATCAGATGAATACTCCTCCATTAAATGCCTCTTTAAAAACATTACTTTTATTCAAAAAGAAGTGCAACATTATTGATGCATCATTAAGGAAAAACCAGACTCAGAATGCCATATTGCTTTGCCCACTGGCACTCAATTAGGGAACCATCAAATACTAGAATTTGACAGCCTTTTTTTACCTTAAAGGAGTTGTAAAGGAAAAAAATGTTTTTGCTCAAATGACTGTTTACAGGGTATCGAGACATAATAGTTAACTGATTCCTTTTAAAAACGATTAAAAATAGATAAAAATCAATCATATAATGTACCTGTAGTTTTAGTTTCGTTTTTGCATGTTATCCTGCCTCTGTGCTGTATAGAGCCATAGAGAAGTGATGGTTTGGAAAACGAAACTAGAAGCTCCCAGTACTGTGGTCCAAAGGAAACAGACAACCAGGAAGTGTCCAGAACAGAGCAGAATTACAGAAACATCAGAGCAAAAACGAACAAAGAGGACATGAAACCAGGACTGCAGTAAGGTAAAGGAAGCTATTTAGCTAAAAAAAAAAAATTCCTTTAGTGACCCATTAATCTAAAGTTAATGGATATTGTTCTTTTACATTTCCAAATATATTCAATCCTTTCTTGGTGATGCTACAGAGTAAATCCAGATTAAAGGTGCTAATATAGAAGCAGGTGCATTGCTCAGTTAGAGTTTTCTGAAAGCCTATATTTATACACTTTTCAATAACAATTAATAAGTATGGCCTAAACACAAAGATCTGGTAGAGCCTCTACCAATGTGATCTTCCAGTACAGACAGGGGTTAATAGCAGCACATGATAACTCTGTAAGCGGACAGAAGATGTAATCAGACAGCAACAGCCAGAACTGCATCCAGATATTTAAATGCATACTAATCAGCTGTGGGAATATCTTTTAAAGCATACAGATGGTTCCTATTGGCAGCTATGTACAGTGGTGTAATCTGCCTTAGTAATTAGCCAAAGAATTAGTAACATACAGACAAACATAAATATATACATTTTTCTTCTAGTTGTAGAATTGTGCAATGCCACACCAAGAAAGTATGGGAGCTGCCATTGTTGACCCCTCCTTCAGAAAATACTAGTTTTCTCTAACTTTAGCAGTAGGCTTCAAAATGCTATTGTTATAACAATAGGACGCTGTTCTAAATACATTCTGATTATTTCAGATTTTAGGTACTGAAAGCGGTACCATTATTTTGCAAGGAAATTTGGCTTTTTACATTGTAGGCCTGTAATTCTTAGGAATAACTCACTTAAATCTGTCCGAACAAGAGTCTAGTAGACATCTCGGGTATGATAAAGTTTAAAAAACAAAATCATAAATTATAATATAATAAATAACTATAAATAATTATAACAAATAATAATATAATTATAATAACAATTATTCAATAATGTAATCAAATCAAAAACACTGAAATCTGCTCAGTTGCAGAATTGTTGCTGTCATTACTTTTATTTACTTTTATTTTTTTAATGACGAATTTCCCCACAAATCGCTAGTGATTATAATTTATTATCGCTGTTTTCTAGCTGCTCTAAAACCACTTTTGACATAAAGGGACACTTTTTGGTTGCTATGGACAATCTACAGTTTCCAGGCAAAAAGAACAGTTTTTATTATATAAAAGTACATGCAGGACACTGGGCAGACCACTAGGGACAAGTGGCGTGTGTATTTTTTACATACAGTACTGTAATCTATAAGATTACAGTATACTGTATGTACTGTGTTTGTTTACTTTTTTGAATTTGGCGCCGTTCTCCGCCCCCGTGCGTCGTAACGTCGCAGGGAACGGAGATCAGGGGAACGCAGTGCATCGGGCGGAACATCCGGCTGCCGTGCACTGCAGAAATACATCGCTGTATCCCAGGGAAAAGGTAAGTAACTTTTTCCAGCATCCAGTGAGGCAATCCCGAGTGTTGCTCGGGGTTACCGATCGTAGCACAAAAATCTCACCCCGAGCCACACTCGGGAATACAGCTAGGCAGGTTAAAACTGTGTAATTATTCACATTTGTGAAATAAAATTGTTTATTACATTTTCACTTAAAACAGTTAAAACATAATAACATACACTACTATGCAAAAGTTTTAGGCAGGTGTAAAGAAATGCTGTAAAGTAAGAATGCTTTAAAAAAATATATATTTTAATTGTCTATTTGTATCAATTTACAAACTGCAAAGTAAGCGTACAATGAAAAATCGAAATCAAATCAATATTTGGTGTGACTACCCTTTGGCTTCAAACCAGAATAATTTCTTACACTTGCACAAAGTCATGGATTTTGTAGGATAATGGCGTGTACACACGATCATTTTTCGGGTTGTAAAAAACGACGTTTGAGTTCGGAGACAAAAAAACCCATCACTTGTGCGTTCCAGAGAGGAGCTTTTGAGCATTAAAAATGCCTAAACGCACACAGGTGTCTAAATGCACATTCATGCTAGGGGCTTTTAGCACCTGAATGTTTTTCATTTCATTGGCCATAATAAATCAATATACTGGCCAATGAAATTAATAAAACACCCAAAGCCTTGATTAGCCTAAACACTCTTGAAAAAACATGGCTTAAGAGCGTTTTGCAGCTGCTTTTCTCTTTTCGAGGAAAAAAACATTTAGACAAGGTGTGCATGAGGCTTTAATGTGTTATGAAACACCTATTAACATATAAAGCAGATACTACAGTGCACCCACTTATCAATGAACTAACACACTCTAATACCACAACTGGTTAAAGACACATATGTATAGGAAATTATAGAAAACAAAGGGGGTTTCTTTACCTAACAAAAATGAACAGACAAATACTAATGTGGACCCTGCTCATTAAAGTCACCAATCTTAGCTTAGAGTTTCCTGTTTAGAACATGGTCTAATATTTCTCAATCATCCATATTTGTCTTACCTAAATGAAATGTGCCATTCTCATCGTTCCTGGCAATGACTGGCTGCCCAACCCATCGCTCTTGGCATTGCAAGATGTATGCAGTAGCACGCTCATACTTGTCAGGACTTATCAGGTAAACTTGTTCTCTTGGAGCGGTTGCTTTACTATCATCATAGTATTGTATCTAATAATAGTATAAGTAGCAAAAGACATTTCATTTTAAAATCCAGTTTCACTGAGAAAAAAAAAAAGCTATACATCAACTACATACATTATATAACCTTTAGCAAACATATTGGCAGAGTTTCACTTAGTAATGCTGTTTAGATATTGAAACTGAACATTCTAGAGCACCTGATTAGTGATCAAAATAATTGGGAGGTACTATATTTACATGCTTTAGTTCCAGTAATGTATGAATGTAATCGCTTACACATGTATATCTGCATGTATACTTGCCCTTATTAAGCCCCGTACACACGATCGGACCTTTGTCCGACCAAATTCACATCGGAATTCCGACGGAATTCCATCGGAGGAAAAGAGAACATGTTCTCTATGTAAACCCTGATGGTATTCAGATAGAATTACTCCGATGGGGCATACACACGGTCGGAATTTTCGATGGAAAAAGTCTGACTGACCTTTTCCATCGGAAATTCCGACCGTGTGTATGGCCCCATCGGAAATTCCGATGAATTCCATTGGAGTTTAGATAGAAACATGTTCTCTTTTACTCCAATGGAATTTTACCGGAATTCCGATGTGATTTTAGTCGGACTAAGGTCCGATCGTGTGTACGGGGCTTAAGTTGTCACTTTTATAGAAAGTTTGAATATTTGGTTTTGGCTCTGCAAGCATATCATGCAGGCAGCTTTCTACATTCTGTTTAAAAGGAGTCAGTGGCATCATATTTCTATGCCATGAGAACACAAATGTTGCACATTATGAAAGCCTTTGGACATGTCTGAATTAAAGCCCATTGTGGTGAAATTAGTGCATGGCGTTAGTTTTGTCCTTACCGCCACTTTAAGATCAGAAGTACATGTCACAATAAGTCCTGGACAGTAGCTCCCAGGAAGCAAAGGGTGTGGTCCAATCACATGATCACCTTCCTATAAGTACAATGACATTTAAGTAGGTTACATTTTATAATGTATTAGTAATGTCATTATATGTGATAGTAATTCAATGCAAATTTAAAAAAAAATGTAAATGTTATACATGATTGTTTGGAATAAGTTTATCCTTCCATTGACAGTAAGCAATGTTTACAAAATCCTTCCAGCTCAACAATGTCTATACAAACCGTAGGAATTTTTCAGGGTAATGGCAAGTCTAGGTAATTTCATGTGAAGAGAAACATCAACAACATGTTAAGAAATACAGTGCCTTAAAAAAGTATTCATACCCCTTGAAATTTCCCACATTTTGTGATGTTACAACCAAAATCGTAAATTAATTTATTGGGATTTTATGTAATAGACCAGCACAAAGTGGCACATGATTGTGAAGTGGAAGGAAAATGATAAATGGTTTTCAAATAAATATGTGAAAAGTGTGGCATGCATTTGTATTTAGCCCCCTTGAGTCAGTACTTTGTAGAACCACCTTTCGCTGCAAGTCGTATTGGGAATGTCTCTACCAGCTTTGCACATCTAGAGAGTGACATCTTCCTTTTTTAGATCAAGCTCTGTCAGATTAAATGGAGAGCGTCTGTGAACAGCAATTTTAAAGGTCTTGCCAATTTGCCAATTTGCCAAATGCGCTTCTGGAAGAATGGTCAAACATTCCCATAGACACACTCCTAAACCTTGTGGACAGCCTTCCCAGAAGAGTTGAATCTGTTATAGCTGCAAAGGGTGGGCCAACTCAATATTGAACCCTACAGACTAAGACTGGGATGCCATTAAAGTTCATGTACATGTAAAGGCAGGCGGCACAATACTTTTGACAATATAGTGTATGTAATGAATGGCCTACTCTGCGTCACTGCATTCAGTGCTGGGAGAAAGAGTAATTCTTTGCTGCTTTCTGCAGTGTGCAACTCCTGTGGACCAAGAACTTATACAAAATGTTTTATAAGAAATGTGGCAAAAAGAGGAGATACTGGTAGAGTTGAGTAATAGTTTAATTTAGCTCATATAAAGGACTGCAAGATGTATCAAACCAGGTATTTCTTCAATGTCACAAATAAAGCTTTCTATGTGCAAAGATTATTCTCATTTAACAGGGTAGGTTCTATTGAGATGGCTCAGCCAACTGCAATGTGTTGGTAATGAAAGCTCTGACCCCTGCATAAGGTGTAAGGTATGGCTTAGGTTAAATGTTTGTAATTACAGTGTATTTTGTAGGGACATATGCAGTAAGTACTGTGAGATGTCTCAGATTCTCCTTAAACATGGCCCTCTAAACCATGCCCAGTATACATTAAATAGCCAGGCCCAATGTTTACTGTGGCACGTGAAGCACACCACTCTCATTTTCTGGTGGGCCCCAGTGTCTTTGTCCACACCTGACTCTTTGTATGCTATGCATGAAAGCAATCCTGACTCTTTTACATAATAAAATATAAGTACAGATACTAATACTGCAAAATACTTCACATTCTCTTTTATCTGCATGGCAGTGGTGTATAGTTAACAGCCTACAATTTATTGGAATAGACTGAAATATGCATTATACAACAGTTTAAATTCCTTCCATTAAGGATGCTTTTAGTCCATTATTCTGAACACTGACACAAGAGATACAAGGTAACATTAAAAGTCCCCACAGAGTGGAAAATGGCTGCATCATTATCCAAATGTTCCTACAAAGAAAACTATTTAAAATGCCACTGATGGATTTTTACAGTTTATTTTTTACTTTACAATGATATTATATGGAGAGTATTTCAAGATAGATTGACATTATAATTTTACATGAAAATTTTTTTAAAAAGTAAAAAGAAAAAAGAAAAGACTAAAGTATGCACCAGAAGGCACACATAGTTTTATATATAATCATATGTGAGATAGATTGACATTATCATCCTACATAAAAAAATGGTAAGAAGTAGTGTTGAGCAGAATATGCCATATTCGATTTCGCGATATATCTCGAATATATATTCGAATATTCGAGATATATTCGCTAAATTCGAATATTCGTGATATTTTATCGAAATTAAATGATTGCGATTTTTCGCTATTGCGAATGCGAAAATAATTGCGATTTTTTGATAACTGCGGTAGGAGCACTCTGATTGGCTCAGAATATTCGTGATATTTTATCGAAATATCGCAACATGCGAATGCGATATTTATTGCGCAATTTCGAGAAATGCTGGAGGAGCGCTCTGATTGGCTCAGAATATTCGTGATATTTTATCGAAATATCGCAACATGCGAATGCGATATTTACTGCGCAATTTCGACAAATGCTGTAGGAGCACTCTGATTGGCTCAGAATATTCGTGATATTTTACAATACAAAATAATTGCGAATATTCGGCAAATGCGGAAGGAGCACTCTGATTGGCTCAGAATATTCGTGATATTTTACAATACAAAATAATTGCGAATATTCGGCAAATGCGGAAGGAGCACTCTGATTGGCTCAGAATATTCTTGATATTTTACAATACAAAATAATTGCGAATATTCGGCAAATGCAGAAGGAGCACTCTGATTGGCTCAGAATATTCTTGATATTTTACAATACAAAATAATTGCGAATATTCGGCAAATGCGGAAGGAGCACTCTGATTGGCTCAGAATATTCTTGATATTTTACAATACAAAATAATTGCGAATATTCGGCAAATGCAGAAGGAGCACTCTGATTGGCTCAGAATATTCGTGATATTTTACAATAGAAAATAAAAAGTGTTTTGCATTGGTGGTGATTCTTTACTCTATCCATCTGTCACAGCCGTTTGTCAATCAAACACCTTGAAGATTGAACACGTTCATGCTGCATGCTTTGGACTTTTTTTCACTTCACATATCAAAGACATTTTTATGAAAGATTATTTTTCTATTATTGGGACTATATTTCCTTATATATTTGTTTTACTGTGTATTTCACAAGATATTTGCGCTTGCTTATTTTATAATTTGCCCACATGTCTTGTCACTAGACATATTTTTTATTCTTGTAGAGCGACTCCATTTTCTGTCTTGTATTAAATTATGTTGTATAACATTTTTGAGTTGCTGCTGTATTCTCCCCTTTTTTTAAGGTATGCGCAATTTTTTCCTTCTTACAAAAAAAAATAATATCAAACATACAAATATTCATAACAGAAACATACACAAAGCCCCCCCCTTTTGCATCAGAGACAATCAGAGTTCTCCTACCACAGTTATCGAAAATTCGCAATAATTTTCGCATTCGCAATAGCGAAAAATCGCAATTTTTTTTTTTCAATTTGGCAACATAAAAGGATCGCCTCAGCTTAGCTACTCGGCCCAGGGTCTCTAATCATACCAGCAATGCTTTTAGACGTCGATAGGATGTGATCTGTATTAAAAATCAAATTGAAAAAATGCGAATATTCGGAATTGCGAATATTCACCGTGAAATTCGAAATATAGCGCGATTTCTCGAATATGCTATATTCGAGTCGAATATTCGCAATGCGAATATTCGTGAGCAACACTAGTAAGAAGGTAAAAAAGTAAAACTAAAGCATGCACCAGAAGGCACACATAATTTTTATAGATACACATAACCAAAAGCAAGCTGATTCCAAGTCAAGGAAGGATTTGGATGCTTCATGGATTCAGAGTTTGGACTCAGAGATGAGTACATATGAGCTAATAGGATTAGCTATGATATATGGAGGTCGCAGTAAGGATTATAGCCCTCTAGTGTACAAACACTATGTGCAGGGGACTGTTAGGTTGGGGGGTGCCTGTTATTGGACGGGTGAAAATGGGTGGCTGTCAGATATAATATCTTGTTACTATCTTTAATGCCCTGAACACACGATCGGTTCGTCTGATGAACACAGACCGATAGACCGTTTTCATCGGACGAACCCATCGGGTGTGGGCCCCATTGTTTTTTTATCCATCGGTAAAAAAAAATAGAACCTGTTTTAAGTTTTTCTTATGGTTAAAAAACCGATAGAAAACAAAAACGATCGTCTGTGGGGAAATCCATCGGTCAAAAATCCATGCATGCTCCGAAAAAAGTCGATGCATGCTCGGAAGCATTGAACTTCATTTTTCTCAGTACGTCGTAGTGTTTTACGTCACTGCGTTGGACACGATCGGATTTTTAACCGATGGTGTGTAGGCAAGACTGATGAATGTCAGCTTCATCGGATATCCGACGAAAAAATCCATCGGATTAGATCCCATCAGACGAACCGATCGTGTTTACAGGGCATAACAGGAGACAGCAAATGCAATACTGGTAAAAAAAACTTGCTTTTTTTTTAAAAGATTAGGGACACTTTTCAATAGATCAAAACCATGCATGTCTGGTATAAAAATCACTGAATGTTTTTGTCGGTTTTCTTTGTTTGCAGCCAAACGGTGTTTTGGAATTTTACCAGTGGTTTGCTTCCACATCCAAAATGTTTATTAATCCAATGTATATAAACTGTTTTAAAGCCTTTCACCATTATTGGCTTTTCTGTCTTCCTGTGAAAGGTGTTGGCCAATGGGTCTTCCACCAACCAGCTTAATGAGGAGCATCTGATGTCAGTGACATAAGAGTGTAGGCCCAGGTTCACACTGGGCTGCGGGAGTGAAGACGTGTGAGTTCAGCTGAACTCGCACGATTTCACTCCCGCTGGCAGTCCCGATTTCGGCCGCAATTTCAGAGACATCCGTGCAGGTTTTCAATGTAAATCGGTGCAGCGCCGCAGATGCGGCGTCGCACCGATTAGGACGGTGCCATTGCCGACAATTGCCGGCAAATGCCGCCGATTTGAGATGCGATTTCACATCTCAAATTGCATCTTAAATCGTACCAGTGTGAACCGGGCCTTAAGGAAATAACTGTAAAAGAGGCTAATTTACAAGAGCAGCGGAACATACATATGCTCAAGAAGTTGTGAAATGCAGCAGTTTGGGGACAATGTGTTACTCAACAGAGGATAGTACAAATGTATGGGGAATGTTTAGAGACCCATGATAGGAATTGTAGTTCTGCAAAAGCTGGTAGGGGTAGGTCATCCAGCTTTGTAACAAAATTACAAAATCTATATGGAAACACTCAGATTGCCATTGCTGACATTGACTTCTGAAGTGTAAGGATAAAGAGTATACTAATCTTTAATTTGTTCCAGGTTATCTACTTAGAAAGTATCGAAGACAAGGCACCAGCACAGCATCCAGCCAACTAGCATTTTCAGAAGCAGGTCAACAATGGCATCTTCCCTAAATCACACATGCCACAAGTTTTCTTGAAGTCTCAAACACTGGGACTCGAATAATGTGAGAAACTGGACAAGGCTGATAATTCAAATCTGTGATGTGCACAATACTGTGATAATGGCACACATAGTAAACAGGATGTAACCTCAAAAAATCGAAACGTGATAGAAAATGAGATGTTCTTTTGTCAGTGCAGTGATTGATCTGTGTGACCACACCAAAACAGTGGCTACCAGCACCACTTTGTGGGCTCTGCCTTCTTCACCTTACTTTTAGGAATTTTCTTGCATATCATATGTGGACTTTGTTTGCCTAAAATTTCCCACTTCTAGATACACTGTGTAATACCTTGTAAAGTCCACACATCTCGCTTTCTGATATACAAAATACAGATTCTCCAAAGATCGTGCCTTTCCCCTACTCACTTCCTGACAAGTTCAATGCAGATTGTCTGTGGACACTTTCTTACCCCGTGTTCTGGGCTGCTTCATGCCGGCTGTCTGTGGACGCCACTTTTCTCTAATCTCACTTCATGACATGCTCCTTTTAGACTGTGAACTTCTCTGGCCCCACCTGTCCTTACACCTCTTCTTGCACCTTCCCTGCATGAGCCTACTATGTCTACTGTATGTGTCATTAAAGAAGTATTACCATAACGTAAAATATGTGTTGGATGCCCTAGGGAACCAAGTGCATGTAGCCCAATCAGATATGTGCTGTGGTTGAAATATAAAAGCACATTTGTATATCTGTTTGTGCTGGTTGTAGCTCCACCCCAGGCTGAAACCCAATTTATGGATGTTCCTATGGGGTAGGTGCAGCTAGCACTGTAGGAATTGCCCCCAAGCACCATCATTCAGCATAGCAGGGGGACAATTGCCTAAATGCCCATTTATTCCATGCTGACCCCTCGCCTTGCTGTGCTGAATGATAACACTGCCATTGAATGTGTAATGAGTGCAATCAGTTAGTGGTCATTACACATTTGTCTCCCTTTAAGCAGCTTGGGGGTAGGGGGTGTGCTGTCTGACCATGCAGCTCAGTTTCAACACCATGAAGAAACACAGGACAAAGTGCTACAGGTACCTTGTGCCTTGGGGAACAGAATTAGAAGAAAAAGTCTGATGTCTTATTTCATAAGACCATACAGAAGTCCTGCAGTCAGGAAGGAAAGGAAACTGACGCTCCAAGTGAGTGCACTATGCAATCAATGTCCTCTCAGAAGCGTGGGTGCAGGCAATGCATGGAGAAAAAATTAGAAAGGAAAATTGGACAGCCGCACTTCCACAAAAACCTTAAAAGGGTAGCCTTTAATGGTAAAAAGAAATGGAGCACTACAAAACACAGCAGACATTGGGGTGTATTACTGACGCGTTTCACACTGTAATGTCAGTGCTTAGTCTAAAGTGCGAAATGCGTCAGTTATACACCCCACTGTCTGCTGTGTTTTGTAGTGCTCCATTTCTTTTTACCATTAAAGGCTACCCTTTTAAGGTTTTTGTGGAAGTGCGGCTGTCCAATTTTCCTTTCTAATTTTTCCTGCAGTCAGGAAGTCATCGTTACTACCTGTCTTTGTTGCATTTCCAATAGGAGTGTTATTCAGCATGCAAAGGAAATCCTTCCCACAGGAAGTTAGGCTTCTTCTGTGCTGACAGGAGGTCCTCTTTGTATAGCTATATTTTGTTTAGATTCTTTTTAGCATATATCAAATATTATGTTTTGTATCTTCTCTCACAAAGTCCTAGTTTCTAACTTACAATTGTTTTGCTTTTCATGTTTTTGAATGTCCTTGAAAAAGAAATACAACATACATGCAAACAAAACACATATTAACCTTGACAGCACAAATAGGTAATCACAGAATTGCCTGAGACCTAGTATATTCTCCATACAAAGAAAGATGAAAAAATAAATAATAAATATATATAATGTAGTGTAGTGTCATTTAGCTGTCCCCTCAAAATAACTCAACACACAGCCATTAATGTCTAAACCGCTGGCAAAATAAGTGAGTACACCCCTAAGTGAAAATGTCCAAATTGAGCCCAATTTTCCCTTCCCGATGTCATGTGACTTAATAGATTTACAAGATCTCAGGTGTGAATGGGGAGCAGGTGTGTTAAATTCGGTATTAGCGCTCTCACTCTCTCATACTGGTCACTGGAAGGTTAACATGGCACCTCATGGCAAAGAACCTTCTGAGGATCTTTTTTATTTAAATTTTTTTATAAATCTCTTTGTTTGATTTTTTAAAACAAACAGAACAAAACATGACAGCACGTCATACACGTTGAACCTGAAATATATTAAGATCCCATCACAAAAAAAAAAAAAAGGAGTATAGTTTTTACCCAAGAGGATATTTTATCTAGGCCATCTCATATATCCATTCAAATTTCGAAACTCATCCCATATAAGATTGGCATAGGCTATAAGAAGATTGCCAAGTCCTTGAAACTGAGCTGCAGCACGATGGCGTTGGAGTTGGAGAGGACGCCAGTGGAAACCTGTGAAGCTCTGGTGAACTCCATGCCCAAGAGGGTTAAGGCAGTGCTGGAAAATAATGGTGGTCACACAAAATATTGACACTTTGGGGCCAATGTGGACATTTTACTTAGGGGTGTACTCACTTTTGTTGCCAGCGGTTTAGATATTAATGGATGTGTGTTGAGTTATTTTGAGGGGACAGCAAATTTACTGTTATACAAGCTGTACACTCACTACTTTACATTGTAGCAAAGTGTTATTTCTTCAGTGTTGTCACATGAAAAGATATAATAAAATATTTTCAAAAATGTGAGGGGTGTACTCACTTTTGTGAGTTGGTGTGTGTGTGTGTATATATATATATATATATATATATATATATATATATATATATTGTACAGGACGCCATGGCTGGGTCCTGGAAGGACGTTATATTTCCCCTCTGTTTGGACTGTGGTGCCTTTAAGGGAATGGAAAGGGTTAACGCACCTGTGTAAGGAAGTAGTTTAAAGCAGACAGGAAGTGCAGGTGAGAGTGAAGGAGTGTAGGAGAGTCCAATGCATGGTGAATGGTGGACAAGGAAAGCTGTGGAAGCTATGAAAAGCTATGAAAAGCTGTGAAAGGACTTGGCAGTGTCCTGCCTAAAAACCTGCTACTGAAGGACTTACCTGGAAGGACTGTTTAACTGCGATAGCAGTTCTGAGCTGTACAAGTCGGTGAGACTGTTATTTCTTTTGTTTTTGCTGCTGCCAAGCCATTTAAGTTTAATAAACCATAGTTTTGATTTAAGAAGCCTGTGTCCTGCGATCAAGCTGGTCCCCCAAACATTACACTGGTGCTCGAATGCGGGCAGGACTGAATAACAGGCATAAGAAGAGGGAAAAAAAAAAAAAAAAAAACGTTTTTTTTTTTCTGTTGCATTGGACTTTATATTGAACTAACATTTAAAGGGACAGTACATTGAATTTATGTCCTGGGTTAAAGCTGCACAAACATTGAAAGTTGAAGCAATGGAGGAGCTAATTAAACAGCTGACCCTGGCTAACATACAAGCGCAAACTTACCACAAAGAGGCGCTGGCTCTGCAGCAAGAAAATACTCGCCTGTTGGTGGCCCAGTTAGCAGCCCAGCAAGCAGCCCAGCAAGGGGTTATGCAGGCTCAGGTGACTGCCTTAAAGGAAGCGGTGCAACAGCTGTCTCAGGTTCAGGAGCCAGCGGCTGTTGCCCCTGGCAACCAGGTGACTGTGAGGGCAAGCCATTTTCTACAGAAGTTGTCCCTGAGCGATGATGTAGAGGCATTTCTTGCTACGTTTGAGAGGACAGCGGAGAGAGAAGGATGGTCTCAGGACCAATGGGCCGGCCTCATTGCTCCTTTTCTCACTGGAGATCCTCAAAAAGCCTACTTTGACCTGCCACCAGATGATGCTAAAGACTATCAAAAGCTAAAGGCAGAAATTCTGGCTCGTCTGGGGGTGACTACGGCCGTTCGGGCCCAACGTGTACACCAATGGAAATATCGTCCAGATCGGCCACCCCGGTCTCAAATGCATGACCTGGTGCAACTAGTAAAAAAATGGCTGCAGCCTGAGGTGTTGTCTGGCCCTCAAATTGTGGAGCGGGTCGTGCTGGACCGATACCTGAGGTCCCTGCCAGATGACCTCCAACGGTGGGTCAGCCATGGAGACCCCAAAACAGCAAACCTCCTTGTTGAGATGGTGGAACGATATACAGTGGTGGAGGACCTGCTCGGACCTACCAAGCGCATAGGGCCTAGTCTGCCACGGCCTGTTCGACCAACTGCTGCCCTTCGAAAGGATGTTCCAAGGAGCCCTGGGACAAACACCCCGGAAGGCCAAGAGACACTCCCGGTACCTTCGCAGCGTTCTGTTCCTGTTCGGAGAGGAGGGGATGTACAATGTTGGCGATGTCATTCCTGGGGTCATACCCGGGCACACTGCCCACTGCAAGAGGAGCCCATGGAATGCGGGGTTCTTCGGAGGGGGTCTTTTTGTGCCCACAAAGTGTGCACCACACACCTCGACCTGGATGAGGAAAAGTTTGAGTGTGAAGTCCAAGTGAACCACCTCCCTGCCCGGGCTTTGTTGGACTCTGGAAGCATGGTAACCCTGGTTCATCCTAGAGTGATTGGGAAGATCGGTCCGGTAAGAAAAACTTTACGGGTGGTATGCATTCACGGGGACACTAGAGAGTACCCGCTCATCACGTTGTCTATCTCCTCAGCATGTGGCACTGTTACTCAAGAGGTGGGGGTGATAAAGAACTTGGTGCATGATGTTATAATAGGACGAGACTGTCCATTGTTTACAAAACTGTGGGAACAAGGAGAACAGTTCAGAGACTGGGGAGAAACTAGCCCCCCTGTTCCTGCTGCTGAGAGGGATAACCCTGAACTGCCAAACGTTAATGTGGACCCAGATGGGGAAAATGCTAATGATTGGGTTAATGGTGATGAAAGTAGTGTTGATACTATTGAGGATGTCAAGATATGTGGTCCACAGACCTACCAAAACACTAAGGGGGAGGAGCCTTTCCCACTTCAGGTAATGCTGGGGGAAGAGGATGAGGAAGTGGCCTCTACCCCTGCGCTGCCGGATTTGGGTGTTCCCCATGGGGCATTTGGGACTGCTCAGATGCAGGACCCCACTTTGGCCCATGCACGGGAACAAGTGGTAGTAGTAAATGGGGTTCCCCAAGAGCCAGGTGCGAATGAGAGGTGGCCACACTTTGCAATATATAATGAATTGCTGTATCGGGTTACCAAGGAGAGAGAAAATGTGGTAGAGCAATTGTTGGTACCCCAACAATATAGACGAAAGGTTCTGGACCTGGCCCATAACGATGTGTTAGGGGGACACCTGGGAGTTGAAAAAACGGAGGCACGGATCACCGACCGGTTTTACTGGCCAGGTCTGAAAGCAGAGGTAAAGAGATACTGTGCCTCTTGTCCGACCTGTCAGTTGACCGCTCCGGTGACTAATTTTCGGAGCCCTTTGGTCCCTCTGCCCATAATTGAGGTCCCATTCGAGAGGATAGCCATGGATATAGTGGGTCCCTTGGTAAAGTCAGCTCGAGGTCACTCCTACATATTGGTGATTCTTGACTATGCCACCCGATATCCTGAGGCGCTACCCCTGCGGAATACCTCCTCAAAGGCCATTGCCCGGGAATTATTCCAGATGTTTACACGGACTGGTTTCCCCAAGGAAATACTCACAGACCAGGGTACCCCGTTTATGTCAAGGGTTATGGCCGATGTGTGTAAGCTGTTCCGGATTAAACAGCTACGCACATCGGTCTACCATCCCCAAACGGACGGGTTGGTGGAACGCTTTAATAAGACCCTTAAATCTATGCTCAAGAAAGTGGTACAAAGGGATGGGAAAGATTGGGACTGCCTGTTACCAGCTCTCCTGTTTGCTATCCGGGAAGTGCCCCAGGCCTCCACGGGTTTTTCGCCCTTTGAGTTGGTATATGGGCGGAGACCTCGCGGACTTCTTGACGTGGTTAAAGAGGAGTGGGAAAGTGAACCTGTTCAGCATAAGAGTGTCCTGGAATATGTCTCCCAAATGCAGGAAAGGATCCAAACCGTGATGCCGCTAGTCAAAGAGCATTTGCAAAAAGCCCAGGAGGCTCAACGACGGGTCTATAACAGGGCTGCTAAAATAAGGCACTTCCAAGTGGGGGATCGAGTAGCGGTGCTAATTCCCACTGTGGAAAGTAAGTTCTTAGCCAGGTGGCAAGGACCCTTTGAAGTTGTGGAAAAAGTGGGAGAGGTCAATTATAGAGTCCACCAGCCAGGCAAGAGGAAACCGTATCAGATATATCATGTCAACTTGTTAAAGCCCTGGACAGACAGGGAACCGGTGACCTCCCTGGCTAGTGCAAGGCTTGAGCCACAGGTTGGGGTGGAGAGTGTCCAAGTAGCAAATACCCTATCTAAATACCAAAGTCAGCAGGCAAAGGAGTTCTTGCAGAGAAATAAAGAGAAGTTTTCAGACTTGCCGGGGCTAACTAGTATCATAGAGCATGATATTATCACGGAACCTGGAGTCAAAGTTTTTGTCAGGCCCTACCGCATCCCAGAGGCTCAAAGGAAGGCCGTTTCAGAGGAAGTAAAGAAGATGCTGGACCTGGAGATCATTGAGGAATCGCAGAGTGAGTGGTCGAGCCCGATTGTGTTGGTACCAAAGCCCAACAGGACTCTGCGATTCTGCAATGATTTCCGGAAGCTTAATGAAGTTTCACGGTTTGATGCCTACCCCATGCCCCGGGTAGATGAACTTATTGAGAGACTAGGTCCAGCTAGGTATATCACAACATTAGACCTTACCAAGGGGTATTGGCAAATCCCATTAACTAAGGCTGCTAAAAAGAAAACTGCTTTTTCTACTCCAGAGGGGAGTTTTCAGTACAAAAGAATGCCTTTTGGACTGCAAACTGCTCCAGCCACGTTCCAGCGAGCAATGGATAGGATTTTACGACCTCATCGGGAGTATGCCTCAGTGTACTTGGACGACATAGTCATTTTTAGCAGAGACTGGGAGTCACACTTGCCCAAAGTCCAGGCAGTACTGGACTCTCTCTGGAAAGAGGGGTTTACAATAAACCCTGAAAAATGTGCTTTGGGAATGGAGGAGGTGAAATACCTGGGCTATATTGTGGGTAGAGGGGTGGTGAAACCTCAGGTCAGCAAGGTAGAGGCTATAAAGAGTTGGCCCCGCCCCCTCACAAAAAAGCAGGTTCGTGCATTCCTGGGCATGGTGGGATACTACAGGAGGTTCGTACCCAACTTTGCCACATTGGCGGCTCCATTGACCGATCTGACTAAGGGTCGGAAATCGGTCATGGTGGAGTGGAATGCAGACGCTGAGAAGGCTTTTTTGGTACTCAAGTCAGCACTGTGCCAACACCCTGTCTTGATAGCGCCCAATTTTTCAGAAGAGTTTGTTGTCCAAACTGATGCTTCCGATGTAGGATTGGGAGCTGTGTTGTCACAGGTTGTTTGTGGTGAGGAACACCCAGTAGTCTTCCTCAGTAGAAAGTTGACACCAGCGGAGAAAAACTACGCTATTATTGAAAGAGAGTGTCTGGCCATTAAGTGGGCTCTGGATTCCCTCAGGTATTACCTCTTGGGGAGGAAGTTTAGGCTCATTTCTGATCATGCCCCTTTAACATGGATGAGGCAGGGTAAAGGGACTAATGCCAGGATTACACGTTGGTTCCTGGCGCTCCAAGATTTTAAGCTTGTAGTGGAGCATAGGCCCGGGAGACTGCATCAAAATGCAGATGCCCTCTCCCGAGTCCATTGTTTGAGCTCCACTGTTGCCTCCACCTCCTTGGCGTTGGGGCACAGGGGGGGGGATATGTACAGGACGCCATGGCTGGGTTCTGGAAGGACGTTATATTTCCCCTCTGTTTGGACTGTGGTGCCTTTAAGGGAATGGAAAGGGTTAACGCACCTGTGTAAGGAAGTAGTTTAAAGCAGACAGGAAGTGCAGGTGAGAGTGAAGGAGTGTAGGAGAGTCCAATGCATGGTGAATGGTGGACAAGGAAAGCTGTGGAAGCTATGAAAAGCTATGAAAAGCTGTGAAAGGACTTGGCAGTGTCCTGCCTAAAAACCTGCTACTGAAGGACTTACCTGGAAGGACTGTTTAACTGCGATAGCAGTTCTGAGCTGTACAAGTCGGTGAGACTGTTATTTCTTTTGTTTTTGCTGCTGCCAAGCCATTTAAGTTTAATAAACCATAGTTTTGATTTAAGAAGCCTGTGTCCTGCGATCAAGCTGGTCCCCCAAACATTACAATATATATAGAGAGAGAGAGAGAGAGAGAAAGAAAGAAAGAAAGAAAGAAAGAAAGAAAGAAAGAAAGAAAGAAAGAAAGAAAGAACGAGAGAGATATGTAGACAATTACTTCTCTCTCTACGGAGAATATGCCACACTGCAGGCAATACTGTGACTCTATATTTGTATATATACTGCAAAAAGCTTAAAAGGGTTGTAAAGGTTTGAATATATATATTTTTTTAAAACATGTCATACTTACCTCCACTGTGCAGCTAGTTTTGCACAGAGTGGCCCCAATCATCCTCTCCTGGGGTCTCATGGCGGCTCTCGCGGCTTCTCCCTGCAAGAGCTAAACCCCTCTGGGAAGCTCTCTCCATAGAGGGTTAGCTTGCGGGCGCGCTCCCGTGCCATACAATCGGCGTCCATAGCCACCAATTGTATGACTCGCCCCCCGCCTCCAGGCGGCCTAGTCATTGAATTTGATTGACAGCAGCGGGAGCCAATGGCTGCGCTGTTATCAATCTAGCCAATGAAGAGCCGACAAGAGCTGGGGGAAAGCAATGCGGGATCGTGCCCACGGAGATTCGGGGCTCAGGTAAGTAAAGTAAAAAGGCAATGACTGCAAGGTGATTTTTCATAGGATGCATTAAGGTGAAAAAACACGAAGCTTTACAATCACTTTAAATCCTTTTTCAAGGTTATTCAGAAGACTAAGCAATTATGACGTGAGTAATCCTGAAAGGTGTATGGCCTTTCTGAGAACAAAAGCATCCCGATAAAAAATGTGCTGAACACTCACAGCACTTGTGGTCAAAATCTATAGATTTGTACCCATTTCATCTTTTCATTAAAGACTGCATAAAGCCAGTCAATTATACCTACTATTTTATGGTTTTATAATGTAATTAGGTTACTGCTTAAATTGTCACTTAATATACCATTACATGTTGTGGATAAAAGCGGAACTAAAGACACTTTCAATTAGGTATTCCAATTAGGTTTGCCTGTGTATAGGGTCAATATATGATCATTACTTATTCATACCATATTATACATTAATAGTGGTTGGTGTTGATCTAAATATTGGTTATTAATAGTACACGTAGATAATGATAGGTTATTTTATGTATTAAACATGATAATAATTAATGTGTGGTTGCAGTCTTCATTTTATATAACCGTATTTATCACGCACAAGCGTATAACACCCTAACTTTAAGAAGGAAGTTTCAGGGAAAAAACTTACCACAGCCCCCTGCGTATAACACGCATATAACACCCTCTATTTTCAGGGTAAAAAAGTGAGTGTTATACGCCAATAAATACAGTAAGTAGTTAAGATGGCCACTTCAGCTTATATGATAAACAACTTCTTGGAGACTTTCCTGGTATTTGGAATATTGGTAATATGTAAGAGGGTGATATGCCGGAGGGTAATTTGCCATTGGTATGTCATGTGTGTATAGTTAAGATAAGGCGATGTGCCATGTGCACATGTTGCTTTTGATAAGGAACCCTATAAAAAGGGATTCCTGACATCTATCAGATCAGAGAATATGCTGATGTGTGTGAAAGGTATGCTCTCCACGGTGACAAAATAAAATATTGATTTGGGACTCATATCACGTTTGAAGGTTGGTTGATTTCACAGGTTCCTCACAAAACAAGGAACTTGGGATTAAAGAGGAAGTAAACTCTGATGGGTTTTACTTCCTCTTTGTTTCCCTGCAAAGGTAAAGCATAATGGGCTACTATGCATCGCATTATGTGACACTTACCTGCAGGAGAAGCCCGCGATGTCCCTGTCTGCTGGCAGCGAGCATCCATTCTTCATCTCTCTTACTTCCGGGGCTCTGTGACTGGCCAGAGTCACGTGACGTCACTCACGGCATGACCCCAGACATTGCAAATATCTCTTTAACCGTGCAGGTTTAGGAGATACTTCAAGCACCCACAGGCAAGCCTTAATCTAGGCTTACCTGTAGGTTAAAGTGGTTGTAAAGGGTTTACAACCACTTTAAGATCTCTACTCACCTGTCAGTTTTTCAGGTGGACCTGATTGAAAGCTCCATGCAGCCCTATGGAAAGGCGAATGTAAATGGAACTGCTTTATTATCTGTTTTTGTGGACCTAAACTTGACAGATCAGAGGTAGCCTGATGTAAACAAATAGCGGAGTTCCTTTACATATAGCCACCCATACAGCTGTCACAGATCCTCCTGTCTCTTCCGGGCACAAACAGAACATGCATGGATGGACATTTGGCTAAGATTCAGCAGGGCATCTGCTAACGCAAAAGGAGCATAAAGATAACTAATAAAAAACTGCAACTAAGCAGCTTTTTATTGCTAAAATGGGGGATGTAATGGCGCTTGCAACTACAATCACTAAAATAATGTATATACTATAATTAAATCAGCAAAATAGACTCCGCCTCCTGGCAATGATTAAAAGTGTATCACTCTAAACCGAAATACCATCCAACAAAAATAACCATAATGTGGGAGATATTGAGAGTGAGAAAATAATGAAATAAGTGTGACCAACATGCCACTGACAGCACAATAGTCTTAATTAAGTAGCAAACTTCAAAACCTGTGCATACAACATTTCCTTCAAATATAATTATGATAGTCCATACAGTGCTTCATCCACAAATCGTGCAATGTGCAACTATGCAAATAAATAAATAAATATCCAGTGACTGACTGTCCACGAAATAATAAATAAAATAAAAATGATGTGAATAATTCCGATGATAAAAAACAATCCAAAAAGTGCTAGAAGTGAAAAATATATAAATATAGTCCACACAGGGATCCCTAGAAAAAAGTGTCAAAAAAGATCCCAATAAAACTAAGAAATTAAAAATCCATGTCCAGTGCACAAATCGTGCAAAAGTGAGAAAAACTAGATTCCAGTGGCTAATAAATGTAATAAGTTTCTAAAGTGCATCTGTGCTCAGGTTGCTGTAACATGCAGAGTAATGTGATTGCAGTCAGCCCGATTCTCCACGGTGACCAGGGATGTAAGTGCTAGCCCCATACCACAGGGAGGCTAATAAATAGCCTATGTGAATGTTTCCCAATATCAGCCGATCGATCCGCTCCAATGAAATCACAGGCTCAGCGCGATGATTCTCAAAATAAAGCACAGGAATGCCTCCATAGTGTACAATTATAAACAATATTTAATGAAAAAAAGTAGTAACTTACAAGCAGTGCTGTAAGAACAGCATGTAAAGCGGCGTGTGTGTAATCCGGTGTCTCCCGTCCTTAGGACGTTGGAGGGCTGTTGGTGACGTCACCCGCTTGCGGCCGCAGAGCGGGAGACACCGGATTACACACACGCCGCTTTACATGCTGTTCTTACAGCACTGCTTGTAAGTTACTACTTTTTTTCATTAAATATTGTTTATAATCGTACACTATGGAGGCATTCCTGTGCTTTATTTTGAGAATCATCGCGCTGAGCCTGTGATTTCATTGGAGCGGATCGATCGGCTGATATTGGGAAACATTCACATAGGCTATTTATTAGCCTCCCTGAGGTAAGGGGCTAGCACTTACATCCCTGGTCACCGTGGAGAATCGGGCTGACTGCAATCACATTACTCTGCATGTTACAGCAACCTGAGCACAGATGCACTTTAGAAACTTATTACATTTATTAGCCACTGGAATCTAGTTTTTCTCACTTTTGCACGATTTGTGCACTGGACATGGATTTTTAATTTCTTAGTTTTATTGGGATCTTTTTTGACACTTTTTTCTAGGGATCCCTGTGTGGACTATATTTATATATTTTTCACTTCTAGCACTTTTTGGATTGTTTTTTATCATCGGAATTATTCACATCATTTTTATTTTATTTATTATTTCGTGGACAGTCAGTCACTGGATATTTATTTATTTATTTGCATAGTTGCACATTGCACGATTTGTGGATGAAGCACTGTATGGACTATCATAATTATATTTGAAGGAAATGTTGTATGCACAGGTTTTGAAGTTTGCTACTTAATTAAGACTATTGTGCTGTCAGTGGCACGTTGGTCACACTTATTTCATTATTTTCTCACTCTCAATATCTCCCACATTATGGTTATTTTTGTTGGATGGTATTTCGGTTTAGAGTGATACACTTTTAATCATTGCCAGGAGGCGGAGTCTATTTTGCTGATTTAATTATAGTATATACATTATTTTAGTGATTGTAGTTGCAAGCGCCATTACATCCCCCATTTTATCATTTGCTGTCAGTGTGTGAGCACTATTAGTAGTGGCTGCTGCGTATTTATTTGTTCTGTTCTTATCTTGGTTAGGTTGGTTTTGCGCATTAGTCCCCCCCATATTTCAAGCTTTTTATTGCAATATCTCTTCTGCAATAGCCTGCTCACAGACTTCTACTGAATGCACACTGAGCTGCATACATGCAGCTCAGCATGCATTCCCAGCACACTCCGGCTGTGCCGGAATGATGGACTTCCGTGTGCATGCGTGGGATGACACTATTTTGCCACTGGCCAATCAAGAGCCCTAAAACCTGGCACCCCAGAATAGCCAGGGAGAAGATGACAATGACCTGTGAAGGACTTAAATGCTGCATCGCTGGAATAAGGAGGTATTTCTTTCAGTTTAATTCCACTTTGAGTGCTATTATGATGTTTACCTTTATCTCCTTTGTGTAATCATCAGTATCACTCAGTATTCCTCCCCTCTGTATCCTTGCCACCTCTCCAGAGGTTCTCTGGACAAAATAGGTGAGATCACCACAGTCATGGATAATAAATCCTAAAATAAATAACATTTTCAAACCATGGCCAAAAAACAAAAGGATTTTTGACTTGCCTATAAAAGCTTTCTCTTTAAATACAGTACAGGACACTGGCAAACAGAACTGTAAGGAACCCCATATTACCCCTCTCCTCAACAACAATCCTCAGGCCCTAGGCCAAAAGATGCACCTAAAGGTATACAAAAAACATCTGTATATATCTAATATTGTTCAAATTGGATGCTTTCAACCAGGATAACTTAATCTGGTTCTTACACAATTTTACATAGTTGAGTGGAAAATGTACATAACTTTAACCACTTCCCGACCACCGCACGAGGATATACGTCGACAGAATGGCACGGCTGCGCAAATGGGCATATATATACGTCCCCTTTAATTTGCGAGCCCTGTGGTCGGGGACTCCGTGACCATGCCCACGGGACACAGAGCTGAAGAACGGGGAGATGTCCGCGTAGACACAACATCTCCCCATCCCTCCCCTGACATGTCACTGATAGTCTGTTCCCTGTCATCAGGAACAGCGATCAGTGACGTGTCATGGCAAGCCACGTCCCTAACAGTTAGAAGCACTCCCTAGGTCACACGTAACCCCTTCAGCGCCCCCTACAGGTTAACCCCTTCACTGCCAGTGTCATTTTTACAGTAATCAGTGCATTTTTATACCGCTGATTGCTGTAAAAATGACAATGGTCCCAAAAGTGTCCGATGTGTCCGCCATAATGTCGAAGTCACGATAAAAATCGCTGATCGCTGCCATTACTAGTAAAAAAAAAAATTATTGATAAAAATGCCATAAAACTATCCCCTATTTTGTAGACGTTATAACTTTTGTGCAAGCCAATCAATAAACGCTTATCGCTTATTTACCAAAAATATGTATACGTAAGAATACGTATCGGCCTAAACTGAGGGAAGAAAACTATTTTTTATATATTTTTGGGGGATATTATAGCAAAAAGTAAAAAATAAAGATTTTTTTTCAAAGTTGTCGCTCTATTTTTGTTTATAGCGCAAAAAATAAAAACCACAGAGGTGATCAAATACCATCAAAAGAAAGCTCTATTTATGGGGAAAAAAGGACGTCAATTTTGTTTGGGAGCCACGTCGCACAACTGCGCAATTTTCAGTTAAAGCGACGCAGTGCCGAATCGCAAAAAAAGTGCTCTGGTCTTTGGCCAGCGAAATGGTCCGGGGCTTAAGTGGTTAAAATACAACCTTTTCATGCAATCTAAACTAAGATGATAAAAAAACATTATTTTAAACTATATTACAGACAAAAGATCTTTGTTCCTACCTTCTTCAAACCATCCATTGTGAGAGCAGACAGACAGCACCTTTTGTCCAGGAACAACTGGCTGTAAAGCATTGACATCTGGGTTCACTGGAGAAATTGATACGAATATTACAGTTAAGAGGTATTACAAATAAACCAACTAAATATACATCAGTTTTTTTTATGGTTGCTAGAACTGTTCTGTATAGTTTATTTTCTGTGTGACTATATCAGCTTTGATATTGGTTGATTTGGTTTCCTGTATATCTTTTCATTTAGGGACCTGGAAAAGGTATATTATGTGATATGCATTGTCGTTGGTTGCTGAAATATGACCCTGATGTGTAATATATTTTTACTAAAACTGGTGCACTCAGAATCTGGTGCAAATTTGACTAGTAGCCAATCAGCTTATAACTTCAACTTGTTCCATTATGCTTTGACAATAAAACCTGGAATGTGATTGGTTTCTATGCAAAACTGCACCACTTTTTGCACCATGCAGTTTTAGTAAATAACCCCCTCTGAATCTCTTGCTCCGATTTAAACTTTATGGTGATCTCTGTGAGCTGGCAGGCAAGCAGGGATTGCGGGGGGGGATGAATCGCTGCTCTTAGGGCTCTTTCACACGGAGCGGACCGTTTCTGGGTCCGCTCCGTGTGTCTCCGTCGGCTCAGCGGGGATCCCCGCTGAGCTGTCGGCGGATAGGGCGGTCCCCGCACACAGTGCAGGGACCGCCCTGTCTCAGCTCCGCTCTGCCCTATGGGGAACCGGATGCAGACGGAGCGTCTGTCCGTCTGCATCCGTTCCGTTCCGGCGGACGGAAGAAAAATAGGGTTTTCTTCCGTCCGAAAACCAGATCCCGACGGACGCGGACGTTAGCGGATGCTCCATCCGCTAACGGACGCGATCCCATAGGGATGTATTACAAGTCTGTTAACGGACTTGTAATAACGGACAGGTGGAGCGGACGTCTGAAAGGGGCCTAACTTGTTAGTCAGGTGAGTACATTTCAGCTTGAACCTTTTCACAGAGCGGGTAACAATAGTCTTAAAAGGAATAAAAAGGCATCTAAACCAATCTCCATAAGTTACATGTTTGGTAAAATTAAATAAAGACCATCGAGCTCAACTGGTGTGGGTGTGTGTTATCTTTACCACTTCACCTTCATATTGAGTTCATTAGGATGCCCATCTAAACGTTTTTTTTTAAATCCTTACAGTTCCCGCTGATACTACCGATTGTGGAAGGGAGTTCAAAATCTCTACTCTCCCTATGATAGAATTACCATTTAGATATTTGTATAATCCGATTATGTCTCTTCTCCAGGGAAACTGTGTTTAATGTGTAGCCATTCCCTATAACTGAGACCTCACACTCCGTTTTTAGCTTTGTTGCTCTTCTCTGGACTCTCTCCAGTTCCAGCACATCCTTCCTGAGGAATTGTGACCAGAAATGAATGGCATAATCAAGATGCAGCCAAAAGCAGAGTTTTGTAAAAAGGTAGAATTGCAGTTTTATCTTTTCAGTAAATACCTATTTTAATGCATGCTAATAGTCTATTGGCCTTACTTGCTGCAGCTCGGCATTGTACAGGCTAGTGCTGAGTTTATCATCTACTTGGACCCCACTTTTCCATTCCATCCTAGATTCCCCCAGAAGTTCTCCCCCTAGCGTATAACTTGCATTCCTTTAGCTTTAGCTGTTGCAAAGGCCTGGAAGAGTCCAGTAATAAATTTGGCCTTGATAAAACGTAAACTGGCCTGGATTATGCTCCATGTGAGTGTATTACGGGATAGACAAAGACTTTTTGATAGGGTATGGAAACCCTGGCTCACTTATCTACAAGTACCAGATGTCTATTGGAAATGAGAGATGTGATCTGTGGAGAGCTTCCGGATGGACAAGACTCTATCCTTCCCATTTCTTTTTTCCTCTTTATTCCTCCTCCCTCTTCCCTCCTTTTCTTCAGTCTTTTATCTGGCAACAATGTTACCTACTGTACGGTCTTATGATACACACCCTCCTGAGGGATAAATACACCAACATTTAATATTTTTGTTCTAGTCTTAATTCCAAAATCTCCAAATATGTTGGATATGTGTAAAGACATTGTAATTGTTTTTTTATTTTGTACTTCTTAAAGACATTCCTTTTTTTATTGTTAAAATAATAAAAAAAATTGAAACAGAAAAATGTTGGGTTTCTTTTTACACTCCTCCGCTATGTGTCTCTTGTGGTCTATTTGTGCTGCTCTGATCATGCTCTTAGATTTCTTATTTCATTCTTTGCAGTGTTGGCATGCTGACAGTGTCCCTTCGGCCTTATAATTTCTTGAGTACAGTTTTTCTCTAATATACCTTTTTATGCTCAAATTTAGCCACCCAGGTTTAACCTTAGCTCTTTTATATTTGCTGCCTATTTGAATACATTGGCCAATGCCATTATTTACATGTTTACATAGTTAGCAAGGTTGAATAAATACACCAGTCCATCCAGTTCAACCTGTCTGGAGTATAGGTGTGTGCGTGGATTTATCTCAATAATAATTCCCATATCCTGTATGTTGTGTCCCAGCTGACACCACTGCTTGTGGAAGGGATATCCACATCCTTACCGCTCTGACAGTAAAGAACTCTGTCGTTCTTAAAGCATTCCCACTTTTCCTCCATGTTTTTCTTTTCTAGAATATCTTCCCATTTATTGTCATGCAATATGGAGTTCAGTTTATCAAAGTTGGAACTTTTGAAATGTAATGTTCTTGTCTTACCCTTGTGTCTTTTTTCCTATGATTTATGATGAATATAATTACCCTGTGATTGCTGTTTCTCAAGTTATCCCTTACTTTCACATCCACAACCAGAGCATTCAGTAGAAAAGGACCAAACCTTTATTGATTACTACTGTTGCATATAAGTATATTACGTAGAAAAAGGTTTTAAACTCGAAGGCAAACACTGCATACTAGCTCATTATGAATTACTTACATTATTAAATACTTTTTCTTCCGGGTTCGCGGCTCCGGCGCTGTGAGTGGCTGGAGCCGTGATGACGTCACTCTCACGCTTCAGCCGAGCATTCACAGCGTATGCGTCGCTGACGTCAGTGGCTCAATGCAAAGTGAATATCTCTTAAACCATACAGGTTTAGGAGATATTCATTTTACCTACAGGTAAGCCTTATTATACGGTATAGGGTATACAACTGCTTTAAGGGCTGTGTGTTATGTTATTTTGAGGGGACAGAAAATGTACACTGTTATACAAGCTGTACACTCACTACTTTTACATTGTAGCAAAGTGTCATTTCTTTAGTGTTATCACATGAAAAGATATAATAAAATAATTCAGAAAAATGTGAGGGTTGTACTCACTTTTGAGAGATGCTGTAGGCAGCACCTTAGAAAGGCATACACATATATTGCTAAATAATATACAGGAGCCTGTAATACAGTTCATGCTGGCAATGCTAACCAGAAAAAGGGCAACCACTAAACTACCAGGTGGAATAGTTGACTGTAGGCCACCAAGCCCCCTTCGGCCCCATTCACACCTGAGCGTAGCATTTATAGGCAGAAAGTTGCGTGATTTTACCGTGTCTTTGATGTGTTTTTCATGCTTTTTTAACGCAATTTTGTACAGGTCAAAAGGTCACCAATGTAAAAAGCAGAAAAACGCCTTTAATCTGCCTAAAAAAAGTTCCAGAACTTGTTTGAGTGTCAGGCATTTTGTAGCTTCTGGCTTCAGTCATTTTGGAATGGAGATGTGAACCATCTCCATAGAGAAAAAATAGATTTTTCCCCTCCAGCATTTTGTAGCTTAAGGCTTCAAGCTACAAAATGCTCAGGTGTGAATGGGGCCTTAGGCCTCGTACACACGAGGTGACATTTCCGATGAAAGCGGTCCGCGGACCGTTTTCATCGGACATGTCCGCTCGGAGATTTCTGTCTGATGGTTGTACACACCATCAAACAGAAATCCGTGCGGACAGGATACGCGGTGACGTTGCCGCGCCGTCGCCGATGATGCGGCGACGTGCGCGACCCTGGAAGGTCAATGCTTCCACGCATGCGCCGAATCACTTAGACGCATGCGAGGGCTTTCGGCCGAGCGGACATGTCCGGTGAGTCGTACAGACGACCGAACATGTCCGACAGACAGGCTTCCAGCGGACATGTTTCTTAGCATGCTAAGAAACATTTGTCCGCTGGAAACCTGTCCGATCCGCCGGAAAATTGTCCGGTCGGCCGTACACACGACCGAACATGTCGACGGACCAGTTTCAGCAGACATGTTCGGTCGCGTGTACGAGGCCCTTAGAGTGGCAAGAGCAAGTGAATCAATCTAGAGCAGCAGACAAAGGCTCTGTCAGAAAGGCAGATGAGGGCACCTAAGCACTCATTTACTGCACTAGCCATTTAGAATATTTTTTTTTGGCCAAATGAGACTCAAATATAAAACTTAATTATTAGAAGCAATTTTAAGATATATGAGAGATATGGGATTTTGCCTCTTTATTTCTGTTTAACAGCTATAAACAAAGTGCAAAGTACTGCTGCAAGAAATTTCCATTGAAAGGCTATATTTTCCCCTGGCACTCCGATGTTTTTAACATCATTTAACTCTACGTGACCTTACAAACAATCTTCAGAACACAGCCACGGCAATTATCTCTCCCCAGTGGTGAAGATAAGTGTGATAGTACTGGCAATTTCTGTTGTTCTCTGGCACAAAATGTTCACCTAATGGTAAAAACAAACAGCCAATATATACAATTCAGAACACTGGCACATTTCCTATCCACTCTACACAGTTAACAAACTCTGTGCAATATTGTCTGCAAGATGTACAATATGCAATAATAATTATTTCAAAAACACATTTCTGCATTTAAATTTGGGAAATAAAGAACTGACAATAAAGTATCAGTTAATGACCACTGTATAAGATAAATAATACAACCTGGTAGTGTTTTATTATATTTTTAGTTATATGGTTTAAATGGTCTAAATTGTTTAGCAAACTACCAGTTGACTCGTATAATCGCAGGTTATTTATTAATGTAGTATTATTATTATTGTGAGCTGCATACCTGCCCTTCAGATACCAAATCTGATTTTCGAAGGTGTGTGTGTATATCGCCTGCAAGACCAAATTCATGTACCAAACAGAGTACAAAAGTAAAAAAAAATGAAATTAATAAAACAACAATTTGCGTATTTATTTCTGAAGCTTTGTGTGTAAAACTCCCATAAATACTGGATAAAACTTCATTGTGAACAGCTATTTCATTTGGACACAACTGTTGTCCAAATAAACCTTTTATCACACAAAAGGAGGAAAGCCATGACATTTGCCCATTCTGAAATAAAATCAGCTTTTTTTTCAGATGATCTTTTGCTTCTAACCCTAAATCCACACCTACCAAATCTCAACATGCACATCAAACACTTCAACTAATTCTCACAATAAACTACCTAAAGAGCAAAATGATTTTTCTCAGCAAACCCAAAAGGATGATGGATCGTGGATCAACAATATAAAACAAACAACACACTGCCTCATCTATTTTTAAATCCACATAACAAGAAGCACTCTAAAAATCTATGGTTTACATTTCACTACAATTATAGCCAAGATTGTGACAGAACTTCTTTCTTGAATCTGGTTGTCTTTTTTATGGGAAGCTGTCGTCTAATTAGAATGATGAGTTTTTGATAAACTTTTGTATTCACTACACACTCTAACTTTTCTCCTCCTCCATTCAGATTTAACAAAATTATATAAGACTTTTTCACAGTTTATCTGCAAACTAAAAACCCATAATAGCCAAACACAAACTACATTGACCTAAATATTATTTAGGTGTTAACTTCCCCAATATCTGGATTCATAGCCTTGCTTGCCTCTTGCAAAATCATTAATCTTTATGCCTGGCACAAATGGGCCAAACATTTTGCCCGTGTTGACATCAGTCTGTCGAACGGGCACCCAGCATTCGATCAGCACTGGCAGTCAATGGAAGTGAGCGTTGGCCGCTGTGTTCTGGGTGGTGGGGGGAGTGGGGCAGTCTCCCTCTCAGAACACAATAGCTCGTCGGGGAAATCGCTGTACTACCGTCACATTGTTAATACAGCGAGCTCCTGCAGAGCTCCTTTACCAGGCTTAACATTAAATCTCAAACTGTGTCTGAGACAGTGTACCCTTGAACTCAGAGGTCTATAATGCCTCGTACACACGGCCGGATTTTCCCCCCAAAAAAGTCTGACAGGCTTTTTTTCTAGGAAAGTCTGGCTGTGTGTAGCCTCCATCGGACTTTTTTTTTCGGAAGTCCAACGGACCTTAGATAGAGAACCTGTTCTCTTTCTTTCCATCAGACTTCCGACGGACTCACGGTGGACTTTTGCACAGTCAAGAGTCCGAACGTGTGTACAAGGCATTACTCTCAACTGTTCACTTCCTACCACCTGTAATAGAACAATACATTCTCTTGGAGGACACTATAACTGCATGAAGAAAAAACAGCAAAATGCGGTATATTTCTGGACCCCTTACTACATGTTTCCGACAAGAAAAACTCCATATTCCCAACAAAGGAAAGACTATGTTGTTTATACCTCCTGGGAATCTCAAGCCATAGAAAGTTTACAAGACCTGTAAGAAGTAGACAATAAGCTACTTCCTTTCTCCCTGCTAACACTGAAATATGCTCTTCCTGCTAATCATATTCTATATTACACTCAAGTTAAATGCCTTCTAAACACATTGATGAGCCAAAAAGCAATTATAAAAGCCCCTCACTCACACACATCCCTCTATGAAGAATCTATTTCCTGGATATGTCCATTTATTAGAGAAATCTTATGTAATCATGATGCAGGGGTGCCTTTATCCTACTGAACAATTTTTTATTTATTTTTTACCCCAGTTCTCTTAGCAATACACAGTTTCCTCCATAATATTTTATCTAGATAATTTCTGGATGAGTTTTCTTGTTTAAAAAAAAAGTGTGGGGCATGGAAGAAAACAATATGGTCCATATTTGTCGAATTTTCCACAGAAAAAAATTTAAATCCTATGAAAGCCGCAACATTTGAATGGATCCATGGCCCAGGATCCGGCTGGTTCCTCGGCACAATTGCTGTTGACTGGGTCTGGAGCGGAGACTGTTCCAATGGGCTTGGAGGCTCAAATGTTCCACAAATCCAATAAGCAGACACCCACCTTTACTTTAATCCAGAAAATCTGCAATAAGGGTAGACAGATACAAGAGGTGACAGGATATACTGAATATAGTCTGATATGGGGGAATCTCTCCTATGTCGAACTGGCAAAATTGCAACAGGGCTCCAGGTGGCGCTCATTCAGCGTGACTTTGCTATCGCACATATTTCAGGATGGCAAGCTGTTGTCTTTCCTTGAGTTCTGATTCAGGTTTAATCTACCCTCTACCATATACTATTCTTATCTCCAGCTCCGACATGTGGTGGGCGCGCAAGGCGACCCTACTCACTGGGCAAGCACCCCCATTTTCCACTTGCTGCAGACTAGCACGGAAACTGAAGGGATTATCTCACATTGCTACCAAATGCTATTGACACACCACTTAAAAGCCCACCCCACTAAGGCACAGTCCCTATGGGAGAAAGATGTAGGCCCACTCACGGGAGACCAATGGGAGGAAGTCTTACAGTCAATTACTACTTGCTTGTTAAACGTGGCCCACTTAGATTGTATAAGATGGGCAGACGGCCGGACTCCCTGTGTAGCAGATGTGGGCAACATCAGGGTGACCTCACACACTTACTCTGGAGATGCCCAAAACTCCACAGGTACTGGAGCGAGGTGCACGGGATGCTTAATCAAGAGTTCCAGACGACCGTCCCCTTGGACCCAATTCATTGCATATTAGGGGTGATGGAGGAAGCTGTCCCAGAGGAGATGACTAGAATAGCATTCTCTAGGGCATTGTTCCAGGTGCACAAGCTCATCCTGATGGGCTGGAAATCGGTCTCCCCACCCTCGGTTGCCTCCTGGATAACACATATGGGAAATACCTTGGTTGTAGAGAAATATATCTACCAACATAGGGGCAGTCCTGGCAGATTCAAAAGAATCTGGGCACCATGACTGGATACCCCTGGACTGAGTCCCAGGGAATTGGTGATGTCCAGATTGTTGCAATGCCCTGCGAAAAGACCATAATGGGCTATTGTTGGATAACACCAGCTGAATGATATGTACATATCAGTTTGTTGTAAACTTATCGGGTTGGAAGATAAGATAATTCTGGTGGATGCTGGAAGGATGGTACATTGTGCATGTTGATATATTCAAATACACTGTCTGTACATTGGAAAAGTGTTTGAAATTGCTCAATAAACACCTTTTTGATAAAAAAAAATCCTATGAAAGCCTATAATTTAAAAAAAAAATCACTAAGGAAATGGTTCAGAGTTGAATGAAGATGAACAGACTTTTTTATAAGTTCACTTTTAACTAGATATAATCAAGTGCCGTTGTCTCCAATCTCTTAAATAACACATATAATATTAAGTTACATTTCATCAGGATGTATGCAACACAATGTTCTGTCAAGACAAGCTTGTTTCCATATGAATTACCTCTGCGTGTACCTGTTTGAATTTTATACAGTTTAAATTAAAATGTTTAATTTATATTTTGTTTCCTAATTTATTATGGTCAGGATTAATTAGAATTTTTAAATATGAAGCTTTAGGCTTCTTCTCATATTGTAATCTTCATTTACCCCACGTTGAAACAAAGCAATTTTTTTACAGAGCTCAGTAGCTAATGGTGAAATTTACATGCAGATCTGAATGACCCACTCTTATTAGATCAGGTTTTCATGAAAGCCAGTCTGCCTAAACAGAGACAACTACTCCTGTGTTCTGTTTAGTAATTCATTATCAGGTACTAAGCAGTTACTTAAATTTTTTTATTAAATACGGTTAAAAAAAAAAACACATACACTTAAAAAATGAAGTAAAAAAGACTAAAAATATACAACATATGTTGTGTGTGCTTTTTAGCCAGAAAGGGGATGCTGTAGCAACTACAAACTGGAAACTGTTATTAACTGTTATTAAAGGCAAAACATATATTGCCAGCACACCATGGATTGCTTCGCCACCAGAAGACAGTGATCAGCGCCTGATTGGATGCTGGTTTTCCAGCATTCTCGTTTGACAGAAGTCAGTCATGAGACGCTGTACGCACAGGCTGAAAGTCGGCTGGTAGCTGCCAAATTGACTGTTTTCGGCCGATTTTTGTCCCGTGTATACCTAGCTTTATACATACTTGACGTGTTATCCTTAAGGAGCCTGATTAACCCTCCCAGTTCTAATCTTGGGACTACAGATCACCAAGTGATACAGGTAAGAGTGAATGACTGCACACTGATACTATGGAAAATTGTTGATACCTCAATCTTCAAAACATCATAATTATTCAGGAAAGACAGGGTAGTTAACATGTTTCGCGCAAAGACCGTTTACTCATAGCCATGCTATGAGTAAGTGCTTTTTGTGCAAAACCTTTTAACCCTGTTTTTACTGAAAGAGCTTTTTTTTATATAATCTTTATTTAGTACTGCCACAGAACTTGACAAACAGTTTCAATATTCCTCAAACATCAGTACAGCAGTGACAAAATTTGTTTATTTTTTCAGCATGAAAAAAAAAAGTATCAAACAGAAATAGAGAGGATATGGAAAGAATATCTCCTATCAAGTATGTATATGCCGCTTGCGGTTCTGTCAATCATCACCCTAAAACATGTTTAGGGTGACTGTCGCTAAGTAAACACAGACTATAGTGAGTATACCTCAAAGTAAAGAAACCATCTCCAAGCCCCAGATTGGCCTAGGCCGATCCGTGTTTCCAGGTTGACTCTAAAGCAGCTCCCCTGGGCCCCGCACCAGGGGGGGGCAGCGAGTACCTACAACTAACCACCCCAATACACTACTGAAAGAGCTTTTAACCCTTCCTACTATATATAGTAAAAAAAATGGCTTTACATACTTTACACGTTAATGGTAATTTTCTAAAAAGTAAGAGGTAAAATTTGGTAGCCAAGGATGACAAATTCTTTCCCTATGACTTTATGCATTAGTCCAATTTAGGCAAAACCAAGACAATGACTTCAACTGGGAAAGGCTTCACGTTTCCTTTCCCTTAAATACCATTCCTCATTGCCAGACAAATGCTAGTAGAGACTTAGGCAGCCTGCTCTCTCAGCAAACACGTGGAATTCGCACTGCAAAGAGTGTCAACAATGCCATATCTGATCTTTCATCTCTTACAAGAGCCAATCACTTTCTGTAACTACTGGCAAATCCTGCTAAATCCACTGGACAATCTGTTAATCACAGATTTAAGTCATTCTTAGCATATGTCACCATGCCAGGACACACTTGAGAACACATGTTAGCAAAGCAAGTTTGTGTACTAAATACAACCAGCGACAGTGCTACTTGTATGGTAAAAGAGAGGTGTAAGAAATTTAGTGCTATAATCGAGGATTTCTGCACAAAATGCAGCCAGATATTTTTTTTTTTTTTTGCTTTTTTTTTTTCTAAGGAGAAATACAACAGATGGCTTTGATTCTTTAAATAATATACTCTTCAATTGATTGTAAAGTTTTTTTAATTTACAGTAACAATAAAGTATCTAATAAATATTACCCTACAATATGTAACAGAAGACCTAGAGACTGAGAAAACTGGTATTGACTTTTCTGCAGCAACATTAAGGATTAGTTTTCGTAACAGGGCTACAACTAATCTCTGACGTCTTGGGAAAGCTCAATGAGAAGTGGCAAAGCAGCTGCCACAAAGAAAAGATGTCAAACATTGTCAATTCTTGCAGCATCTAAATATTTTGTCACGTTAAAACACTTTGACATAAAATATTTTTTAAAGGAAAGTTCCTATGGTGTTTGGATTGTCTTCTTTTAAAAATGTTTTGACAATAATGGTTTATATCATTTTATAATTATTTGTATTATGTAAAAAGTAAACATGTATTAGAATTTAAACATGTGATACTGGGCCTACATGATAATACAAAGCCAGTACTGACTTTATTCAGTTTGAAAGGTTATGGTAATACAAAGGCATACCTCCTTTGACTTAAATACTGTAGATCAATTTTATTATTTAATTTAAAGATTTTTTTTATCACAAGAAAAAAAAAAACTTGTAACAATGAATTTGGGTCTATTCTTTTTAGCACAGCAGCAGCTGAGACTTCAGCAGCTAATACTTCAGCAGCTAAGGCCCCATACACACGATAGAATCCATCCGCGGATAAATCCGCGCAAATGGGTTTCAGCGGATATATTCTATGGTGTGTACACTCCAGCGGATCTGTTTCCGCGGATATTTCTCCGTCGAATGGCTTTTCAGCAGATCGAATATTTGTTGAGATGTTGAACAAATCTATCCGCTGCGAATCTATCCGACGGATAGATCCGTTGGTTAGTACACATTATCCGCGGATAAGAACCACGCGCATGCTCAGACAAAATAAGGGGATGGGAGCACTCGTTCAGGTAAAACTCTCGTTTGTTTGTGATATGGCACATTCGTCATTTTAACTATATAGTGTGTCGTTTATTTCCTCTTGTTTTTTCCGCGTTCTCTTGCTAGAATAAACCCGTTCTCTCGCTGATGCCATCTATCCAGATGTTTGAAATTTATTTTTTGCATCCACATGTGAATGTCTTTGTTTTTCTTTTCCAATTTATGTCCCCATTCTTTTTCCTTGCCCATTTTTTACCCTTTTTTTTATGTTTATTAAATTATTTTCCCCATTCTTTTCCCTTGGCCATTTTTTTACCCTTTTTTTTTGGTTTAGCTAATTATGTCCCCATTCTTTTGTCTTGGCCATTTTTTTACCCTTTTTTTTATGTTTAGCTAATTATGTCCCCATTCTTTTGTCTTGGCCATTTTTTTACCCTTTTTTTTTGGTTTTGCTAATTATGTCCCCATTCTTTTCCCTTGGCCATTTTTTTACCCTTTTTTTTTGGTTTTGCTAATTATGTCCCCATTCTTTTGTCTTGGCCATTTTTTTACCCTTTTTTTTAGGTTTAGCTAATTATGTCCCCATTCTTTTTTCTTGTCCATTTTTTTACCCTTTTTTTTATGTTTAGCTAATTATGTCCCCATTCTTTTCCCTTGGCCATTTTTTTACCCTTTTTATTTGGTTTTGCTAATTATGTCCCCATTCTTTTCCCTTGGCCATTTTTTTACCCTTTTTATTTGGTTTTGCTAATTATGTCCCCATTCTTTTCCCTTGGCCATTTTTTTACCCTTTTTTTTTGGTTTTGCTAATTATGTCCCCATTCTTTTGTCTTGGCCATTTTTTTACCCTTTTTTTTTGGTTTTGCTAATTATGTCCCCATTCTTTTGTCTTGGCCATTTTTTTACCCTTTTTTTTTGGTTTTGCTAATTATGTCCCCATTCTTTTCCCTTGGCCATTTTTTTACCCTTTTTTTTTGGTTTTGCTAATTATGTCCCCATTCTTTTGTCTTGGCCATTTTTTTACCCTTTTTTTTTGGTTTTGTTTTGGTAAAGTTATGTCACCATTTTATGTAGGCGTGTGTTTTTCCTCTTTTCTTTTCCCAAGTTGGTACGCCAAATTCCCCCCCCCCCCCCAAGGAGTTGGTGTCCTTTCTAAATGACACATATTATTTGCTAAAATGTTTCATGCCTAATCACCACAGTATTAAAACACAATAGACAAGGTATTTCAGTAAATCAAATAACCATTTATTTGGTACATAAAGAAAATTATATTACCAAGAAGGGCAGCACTTGCTGAGATAGCAACATAAATGCAGACTTGTGTTCCAGACTGCACAGGCAACATAGTCAAGGACAAAATGAATAACCTTGAGGACCGCATACCGAGAACAAAAAAAGAACAACAAAAACAAAAACCAGGAGCAGCAGCAAGTGAGCCAATGGAGCCCAGGCTGTGGTACTCCAAAAAACATGAAGTTTTTGGGGGATCAAATAGAAGGCCGGCAATCATCGTCTCCTGTTCCTTGGAACACTCCTTGCAGCAGATCTTCCACGGACCCGTCCACGGCCCCTTGCAGGTCGGGATGATGTGGCAGCAGGAGGAGTTAGCAGGTGTTGTGCAGGATAGGCCGGGTCACTCAGCTCAGTGTCATCGGTCAGCCAGCCCTGGTGCAGCCATAAAAGCACCTGGTTCATGAGGTTCCTGGCACGCCTCTGACCGTCCTCCCCCGCTTGGGACAATTCATGGGCCACATAGGCACTGTAGGCCTCAGTGGGGTTGAGGGGGGCCCTCATTAAGGCGCTAGCTTCCCTAATCATTCGGAGGCTCTCATCCTCCACCTGCCTCCTGCGCCTCATTAGGCCAGTTTGCCTGACCCTGGGGGGAGGGAGTTGCCTGGTGGGGCTGACCGTGGGCCTGGGGCCCTCCTGGCTGGTGCTGGGCCCGGCCTCCTCCTCCTGGCTGACAATGACCCCTTCCTCCTGGCTGGCAGGCAGCTCAGCATCATGAGCCAATCTTTCCTGGTTGCTCCCTTCTTCCTGTGTAAAAAAAAGTGACATGTTTAAAAATTTGGCACAAGCAAATCACACACATTTTCATGCTCTAGACTGGTTTGTTTTATCTTACTTTAAACTTGAATAGACTCTCCTTCTGATCCCTGTACTTGGCATCCATCACCCCTATTTTTATGACCATGACTTTTCAAGTCCATTTTTTTGTTTGGGATTACAATATCAACTCAATAAACAAACAAGAATTAGCAGGCCAAAAACATTTTTTAAAATACTCTACCTCATCAGAAGTGGAGAGTCGCAGATTTTCCTGCCTGCCAGCCAGCCCCTCACCGTCCTCCTCCTGGCTGGGGTGATCTGTGGAAGGTCTGCTGCCCTGCTGTCTGGGTGGAAGGCTTGACATTGATTGCCGGCCCTCTATTTGATCCCCCAAAAACTCCATCTCCTGGTAGTACCACAGACTTGGCAACGTGGACTCTCTTGCTGCTGCTCCTGATCTTTGCTCCCGAAGTTCTCTTCTTTTTGCTCTGTATGCGGCCCTCAGGTTATTCATTTTGTTCTTCACCATGTTGCCTGTGCAGCCGGGAACCCATGTCTGCAGATATCTAGCTATTTCAGCAAGTGCTGCCTTTCGTTGGTCCCGGTTTGAATAATGAGGATGTTTTGAATCCCAAAGTAGGGGCATTTCCCTAAACTTCTCTATTAGCCTAGAAATTATCTCCTTTCCCACGATATTTTCCATTTGTGAGTTTTCGAAGGTAAATTTCTGATGAACACTGTTAAACCAAAAATTTTACAAATTAGAAAATGCCCATCATTCACATTGTATTCATATGTGGCCCCAGATTGATCTTGTACTATGCAAACACAGTGTCTCCTGCAGCCAAAATGCTGGCCAGCTCTGCCCCATTGTTGTGACCCAAAATTAGTTCACATGCAGACCCTTTTTAAAATCATTTTGCTAAATACGTGTAATCTAGACCCATCCCCAAATTTACAGATTGCGACCTTTCATGAAGGCAGTATTTAATGTGTACTTAGCCTGCCACTCATCATTCCTGAAATCTAAATACACTTCCTAATAACCTTTGGCCAACCAACACAGAACAATACTTGCATGATCACAATACACCTGGCAAAAAGTAAAACTAGGTAGAGCATTCTTCACATCTAGATTTAAGTGATGTGTAAAAGCATTGTGAGAATTTAATTCAGTTTGTGGGGACACAATAAACATACTAATTTGCGTTAAAAGGCTGCAAACAACAGACAAAACCACAATCCCATGGCTCTCAAGTTTCTAGGCCTCTGCTGATCCCATGTTTCAAGTTTGTACCTTATCTCTAGCTCCTCGTGCAGCTCAATGAAATAATCTCCGCGTAAGCAACGTAATCACCTCGGTTCCCTTTTATAGACTCCGCGTGTGCGTGACACATCGTCACCATTGCCATGCCCCCTAATCAATGTTAATTCTCAAAATCTGGCGTTAACTGTGTTACTGCTGTCAAATGTTCTACAAATCTCCGCGTAAGCAACGTAATCACGTAGGTTCCCTTTAAAAGACTCCGCGTGTGCGTGACACATCGTCACCATTGCCATGCCCCCTAATCAATGTTAATTCTCAAAATCTGGCGTTAACTGTGTTACTGCTGTCAAATGTTCTACAAATCTCCGCGTAAGCAACGTAATCACGTAGGTTCCCTTTAAAAGACTCCGCGTGTGCGTGACACATCGTCACCATTGCCATGCCCCCTAATCAATGTTAATTCTCAAAATCTGGCGTTAACTGTGTTACTGCTGTCAAATGTTCTACAAATCTCCGCGTAAGCAACGTAATCACGTAGGTTCCCTTTAAAAGACTCCGCGTGTGCGTGACACATCGTCTTGCCCCCTACTCAATGTTAATTATGTAAATCTGGCGTTAACTGTGTTACTTGCAGTCAAATGTTTTACTAATCTCCGCGTAAGCAACTGAGCAGAAACGGGCGCATTATCTCCGCGTAACCTACGTAATCACGTCTTATTCATTCTCTAGACTCCGCGTATGTAGTACCCGCCGCCCTGGTCCCCGCCCATGACGGGACATTTCCAGATTTCCACGCCCCTAATCTCTGTGGGGATGAAAGATGGCGATGACAGGCGAGCATGCACGGAGCTCTCAGGCCAGAAGTGAGGGGACAGAGGCAGGAACGTCCCGATCCCGGCCTAAACGTTATAAGGCAACTAATATGTCCTTTGACGAAATGGTTGAGCTGGTAGACATTATGCGGAGGAAGGACTATGATGGGCAATATGGCCCATACAAGACCCCCAACCGCAGGAAGGGGAAAATTATGGAGAAGGTGGCACGTAAAATGCAGAGGATGTTTGGCATCGCAAGGTCCAAGGAGCAGCTACGGAAGCGGTGGTCCGACTTAAAGCTTCGTGAGCCACATCAACTAAAGAAAATAAAAAAAATACTCAAAAAACGTAAGTTATTTTTTGTTTTGAGGGGTGGGGACAATTTTATTATTTGAATGTTTGGTCAGGTACATTTCTACATCTGTATCCTTGGCCTGGTTGTACTTCTGAAAATATGTTTAAATAATTGTATTACTCAAAATCTCATTTGCTTGGCCAACGACTGTTAATAGGAAACCTTGTTCACATCAGGTTGCTTCGCAAAAATACGATGTTGGCCCAGGAACAACACACCTGGACATGCCTCTCTTGCCAAAAACATTGTTTGTAAACATTGTGGTCAAATTTTTTAATTGAACAATTAAATCCAAGAATGGGAAATGCAAACAGTGCTACTAAGCAGGTGTTTCCATATCTGTTAATCCATAGCACCTGTGTCTCCCTCAAAATCTTACCAGAAAATTTGGATGGTCTCAGCTCTAAATTATAAGGGGGGGACATCCATGTGTGTCACTTTGCTAAAAATGGAATTAATCAGAGCTTGGCCTAGAAGTCATCCTAAAATATAGGTTTGTGTTCATAAGACAACTAAATATTTTTCAAAAAAGCCTCTAAACCTCTATGCAATGTGTGCGATTTATGCTCTACAATATCTTTTTTTTTTTTTTTTTTCTAGGGGAAAGAAGACGCCAGCAATTTGAGGAGGCAGAGAGGGCCAGACATGCCCGGGATCTGCCATCTGGCCATGTGGAGGAGGAGGAAGGAATAGAGGAGGATGTTGAGGAGGAGGTGGAAGGAAGAGATGAGGATGTTGAGGAGGAGGTGGAAGGAAGAGAGGAGGATGTTGAGGAGGAGGTGGAAGGAAGAGAGGAGGATGTGGAGGAGGAGGAGGAAGGAAGAGAGGATGATGGCGTAATTTTAGATCTGGTAGTTGTTGAGGAGGAAGATGAAATTGAAGAAGAAGATTTAGCAGATTTTGAAGATGGTGGATTGGTGGAAGAAGAAGAAGGAGGAGTTATTGAAGATGGAGAAGTGGTGGAGGAGGAGGAAATCAACACGACATCAGGTCAGTGTCATCCCAGCTTGATAGGGCAAAACAGATGTAGATAGGGTTGCCACCTCATCCCTTTAATCCAGAACACATATGGATTACACATGTTCTGTGGCTAATGTAATGCTGATATGGCACCAGGTGAGTAAAATTACCACCTTTTAATCAGCCACAGAACCTGTGTAATTAATCTGTGTTCTGGTTTAAAGTGATGAGCTGGCAACCCTAGATGTATCTCGTCCGGTCAAATGTCTAATTTTATATTTTTTACTAATTTTGTAGGGGATGAAGATGCTGTTCCCCATTTTTCTCGGGCAAGTGCGGGAATTATAATCCAGCAAGTAATGGAGTGCAGCAGCGAAATGGAAAATATGCGGCAACAGATGGTTCAGATGGAACAGAATGTGCGCAATATAATAGTCGACTGCTGTGCCGAGCTGGACACTATGCGGCAACGAATGGTGGTTATAGAGCAAAACTATAAGAACATCATTGACATGATGGGCCGTGTGAAAGAATAAACCAACCCCCCCCGCCCATCCCCCAACCTGTTTTTATGTCTGACTCAGCAACACGCCAAAATTTGAAGATGCACACACAGTGTGTCAACATGTGCTATCTGCCATCACAGAATATAGAATATCTGTGCTTTGTGGGTACAACCCCCTCCTCGATTATTAAATAATTTTCGAGGAAAGGTTTGCTCCCACAAAACCCAGACATTGTTCACCCATGATGGCAGATAGCACATGTCGCCTTTTTAAAGTCTTTTGTTGTGGTAGAACTGACATTTGGCGAAAAGCACTGAATGTGTGCATCTTGAAATTTTGGCGTGTTCCGGTGTGACCTCACACAATGACTGTTTTTGGGAATGCAAAAGTGACACATTTGGGTTTGTATTTTTTGGGACATGTTTTCTATTGTATAGTTTAAAAATGGCTTCCATTCAACAAGCCATACAAAACAGAAAAAGTAAACAAAAATAAAAAAAAAAAATGTACAAAAAACAAAAAAATTTAACCAAAAATTAAAAAAAAAGATTGTTTAACACATCGATCCCAAAAATATGATCAATATTTTTAATTGATTTCCAAAAAAAACAACACCCAAAAAAAAAAAAAAAATTATATTGTTATAAAATATTTCCCCCAAAAAAATAATAACGATTATTTGTTGAACAAATATGTAAAAAAAATTTTGAATATATTTTTACACACTATTACGACAAAAAAAATTGAAGAAATTGTTTGGAACCCATAAAAAAAAAAAAAAGGATACTTACTAAAAATAAAAAAAATAACTAATCAACGTGAAACCTAAAAAAGTTGGCATGTTTAAGAGCACAAAAAAAACCTTTTGCCAAAAACATAGAAAAAAGCTGACAATAAAAAAAGTTTGTTTTAAAACATTACAAGGAGTGGCTTGATTTTTTAAGATGCTGAATACCCAGTTTGGAGATGAGTGAATAATGTGCAATTGTGTTTATTTACTAAAACCTGAACCCTACATTTGGCACTAGAAGTGCACTATTTTTTGGGCTAACCAGGAAGACAGAAAAAAATATAAAAAGCAGTAATGACAAACAACTGTATAAAGTCCAATGGTCTAATTATTTATTTTTTCTGAGAATATTCCTTTCTTTGGGGGGCCAAATTAGAAAGAAATATGATCTGGCATAGCAATGGCCCCCCGACCCATGAAGTACTCAACATATTTGTCGCGTACCTCACGAGCAGATGGGGTGCCAATGCCAGCGCGACCAGTGACCAGCCCAGGGAGAGGATCTGAGAGTAGTCTTGCCTCAGAAACGCTGTCGGATAGGTACGTCTGGGAATGCCTGCGTAAAAAGTTGTGCAAAATGCAGCAGGCAAATACAACGGTGTTCAATTTATATTCCGCCAAATGTATCGATGTCAGGAACAGGCGGAACCGGTTGCTGAGGATCCCAAAGGCATTCTCGACTACCCTCCGAGCCCTGGACAACCGAAAATTGAACACACTCCTCTCTGAGGTGAGGGTCCTCTGGGGAAAAGGCCGCATTAGGTGAGGTCCAAGCCCGAAAGCCTCGTCCGCTAGGAACACAAACGGAAGTCCTTCCACATTGTCTTCATCTGGTGGCAGTGCCAGATCACCAGTTTGGAGACGATCGTAGAATTCAGTCCGTGAGAACACTCCCCCATCTGACATCCGGCCATTCTTCCCCACGTCCACATATAGAAACTCATACTGTGCCGACACCACCGCCATCAACACAATACTATGATAACCCTTGTAGTTAAAATAGTAGGACCCCGAGTGGCGTGGGGGCACAATGCGGACGTGTTTCCCATCTATTGCTCCACCGCAGTTAGGAAAATCCCACCGCTGGGCAAATTGGGAAGCCACAGACTGCCATTCCTGTGGGGTGGAGGGTAGCTGTGGGGACAAACAAAAAATGAGATTTACTACTTTGGCACATAAACATTGCAAACATAATCGAAAAACCATCATTGTGCAACATCAACAACAGGATTCACATTTCACACAAGCATTGTGAATTTTTTTTTTTTTGGGGAAAAATATAGACCCACTTAATTATCAGACTCCACATCCCTCTGATGATAGAGCAAGAAACTATTTTGGGGGGGGGGGGGGGGAGAGCTACAATTGATTATCCTAAAAATAAACGAGAATTTAGGCTAGGTGGGTTTGGGCCTAGGAAAGCATGCTGGACAGGTTTATGGTGGGTAAGGAAAAAATATGCAGCTAGGCCCAAAACAAACATGTAAAGGTTAACAACATGCCTGGGGAGAAAAGGGAACATCCCACACACAGCAGATTACAATCTCATGGTTATTAGGGAAGAAAAAAAAAAAGACTTTCTCACACATTTAAAAAAACAAAATTGTGTTGTTCAAATTAGGGAACTTACCTTAAGATACTCCTCCTGCAGAACATGTATGATGGCAGTACACGTCTCCGGTATGATGACCCCAAGTGACTGGGGAGAGATGCCTGTCGAGAACTTGAGGTCCTGCAGGCTCCTCCCAGTCGCCAGGTACCGCAACGTGGCAATAAGCCTCTGCTCGGCCGTGATGGCTTGGCGCATCACAGTGTCCTGCCTCGTGATATAGGGGGACAGAAGTTCCAGCAGACGGTTGAATACGGGGTCCGTCATGCGGAGAAAATTCCGAAAATCATCCGGATTATTCTCCTGGAGTTCCCTAAGCAGAGGCATATGAGAAAAATGGTCACGCTGGCGCAACCAATTCTTGGCCCAGAAACGCCTCCTCCCACTGTTCCTGGCCAAACAACTGATTCGCTGAGCCTGTCCATTAGCAATCCCATAACCAGCACCAATTCGCGAGAATCGACGCTGCTGCTCCATCATGGATTCAAACCGGCCGGCTGGTCAGTCAAGAACACACTCCAACAGAAAGCACTCGCAAATCCAGCACAACCTGCTAAGCCCGCACGACACACAGATACGAGCGCACAGTACGCGGAAACGTGCTGAAAGCCTGTGCCCGAATGCCAACTGCAAACCCGCAAGCAAACGCACTGAACCCGAGAATACCTACTGTCAAAACGCGGAGAATGAAAAGCACGAATCGGCTCTAACCAAACCTTCACTAGCACGCGGTCACACGGAACTAGCAAAAGCGGAACAGAGGGCGGCGCCGTTGACTTTGGTCTTCCCCTTTATAGTGACGTTTTACGTGGTTTACGTTGCAAACGTTCTGGTTCGCGGAGATTTTTGGGCGCTAGTGTGTACGTTCCAGCGGATCAACAGATAAATCCGTCGATCCGCTGAAACCGATCCGCGGATAAATTTCAGCGGATGGATTCTATCGTGTGTATGGGGCCTAAGACTTGCATATTGAAGGGAGTGTAATGGCGCTTGCTAATAAAACAAATGCTAAGCGCCATTACACACCCCTTCATTATTCACTACTGTGAGTGTGCGAACACTATTTTAGTTGTGGCTGCTACTTAGTTTATTTTATTATATTTTTTTTAGACCCTAGTTCTCTATTTAGTGTGGTTTGCGCATTAGTTCCCCCAATTATTCCTAAGACTTGCATATGGCTCCACCTGCTGTCTGCAAGTGGTAATCAGAAAACATTTGCATGCATTGTTTTATATGTACTGTATGTGAAAAGCATTAAGGAACTGGGGGCCAGATCCTCAAAAGAGATACTCCGACTTAAGTGCTGTTCAGTCTGTGTGTAACTTTGGAAACGATCCTCAAAAGGCTTTTTCCAAAGTTACACAGAAGATCCGGCATGTGTAATTGATTTACACTGCCTAATTTTAGGATGCAGTACCGCATCCGCCGCTGGGGGCATTTCGAGTCGAAATGCCGTTGCTAGTATGCAAATTAGCACTTAAGGCGATCCACAAAGCTTTCTAGCTTCTTTTTTGCGCCGTAAGTGTTATTTTGCAAGTGTAAAATTAGGGCTCGTTTTACAAAGTGTAAAGTTAGTCACACCTTGTAAAGGCCCATTGCAGCGACGGCATTTGGTATGCTTTCCCGAGGGAGAACTCCACGTCAATTTGTAAAAAACAAAACCGGCATGGGTTCCCCCCCAGGAGCATACCAGGCCCTTAGGTCTGGTATGGGTTGTAAGGGGACCCCCCCCTACGCCGAAAAATTGACGTAGGGGGTCCCCCTACAATCCATACCAGACCCGTATCCAAAGCACGCTACCCGGCCGGCCAGGAAGGGAGGGGGGACGAGCGAGCGCCCCCCCCCCTCCTGAGCCGTGCCAGGCCGCGTGCCCTCAACATGGGGGGGTTGGGTGCTCTGGGGCAGGGGGGCGCACTGCGGGCCCCCCCACCCCAGAGCACCCTGTCCCCATGTTGATGAGGACAGGACCTCTTCCCGACAACCCTTGCCATTGGTTGTCGGGGTCTGCGGGCGGAGGCTTATCGGAATCTGGGAGTCCCCTTTAATAAGGGGGCCCCCAGATACCGGCCCCCCACCCTAAGTGAATGGATATGGGGTACATCGTACCCCTATCCATTCACCTGGAGGCAAAAAGTAAAAGTTAATAAACACACAACACAAGGCTTTTTAAAATATTTTATTATTCTGCTCCGGACGCCCCCCCTGTCTTCGTTATTAGCTCAATTACCAGGGGGGGCTTCTTCTTCCACTCTCCGGGGGTCTTCCGCTCTCCGGGGGGGCTTCTCCGGACTCCGGGGGGGCTTCTCCGGACTCCGGGGGGCTTCTTCCATCTTCTCCCCTCTTCCGCTCTTGACTCGGCGAACCCCGGTTCTTCTGCAGCTCTCCGGTGCCTTCTTCTTCAGCGCTGGCTGCCTGCTATGTTTGTGTGTTAGCTCGATTTCAAACAGGCAGCCGGCGCGGTCTTCTGTGGCGTCAGGGTCTTCTGGTCTTCTGTTCTTCCGATGTTGTCTCGTCGCCTGTTGTCGCTGTAATGATGGAAGCGCGCCTTGCATCACATTTATATAGGCATCACCGTCCCATCATGCTCCGGTAGGTACCCACGTGGTGGGTGCACGTGGGTAGGCACCCACCACGTGGGTACCTGCCGGAGCATGATGGGACGGTGATGCCTATATAAATGTGATGCAAGGCGCGCTTCCATCATTACAGCGACAACAGGCGACGAGACAACATCGGAAGAACAGAAGACCAGAAGACCCTGACGCCACAGAAGACCGCGCCGGCTGCCTGTTTGAAATCGAGCTAACACACAAACATAGCAGGCAGCCAGCGCTGAAGAAGAAGGCACCGGAGAGCTGCAGAAGAACCGGGGTTCGCCGAGTCAAGAGCGGAAGAGGGGAGAAGATGGAAGAAGCCCCCCGGAGTCCGGAGAAGCCCCCCCGGAGTCCGGAGAAGCCCCCCCGGAGAGCGGAAGACCCCCGGAGAGTGGAAGAAGAAGCCCCCCCTGGTAATTGAGCTAATAACGAAGACAGGGGGGGCGTCCGGAGCAGAATAATAAAATATTTTAAAAAGCCTTGTGTTGTGTGTTTATTAACTTTTACTTTTTGCCTCCAGGTGAATGGATAGGGGTACGATGTACCCCATATCCATTCACTTAGGGTGGGGGGCCGGTATCTGGGGGCCCCCTTATTAAAGGGGACTCCCAGATTCCGATAAGCCTCCGCCCGCAGACCCCGACAACCAATGGCAAGGGTTGTCGGGAAGAGGTCCTGTCCTCATCAACATGGGGACAGGGTGCTCTGGGGTGGGGGGGCCCGCAGTGCGCCCCCCTGCCCCAGAGCACCCAACCCCCCCATGTTGAGGGCACGCGGCCTGGCACGGCTCAGGAGGGGGGGGGGCGCTCGCTCGTCCCCACTCCCTTCCTGGCCGGCCGGGTAGCGTGCTTTGGATACGGGTCTGGTATGGATTGTAGGGGGACCCCCTACGTCAATTTTTCGGCGTGGGGGGGTCTCCTTACAACCCATGCCAGACCTAAGGACCTGGTATGCTCCTGGGGGGGGAACCCATGCCGGTTTTTTCTTTGAAAATTGGCATGGAGTTCTCCCTCAGGAATGCATGCCGCTGTCATTTTTTTTTTCCCCGACGCAACTTTAAGCCGTCGCGATCCTCAAAACTCGGCGTAACGTAACTTCGCGCATGCGCAGTACGGCCGACGCGCATGCGCAGTACGGCCGGCGCGGGAGCGCGCCTCATTTAAATGGGACTTGCCCCATTTGAATAGGAACGCCTTGCGCCGGCGGAATTTTAGTTACACAGCCTGAAATTTCTAGATAAGTGCTTTGTGGATCAGGCACTTAGGTAGAAACTTTAAGCCAGTGTAACTTAAATTGGATTTTTTAAGTTACGTCAGGTTTTTGTGGATCTGGCCCTGGGTACACACGATCGGAATTTCCGTCGGGATAAACACTGATGTATTTTTCAGACGGAATTCCGTTCAAGCTGTCTTGCATACACACTGTCACACCGAATTCCGTCAAGAACGCGGTGACGTAAAACACTACGACGAGCCGAGAAAAATTAAGTTCAATGCTTCCGAGCATGCGTCGACTTGATTCTGAGCATGCGTGTTTTTTTCTCCATGAGAGTTCCATACAGAAAAAAAGAGAACATGTTCTCTTTCTAAGTCCGTCGGAATTTCCGAAGAAAAAACTCAGATGGGGCACACACACGGTCGGAATATCTGATGAAAAAATTCCGTCTGACTTTTTTCATCGGAAATTCCGATCGTGTGTACAAGGCATAACACTTCTGTTTCCACCCATTTTTTTTTCATGGCCTCTTTGATTGGTGATGGTGGATTAAAACCAAGCATGGCCCTAGGCAGGCTAACATCTTTAAGCTCCACTCCCAAGCCATATTCTATATGCATAACCTGTTCATATATCCCATGAATAAAATAACTATACCACAAAAAAAATTTGACCTCAAAGACATTTTAATCATTATCACTTTATTCTCTGATGGACTGTGAGCTATTCCACCTGCTATAATTTACCTAATATCTTTACAGGCTATAAGCTTTCCCCCTCCTATATGATTTCTGTATAGGGGGGGATTTAATTAAACTGGTGCACACAGAATTTATTGCAGCTGGCCATAGTAACCAATCAGCTTCTAGGTTTTATTGTCAACGCTTAAAGCAGTGTTCCGCACCAAAACATTTTAATAAAAAAACAGCAGCTACACATACTGCAGCTGCTGTCTTTTAATAAAGGGACACTTACCCGTCCTGGAGTTAAGCAATGTCGACACCTGCAGCTGATGTTTCCATCAGCTGTCGGGTGCTGCGGGTAAGGGTACGCGGCAGTGTAGCCTTTTGGCTTCACGTCGGGAACCCTGCTGCGCATGCACAAGGCCCGCTCCTCTATCCTACTGGCCCGGCGGCCGGGGGGAAGGAGCCCCGTGCTGACGTCACAGGCCACGGCCCAGACTCAGAGAAGTGGGAAAGACAGGTATCCTGTCCCCCCTCCCCCGAAAGGTGCCAATTGTGGCACCTGAGGGTGGGAGGAATCCGATGAACCACTTTAATTGAACAAGGTGAAGTTAGAAGTTGATTGGTTACTATGCATAGCTGAACCAGATTCTTTGTGCATCAGTTTTAGTAAATCTCTCCCATGGTATTATAGATTGTAAGCTCTTCCATAACTGGTATGCTTCCTTTTTACTCTAACAGGCTATGAGATTATTTTTTCCTCAAAAATGTGTTAACTTTGATAGGCCATTAGGGGTGACAGCACAAAACAGTGGTATGACAGTGTGACACCAGATCATTACTTTGCTCCCCTCTACTTGTATTTCTTTTGCCTGACAGTGTGAGGTAGTGACTGTAGAAAAGAGCGTAAAATGCAGGTGTAATTTTTGTTGCTGAAGCTGGGGGATTGAGGGGTAGTTTGGCAGCAGGGGAACCCACAATGAAACTGTCTCCCACTGCTTTCTTTTCTGATGGCCTGTGGTAATCCTGGGCTTACAGAGAATGTTGGCGTTTGGAAGGAGTTACCCACACTGTCTGTAGGTGGAAATCACTGAGTGGCTTTAAATCACTCCAAATAATGTTTGCTAAACAAAGAAAAGCTAGATCAAAGACATTGTATTCCATTATTTTGCACAGGTGATTTGAACAGTTTCACTGCCTTAGTAATCACCACAGACGTTTCATCTGAGGGAAATTCTGAAAACATGACCTGTTGGGTGCCTTGAGGACTGGAGTTGAGAAAAACTGATCTACTCTGCTCTACCTATCTTTACCTAGGTCACCTAATGGGTGATCTGGCCCCGATGAATCAGTTTGGTTCCATGCATGCAAAGTTTTTTCAATACACAATCATTTATATGTATGAATCCAATAAAATGTCATTAAAGTGAAGCTTTAGCCAAAACATCTGCACAAAAGGTTTTGAATAAATTAGGGAATGACTAAAACTGCTCATATTTCTCTTGTGGGTCACACGGTGCACTTACTTTGCTTTTCTGTGACCCGGAATCAGCTGACAGCAGGCTATAGCCTGCTACCAGCTGACATGGCAGAGCCACGCCGGGTCCTGTAAAGATCCTAACAATTTTGTTGGGATCCATCCAGCTGCTTGAATGACAGCTGGCTCCATCTCTTAGCACGTGGCTGAGAGCTGGAGCCATCTAAGCCTGTTCCCTTCCCTGATCGGTGCTCCAGTGTGACAGTCACTGGTTTTTGCTCTAAACAGACTGAGAACTGAGTGATCAGTAGTCACATGATTGCTCAGATCTTGGTCTTAGAGCCATGCCAGGTTCTGGAAAGATCCCAACAATTTTGTTGGGATCCATCCAGCTGCTTAAATTGAAAGCTGGCTCCATTTCTAAGCGCATGGCCGAGAGCTGGAGCCATCTACGCTTGTTCGCTTCCCAGATCAGTGCTCCAGCGACACAGTCACTGCTTTCTGCTATGAGCAGATTGAGAACTGAGTGACCAGCAGTCATGTCATCGCCCAGTTCTTGGTCTTAGAGCTGACATGGGAATCCTGCAGCATCGGTCCGAGGTGAGTATACTGTATTTTTTATTTTTTACAAAATCCAAACATCTCCTTTATACTTTTATTTATCTTTGTGTTCCATTTTGGAGGTTTGTCTGCTTACTTCTTGTCCCAGAAAAATACAAAAAAATGAGGGAAGATGTCAGAGAAGAAAACTCCATGTTCTGCATTGAGATTCCCCCACATCCTCTGTTCACTGACCACCACACTACAATGTGCAATCTCCTATTGCTTTCTGTCCAGGTGACAGCTGTCACTGGAGCAGGAAATAGGACAAAAGTTCTCCAAAGGATACAGACAACAAAAAGAACCTACCAAAGCTTGCTGCCCTTCAATATTTTATGAAAAACTACAATAACAGTTCTACTTTAAAACTATGCATAAAGCCTTTCTATGGTACATTGTGATATCTTTTAACTCGTTATGAATGAACCTTTAGCAGAGCTCCACCCAAAAGGTGATGCTCCACCTTAAGTACTCCGCCCATGCCTCATTTGGCATGTAATTTTTTGGGGGTAGCGAATACCTAGTTTTGATAGGTACCCGCTCCCACTTTCGCCTAGGTGACCTGAGCAAAAGTTCTCCATTCCCCCTCCCTCCCTGCAGTCTTCTGGGAAAACTGGCGGACCATTAAAAGGGGCAGCACGACTTGCGCATGCTGCAAGCTGTCACAGTCAGGTGACCACAACTAAGATGCAGGCGCTGGGGAGAGCAAACTGAGCACATCGCTGGATCCTGGGACAGGCGAGTGTGTGTTTATTAAAGTCAGCAGCTAAAGTTTTTATAGCTGCTGACTTTTAATAAACACAAAAACAACTGGAGCTCCTCTTTAAGTGTCTTAAAGTGGTTGTAAATCTCAGACATGAAATATTAACAAAGCGTATCCCTTTATATGTATAAGTGTCTCAGTTAGAAGCACTAAGTGTGATCTCTGTCTGCTGATTTGTTCCTCTGCTATCAGCATGAATCCCTTTTGACAATTTTTCCTGACACCAAGAGAAAAAATGTGACAGGGGAGTGACCTCTAGCTGATTTACAGCCTCAGCTCTACTCCTGTGTGCTGTGCGAAGTGGGGTGTGTCCCTTTCCTCCAATCAGCTCTTAGGGCTCTCCTCACTGAGCTCTGTAGAGTGTAACTTTAGCTCTTCGCCCCCCTTTTTTTGGAACAAGTACAACTTATGTAGGGGGATTTTTTTAATCTCTGTGTATCACCTGAGCATAGTCCCTCCACTGGGTATATGTAAGGGTCTACAACCATTTTATTGCTGAACACTGCTCTGCATCTTTGTGTCTTGCAAGCATTTGATTTTTAAATTAATAAAAAATTTTTTAACAAGCATTACAGAATTGAGATTTTGACAAAACCTGTCTTAGTTTTTGTAATAGTTGTTGAATCTCTAGTTTTGTACACCGAATTCTGCATAATGACAAAATACAAGAAAATTCAAAAGCAGACTTTGACTAAGCTCATATCAAATCAAGATCTTGTGGATAATAATTATTATGCCAGCAATATATTAATCTTTACAGTAAAGATTTACTTGTGGCAAGCAGAGTAAGTACATTCTCTTAATAAGAACTGTACACGTCTTTCTCTGCTGTTAATGGTATTGGGATATGTAAATAAAGAGCTGCACTGATTACTCAGCTTGTTTCATTTCCATGAACACAAAACTATATCCATAATCCTCTTTGTGCTATTATTTGATTTACAACATCTGTTGCTAAAGGAATTTTATGGGCACAACACAAACTTTCATTCTATGAGAACAGCACTGTAGTAACAATATAAACAATAGTTATCTTTGACAATATAAGCAAAATCTCTTTTCACATTCTGAGTACTGTGTCTCCTGGACCTCTTTCCAAATGTATTCAGAACTTCCTTTACGTGTGATTTCCAAAGACTATATATCCCATGGTACCTTACTGCAAGCAGTGATTCCTGTACTGACTCCGCCTCCTGAAACTCCTCCTCTCAGCACCTCTGCAGTTCAGAAGATGGGCTTTTTGAAATGTGTGAGGCAGTGGTGCCTACTCACAGGGTATATAGGGAGTATGTGTCACAAGGTCCAAGGAAGTAAACGTATGGGGATCTTCATAAAGTAAGCTTACAAACGCCAAGATCATTCAGAATAATAGCAGTAAGCTATAAATAATTAGAATACGATGTGAAAATAAAAAAAATATTTAACTTTTTGATCATACACACCCTTTAATGTAAGACCTTTGAAATAAAGAGGAAACATACAGATTATGTTAGCCTCCACAACTAAATTACTTTTGGGGTAACGCATTAAAACATTTAGCTTCTGTTAAAGCACAAGGTGATACATAAAGCATATCATTTTAGATTTTTTTTTTTTTTTTTTTTTTTTAGTTTATTCATGTATCACAAGGCAGGGAAATAGGTCAAGTCTAGAATGTTTACATTTCCATCGCTGTGTTTGGCACCTTCTATCCACCAGCAGTAATGTATGCCAGGAGAACCTAGCAGTGCAGATAAACCAATTATTCTTAGCAGTGGTTCTTCTGTTGAGCTTAGCTCATCTGTGTAATTTCATTTATTGATAATCATGGAAAATATCTTTTCAAATCTATTCCTACTCTTGTCCTCCAGCAGTTCTACGTCCAATCACAAGCAAAGTATAAAAGGAAACTACAGAAAACATACAAGCCACACACAAATAACTTTGATAAAATACATGAAAAAGAAACAATAGGCTTTCATCTATCTGGGGATGGACAGATGGACAGAAGGGGTTTTGCAATCAGTTGCTTACATTTTTCCCCCTTGCATGTTGCCTTATTAGATGCATGGCACAGGAGCAAAGAGAATCTTACTATTCGCTTTCTGTCATAATCTTAAGGGTCATGCAGAAAACCCTCTGCATTCTATAGCCCATGTATAAAATGTTGGCCACTGTGAGAATTATGCAGAGCCCTAGAGAGTTCTCTGGGTTTAGCACAACAGAGAGTAGACTAAGACTGGAGGAGAATGAGTCATGTGACTTTGACAGGTCACATGGCTCTCTTTCTGACTCCCCCCCCCCTCGATTATATTTATATCACTCTGTGGGCTTTGAACTATCAAATCCAGCAGAACTCAGTGCACATTTGTGAAGAACACCACTTTATGCTTTATGTGTGGTGTTTTTATTTTTCTATTTTAAAGTAGCAGTATCGCTTCTTTTTATTAGGACCCCATAGTGTTGTCTGTCTTAGTCACAAATGGTATTATCATAAGTTCTCTGCCAATGGGGCCAGATTTACTGTTATGCAGCATGACTGGCACATGACTGGCAAAGAGTCTGGTTTCTTATTTTTTAGCAATAATTAGTTAAAATATAGTTACCTCATATGAGATCACAGTGGGCCAGATTCAGATAGATTAGCGGATCTTAAGATCCGCGTAATCTATCTGATTTTCGATCCGCCGGTCCAATTTTGCGAGGCTAGTGCATGATTCACCAAGCACTTACCTCGAAAATTGCACCGTCGGATCGTAACTCCCCCCGGCGGAATTCAAATTCCGCGGCTAGGGGGAGTGTACAATTTAAATCAGGCGCGTTCCCGCGCTGATTTAACTGCGCATGCGTCGCCGGCGAAATTTGCCAGTGCGCATGCTCCAAATGGCGTCACTAGGACGTCAATGTTTTCGGAGGCTACGTCAATTGCGGCCATCCGTATTCCCGATCGACTTACGCAAACGACGTAAAAATTTGAATCTCGGCGCGGGAACGACGGCCATACTTAACATTAGCTACCCCTCATATAGCAGGGGTAACTATCCGCCGGAAAAAGCCGAACGCAAACGACGTAACAAAAAAGCGACGGGCGGTGTTCGGTCTTGAATCAGCGGTTCTCCTCATTTGCATATCCGACGCGTAAAAAACTGCGACGACACCTAGCAGCCGGAGGTAGATTGCAGCCTAAGATCCGACTGGTGTAAACACCAGTCGGATCTAAGGGTCCTGAAAGTGTATCTTATGAATCAGTCGCATAGATCCGACCGGCTGGACTCAGAGATACGACGGCGGATCAGGAGATCCGCCGTCGTATCCCCTTGATGAATCTGCCCCACTATCTATGCATTATCACAATATTCAAAGCCAAGCAATAACAGTTAAAACAAAGGTAGACAAAATGACAAAGACATTTCTGTGCACAAGGGTGAGGTATGGCTTTAAGTGTCAAGGTTTGAGCTTAGGTACCTGTGATAGTAAAGCTAGCCCTGCCTAGCACAGCTCATTATCTACGCCCCAGATTTAGTTGCTCTCAAACCTACACTTTGTTAAAATATTACCATTGTAGACGGAATTCTTGAAATCCTTGTGAAAGTGTAGCAGTAGGTAGAACTTCCTCATACCCACTCCAAAAAAACTTAATTTGAACACACCTGCCTGCATTCTCCAGGATTCCAGGCCTCATTTCAGCACCCTATGTTTCTCTAAATACCCGTTTTTCTTCCACCCCTCTCACCTATGTAGCTCCATGGGAGCAAGACCTGGCAACTGAGATAAACTTGGCAGATTGGAGTAGGGTCTGGTCTTCTGTGGTCAAATGCTTGTTTAATATATCCACCTTGTAGGAGGCATATAACACGCTTCTCTATTGGTATTGTGTTCCTCCCCGCATTGCCCATGCCAATCCATCCCACAGTGACCGCTGTTTCCAGGGCTACGGCCATTGGGGTGACATTGTAGACTCATTTGTTTCTGCTCCTGTGTTTTTTGGCCTCCTATTCACTTTATTCCACCTCCCCATACAAAAAAAGCAAAAAAGCCAAGTTTTCCCTACCACATTGCTCAATTCCGGGACTAATCACCTACCAGTGGAAGCTTGCTTCCTATCTATTTTTGTCAGCCAAAAGAACAATTGTCCACGCCTGTAAAAAAAACATCTGTCCCCTTCCAGGGAGTAAGAGATCGCATGACTGCATTGATGCTTAATGAACAGATGTCTAGCATCCTCAACGACACTCAAGCTAAGTTTCTGAATGTTGGCTGTCTTATGCTTTTCCTACTCTACCCCCTGGCCCCCTACTCGTCAGGTGCACATTACCCTTTCTTTAGTGTCACCTTTCTGCCTACCTATCTCCTGGTTTCTGATCGAACTCTTCTTCTCAGATCTGTATAGGCTAGGCTTGCACCATTGCATGTATATTGGAGGGCCTAGAGGATACCCTGTTATTGTAGGGAACGTCTCCAGGACCTCTTGGCCATCATGGCTTTATGAAAAGGCACATCTCCTGTTATTTTAGTTCATGTTTTCATACTGCTGCATTTTGTCTACCTTTGTAAGCTAACTTTTGTTACCACTGTCAATGCTAGCTCGCTCGTGGGTGGAACTATAGCATGTTAGCTACTTGTTAAACTTAATAAGAATTATTGAAACCGAAAGTGTAGCAGCAGTTACTCATTTTACTACCTTAAAGCATCTAACTGGCATAAGAGTAGTTAAATTGTTCTGCAGGAATCAGATTGTCCTTCGAAAATACATTTTGCACATTCTTCCTGTTTTGCATAATGTATCTTCATTTTTTTTTATTGTTATCCTTAAACCCATACAACATTATCCTCTCTATCCCTTCAAACTGTCATTCATTAGCATTTAGGGCTATATGGATAACTTAGCATATTTTTAGTTGTTGATGTTTAAAAGAAATGGCTTTAATGTGCTAATTTATAGAATTTGCATCTATCCATCTATATCTATCTATTCCTTTTGTTCTTAGCAAATTCTTTTTTCTTTTTTAATTTATAACAAAAACTAAGGGCTGATACGCCATTGTATCTCTGACTTAGGCCCGTCATATCTATGCGACTGATTTATAGAATCAGTTACGCATAGATATGCCTAAGATCCGACAGGTGTAACTGTGTCACACCGTCGGATCTTAACTGCATTTTAAAAATGGCCGCGGGGGGGCGTTCTCGCTGATTTACACTGAGAAATATGTAAATCAGCGAGATACGGCAATTCACGAACGTACGAGGACCCGATGCAGTGTTGTTACGACGTTTCCATAGCGGTTTTCCCGGCATATACTTACCCCTGCTTCTATGAGGCGCAGCCAATGTTAAGTATAGCCGTCGTTCCCGCGTCAATTTTTGTTTTTTTTTTACGTCGTTTGCGTACGCTGATTCAGAAACCCGCGCGCCGCAAGTTACGCTCACGCCGAAACCACTGACGTCCTAGCGACGTCAGTGGGAGCAATGCACGCCGGGAAATTTCGCGGACGGCGCATGCTCATTTAGAATTCAGACCGCGGACATTCCACGAGACAACTTTAATGTCATCCATTAATACGGGCGGGGAGCAATCGAAAGGCAGGAGGAGTCTGTAAAACCGGGCGACCAGGAGGGAGGAGACTGGACACAGAGAGCCACACTGCAACGCCATACAGCATTCGATGAGCACATAGCACATAGGGCAGAAAATAGTCCTCTGCACTTGCGTACAGAAAGCAGAACGTATATGCATCGAGAGGGGGGGAACAAAATGTTACTGTCCCGAGTAAAAGAAAAAAAAAGGGGGGTAAAAAACCATACCAAAAAATTAAAAAAAATCGAGAAAAAAGCAAAAGGAGTGACAACCAAAGAGTCCCAACTCCCTGTTTGCTCCAGGCGAACCAAATTAAAAAACGGAACCACCGCTGGAGAAACTTAAAACCCAAAAACATAGTGGACAGAAGTGGAGTATCTGTAGAGTTCATCCACACACAAGGAGGGGGGAAAGGGAGTCCAGAGAGGCACTCAAATATCCCAACCTGTGTAACTCAGTACCTGTTGCTCCTGTCAAGAACGGATAACTGATCTTACAGTCCCCTGTAGCATGTATTCTTCCACGAGAGCCCACTTTAGGAGGTAGGAGGGATGAAGAAGAGGATCACAGCAACGAGGAACCACTGCTCCCAGCAACGACATCTTAGGCAGGTGAGTATCGCTCACCTTCAGGCCATCGGCACCGCCACCATGAAGCTATTGAACTGGTCGGAACCCTAGGCCAGCGAATCCAGCCAGTCCACCGACTCTGTCGGAGAGTTAAAGAATTTTGCCGACCCACGATGGATCACCTTCAGACGGCTAGGGTAGAGCATGCTGTATACCAAGCCCTTCTCCCTCAATCGGTGACGGATGTCTGTAAAGGAGCGCCTTTTCTTCTGCAGATCCGGAGAAAAATCGGGATAGAGATGGATCACAGCATTGTCATGTTTCAGCTCCGGGTGCCTACGAGCCTCAGCCAGGATCAAATCCCTGTCCCTGAAGTTCAGCAGGCGGACAAGGAAGGCCCGCGGCCACGCACCTGCCGGTCTCCTCCCCGTGGGCACCCTGTGCGCCCGCTCCACCACATAGACAGGGGACAAATTCTGCAGGCCCAGGAGTTCCTTAAAGAAGGCCTCTGCAAACAGCACCGGGTTGGCACCCTCAGCCCCCTCCGGGAGCCCGACCACCCGCACATTATTGCGACGGAGGCGATTTTCGGCATCGTCAGAACGGGCCATTAGGACCTTAACCTGCTGCTGCAACTCCCCCACAATATGGGTGGTAGAAGCCGCTATGTCCTCCGCCGCAGATATGCGATGTTCCGCTTCAGACAGGCGGCCCCGGAACTTGTCCATATCTTGCCTAATGAGCCCACACTCTATAGCGAGAGTGTCAATCTTCCCCTCCACAGAGGACTTACTGTCAGCGATGGCCGCCAGGATTGCGGCGGGAGACTGGCCCCCCAGCAGCTCCGGCGGCTCCTTCATCCCCACCGACGAGCCCTCCAAGTCTAGGGCCTCCAGGTCCGCCATCCAGGACTCCGTCTGTACCGCCACCGAGGCCGGGGAAGATGACAGGAATGGCAAGATGGCCGCCGCACGTGTGGTCGGCGGCTGGATCCGGGCCGAATAGCCGTTCGCCTTCTTGGCCGAATTGCGCTTCCCAGGCATCCGGAGGACCGGGGCAGTCCCCCGGGCAGGATGAAGGTGCTTGCTGAGCAGAATGGCGCTGTATAAGCAAGGATTCAGTCGGATGGAGAGAACGGATGGCAGGAGCACAGGCTGAACACGTCCGTCTCTCTCTACATCCCGGCCACGCCCCCGCGCATGCTCATTTAAATCGGCGCGGGGACGCGCCTGATTTAAATAGTACACTCCCCCTAGCCGCGGAATTTGAATTCCGCCGGGGGATTTACGATCCGCCGCCGCAAGTTTGGAGGTAAGTGTTTAGTGAATTAGTCACTTGCCTCTCAAACTTGCGGCAGCGGATCTTAAATCACATAGATCACGCGGATCTAAAGATCCGCTGATCTATGTGAATCTAGCCCTAAGTGTCAAATATATGCTGTTATGCAGAACAGACAAACAAAAGCATACATTAGCAATATATACTGTCAAGTACAGTATAATAGTTTGTTTATTTGAATAAAGATTTCCCACAACTTGAAAATCTGTACTGTGTTACCTAGAACGTTCAAAAGTTAGCCTTTTATATAGAAATGGTTGGGATACTCACATCTTTTGTACCCTAATGTTTATTAAGAACCAAAACCAAACATTTAATACAAAGCAGCCTACCAGTTCCAGTTCTTAGATATGATGGCTGTATTAGCTCCTTTTTTTCATTTTTTTTGTCCTTTTAATTTTACAAAAAAATATTCATGGCATAGAACAAGTCCAGAGAAAGGCAACAAAAATGGTCTGAGGGCATAAACACATCAGGAGAGACTAAAAAGACATATTATATATTCTCAGTTTTGAGGAAAGAAGGGAAAAGAAAACACGACTGAAGCCTTTTAAATATATTAGGGTGTGAATAAGGTTCAGGATGGTAGTATTGCCAGTATGATACTAAGATCAAGAACATAGGGACATGACCTTAAGCCAGCAGAATGAACGTTAAAGAGGAACTGCAGTCTGCTCACCTAATTTGTAATAAAAACATCTTTGCCATTCTGAAGCTTCCCTCCAACCACTTTGCATATTATTTTATTTATACTGTGATTCTGTACTTGCCAAATATTCTGCAGGAATCTCCCTCCACTGAGTCTGGCTGCAACTATTCTAACTGTGGGCAGCTGAAGCTGCTGGCTGTTCACTTCCTGGATTTACACAGACACACAGAGGCACACCTCCAGCTCTGCAGCCATCATTGGCCCTATTATGACTCACCCTTCTCCCTTCCTGGCAATGATGTCATAAGAGAGTTGTGCATGATGTCATAAGCCTAGGCTAATGACCAGAAAAGAAACAGGAAGTGGGCTGTATAAGGTATTAACTGTCATAAAAAAATAATAATTACTATCCAAAGTTAAAACAACAAGGGCAGAAGATGTAATAGATGGAAAGTTGAAAAAAATGACTGAAGGTCCACTTTAAGAAGTAGTGAGACAGTCAACAGTAAGTGAACGTAAACCTGCTTGGGAAAATCACAGCTATATAATCAGACAAAAAAAGGTTAAAAAAAAAATCAATAAGGGACAGACTTGATGGACCACTTGGTCTTTTTTTTTCTATCACTTGTCTATGTTACTCCATAGCATAGGAGGGAGGTGCTGTTTGGTTTACAAAGGAAAACTGGGAAGATTGGTACCACAGTTTGAGATTTAATTCCCATGCACAGGAAGTTACAAGCACCCTGGCCTTCTGGCAGGATCGTAAACATTCCTCTGTACGTGAGAAAAATGTACTTTTGTTCTTATGCTTTATTATACCTTATTTTAATTTTTTTTAACTGTGCATACCTTCAAACTGCAGAAAAAACTATTACCTGCCATGTGCTTGTGTCAGTAACCTGAAGAACATAACAGGGTTTATTTAGGAAGGTAAAGATGATACAGCATCCATAATCCATCTCTGGTGTAACTAGAAACCAGGTACTTATCGGTATATGCACTGATTTATTGAATACGCATGTAACATAGGTAATGCAGGCCTATTGACTTCTTACATAAGATCTACTTTCTCACTCAACCAAAAAAATAAAAAATCTATGGCGGCTTTTAGCATTTGTAGAAAAGGCGGCTGACATGGAAATGTACACTTACCATCCATTTCTTGTTTTGTGCTACTAATGGGTATCAGAGTTTTCAGCTGCTCGAGAAGATCAATTTTCTGTTTTGTCAGGTCGTTTTCTTCCTCTTTCAATGTATTTCTTCCTTGATGGGAATTCAGTTCTGTTAGCTCCTTAAGAAGCTGCTGTATTTCCTATTTAACAAGAAGTACAAAAAGAAAATATTAAACCTCAAACTAGCTGAGTAGCTGTATAACCTGTTAAAGCATGGCCACTGCAGAACAGATTTCTGGTATCTAGTTTGCGGTAATAAATGTTAAAAGTATTTTCAGAAAGCCACTCATTGTTCCATATTTCTCAGAAGAGAATAATGCAATAAGGTCTGTGTGATTTGTTCTTTGTGCCTGTAGTAGGGACAAGAAACAATAGTAAAAAAAAAAAGGCGCACTGAGGTGACCATCATTTTTTTAAATAAAAAATGGTAGTTTAAAAAAATGTTTTTGTGTTATTTTGAGCGACGCTTGCCTTCTCTGAAAAAACAAAACACACCATTTATTGCAGCCTCACTGTGCCACCAAACGCAGCCACTGTGCCATCAATTGTTGCCACTGTGCCAATCACACGCAGCCACTGTGCCCATCAAACGCAGTCACTGTGCCATCACACGCAGCCACTGTGCCAACACACGCAGCCACTGTGCCATCAATTGTTTCCACTGTGCCCATCACACGCAGCCACTGTGCCCATCACACGCAGCCACTGTGCCCATCACACGCAGAATCTTGTAAAGCTTTCTTTGTATACACACTGTCAAGACAAAATCTTGTCGTTCTCAAACGCGGTGACGTTCAACACGTTAGACGGCACTATAAAGGGGAAGTTCGATTCCATTGGCGCCACCCTTGGGGCTGCTTTTGCTAATCTCATGTTACTGCGTGTTAAGTAAAAGTTTGGTAAGAGACGATTCGCGCTTTTCAGTCTGTAACAGAGTGACGAATGTGCTATCTCCATTTCGAACGCTACTTTTACCGAAGGTGCGTTCCCGTCTTATACTTTATTCTGAGCATGCGCGGGTTTCTTAGCATACACACGAACGTGTTTCTCATCGTAAACCAGCCCGACGAAAAACACGACAAGGAAATTGAGACTCCAGACGAGGAAAAAGAGAACTTGTTCTCTTTTTTGTTCGTCGAGATCCACGACAGTTTTCTCGACGAAAAACATTTTCCTCGGCAAAAAAGCTCTGCCACCAAGTTTCTTGATGGATTCTGTCGAGGAAAACGGTTGTGTGTATGAGGCCTCACAGAGGAAAAACAACACAGGAAAGGGCTACAGATTGAATGATCACTGTGATAGCCAATCAGAGGCTATAACAGCGATCATGTAATCAGGATCCGGTTGCTCTGGGTCCTGATTGTTATTAGAGACCCAGAGCTGTCATTGACAGCCTGGTCTCTGTGCTGGGAGTGTGCGATCGAGCATGCTCCCAACACAAACACAAACATATGCAGTGCACTGATTCAAAGCCCACACCATGGATGCCACATATGTATGTGTTACTCAGTCGTTAAGGGTTTAGGATGGCAGCGAGAAGGAGAGCCCAGTGCATTGGCGGAGCATGTTTGAACACCCCTTTTCTTTTTGGTATTTAATATTAAAGGACTAAGATCCCAATCAGACCATTTCTATTAGAACTAAAGACCCAGCTGTAAACTGAAATCTATCTGTTTATGTGGCTCTGGTGAGGAGCACATGCAAACAAAACAAAAAATTATTCTTTTTGCTTGCACATAGTTAATTGATGGATGTCAGTAGAGCTTTGCATCATTGACTAAGATAAAGAAAATGTCCTTGTAAAGTGAAAATTCCCTTGCACAGTGAACAGTCTATTTACCTTATTTACCTTTAGTAAATCAAGCCCTTTTCTCCACTAACATTTATGCTGTAAAAGTATTTGTGCATAATGCTGCCTTAAAAATAAACGATTTGTATTGCACTTTTTTCCCAGTTGTATATATCCATACAGTGCTAGGAATTTTTTTTCTAGCTCTCACCTGTTGATTCTCTTTTTGCTCTCTTTGGTGCTGACTAATTTGCAATGCCAAATCTTCCAGTTTCGTGTTCGTGTTTTCACTTGGAAGAGTTCTGTCTGTAGGAAAAACTAGTGTTAGTGTGGATTATATTAAAGTAACTGGAAACATGAAGGTAGTTCCACAAATACAAACACAGTGCATCCAGGAAAATTCACCTCTTTCAGCCATATTAAAGTAAATTCTTACCATATGATTTAAAATATAAAAAGATAATCGATGGCTAATATTTTCCAAGGAAGACTGACGCAAGTTTTCATTTTTTTCCTTTTTATTCATCTTTCCAAGAAACATATCAATATTCAATACAGAATTGACTAAAGCAGTAAGGAAATGTCTATTTTCTAGTAATTAAAAGGATTATGCAGAGAATGACTGATGTGAATAGCCTTTTATTATTATTTATATATATATATATATCAAATTAATATGTACTAGTAATTCATTTTATGACATAAATTTAAACAGACAGAATGTCTTTTATCAGTCAAAGGCCAATGCCAGTTTAAACATCAGTCCCAGTAAATGGAAGATACATATACTTCTTGTATTAGCTTCAGAATGCATGATGGGCATCCCAAGTATGATGCTATAATAAGGTGGAGATATTTCTTATATTTACATATGATGTACAATGATGTGAAATAATGTGGTTAGAAAACTGTTATGCGTTAATGATTACAAGGAAATCCCATGACCCATGAATGATATTTGTTTCTTCATAGAACTCTTAGGCCTCATACACATCGTTTTCCTTGCCGAGTTCCTTGTTAGGCTGTCGAGGAACTCGACAAGCCAATTTTCTCCATTCCCGTCAAGGAAAAAGAGAACTTGCTCTCTTTCTGGCTCGTCGAGTTTCTCGACAGTTTCCTCGACGAAAATGTACACACGACCGGTTTCCTCGGCAAAAAAATATCTCCCAGCAAGTTTCTTGCTGGTTTTTGCCGAGAAACTCGGTCGTGTGTACGAGGCCTCACCCATTATTGTAAAACACACTGCCCCAACTTAACATGCTCCAAGACAAGGAACTGATCCCCCACACTGTAAACCATATTGTTCTTTCCTGAATACTCCAAGGCAAGGAATTGTTTCATCATACTATAAACCACATTGTCCACACTTAAAGTGGATGTAAACCCACTTGTTTTTTTGTTTTTTGCCTGGCACAGAGTAGAGTATAGGATTTCAGATCATCTGTGCCCATTCTTGCCACAAAGAGTTAATCCAACTCTGAGCAATCCCCTTTTCTTTTTTTCAGCGAGATAAAACAGACAAATGGAGAAAACCCTGTCTATGCTGTGAGTGACAGGTGATTTACATATCTCATGCAGGAGCCTGAGACAGGCATTTTTTGTACCGATAAATACGGTAGATGTTCTTTTAAACTTTAGTTTCACTTTTTGAACTCGGTTGCACCGTAATCTCACAATATCTCATGAGATTAGAGGCAGCCCACACACTTTTACACTGATCTCGGCCGTTTTCAGAGGAAACACTTCTCCTCTGTTCTCCCTCTGAGAACTGAAGTTCTCAGTTTATTAAACCGGCTGCAGAGGAGATGATTTTCCTCTGAGAACTGCCGAGAACTGAACTGGGAGAAAACTTCTCAGTATATTAAACGGACACCCATGAGTGAAAAAAACGTTTTTGCGTTATCATTCATATTCTCTGAAAAATGGCCAAGAAATCATAAATTCTGCCAGGGTATGTAAACTTATGAGCACAACTGTAGGCTGGAGGGGCATGACATTGTCTGTGACTTTCAGAAATCTACCCACACCCTGTTATTGCTAACTTGTACGACAATTTAAAAATGTATTGATATCAATTATGTGACCAATAACAGAAGACTAGAAGCCCCTCCTGCCACTGTTTCCCTGCAGACAGGCTAGGAAAGAGCTGGGTCATGTGACAGTTGTATTGGATTTTTTTTATTATTATTATTATTAAAATAATTACAGTGCCATCATCCACATACAGAAAGAGAAGGGATAATGTAAATTAAAGTGTGTGTTTAGGCTCACTTTCATTTTTTTCTGCCAGGAGAATTAACCACTTAACCCTCGGACCATATTGCTGGTCAAAGACCAGAGCACTTTTTGCAATTCGGCACTGCGTCGCTTTAACTGACAATTGCACGGTCGTGCGACGTGGCTCCCAAACAAAATTGGCGTCCTTTTTCCCCCACAAATAGAGCTTTCTTTTGGTGGTATTTGATCACCTCTGTGGTTTTTAGTTGTTGCGCTATAAACAAAAATAGAGCGACAATTTTTAAAAAAATTCAATATTTTTTACTTTTTGCTATAATAAATATCTCCCAAAAATATATATAAAAAAATTTTTTCCACAGTTTAGGCCGATACGTATTCTTCTACATATTTTTTGTAAAAGAAAATTGCAATAAGCGTTTATTGATTGGTTTGCGCAAAAGTTATAGCGTTTACAAAATAGGGGGTATTTTTATGGCTTTTTTATTAATATTTTTTTTTTACTAGTAATGGCGGTGATCAGCGATTTTTTTTCGGTACTGCGACATTATGGCGGACACTTCGGACACTTTTGACACATTTTTGGGACCATTGGCATTTTTATAGCGATCAGTGCTATAAAAATGCATTGGATTACTATAAAAATGCCACTGGCAGTGAAGGGGTTAACACTAGGGGGCGGGGAAGGGGTTAAGTATGTTCCCTGGGTGTGTTCTAACTGTAGAGGGGGTGGACTGACATGGGGAAATGACTGATCTTCTGTTCATACATTGTATGAACAGAAAATCAGCATTTCTCTCCCTGACAGGACCGGGAGCTGTGTGTTTACACACACAGCTCCCGATCCTCGCTCTGTAGCGATCGCCGCCGGGCACATGCATGGGAGTCAGGGGCGAGCGGGCGGCGCGCGCGCCCCTATTGGCTGCTGGGCGAGGTGACGTATAGCTACGTGCTCTCGCCCAGCAGAGCCGACCTGCCACCGTAGAACTGCGGCGGCTGGTCGGCAAGCAGTTAAAGAACATTTGACCAACAGAGAAAATAGCCTAACAAGAACATTTGACCTGAAACAGAAATGAGGGAGACCTCTGTACTGTAGCCAAGTGTATAGAGATTTCTGTGCTCACCAATGACAGTGTAACAAATCAGCTACTGTAGACACTAAACTGCTTTATAGAATTTATACAATGTTGCAGAGACAGAATTTTCTTTCTCTTATGTGATCTGTTGCTCTTCTGTAAGGTTAGGTTCACATTGCTGTGTTTAGATTTTCAGTGCGATTATGGAGTACAACTTGGATGCAACGTGGATGGGGTTGGCACTCTATGGGGCCAAAATCATGCTGGAATCACATCAAAGTATTCAGGAACCTTTTCCAATATCGCACGTTGCTGAGTTGCATTGATGTAAATGGGCACCATTGAAAACAATGTGATTTCCAGAGTTTAGAGTTTTTGTTTCTATTCATACCTTTTTGAACTTGATGAAAAGATTGATTTGCCATATAAAGGTCCTATTTTAAATTATTTTACATGAGTATGACTGTTAATGTCACAAGGACCACATAAACAATCATGTTTTTGTTCACAGATAGAGTTATTTAAAAAAAAAATGCCCCTTAATGAGTAGTGTGCTTTCACTTTCAAAGTGAATTTTTACTTACCTTAGTGAATGAGGAGAAAACAGTGAAATTTCATTTTGAAATGAATACCCAATCATGTGCAATAAAAGTTAAGGGATATTCATTTTTGCTCGCACATTATTAGATGATTAGCAAAGTGAAAGTTACATTTGCAAGGAAAAAAATTCTTAGTGAATGAGTTGCACTAATGTCACTCACCCAATTGTGTGCAAGCAGATAATTCATTTTTAAAATTTCCCTTGCCTATATTTGGGTATTCTTTTCAAAGTGAATTTACATTTGTTTCACCACATTCCCTATTAGACATGTGCATTGGTTTTCGTCCAAATGCATTTTCGCCTGAATTTTGTGTATTTTCGTTATCGTTTTAACAAACGAAAACGAACACGCAGAATCCAAAATCCGAAAGATCGTTTCCGTTGCTACAACCGTTCGATATAGATAGGAGATTCGACATGACGCTGACAATAGAAATCTGTGTCTATCGAACCTGTGGTCGAATGTGCCTAACCTTAACTCTATTAGTCCAAGATTATGCTACATAGAGAAAAGATTCGACATTATAGAGACAGTGTTGGGGTAGACCATTCGACATGAACGATGAAGATTCGACGAAGCAGCGAAAAACATACAAACGTTCAATCTGTCATTGAAGGCTTAAGGTGTCTGTCGAAAGTTCTAAGAAGATTAGAGGGAGCAGTTAAACTGTACGACGTTGCAATCATAAATTTTCGGTCAAATGCTCGGCCCATAGGCTATAGAAGAATTTGAATGTTAGTTGACTAGTAATAATAATTTATAAATATAATTATTACTAATCATACAACATTAGAATTCTTCTATAGCTTGTAGGCGGAACATTTGTCTGGAAATGTATGATTACGGCATCGTACAGTTTAGCAGCTCCGTCGAATCTTCTTAGAACATTCGACAGACACCATAAGCCTTCAATGACAGATTGGACCTTAACCTCCCTGGTGGTATGATTCTTTCAGAAAAAAGGTGCTGAAAGCGGTACCATTATTTGCAATGAAATTTGGTGATTTGTACTGTAGGCCTGTAATTCTTAGGAATAACTCAATTAAATCTGACCAAACAAGAGTCTTGTAGGCATCCCGGGTATGACATTTTTTTAAAAACAAAATGATAAATTATAATATAATAAATAATTATAAATAATTATAACACATAATAATATAATTATAATAAAAATTATTCAATAATGTAATCAACTCAAAATCACTGAAATTTGCTCAGTTGCAGAATTATCGCTGTCATTACTTTTATTTTTTTATGACGAATTTCCCCACAAATCGCTATCGCACAATTCTGCAAGTGATTATAATTTATTATCGCTGTTTTCTAGCTTCTCTAAAACCATTTTTGACATAAAAAGACACTTTTGGTTGCTATGGACAATCTACAGTTTGCAGGCAGAAAGAACAGTTTTTATTATATAAAAGTACATGTAGGACACTGGGCAGACCACTAGGGACAAGGGGTGTGTGTATTTTTTACATACAGTACTGTAATCTATAAGATTACAGTCTACTGTATGTAATGTGTTTGTTTATGTTTTTGAATTTGGCGCCGTTCTCCGCTCCCGTGCGTCGTAACGTCGCAGGGAATGGAGATCGGCGGCACAGGAGGACGCTGTGTGAATCGAGCGAGGTCCCGCTCGCTCACACAGCGCGGTGGCATCGCTGGATCCAGGGACAAGGTAAGTAAACACTGTCTGTGGATCGAGCGAGGTAAGCCCGAGTCTGACTCGGGGTTACCGATCCTAGCACAAAAATCTAACCCCGAGTCAGACTCGGGAATACCGCCAGGGGGGTTAATTAATTCTGATTTTCGGACAAATGCATTTAATGAAACAAAAAAAAAAAAACGAATTTCGGGAGTAACTAAATACATGTATTTTTTGGACAAAAACGAAATTCCAAAACAAAATATTTCAGCGTGCGCATGTCTATTCCATATGCAAAGAGTTCTTGGATCAGATCCTCCAAAGAGTTTGCAGGTCTCAAGGATTTTTTTAAAAAGCTGCTCCTACCCCATGATCCTCTTACTAGAAACAAGTACCATAGTTTAAGACTGATAATATCATCTCTAAACAGGTCACATTATGCTGCACACAGCAACATGTTTGGAACTAAGGAACTATCCTTTGTGAGCACAATGTAACCCTGACATCTAATTTTCTGTTGTATCAAAGCCTTCTACTATTAATACAAGTCCCCGAAAAAAAAAAAAATCTTCAATTCAGAGGATGTTCTTTAATAGTACAATGCGAGAGTGAAGATTATTTGAAACATTAATAAATGCTTTCGACTTTGCTAGTGTCTGATGAAGATAATGCCTCCAGAGAATCTGCTCAATCCAAATGAAATGAATTATGCAGCAGACAAAAACAGCAATTGGAAGATAAAATAATGTTGAAACTGGAAGCGCCAGGCTGAATTCTGGTTATCGTGTGTAAATATGGTTCATGCATATATTGTAGGTGCCATGTTTTTACAAGGCAAATATCTGTGACAGAAAAAAAAAACATTACTGTTGTGAACAGAAGCCAATCAGAATTTTCTTTCGTTGTACAAGAGAAAATGCAATTGGCTGCTGTATGCAAAGTTCTTTTTTACCATACCTAATGTCTAAATGTAAACTATATGGATGCACAGCAAAAAGATATCATTGCAAACATGCGTATTTAATAAATCTTTTGAAGTGCTTAATATACTGTATATCCCATAAATTTTACCCATATAAGAGAAAAAGAGGGTTTGAGACTTTAAATGAGGTAGATCTAGCATGGCTAAAATATGAGTCAATGTAACAAGACATGACATAGCAATATAAGTACATGCATAGTAAATAAGCATAACAATCACATATTATTGACCAGATCTTCATAAAAACAATCATAGCAACTTGGAGATGGCATATTGAGGTATCGGACCCCCATAATAAAGAATCGCTTAAAAGGCAACATGGTGGGGTAGCTTGGTAGTGGATGAAATAAAACCCATCTAAAAAGAAAATGGTGCATCAAAATTGGCCCGACGCACGTTTCAAGGTTTCCTAACACATCATCAGGGGCAAGTGCACCAATGTCTGTAAAGCTCCTCACGCTGGAACAGCAAAAAAGGGGGAGGCCCAAAGCCGCTCATAACAGTAATGCCCCGTACACACAATCGGAATTTCGGATATAAAAAGTCAGATGGACTTTTTTCATCGGATTTTCCGATCGTGTGTAGCCCCATCTGAGTTTTTTCATCGGAAATTGTGATGAATTCCATTGGACTTTAGATATAGAACATGTTCTATATTTTTCCGATGGAATTTCTTCGGAATTCCGATGTGATGTGGCCGGGCAAAAGCCTGATCGTGTGTACGAGGCATTAGACACATCTCCCCATGTGCTGGCCACGGAGTCTGTGATCCTATATAGCACCTCCAGCAGCATACTGCACAAATCTGTGGATCATGGTTCTCTGTGACAGCGTTAGGTAATCACCTGGATGGGCTTTCTGCCTATGCTTTTCAGTGTTTGAGGCCGGGTTCACACTGGTCCGACAAACGCTCCGTCATTGGGAGCTCATGTCGCACGACGTGTGAAAATCAATGTTTCCCTATGAGAGCCGCCTTAACTGGTCCGACACAAGTCGGTCCGACTTTGAAAATGCTCCCTGTACTACTTTGGTCCGACATTGATCCTACTTTAGCCCATTGAATATCATTGAAGTCGGACCAAAGTAGGAGCCTTGTCCTTACCATCAGACTTTTGACATCCGACATGGTGATTACAGCAGCAGTAAAAGGTATTTATCTCACTCTGGGATTGTTTTGATTGGTCAAAGAACAAGTCAGGCCTCGTACACACGACCGAGTTTCTCGGCAAAAACCAGCAAGAAACTTGGTGGGAGATATTTTTTTGCCGAGGAAACCGTGTGTACATTTTCGTCGAGGAAACTGTCGAGAAACTCGACGAGCCAAAAAGAGAGCAAGTTCTCTATTTCCTCGACGGGAATGGAGAAACTTGCCTTGTCGAGTTCCTCGACAGCCTAACAAGGAACTCGACAAGGAAAACGATGTGTTTCGCCCGTCGAGTTCCTCGGTCGTGTGTACGAGGCTTCAGACTATCACAAAGTCGGATCAAAGTAGTATCCTGTTAATGAAAGTTGGATGGATGTAGGATCAATGTAGGACCAATGTAGGACAGATGTTGCAGAGCAAAGTAGGATGAAATTCATTCTGCTGTCGTGTAGTATAGTGTGAACCCAGCCTGATTGAAGACATCGTTTTTCCTATATCCTCTGCACTCTCTTTTCTTCTGAGCAGGTATGCTCTTTTTTTTACTATTGTCCACTCTTTATTTGTATCCACTCTTTATGTTGGTGTTGCTCTATTTACTGTTCAATATTTTTCAATAATATAATACACCTTCATACATTTAGAATCTATCAGATTTATTCATGTTTACAGCATTGGAGCCCAAATGGTTCTCTTTTTGACCACTTGTTTCCTTTTCTTTGGGGATCATGATGTGCGTCCGGCTTTCCTGCAGGCCCCTTCCTCAGCTCCCAGGATGAACATTTCTAGCAGCCATCAGTTTTCATGTTCATATTGTTTAGACTTAACTGACATGTAATTACTTAGTGGCATTTCTCCCCTCCTCTACATATAGTGGGTTATTTACGAAAGGCAAATCTACTTTGCACTACAAGTGCAAATTGCACTTGAAATTGCACTGAAAGTGCATTTGGAAGTGCAGTCACTGTAGATCCGAGGGGGACATGCAAGGAAAACAGCATTTTAGCTTTCACATGATTGGATGATAAAATCAGCAGAGCTTCCCCTCATTTCAGATCTACCCCTCAGATTTACAGCGACTGCACTTCCAAGTTCACTTTCAGTGCAATTTCAAGTGCCTTTTGCACTTGTAGTTTGTACTTGTAGTGCAACGTGGATTTGCCTTTGCAAATAACCCCCATATAGTCTCCCTTGTGTTTGGGTGTAACTTTGGACCATATTGTTTATTTATGCTTTTTTACAGACATTGGTGCACCCGCCCCTGATGATGTGGTAGGAAACCGTGAAACGCGCACCATTTTCTTTTTAGATGGGTTTTATTTCATCCAATCCCAAGCTACCCCACCATGTTGCCTTTCAAGTGATTCTTTATTATGGAAAATTGTCCGATACCTCAATATCCCATCTCCAAGTTGCTATGATTGTTTTTATGAATATCTGGTCAATAATATGTGATACGACGGGACTATAAAGGGGAAGTTCCTTTCAAATGGTGCCACCATTTGGGCTGCATACTTGATTCTGAGCATGCACGTTTTTTTCCCCCTCGGAAAAGCATACACACGACCGTCTTTCACGACAAGAAAAAGACTGACAGGAAACACGACGAGAAAAAAAGAGAGCTGGTTTCAGTTTTTTTGCGGGCAGTTTTTTCGCCAAGAAAACTGCTAGGGAGCATACACACGACCGTTTTTCACGGCCAATATAAAAAATTGCAGTTTTCTCGTTGTGAAAACCGTTCGTGTGTACAAGGCATTATGCTTATTTACTATGCATGTACTTATATTGCCATGTCATGTTTTTTAATGAATAAATCATGTCTTGTTACATTGACTCATCTTTTAGCCATTAAAGTCCCAAACCTTCTTTTTCTTGTATATAGATAGGGATGGAGATGTGTGATCCCACATACCTCATTTAAAGTCCCAAACCCCTCTTTTTGTTTCTTACCCATATACAAGCTATATTTTCTGCTTACACCTAAGAATAACTCATGCTCGTGTGACTCCTGTATCTACAGTCTTAGTAAATGCTACTTGGGCATTACTTTAAGATTCATCAGGAAAAAAAAATTTGACCATGTCATATAAGATAAGAAATCATAATCTTCCCACCACGAGAAATATATTGTTTAAATTATCATTTTTGTAAAAGACAAATCCAATGTTCTCAGAGTCTTTGTTAATGACATTTAGTTATGTAATTACATTAGAATTTAATAGGAACAACATTCCAATGTATGTAGCACAGGATGTGAAAGCTTTATCTTTCTACAAGAAGAATTCCATATGCATTATGATTATTGTAATTACAATCTATTTTCTTCTCAGGATGTTATTTGTCTTCTCTTATTCAAGACGGGCTACTTGGCAAATAATGTATGTTTAGCCACACAGAGTTATTGGAACAGATAAGCTTGACAGCACTATTAAAAATGGTGGAGCCTGGGGAAAATGTAACTTGTCCAAGATAAATAGGACACATTATTTGTACTAGGAAGTGATCTACTCAACACAGTCATGAAAAATGTACTTTAGATTTAAAGCTTGCCTGTACACACATTTAAAGCTGAGATTCAGGAACAAAATCTAAATGTTTAACCACTTGCCGACCAGCCGCCGCAGTTTTACTGCGACAACATGGCTCGGCTGGATGAAACAACTTTATGTTACGTCGCTTCGCCCTGTGGCCACTAGGGGCACGCACAAACGCCCACTGCTCGCCTTCTGGAGCCAATGCGAGTGCCCGGTGAGAACCACAGATCCAGGTGTTTACACACACAGATCCTGCTTCTCTTAGGGCAAAAATGACTGATCATCTGTTCACACAATGTATGAACAGCGATCTGTCATTTCCCCTAGTAAGTCCCATCCCCCCCTTCATTTCAAACATGCAGAGGGAACACAATTAACTCCTTGATCGCCCCCTAGTGTTAACCCCTTCCCTGCCAGTGACATTTTTACAGTAATCGGTGCATTTTTATAGCACTAATCGCTGTAAAATTGTCAATGGTCTCAAAAATGTAGAGGAAGAAAATAACCACTCAGTAGTCTCAGGCCTTGTACTCACGACCGGATCTGTGCGCTGGAAACTGTCTGCCCGACAGTTTCCGGCGTACAAGGCTGATTTGTGTTTTGTTCCGCTGGCGTGTACACACCAGCGGACCAAATTCCCGTCGTACCGGAACGCGTGCACGTAAACTACGTACGACGTCACTATAAAGGGGAAGACCAAAGTTAATGGCGCCGCCCTCTGTTCCTCTTTTGCTAGTTACGGGTTTGCTCGTGTTAGTGAAGGTTTGGTTAGAGCTGATTCGCGCTTCTCGGTCTCCAGGCTTTGACAGCGTGTATTCACGGGTTCAGTGCGTGTGCTTGCGGTAACGTAGTTGTCATTCGGCTATAGGCAAGCAGGTTGTTTCTGCTTTAGCAGTTGCATCCTGTGCGCTCGTATCTGTTTGTCACGCGTTTGTCGCAGGTAGTGCTGGATTTGCGAGTGCTTTCTGTTTCAGTGTGTTCTTGACTGACCAGCCGGCCGGTTTGAAGCCATGATGGAGCAGCAGCGTCAATTTTCGCGAGTTGGTGCTGTTTATGGGATGGCTGCTGGATATGTTCATTTGTCCAGTACTTTGGCCAGAAACAGGGGGCGGAGGCGTTTCTGGACCAAGAATTGGTTGCGCCAGCGTGACCAGTTCTCACATATGCCTCTGCTTAGGGAAATCCAGGAGAATAATCCTAATGACTTTAGGAATTTTCTCCGCATGACGGACCCCGTATTCAACAGTCTGCTGGAACTTCTGTCCCCCTATATCACGAGGCAGGACACTGTGATGCGCCAAGCCATCACGGCCGAGCAGAGGCTTATTGCCACGTTGCGGTACCTGGCGACTGGGAGGAGCCTGCAGGACCTCAAGTTCTCGACAGGCATCTCTCCGCAGGCGCTTGGGGTCATCATACCGGACACGTGTGCTGCCATCATCAAAGTTATGCATGAGGAGTATATTAAGGTAAGTTTCCTGGCTCTAATAATGTGGCCAACTAACTTTATTTTTATTTTCCCAGATATGCTGTGTGTTTAACTAACGTTACCTTTTCTCCCTATGCATGTTGATATCAGCTTTACATGTTTTATTCTTGGCCTACCTGCATATTTGTCCCTTACCCAATATTAACCTGTCCAGCATGCTATCCTAGGGACAAACCCACCTTGCCATTTTTTAAAACAGGACTTTTTGGTTTTTGTGTCCCCCCCCCCCTTCAAACTTTTATTGTCCCCATCAGAGGGCTGTGGAGTCTCTTAATGAAGTGGCCCTATATATTTCATTTCCCAAATTCTCCATGCACATTTTTCTAATGCAATTTTAATAATGTGAACTGTCACAAGGATGCTTGTAGGATGTTTTTGTTACAAAGTACTAAATCTCTATTTTTGTTTGTCCCCACAGCTACCCTCCACACCACAGGAATGGCAGTCTGTGGCTTCCCAATTTGCCCAGCGGTGGGATTTTCCAAACTGCGGTGGAGCAATAGATGGGAAACACGTCCGCATTGTGCCCCCACCCCACTCGGGGTCCTACTATTATAATTACAAGGGTTATCATAGTATTGTGTTGATGGCGGTGGTGTCGGCACAGTATGAGTTTCTATATGTGGACGTGGGGAAGAACGGCCGGATGTCTGATGGGGGAGTGTTCGCACGGACTGATTTCTATGATCGTCTCCAAGCTGGTGGTCTGGCATTGCCACCAGATGAAGATAATGTGGAAGGACTTCCGTTTGTGTTCCTAGCGGACGAGGCTTTCGGGCTTGGTCCTCACCTCATGCGGCCTTTTCCCCAGAGGACCCTCACCTCAGAGAGGAGTGTGTTTAATTTTCGGTTGGGCAGGGCTCGGAGGGTAGTCGAGAATGCCTTTGGGATACTCACCAACCGGTTCCGCCTGTTCAGGACATCGATACATCTGGCGGAATATAAATTGGACACCGTTGTATTTGCCTGCTGCATTTTGCACAACTTTTTACGCAGGCACTCCCAGACGTACCTACCCGACATCGGTTCTGAGGCAAGACTACCCTCAGATCCCCTTCCCGGGCTGGACACTGGTCGCGCTGGCTTGGCCCCCCAATCAGCTCGTGAGGTACGCGACAAATATGTTGAGTACTTCATGGGTCGGGGGGCCATTGCTATGCCAGATCATATTTCTTTCTAATTCGGCCCCCAAAGAAAGGAATATTCTCTCAAATAATAAATAATTAGACCATTGGACTTTATACAGTTGTTTGTCATTAATGCTTTTTCTCTTTTTCTGTCTTCCTGGTTCTCTAACTAACTTCTTCAATTGTAATGCATAATTGATTTCTCCACTTTTAGTAACTAACCACATTTTGCACAGTATTCACTCATCTACAAACAGGGTATTGAGTCTAGAAATAAGAAGCAACTCCATTTGTAAATTTTGAGGTCAAGTATTTTAATTTTTGCTTGTTCATGACCCCAAAAATTATTTTATATTTTTTTCATTACTCCCTGCTTTTGTACTTAGGAGTCTACAAAATTTTTTAATATTTTTTTTTTTTTTTCAGGTAATTCAACCAAAAATATTATGCAGATTATACATTTATTAACAAGTTCACTTTTTTTTTATCAAATATAGTTAGATTTATTGTTTACATATATATATATATATATATATAGATTATTTTTGGTGGGGTGTTTACCGCCTTAATTTTTTTTTTGGGCATATTTTTTATGCACAAAAAACAATAATTTTTTAACCATTTTTTTTGTTTTTGGTGTGTTTTTCTAAAAGTAAATTTTTAGGTGATATTTTGGAGTCAAATCTCTACTTCACTAAATTCAGTGATTAGAGAGATTTATAATTCTATATATATATATTTTAAATTTTTTGGCGTTGTTTATTCTTTATGGTCTAAACTTTATAGTATCCCAAAATGTTCAACATGGTCAAAAAGTAACAAAATCCAATTCCAAAAATCTAAAAACTCACAACAGCAGTCAGTCATGGTGTGCTTTCACACTGGAACACGCCAAAATTGGAAGATACACACATTCAGTGCAAACTCGCCAAATGTCATTGGTTCAACAGACAAATGGCCACATGTGCTATCTGACATCATGGGTGATCAATGTCTGTGTTTTGTGGGAGCAAACCCTTCCTCTCAACTACTTGAGGATGGAGGAGGGGGTTGGACCCACAAAGCACAGACATAAGATATTCTGTGATGGCAGATAGCACATGTTGGCACACTGTGTGTGTATCTTCAAATTTTGGCGTATTCATTATTCAAACTGTAAAAATGTTTGTGGGGGCGGGGGATGGGCGGGGGGTGTTTCAGTCTTTGACACGGCCCATCATGTCAATAATGTTTTTAAAATTAGATTCGATGACCATCATTCTTTGCCGCATATTGTCCATTTCCGTGCTGCATTCCAAAAGGACATTTGTTACATTCTGTTCCATGAGAAACATCCTTTCACGCATATTGTGCATTTCAGTGCTGCACTCCATTACCTGCTGAATAATTATAGCAGCACTTGCACGTGAAAATATTGGCACACCATCCTCCTCCCCTAAAAAAAATTTTAAAAATGGCATTTACAACATTATTTTTTGATGAGGCCTATCTACATATGTTTTTTTGAATCAAGCTAGGGTGACACTGACCTGATGGGCTTCTCCTTTCCACCTCTTCGACATCTTCTATCACTCCTCCTTCTTCCACCACCTCCCCATCATCTTCTATCACTCCTCCTTCTTCCACCACTTCCCCATCATCTTGGACTCCTCCTTCATCCATCAATCCACCTTCTTTCAATTCGCCAAATTGTTCTTCCGCCACTTGCCCTTCATCTGCTATAACTTCTAAGTCCAAAATTACTTCTTCCTCCTCTCTTCCTTCCTCCTTTCTTCCTTCCTCCTCTCCTTCCACATCCTCCTCTCCTTCCACATCCTCCTCTCCTTCCACATCCTCTTCTCCTTCCACATCCTCTTCTCCTTCCACATCCTCTTCTCTTCTCCTTCCACATCCTCCTCCTCCTCCACATGTTGAGATGGCAGATTTTGGCCTTGTCTGGCCCTCTCTGCCTCCTCCAAATGCTGGCGACTTCTTTCCCCTGAAATAAACCAAAAAAAATGTAGACTCATCAGCACACAGATATTGGAGAGCATAAATCGCACACATTGCTTAGAAGATGCTTTCATTTAGTTACTTTTATCTTTCACCAAACCTACATTTTGCAATTACTTCTATATGGCAAGCTCTGATCCTGCCCCTTTTTAGCAAAGTGACACACATGGATGTCCCCCCTAAACTGTATTTCTGGGAGACCCTACCAAAACCCATTTTTGATTTGGGGAGACACAGGTGCTCTGCATTGCAGATGTGAAAACATCTGCTTTATTACCACTGTTTTTAGAATGAATCCTGTTTGCCTTTCCCATTCTCATACTTTTTTTTTCTAGAACTAGCTTTTACACAATGTTTACAAACAAAGTTTTTGGCCAGTGAGCCATGTCCAGGTGTGTTGTTCCTGGAATAACCGAGCCTTTCTGATAAACTATGTGATGTTACGTTGTTTACTAAGAACACTATTTGTAAATATGTAGTTATTTATGTCCTAAAAAATAAATGACAACATGTCTTTAAAATTACAAGCAGGCCAAGGAGGCAGATGGTGAAATATACATGGCAACACATTATTGCAGACAATCACCCCCCCCCCCCCAACCCCAATATATATTTACTTACTTTTACGCAGAATTTTAAGTATTTTCTTCATCTGATGTGGCTCCCTCAATTTTAAGTCTGACCATCGTTTCCTCAGCTGTTCCTTGGACCTGGTGATCCCAAACATCCTCTGCATTCTCCTCGCCACCTTGTCCATAATATGTGCCTTTCGGCGGTTAGGGGTCTTGTATGGCCCTAATTCACCATCATAGTCCTTCTTTCGCATGATGTAAACTAACTCCACCATTTCCTGGAACCGCATATTAGTGGCTTTATATCTTCTTTTCCTTGATCGGGACGTCCCTGCCTCTGTCCCTTCACTTGTGGCATGAGAGCATCGTGCCCGCTCGTGTGACATCGCCATCTTTCCTTTCCCACAGAGATTATGGGCGTGGAAAAGATGAATTCTTACGCCATGGGCGGAGAAGAGGGCGGCGTTTAATACATACGCGGAGTGTAGAGAATGCAAACAACGTGTTTACGTCGGTTACGCGGAGAATCTTCGAGCGCATCCAGAACATACACAGTTAACGCCATATTTCCTAAACTCATTGATTAGGGGCCTCGCAAAGGTGACGAGGGCGGGGTTTAATAAATACGCGGAGTGTTTAAAAGGTTTACGCCGTGATTACGCATCTTACGCGGTAATTAGGCGAGCGTGAGAAACGAGGAGCGAGAGACAGGAAGGTAAGGAAATTAAAAATGTGATCAGCAGAGGCCTTGAAAATGTAGACACATGGGATGGGGGTTTGGGCTGTTGGTTGCACCCTTTTGAAGCTATTCTGTCTATGGGGTACCACAATGTTATTTTGGTTTACAAATGCTTTTGGACACCTCACAAAATAGAGATGTGAACAATGCTGTACCTCATTGAGAAGTTTTTGAATGGTGTATTCAGATCAGGCAAAGTATTGTTCAAGTGTTGGTTGTACAGAGGTCATTAGGAAGTGTCTTTTATGTCATCCATTGTCAGGGGCATGAGATTTACACATAAAAGAGTGCCTAGATGAAAACTGTCATTTGTAAGCATTGTTTATTTTTCTATATTTAAAATATTTACTGCAATGTGAACAATGGTTCTGCATCTAGCAAATCAATGTTTGGTACAAGCAATGCGGCCGAGCTGCCAATCATTGTTTAAACAAGAGAGACTGTGTTTGTAATTAGATATAGGTAATAATTTTGAAGACACATATTAGATCAAGGTCAACGCTGATCCTTTGGAATATTTATTTTTCTGTGGTTTATGTTTTTGTAATCTAGACTCAAAAAGAAATATAATTTTGGAAAAATTACAATGGACCTCCTACAAAGCAAGGAATCTATAGAGGCCTTACTCCAAAAATATCAGGAGACGCCCATCCTGTGGAATTCCAAGCACTCTTTATATTGCAATAAAGAGGTACGAGCGGCAGCACTAGAAGAGCTAGCAAATTATATGCAAACTTGGGTGCCAGGATGCACTGCCAACATGGTGAAGGATAAACTTGCCAACCTCAGAAGCACATACAGGAGAGCATACAAAGCTAATAAAAGCCTAAAATCGGGAGCAGCAGCAAGACAAGCAAAGGAACCCAAACTGTGGTATTATAAACAGATGGCTTTTTTGCGGGACGAAATGGAAGGCAGGAAAACGATGTCCAGTCTTTCTTCCAACCTTTCCTCCATGCTACCTTCCAGCGGACCTTCCCCAGATGACCACAGCCCTGCAGAGTCGGAGGAAGAGGGCCTGGCTGACAGAGATGCAGATCTGCCACCCTTCGATGAGGAGGTATAGTAGTTTCCTCTATATTTCTGGCGTAAATAATTCTTGGTGGATTAATGATTAGATATTGTAAAAAAAAAACCAAGCTGGGAAAAAGCAAAAAAAAAGGTGTTCAGACAAATAGGTGTCAGAGATGACAACTGCAGGGGTCAGAAGTAGAGTGTATTCAAGTAATAATGAACAGAAAATACTAAACGAAAAACATGAAAATGAGTGTGGTTTGATTTAGCGAAATTGTAAAACAATTCCTTTTTTTTCCACACAGGAAGAAGAGATCAGCCAGGAGGTGGCAGATCCTCAGGTGTCTGTCAGCCAGGAGGAGGCCGGGGTCAGTGGCAGCCAGGAGGAGGCCGGGGTCAGTGGCAGCCAGGAGGAGGCCGGGGTCAGTGGCAGCCAGGAGGAGGCTGGGCCCAGTGGCCTGCAGCAGGTCCACCCGGCCAGGAGAACCACCACCAGCCAGTCTTCTCCCCCCCAGGTGAGGCCATCAGGCCGAAGGAGGCAGTTGAGGCCTGTGGAGGAGGCAAGCCTCCGCATGATCCAGGAGGCAAGCGCCATCATGAGGGCCCCCCTCAACCCCACAGAGGCCTTCAGTGCCTCATTGGCCCATGATTTAAATGAAGGGGAGGAGGACCAGAGAAGACTGGCAAAGGCCCTGATGAACCAGGTCCTTTGGTGGATGCAGAGGGGCCTGCTGACCCCAGACACTGGGCTATGTGACCCGGCCCGGCTTGCGGAACACCATCCTCCTGCTGCCACATCAACCCCACCTGCAAGACCCCGTGTTCGATCCGCTGGAAGGCTGCCTGGAGGGAAGGCTGGAAAGAGGAGGAAACGTTGATTTTCTGCCTTCCATTTCCTTCCACATAAAGGACATCTTGTTTGTACTACCACAGTTTGGGTTCCTTTGTTTGTGTGCTGCTGCTTCATATTTTTGTGTTTGGCTCCTGAGGCTTGGAAGTTTATCCTTCACCATGTTGGAAATGCAAGTTTGCATATAGTTTGCTATCTATTCTAGTGCTGCCGTTCTTTTTATTTTTTGTGATGACATTTGCCTGAATAAAAGGCTTTTTGCTTTCATTTGAAAACATGTCTATTGTTTGTTATACTGTGGGGATTATTAGGCAGCAAACCTTTAATAAATATACAATGGGTAATTTACAAAGGACACACTCCTTGGGGGGGGGGGGACATTTGGTGTGCCAACATGGTTTAATATTTTCTAATGAAACACCAAAAAAAAAAAAAATTATAAAAAAATGAAAAAAACATGTAAAAAAAAATTAGTTTAAATGGTGACATAACTAGAAACAACAAAAAAAAATAAAAAAAATGCACATTCCTTTACAAAAATGACTACTCTAAATTATGGAGGACCACCAACCAAAACACACGTCTGGCATAGAAAACATTAGTAAAGGATTACATCACAAGCAAGAAATGTGACATTTCAGTATGGGACAACTCTATTGAAATTGCATCAGCAAGAGAACGGGGTTATTCTAGCAAGAGAAGAATTAATAAAACGAGGCTTGAAAATGTGGTTTAGTGCGCCTTTTTAAGACATTGTTCTCTTGCTAGAATAAAAGGTTTCTAATGACGAATGTGCCATATCCCAAAGAAACGCGAGTTTTACCTGAACGAGCGCTCCCGTCTCCTCATTTGGACTGAGCATGCGCGGGGTTTTTGTACGCTGCTTTTGTGTACAGACGACCGAACATGTCTGACGGACACGATTCCAGCAGACTGTTTTAAAGCAAGACCAGGAAACAGTTGTTCGTTGGAAAACGGTCTGGCCGACGATTGTTTGCTGGAATTCAGTACGTTACTGCCTACACACGAACGAACATGTCCGCTGAAACTGGTCCGCGGACCAGTTTCAGCAGACATGTTTGGTCGTGAGTATGGGGCCTTAAAGAACCTCCTCACTGGAACCAAACCATGGGTGCCGGCAATGCAATAGTGATGCAAAAATACGAAGGAAACTTGGACAGCTGCACTCCAAAAATGTTCTTTTAATTAAAATCGATCACAAAATAAACATGCCACAGCAAAAAAATTGGAACAAAAGCTAACGTTTCGCACTGTAGCTTCAGTGCTTAATCAAAAGTGTCCGATCTGACTGTCATAATATCACAGTCCCATTAAAAATGCCATAATTATATCCCCTATTTAGCGCAAACCAATCAATATAAGCTTATTGTGATTTTTTTCTTACCAAAAATATGTAGAAGAATACATATAGGCGTAAACTGAGGATTTTTTTTTTTTTTTAAATTGGGGTATTTTTTATATCAAAAAGCAAAAAGTAAAAGATAGTGGCCCAGATTCAAAAAGATCTGCCTATCTTTAGGCGGGCGTAGCGTATCTCAGATACACTACGCCGCCGTAACTTAGAGCGGCAGGTCCCGTATTCAGAAACAACTTGCGCTCTAACTTACGGTGGCGTAGTGTATCTGTACAGCGTAAGCCCGCCTAATTCAAACTATAGGCTGGTAGGGGGGTCTTGTATTTAAATGTTTTGTGACCCCACGTAAATGACCCTTTATATCGAACGGCGCATGCGCGTGCATGCTCAGTATCACGTCGAATTTTAAAAGTAAATTACGCCCGCTCAATGCTTAGTCGACGTGAACGTAACCTACGCCCAGCCCCATTCACGGACGACTTACGCGAACGACGTAAACGGCGCAAATTTCGACGCTGGCCCGACGTCCATACTTAACATTGGCTACGCCTCATATAGCAGGGGTAACTTTACGCCGGAAAAAGCCTTACGTAAACGACGTAAATCAATGCGCCGGGCGGACGTATGTTTCTGAATCGGCGTATCTATCTCATTTGCATATTATACGCGGAAATCTACGGAAGCGCCCCTAGCGGTCAGTGTAAATATGCACCCTAAGATACGACGGTGTAGGAGACTTACGCCGCTCGTATCTAGGCAACATTGAGGCGTATCTGATTCTATGAATCAGGTGCCGAGATGCGACGACACGCATTCGGAGTTACGACGGTGTATCTGGAGATACGCCGACGTAACTCCTTTCTGAATCCGGGCGAGTGTTTTTTTTTCAAATTTGTCACTGTTCTTTTGTTTATAGCGCAAAAAATAAAAACCGCAGAGGTGATCAAATACCACCAAAACAAAGTTCTATTTGTGGGGAAACAAGGACGCCAATTTTGTTTGGGTACACCGTCGCATGACCACGCCAATTTGCAAAAAGTGCTCTGGTCAGGAAGGGGGTAAAATCTTTCGGGGCTGAAGCAGTTAAATAAATACTGTACATTGGAGCTATTTATCTGCCATATGATTTGTGCATCTGTCCATTCAATCCAAAGATTTAAACAGTCCTGCCACATAACAAAGCCAGGTGACCTGCTTTTTCTGTGTTGCCTAAAGTGACATATTTTTCAGAAATAATCCATAAGCATTTACAGCTTAAAAGCCCTGTAGTCTAGTTTTCTATAAATTGCTCCTAAAGCCTCGTACACACGACCGTTTTCCTCGGCAAAATCCTTCAAGAAAAATGCTGGCAGAGAATTTTTGCCGAGAAAAACGGTCATGTGTATGTTTTTCGTAGAGAAAACTGTCGTGGATCTCGACAAGAAAAAAAGAGAACATGTTCTCTTTTTTTCTCGTCTGGAGTCTCAATTTCCTCGTCGTGTTTCCCGTCGGGCTGGTTTATGACAAGAAACACGTTCATGTGTATGCTTAGAAACCCGTGCATGCTCAGAATAAAGTATGAGACGAGAGCGCACCTTCAGTAAAAGTAGCGTTCGTAATGGAGATAGCACATTCGTCACGCTGTAACAGACTGAAAAGCGCGAATCGTCTCTCACCAAACTTTTACTTAACACGCAGTAACATGAGATTAGCAAAAGTAGCCCCAAGGGTGGTGCCAGTGGAATCGAACTTCCCCTTTATAGTGCCGGCGTACGTGTTGTACGTCACCGCGTTTGAGAACGACGAGATTTTGTCTTGACAGTGTGTATGCAAAGAAAGCTTGACAAGATTCTCGACAAGCCTGGCAAGAACCTCGTCGAAGGAAAACAACGTTTCTTTTACGACGAGATTCTCGGTCGTGTGTATGAGGCCTTACTGTGTTTCCTGTCTCCTTGTAACATCCTCCACAAGCTGTTAAATCTCCACAACAGTAGTTCTCTACCTCAGTCCTCAAGTACCCCCAACAGGCCATGTTTTGGGAATGTCTCTTAGATAAAATAGCTGTCCAAAATACCAAGCCATTGACTCTGATTTAACCCCTTGCCGACCAGCGCACAACGATATACGTTGGCGCAATGGCACAGCTGGACAAATGGGCGTACAGGTACGTCCACTTTAAGATGTGGCAGTGTAGGCATGCGCGCGCCTTCTGCAAGCTCCGTGAGTCCGACCGAGGGTCCCGCGGACTCGATGTCCATGGGGATACCCGCAATCGTCTCACGGAGAGGAAGAATGGGGGAATGCTGATGTAAACAAGCATTTCCCCATTCTTCCTAGTGACAGGACACTGATCAAAGCTCCCTGTAATTGGGAGCGGTGATCAGTGTCATGTCACTTGTAGCCACGCCCCCCACAGTTAGAACACATCCCTAGGACACACCTAACCCCTTCAGCGCCCTCTAGCGGCTAACCCCTTCACTGCCAGTGTCATTTTTACAGTAATCAGTGCATTTTTTTTAGCAATGGACTGACTTTGTCTTTGTGTTAAAATGTGTTAAAATCTTTGTGTTAAAACCTTATCTTTTCCCCTTACCGATGCTGTAGCGGACACTGATCAAACAGCTTTTAAATAATGCCTGGTACATGTAATTTTACATGTGTATAGGGTCCCACTAGCTACCAACAGATATTATGTGATCACCGTCAAATGCACAGTGTGTGGTTACCACATGATCTAGTTACACCTATGGCACAGGTGTCAAACACAAGGCCTGCGGCCGAATTTGGCCCTCCGGGCCATTTCATGTGGCCCTCGCACCTCTCCTGCAGCTGCAGGAGAGCTCCAGCCCTCCTCTGGTCCTCCTCCAGACCCTGTACTTTCTGCTTTCAAGCAATGCATCCATCATCTTCACAGCAGCAGCATAAGGTAAGGGGGCTGCACTGTGATGTAAGAGAGAGTGTGGGACTCAACTTCTGATGGTGGGGTGGCTCTTGACATCTAATGTAAGGGGAGGGTATGCGCTAGACATCTAATCTTATAGATACAACCGGCCCTTTTGAGGGCAATCAGAATGCTGATGCGGCCCACTATGAAATTGAGTTTGACACCGCTGACCTATGGTATTTATACAGTGACAGTCCCAAAGACAACCTCAGAAAGGCTAGAAGGGGTTGTTTACATGCGTGAATTTCCATGCATTTGTAATACATTTGAGGTGCAGCTGTTGCGCTATTTTTACATATTATTTAGGATTTTATTCAATTTCTTTGCATTTGTGGAGAGTTTATATAGGTGTACATACTTTCTGGTATGTTTAAAAGCAAAAAAGTGCTAAATTCTATACTTTTGTAAACTCAAATGAAAGCACTGCAATGGTGTAAACTAGGCTCGTTGAAATACAGTCATTTTTTTGTTTAAGCACTGTACTGGAAACAATCTGTTGGACTGCATGTGGCAAAAATGAGCCCTAAGCTAGACTGTATTTTCTTTTTAGCAGAAAACCTACTGGACTAAGGACAGTCACAGGAATCATAACAGTAAGCATAAGGTTTAATCTTAGTTTATAGTATACACATAGCAGACCTGACTCAAGTATATATGATGCATATGCTGTATACACATAGTTTTTAAAGGTTTATATTTTTAGAATTTTCCATTATTAAAAGGTACAAAACATATTACCACGTAACACTGAATAGTAACAATACCCTGTTAGTTATATGATTATGTGAGCTCTGCGTAGCCTGATAAGAGCTGACTTAGTTGCTAGGACAAGTGGCATATACATATAGTATCAATTGTGGTAACATAAAAAGAAAAAAAAAAGACAAAAACACAGATAGAGCACAACACAAACACATACATATTTATTATATTTCATAAAATTCTGGTAAACCCTAAGAACTTCATGTATTGGCTATTATTCTAAAATATGGTACCACTCTAACTGCACATAGTCTTGAGTATTTTTTGACATTTTCCACAACAGTTATTGTCTTAAAAATGTCACAGCTTTCACATTTTCATAATAATACAACAAGAAAACTATAGCCATTACAAAGAAATCCAATACCCAGAACTTCCCTGTTTTTTGGTGGATGACTTCATTTTATGTCTCCTCTGCTGCATGCAATACATTAAGAATACACAAATATGTGACAGAAATAACAGAGAAAACACATGTAAATAAAAATAAAGTTAATAATATAAAATCTCTTGTATTCTCCATTAAACATATATTCAGACTGTGTGGCCGGAAGTGGGTGCAAATATCTGTCTTTAGACAGGTATCTGCACCCCCCTCCCCCCTGAAATGTTTCAAATGTGACACCGGAGGGAGGGAGGGTTCCGATTCGCGGGAGTGGAGGTGGAGGGTGAAGCTCCGCTTTAAGGGCCAGTTCACACCAGACGCAGTTCCGTACAGTTTTGTGTGCATTTTTTCTGCACTAAAAATGCATGCACAGTGTTTTCCATATATTCCAATGGCTCTAGTAGGCTCTAGTTCACGCCATGCAGTCAGTTTCCGGTGCAGAAACTGACTGCATGGTGTGAACTAGAACACTGTGCATGCATATTGTGCAAAAAAAATACACACGGAACAGAACGGAACTGTGTCTGGTGTGAACTGGCCCTTAAAGAGGACAGACTTATGCCCCGTACACACAATGGCCCAGATTCACATACCTCGGCGCATCTTTATGCGGGCGTAGCGTATCGAATATATGCTACGCCGACGCTGCGCAGAGCGGCGAGCACAGTATTTACAAAGGAAACGCTCCCAACGTTGCGCCGGCGTAACGTAAATTCGTAGGCGTAAGCCGGCCTAATTCAAAGTAGGTGGAAGTGGGCGTGATCCATTTAAATGAAGCGGCGTGACCCCATGCAAATGCTGGGCCGAACGAATGGTGCATGCACCGTCCCGTGGACGCATCCCAGTGCGCATGCTCAGAATCACGTCGGAAATACTCCCTAAGATACGTCGAATCACTGCCTACGACGTGAACGTAACCTACGCCCAGCCCTATTCACGTATTTCTACGTAAACAACGTAAAATACGACGGCTGTTCCCTGGTCCATACCTTAACATGACTTACCCCTGCTTTATGAGGCTTAACTTTACGCTGAACGTACGACTTACGTAAACAGCATATATTAATGCGCCGGGCGCAAGTACGTTCGTGAATCGGCGTATCTCACTCATTTGCATATTCAAATCGTAAATCAATGGGAGTGCCCCTTGCGGAAAGCGTAAATATGCGCCCACGATACGACGGCGTATGAAACTTACGTCGGTCGTAGGAAGACTATTTTCAGGCGTATCTAGTTCTGTGGGCACGGCGCACAGATACGACGGCGCACATTGACACTTACGCGGCGTATCTCGAGATACACCGGCGTAAGTGCTACGTAAATGAGATTATCAGACGAATGATTGTCCGTTTTTTTTGCATGCTAATCTCAGGTCGTATGACAGAATACAAATTCGGAAGTGATGTCATGTGTTGTAATGTATTTGTATTGCATTTTCGAATGACAGCTGTACTGATTAAATGAACACTGTATCATCTGGTATCGTACGGAAAAAAAATCTGTGCATGTCCTATAGAATAATATCGAATGAACTGTCATAATCGGCTCTTAAAAGCTCTGTACTAACAATCTGATTATTGTACAATCACTTTGAAAGCAGCATTTTTCATACGATTTTCAGGTCATGTGTACAGGGCATTAGGAAGGGTCAGACATTGTTCAAAAAAACTTGCAGTGGCTTAACCTCCCTGGCGGTATGATTCTTTCAGAAAAAACATGCTGAAAGCGGTACCATTATTTGCAAGGAAATTTGGCGTTTTATATTGTAGGTCTGTAATTTTTAGAAATAACTCACTTAAATCTGACCAAACAAGATTCTAATAGGCATCCCGGGTATGACATTTTTTTAAAAACAAAATTATAAATTATAATATAATAAATAATTATAAATAATTATAACAAATAATAATATAATTATAATAAAAATTATTCAATAATGTAATCAAATTAAAATCACTGAAATTTGCTCAGTTGCAGAATTGTTGCTGTCATTATTTTTTTTTTTTTATGACGAATTTCCCCACAAATCGCTATCGCACAATTCTGCAAGTGATTATAATTTATTATCGCTGTTTTTTAGCTGATCTAAAACTATTTTTGACATAAAGGGACACTTTTGGTTGCTATGGACAATCTACAGTTTGCAGGGAGAAAGAAACGTTTTTATTATATAAAATGACATGCATGACACAGGACAGACCACTAGGGACAAGGGGTGTGTGTTTTTTTTACATACAGTACTGTAATCTATAAGATTACAGTATACTGTATGTAAGGTGTTTGTTTACGTTTTTGAATTTGGCGCCGTTCTCCGTCCCCGTGCGTCGTAACGTCGCAGGGAACGGAGATCGGCGTCACACGGAGGCACTATGTGAATCGAGCGAGGTCCCGCTCGCTCACACAGCGCGGTGGCATCGCTGGATCCAGGGACAAGGTAAGTAAAAAGTGCCTGTGGATCTAGCGAGGCAAGCCCGAGACTGACTCGGGGTTACCGATCGTAGCAGGAAAATCTAACCCCGAGTCAGTCTCGGGAACACCGCCAGGCAGGTTAAAGATGCAATGCCTTCTATTTTACATTGCATGTTTTTCTATTTGGTTTTCTCTTCAATCTGAGTATTGTATAATCAACTGCAGCCATTATTCAGAGTTCTATAGGTAGCAGGTACTTCTCCAGACTGATCTAATCTATTAGGGGACAGCTGTCTGCTGCAGCAGCGTGGGCTTTTTCACCCCCCTTTTTCTCTTCACACACAGACTCTCAGAACTGCTTGTTTGTAAACTCTCTATTGGAGGTTGTCTGTAAACTCCCTATTGGAAGAGCCTGAGCCAATCATCAGACAGCAGCAAAGGACTGTGGGGGAGGAGATAAAAAGCCAGAGGAACTAGGCCATAGCCTCTTTGTGCCTGCACCCCATCAGGAGAGCATTTCCTGCACTCTATGTGTGCGTGGAATCGCGGCCTACCAAGGGGCACACAGCCTGTAACTCCAGCCCAGAAGAACAGATTGTTCATGCAGCTTTAGCACAGAGGAACAGATTGCTTATGCAGCTTCAGCCCAGAGGAACAAATTGTTCATGCAGCTCCAGCCCAGAGGAACAGACTGTCTATGCTAAAAAAGGACACCCTGCAACAGCTCAAGGACTGAATGCCACTGCGACACACCTGCATCTAAGATCGATCGATCGCTCAGGGGAGGACCACTGACTGTGTACAGGATTTGGTAAGGGGGTTTTTCCCAGGAACCTTTAATGCTTTTCATAGAATACCACATCCAAATATTGTCCACAGAGCTCCTACATTGCCGGTAAAGATAAGAAACGCAAAGCTTTGCTTCCAGGACATTGCAGTGTTTGCTCTTAAAGGGGACACACCATGGGTATTGATATCATTTCACTGGGTGTGTACTAGAGGTATCGTAGGCCGGCCTGGGGTTCCCCTTTAGCCACAGCATCCCACACACACCAAAAGTTATTGGGGAGTCTATTTAATCTGTACATATTGTTACCTATTGCTTTCGTTGTTTGCATAGTGTTCCTGGTGTTTTCTTTAAACAGTTTCAACCAAGTCCTGGGTACTTACACAGGTCCTGCCTGACTAATGTTAACCTGGAATTTACTTTTCTTCAAGTAAACTAAAAAAAGAACTGTGTTGTGTATTCCTACTGAGTTATTTCATTAATCACATTGCTAGGTGGGGCTGGGACAGTTCATTGGGGTTGAAAGACAGAGTGACGGACTAAACAAACAAAAGCAGCTCCCTCTGATGTTTGCTACATATATAAAAAAAAAGCAGACAGATTTCACAGAGCTCCTTATATGTAGTTGGGATGCTAACTATACTATGTAATCATTGCTCTATCTGATGGAAAAAGATATCATCATTTAAAATGAACCTACCAGGGCAGTGTGAATCTGACTGGTGGTTGTAAAAAAAATACTTCACTGAGATTTTCATGCAGAAGAGATTCTGTATGATAGAAACAGCAAGCAGCCTACAGTTTTGAGTATAGAAATATACACTGCTCAAAAAATGAAAGGAACACTTTGAAAACATATCAGATCTCAACAGGCAAACATCTCATGCTGGATACCTATACTGATATGGACTGGGTAATGTGTTAGGAATGAAAGGATGGCACATCATTTGATGGAAATGAAAATGATCCACCTACAGAGGGCTGAATTCAAAGACACCCCGAAAATCAAAGTGAAAAAATTATGCAGCAAGCTAGTCCATTTTGCTGAAATTTCATTGCAACAACTCAAAATGGTCCTCAGTAGTTTGTATGGCCCCCAAGTGCTTGTATGCATGCCTGACAACATCAGGGCATGCTCCAAATGAGACGACGGATGGTGTCCTGGGGTATTTCCTCCCAGATCTGGACCAGAGCATCACTGAGCTCCTGAACAGACTGAGGTACAACCTGGCGGCACCAGATGGACCAAAACACAATGTCCCAGAGGTGTTCTTTTGGATTTAGGTCAGGTGAGCGTGTGGCTGCATGCTCTCGCCACATGAGGTCGGGCATTGTCGTGCACCAGGAGGAACCCAGGACCCACTGTACCAGCGTAAGGTCTGACAATGGGTCCAAGGATATCATCCCAATACCTAATGGCAGTCAGGGTGCCATTGTGTTGCCTCCCCAGACCATCACTGACCCACCACCAAACTGGTCATGCTGAACGATGATACAGGCAGCATAAAGTTCTCTGTGCCTTCTCCAGACCTTTTCACGTCTGTCACATATGCTCAGGGTGAACCTGCTCTCATCTGTGAAAAGCATGGGGCACCAGTGGCGGACCTGTCAATTCTGGTGTTCAATGGAAAATGGCAATCAAGCTCCACAGTGTCCGGCAGTGAGCACAGAGCACACCAGAGGACGTTGGGCCCTCAGGCCACCCCCATGAAGGCTGTTTCTGATTGTTTGGTCAGAGACATTCACACCAGTGGCCTGCTGGAGGTAATTTTGCAGGGCTCTGGCAGTGCTCATCCTGTTGCTCCTTGCACAAAGGAGCAGATACCGGTTCTGCTGATGGTTTAAGGACCTTCTATGGCTCTGTCCAGCTCTCCTAGAGTAACTGCCTGTCTCCTGGAATCTCCTCCATGCTCTTGAGACTGTGCTGGGAGACACGGCAAACCTTCTGGCAATGACACGTATTGATGTGCCATCCTGGAGGAGTTGGACTGCCTGTGCAACCTTTATAGGGTCCAAGTATTGCCTCGTGCTACCAGTAGTGACACTGACCCTAGCCAAATGCAAAACTAGTGAAAAACAGTCAGAAAAGATGAGTAGGGAAAAAAAATGTCAGACACCTCCACCTGAAAAAACATTCCTGTTTTGGAGGTCGTCTCATTGTTGCCCATCTAGTGCACCTGTTAATTTCAATTAACAGCAAAGCAGATGAAACTGATTTACAACCCCCTCTGTATACACCCCTTCCCCTCTGCTACTTAACTGACCAGATCAATATCCCAGGAGTTCTGATTCAAAAGTGTTCCTTTAATTTTTTTAAGCAGTGTATTTTCTGTATTACAAAAAACAGAGGTGGCCATATAACCAAATAACGGACAAAAAACAATGGAGTACACTGGTGCATTAAAGTAATAAATGCGTAAAAAATAAGCCCTAATCAGATGGATTGTGTTCTTTATATGCCCTTTCAGCCTTAATTTCCAGATCTGACTAAAATGCAATTTAAATATACATATATGTTTGATGCACCAGTGGTGAGATGAATGCTGATCATGATAGTGACTAAAGGGACCGATTGTCCGGGACAAAGGAGAACCTTTATTGGTTTAAAATGTTAACGGTATAGCTCACTGGCTAAAGATATTTAGGTAAATTCACGGAGAATGGTGCAAAGTTGCGGCGGCGTAGCTTAGCGTGTTTAGGCTACGCCGCCGTAAGTTAGCTAGGCAAGTACTTGATTCTCAAAGTACTTGCCTGCTAAGTTACGGCGGCGTAGCCTAAAGCGGGCGGGCGTAAGGGCGCCTAATTCAAATGTGTCTAAGGGGGCGTGTTTTATGTTAATGGGGCTTGACCTTACGTTTTTGACGTCTTTTTTTAACTGCGCATGCGCCGGGCGCCTACATTTCCCAGTGTGCATTGTGGCTAAGTACGCCGCACGGGCCTATTGATTTCGACGTGGACGTTAACGACGTAAATCCCTATTCACGGACGACTTATGCAAACGACGTAAAAATTTCGACTTTCGAAGCGGGAACTGCGGCCATACTTTAACATTACTATTCCATCTATTAGATGGAATAACTTTAGGCCTGATAATGCCTTACGGAAACGGCGTAAATGTACTGCGGCGGCCGGGCGTACGTTCGTGAATCGGCGTATCTACCAATTTACATATTCTACGCCGACCGCAATGGAAGCGCCACCTAGCGGCCAGCCTCAATATTGCAACCTAAGATAGGATGGCGCAAGCCGTCGTATCTTAGATATGTTTAAGTGTATCTCTGTTTGAGAATACACTTAAACATAAGTCGGCGTAGATTCTGAGTTGGGTCGGCTTATCTACTGATAAGCCGGCCTAACTCTTTCTGAATCTACCTAATTGTTTTCCTTGAATGCAGATAAAGACAACTACTCCCCCTTATTATTTTTATATTTGTTTTTGTTTTTCTGTTTGTCCCTCTCTACTTTCTTCTGAGCCGAGTTCTGATATGCTTTGTATAACTTTTTTTTAAATAAAGATTATATAAAAAAAAAATGTATACATATATTTTATGTACCTTTGATTGTGCTGTCAGCGCTAGCAGAAGGGTCACTGACATTGTCACCAGATGTTCTAGATTTTACATGCAAATTCAATGAATGCCGACTTCGCCCTGACAAAGATCTGCTCTTCTTTTCTTCCGTTGGTGGAGCTGGTTTTCGGATTGGCGCAACAAACTGGACACTTGGGCTGATGTTCAAGGTTAGAAAACAAAAATTATCAATTTGTTAATCATCTTTTAACATCTATTTTGATTACATGTACACATCTGCCAAAATAATTAGCTCTAGTCAATACTGTGTCCTTCATCTTGTAATTAGTTGCACCATAACTACTTAAAGGAAAACATTAATATTTACACAGACAGTTTAAGAAATGAATATGAATGTACCTAAAGCGGACCTTCAGTCATTTTTTAGACTTTCCATCTATTAAATCTTTTTCCCTTGTTGTTTTAACTTTGGATAGTAAAACATTTAGGCAATGGCAGAGAGCACTGCCCAGAGTGTTCTGGTGGGGGGCATCCCCCTGTCAGAATACAACAGCTCAGCAGGGAAGATCGATGTACTAATGTCAGATGGTTAGTACAGTCGCTCCGACTGAAGCTGTCAGTTTTTTATTCGTTCAACCCGCTGGGTTGGACGAATAGTGCGTACCAGGCTTAGAGCCATGGCACCGCCTGCTGACTGCCTTAGCTGTCCACCCAGTGGCGGCTGGCGCTCCAAATTTTTTGGGGGGCGCAAACAAACGGAAAAAAATAAAACAATTGCAGCCTCACTGTGACCATCAAACGCAGCTACTGTGCCCATCAATTGCAACCACTGTGCCCATCAAATGAAGCCACTGTGCCCATCAAATGAAGCCACTGTGCCCATCAATTGTCGCCACTGTGCCCATTATTTGTCGCCACTGTGCCATCAATTGTTGCCACTGTGCTATGCCATCAAATGCAGTCACTGTGCCATGCCATCAAACGCAGCCACTGTGCCATCATTTATTGCCACTGTGCCCATCAATTGTCACCACTGTGCCCATTGTCACCACCGGGCCATCAATCGTCACCACTGTGCCATCAATCGTCACCACTGTGCCAGCAATTGTCACCACTGTGCCCAGCAATTGTCACCACTGTGCCATCAATTGTTACCACTGTGCCATCAATTGTCACCACTTTGCCATGCCATCAAACGCAGCCACTGTGCCATCAATTGTCACCACTGTGCCATCAATTTTTACCACTGTGCCCTGCCCATCAATTGTCACCACTGTGCCATGCCAAACGCAGCCACTTTGCCATCAATTGTTACCACTGTGCCCCTTCCACCCCCCCCCCCCCCGCCTGGCACTTACCTTTCTGGGGTCAGCCATGCTTCTACCGTCCCTTGATGTCTTCTCCTGCCCTCGATGACGCTTCAGCCAATCAGATTACCGGTAACCAGAACTGGTGAACCTGATTGGCTGAGACGGCTGTCACTCTTATCCAAGGAACGCACCCCCCGTCCCGAGGATAAGCATCTGGAAGCCGTTTACAGCCTGAGGGCTGTAATCGGAAAGCCTATCAGAGCCGCTGGTTCTGATAGGCACTTCCACTGCCAACCAGCTTCCGTTATTCAGATGGCCGGCGCTCGCCAGGGGGCCGGCCATCTAAAAATTCGACAGCAATACATAGATTCATGCAATGCATGAATCTATGTATATTGTCAGTGGCGGTGCGAGATCGAGAGGGGGGCGGCGCTCCGGCGCCCTCTACGGACGCACCGCCACTGTGTCCACCTACTATTTGCTACCCCCCCCCCCCCATAACCTATTTTTTTAGAATAAAAGCAGAAGGCACGGAGGGTAGGGCAGTGATATAATTCTATCAATGGTATAGGTAAGGTCATTGTATTGTACGCTCTCTCCTTCACTCTTGTTGTGTTAGTACACCACTGCTCATTTTGCAAACATATATTGCTATTATCAGTTCCACATAAAAGTCAGTTGGTAAATGAATTAACTTAGAACTTTCCTGCTTTCAGTATGTGTTAGGGAATTTAAAAGAATAATATTAAACCATTTAGGTGCGTCACTGCAATGCCTTCCATGCCAATCAAAAGCCTCAAGCACTTTCCATTAATGAGCACAGAAACATGGTTGAAGGTAATTAGAAGTCTTAACTAGACATTTGCAAGAGTATTTTTTTTTTTTGTTGGAGATTATTTTATGTTAAAATGTTCTGATGATGACACAAGCCCGATTAACCACTTAAGACCCGGACCATTATGCAGGTAAAGGACCTGGCCCCTTTTTGCGATTCGGCACTGCGTCGCTTTAACTGACAATTGCGCGGTTGTGCGACGTGGCTCCCAAACAAAATTGGCGTCCTTTTTTTCCCACAAATAGAGCTTTCTTTTTGTGGTATTTGATCACCTCTGCGTTTTTTATTTTTTGCGCTATAAACAAAAATAGAGCGACAATTTTGAAAAAAATGCAATATTTTTTACATTTTGCTATAATAAATATCCCCCAAAAATATATATAAAATTTATTTTTTTCCTCAGTTTAGGCGGATACGTATTCTTCTACATATTTTTGGTAAAAAAATCTCAATAAGCGTTTATTGATTGGTTTGCGCACAAGTTATAGCGTTTACAAAATAGGGGATAGTTTTATGGCATTTTTATTAATATTTTTTTTTACTAGTAATGGCGGCGATCATCGCCTTTTCTCTTGACTGCGACATTATGGCGGACACATCGGACACTTTTGACACATTTTTGGGACCATTGTAATTTTCACAGCGAAAGGTGCTATAAAAATGCACTGATTACTGTGAAAATGACAATTGCAGTGAATGGGTTAACCACTAGGGGGTGCTAAGGGGTTAAGTGTGCCCTAAGGGAGTGATTCTTACTGTAGGGGGGGCGTGGCTGGACGCGTGACGTTCCTGATCGTCGTTCCCTATAACAGGGAACAGAGGATCAGTGACAAGCCACAGAAAAGAACGGGGAAGGTTTGTTTACACTCACCTCTCTTCGTTCTTCAGCTCCTGTGACCCGATCGCGGGACACCGGCGGCGATCGGGTCCCGCGGGCGTGGTCACGGAGTTTCGGACCGTGTCACGAGCGCGCCGGCGACGGCGCGCGCGACCCACGGCTCGGGACTTAAGGGGCAACATACCTGTACGTGCCTGTGCCCAGCCGTGCCATTCTGCCAACGTATATTGACGTTAGGTGGTCCTCAAGTGGTTAAACAGCAAATATTATAATAATATATCTTAAACCAATAGAAATCAATTTATTCATCCTAAAGTGATAGTTTAGGAGCTGCTTTAAATTTAGATCAGAATTAAAAAAGCAAGTTTAAGTGTCCCAATTCATAAAAAGTTATAATTAATGACTTCTCTACTGTAAGAATAAAGACCAATGCATGCAGTGCCTCACGTAACCGCAAAACGAACACGTTAAGTGACCGTGAAGAAGCATGCTTTTCATGTGCTTCACTATATGGCACGCAACGCACAATTAGGAGCGGCAATACTTATACTTTCCATAGTGTTGTGTTCTGCTGTTACAGGGAACGCAGCGTCCATGTGTAACCTAGCCTCTCACTGATAAGGGATTAAATAAATATGTTTTTTGCAGGACTAGAGAGTGAGACACTTGTATAAGTGAAGGGAATGGAGGGCCAATAGTTCAAGACTGAAGCTGTAAACCATTGGAAAAACTGCTGTCATTCAGCTAAGGCTATAAAAACTCCTGTGGTAATGACATGTATGTCGCCTTTCTTTCCGTCAAGGAATGTATAAAATACATTTGCATATTAATACAGAGGAGTCGGAGTCGGAAGTACAAAAAACTGAGGAGTCGGAGTCGGAACATTTATCTACCGACTCCACAGCCCTGGTAAAAACAGTTCTATAACCTATAATTATTAATCACAAATTAATGTTTGCAGACATGATCTTATTAGCTATTATTTTCTAGGGATACACTGAAGAAGCAATGCTTTTTTCATGGACCTGGGTTTATGATGACAACTCTCAAAGTGCATTCATTCTTTAACAGGGCAGAATGTACACATGTATGTGGAATATCCCCCGGCGCTAGAACTTTTCATCTGCTTGGCAGGACATGTCAAAACATAGCTCTGACATGGAATATATGTATCAAAGAGCAATATACTGTACATGAAGGATCTACTACTGAACCTCTCTGGATTTTCAGGTTTTTTTTATGGAAATCATCTCTCATAGAAGGCATTCTGGTCCTTCACAGTTCATCGCACTGGGGGTTAACCAGTCACAAAAAAACGGTCTTTGCATTACTGATGAGCACCCACAGTGGGACATGATATATACGTTTGGTGTGACTGTAGAAAACGGTAAGGAAAATAACAGAGCAGAAAAAAGAAGAGCAAAATGGAAAGAGCACCTGGTAGAGAAGATTATAAAAAGAACCCAGAGAATTTAAAATGAGCAATTTCTATCAGGACTGGCAAATCCAATAATTTGTCTTTTTCTTATGCTCTAAAATGTGTTTTTGCTTCTAGTCTAACTGAAATCCTGTTACTCCTGAATATATATTTTTCTTCTGGTGAGTGATGTGTGCACTATACCGTTAAATGACTACATAGCTGCCGTCAGCTCTTGTTTAACCACAGGAATAATTAGTGGTTTTAAAAGGCCAAGCAGTTCCACATATTACCACTTGCAGGGAAATGTATTGTAGGAAACAAGTATTATCATATGTGCGGGTCATTATGGCAATTCTATTAAAATACTTCTTTGTACACAGTTGCATCGGTTTACATTTGAAATCCCTAATTCTGCTGAAAAAAAAAAAACGTTGTTACTACTTCAAACAAGCGTAAATACTCGCCAGCACAACATGGATAGCGCCCTACGTTATTAGGGCAACATGGATAGGGCATGCGCCCTACGTTATTAGTATCTTTATGACGCTCAGTACATAATTTACATGGGGTCACGCCTCATTAGCATGGCTCACGCCCACTTCCACCTACTCTGGCTTACGCCGAGGAAACCCAGCGTAGATTTGGGGGCGAGTGCTTTGTGAATAGTGTGCTTGGCGCCCTGCGCTACACTGGCGTAGCCTAAAAAAGATACGCTACGCCGGCATAAATATGCGCCAATGTATGTGAATCCGGGCCAAAGTGTACTTTATTAATTCTGCATTGCAACTAACTCCATAAATTCAAATTTTTGATTTTTTTTATACTCTTTAAATGAATAGAAAAATAAAAGAACACTTACATTGTGTAATCAATCATCTGTGCTTTTCTGATATAGCTACAGGAAACAGCAAACTGAGATGGGCTTATTTTCAATACCTCACTCCTTAAACAATGCCCCTAAAGAGAAAAAAAAATGGACGATATTAATAGTGTATCTCTCTGGAAATTTACTAAAAATGAATTCATAAGCATGTACTTTGTTAATATTCTTCAAAGTCCCCAATGTATGGCGTTAGTTAAAATATATGTGACCTCGCACTTACTTTTCTGTTGTTGTAATAGAGAACTGTATACAGTTTATCCTCTGCTTCAGACCTTGGTGTTGCTATGACCACAGCAGGTAGAAAGCAACCACCTCCTCCTTTTGCCCCAGTTTTTGCAAAAACACAATCTCCAACCTATAAAACACACACGCATTTAAAAAACGATATACATCATTACTGAGAAAAATATACAAATAGGGGACATTTATAAATCCTGTCACAAGGCAAAACAATGCTAAACATGTGCAGTAGGATGCATCAAGAGACAGACTGATGACAAGGTTACAGTCTGATTCATAAATTACTCCTTTGGCTGCTGCAACTGTATTAAACCTGACCCTGACTACTTTTTAATTAGTATGTTTGGAGTAGAAATCTGTTTTACCTTCCGTAATAAATCTGTCCTTGACTTTGCAACTGTCGCACTTGACTGACCACGAACACAGATGAACAGGTCTGTAAAACTGTTGCAGGGACTTTGCAGCCTGATTTTCAGCTTTTCATGCTGCTAATTTGCTTGATCAATGTCCCCTATTATATATAATCCTTTCATGCCTAAGCCTATTTCTAGCATTTGTTGCTTACGTGCCGGCTGGTGGCTCGGGTCTCCCGGTGAGACGGAAGGCCTGGGAAAAACGGCGGAAGGTGGCAGGAGGGGCAGCTACATCGGTTGTTATCACTAAAGAGCCAACTGCCCGCTCTAAAAAACGGTACCGGGGTGATATCATCCCGGTATAGCCACCAACTGTTGCAGTTGGTGAAACGTCTTCTAAAGAGGCTATGCCTTGTGAAGTATCACCTCTGTGCTTTCACCCAGCTAGTTCAGTCAAGGACGCAAATTTGAAGGGGATAAATAACAGAGAAAGAAAGAAAAATCTTGCAATGTTGTGGCTAAAGCTGACCATAGACACTCAGGGCCAGATTCTCGTAGATCGGCGTATCTTTGCGCGTGCTGAACGTATCCGATTTACGTTAAGCCTCCGCAACTTAGACGGGCAAGTGCTGTATTCTCAAAGCACTTGCTCCGTAAGTTGCGGCGGCGTAGCGTAAAAAGGCCGGCGTAAGCCCGCCTAATTCAAATTTGGAACAGGGGGGCGTGTTTTATGTAAATAACTTGTGACCCGACGTGATTGACGTCGCCTTCCGTGGAATATCCCAGTGTGCATTGCTCCAAAGTACGCCGCAAGGACGTATTGGTTTCGACGTGAACGTAAATGACGTCCAGTCCCATTCACGGACGACTTACGCAAAATATTCAAAATTTGACGCGGGAACGACGTCCATACTTAACATTGGTACGCCGCATGTACGCCACCATATAGCAGGGGTAACTTTACGCCGGGAAAAGCCTAACATAAACGGCGTATCTGTACTGCGTCGGCCGGGCGTACGTTCGTGAATTCGCGTATCTAGCCGATTTACATATTTCTAGGCGTAAATCAGCGTACACGCCCCTAGCGGCCAGCGTAAATATGAAGTTAAGATCCGACGGCGTAACAGACTTACGCCGGTCGGATCTAATAGAAATCTATGCGCATAGATACGACCGCCCAGACTCAGATATATGACGGCGTATCTGGAGATACGCTGTCGTATCTCCTTTGAGAATCTGGGCCATAGATTTATTTTGCTCAGCCTGTGGGCTGAACAGAAGAAATCTAGCAGATTCCTCCACCCACGTGAACAGTCTGGATGGACAAATTTCCCCTGATGACTATTCTATTCTGACAGGACCATTCAACTGACCATTTTCCACCCGGCTCTATTGATTGTTACGTTGACTTTGTTAAGCTAGATGGGGTTGAAAGGGGCACCCATGACTCATATTTCACACACGAGTCAGACAAAATACAAGCCGTGTGTGGCAGCCTCAAGTGGAAAATACCCTTGCCTTGAGGCACACAACTCTTAATTCAAATTTCCTTCGTTCAGTTTGTACCTCTTAGAACTCTAGTGAATACTAGGTGCAAGCAATAAAAAGTTTTTTAGTGCATTATCCTGTACAATAGGAGAACTTGTAAATCATGAAAAAAATAACACATGTAAAACTGAAAATATAATAACAGCAGCCTTGCCTTTTGCTATCTCTTGAAGAACACAGCTTCAATGAAATTTTTTGCAAAGTACTAAGGAAATCTATACTTAAACAGAGCCTGAAGCAGCTGTAAGCAGAGGTGGCTCTAGGCTTTGTGAGGCCATAGGACCCTTTGACACTCACAGATCCTGTGAGGATTCGTACATTTCTCATCCGCTTGCTCAGCGGGGATCGCTTTGTTGATCCCGGCTGAGCCGGCAGATGACACGGTCCCTGCACACTGTCTGTCCATGTTCACCCGATCTGCAGACAGATGGAAAAAATAGGATTTTCCTCCATCTGCAGAATCGGACCATAGTGGACCATGTTCATCCGCTGGCACCCGCTATCCCATAGGGATACATGTATGTCCGTATTTTATCCGAAAACAGATGGATGAAATACGGACATACGGTGCACACGTGTGAAAGGGCCCTTAGGCAAAACTTAGACATGAGGCCCCATTCACGCCCATAATGAGAACAAATGAGAACAAATAATTCAAGTAGACCTTAGGCCTGGTATAGATTTTGAGGAAAACCTCAAACACCAAAATGTAAAAACAAAATGGTATGAGGTCCCCCCAAAATCCATACCATTCCCTTAACCAGACCCTTATCCGAGCATGCAGCCTGAGGTTTAGAGAATGTCCCCCCCCCCAACCATACCAGGCCACATGCCCTCAACATGAAGGAGTGCTTTGGGGCGGGGGGGCAGAACACAGCAGCGTTAAGGCCCCCTATCCCTCAAAACTGGGGTAATGCGTTAGGCAAATAAGGCGGCCCTAGGTGACCACTTAATTTCCCATAATTAAAGAGCCGCCTCTGGCTGTAAGCAATCAGCTTCTACCTTCAGCTTGTTCAGTTAAACTTTGAAAATTAAAGCTGGAAGCTAATTGGTTGTTATGTACAGATGTCATAGGAGACATGGCTCTGGTAAATGAAGAATATATTGATGACATTGTACCACTTGAGATAGTGTCTTCTAAATACTAACATTGTACTAACATTGTACCTGGAATATATAATTTACCCAATACTATCTATGTTTCTGAAGCATGCCAATTATACCTGGCAGGTATTGCTAAACAGAGACTTAAAATTTACCCTGAACACACTATCTACCTAGCACTTTATTTGTATGTAGTTCATACCCTACAGTTAGGACTTTTCTCTATTGGTCTTACAGTCTTCCTAGCACTGGCAATGTGTCCAAAACCATCTAAGAGGTGTCTAAGAGTGACCAATGTAAGAGTGACACAGTACAAATCAAACTGTCTAAACATGATAGTGAACCTGGAAGATGCTATCAGCCCGAAACTCAAATTTTCTACCTAAAAGAAACTGTCTGCCCAACAATAATGGTATATCTGGAACATACTGCCTACCCAGGACTGATGCTGTACCTTAAAAAAAATACTATCTATATTGTAGTAACACTGCACCTGACACATTTAACAGAAAAAAACCCACCCATGTCCAATAATTCTCAACTATATTGTTTACATGGCAGCACCAAAATATCGAAATTTCTTTTGATTCAATAGATAAAAATTATAAAATAAGATAACCTTTAATATTGGCCAGGGTAGGGCTCCACCTGTTTGTATTATAAATCTGATGGGAACAATCATATTTTCTCCTTGGAAAAAATCCACAATAGCACATTTGGGATGTATACTTCTCACCACTGTCCCTGTGAGGAAGAACATACTTATTACACAGGAAGGAATGTAAAAAGACAAAAAAATACATTCTGCTGTCAATAATATTTTGGTTGATGCAGCAACAATTCGGTTCATGGAAATACAATTTTTAGAAGTACTGTATATGGAATAAAGCTTGGCTGGCTGATGGGATGAATTGGTTTGCCAGTCTAGAGAGAATGTACTTGCTTGAAACAGCCAGATATGTTAATGGTGTACTCCAGTCAAATAAGAACATTTTACATTCAGTCTGACTTCAAGGACAAAGCCTGTCTGTCCATTGCCATTGGCTCTATTTTATAACTGGCATCTTCTACACGTTGCTGACCCACTCCAAAAAGCAGTGTCTGATGGGTGCTTCATACACTACTTCCAATGCATTTGGAAGAGTTCTGTTTTAAAATGTAACAGTTACATTTGCATATGCATTGTAAAGTTCCACTCTTTACAAGATCATAGAGAAAAAATCTGTCAGCTAATGTTTGGGTAATTGGCAGGGCAGGTGGAAAATCTATTTGTCAGACTAATACTGTGACACCAAGTGTGTGAGAGTAAAACAGCTAATAGGCGAAAAAATTGGAGGTTTGTTTTTGGAAGCAGTATGTTCTAACTGAAGGGGGATGGGACTGACCTAGAAGAAATTAGAGATCTTGGTTCCTAGCTATTAGGAACTCACGATCTGCATTTCCACAGCTCACAGTTAACACACACACGTCCCTGTTCTGCCTCTCGTGCCCGGAGATCGCTCGCGGCCGGCGGTCATCACGACCGCCGATAACGAGCATTGCCACTCCCATGATGCAGTGACGGTTCGCCCAGCGGAGCCAGCCTGCAGCAGAATAACTGCGGCAGCTGGTCCGCAAGTGGTTAAACACTAGTTTTGCTTTCTTGCTTTTGCATTCCTTTCAGACTATATTTAAAAAACATCTGTGGCATGTACGTGTAGAAAGACATGTTAAAAATTCCCCTGTGCAAAGCACCAGCTTGCTGCTGATAGGACTGGTCTTTTCAATACAGTATTTGCAGAATCAGAGGAGAAACTGGGGGCATAGGTTCAGCAAGGATTACAAATATAATAAAACCCCCCTAACTCCATCTCCCCTTTGACTGGGGGGTAAATGTTCCTGTACAAAGACAGAAAGCGATTGCTCTTTATCTTTAACCCAATGCATTTAAAATTGAGATAACGGAGGGGTGCTTTGATTTTCTTTCACAAATAAACACACACCCCAATGCTCACATGGAACTAGAAGACATTTGAACGTTTTAGTGCCTACCACCACCAGGCTGGTGATTTAAGAAGTGTTGTAGTAGTGACAGCTCAGCATCAAATGTAATTCATTTAACTAAAAAGAATCTTGTTTATGAAAAGTTTAATGTTGGTTTTTCGAGGTAGGTAGACTGCTGTTGTATATTTTACCTGGATAGTAAAACCCATCAACCTCAGACCTTGCAATGACTTTTTGACTTCTCAGTGCATCTATTCGTTGCCTTTTTGTTTTTTTCTCAGTCTTTTGCTTTTTTAGCTCTTCATTATTGGACTGCAGAGAAAGCAGAAGCACATTTTAACATAAATAGATTCATCTGTATAATATTCAAAGCCATTTAGTGCAAGTCACATAAAAAACTCCACAGAGGAACATACACTACACCTTGATTTTAAAGGAAAGAACTCTAACATTAGAGCAGGGGTAGGCAACCTCGGTTCTCCAGCTGTTTTGAAACGACAAGTCCCATGAGACATTGCAAGACCCTCAAAATCACAAGCATGACGCCTAGAGGCAAAGGCATGATGGGATTTGTAGTTTCACCACAGCTGGAGTGCAGAGGTTGCCTACCCCTGCAACTTTGCATGGTAGAAATATGGGAGTTTCCATAGCAGACCTGTTTTTAAAGATGAATCCTCTAAGTGTATTATCCTCATCCTTTCTTGGAGAGTCACTAATCTAGACCAAACATGCCGAGCCATCCGCTTGAGTTCAAGGGGAGGGTGGCACATCAAAAGCTGGATCCTCGCCTGCACTGTGCAGGACCAAGCTGCACAATACAAAGGAAGTGTGAGGCCCCGTACACACGGCCGAGGAACTCGACGTGCCAAACACATCGAGTTCCTCGGCGTGTTCAGTCCTGGAGCCGCCGAGGAGCTCGGCGGGCCGAGTTCTCCCATAGAACAACGAGGAAATAGAGAACATGTTCTCTATTTCCTCGCCGAGGTCCTCGTCGGCTTCCTCGGCCGAAAGTGTACACACGGCCGGGTTTCTCGGCAGAATTCAGCTCTGAACCGAGTTTCTGGCTGAATTCTGCCGAGAAACTCGATCGTGTGTACGGGGCCTTACAGCTGCTCGCTCTGTATCAGGAACTCTTTGAACTCGTAATAACATAGCTGTCAAAGTGACAGCAGAGGGAAAGACACTTTGTATGTATTGTAATCTGTTATAATGAGCTGTTAGCTTGACAGAAATTATTGTTAAAGTATTACAAAATGTATGTTTTTTCAGTTTGCAGGCTCCAAAACAATGCTTTATATTAATAACCTATTCTAGTGTCCTAATTCCAGATAGAAGAACACATTTAGTTGCAATAATGTAAATGGAAACATGGGTCTGTTTTAGCATGCTCATTATGACTGAATCACACTGGTTCAACCACGTCACAACACCTCCAACCATCAATCTGGATTTCCATAAAGCAAAGGGTGACAACCTTAGGTCCAGTGGAGGGCGGCTGTTATTTCTGTACCCTGCACTTGCTCTGCCAAAGTATTTTTTGGTGTGTAAGTGGCATCCGTTTTAGCTTGGGGTCAGTGGGGGAGTCAATTTGGCATAATCAGTTTGCGTGCCATCTGTCAGTGATGATTTTCTGAAAACTCATATAAAAACCATGCCAAACTTAACAAAACTGTGTTCTGTACACATGCCCATAACTGGCTTAATTTGATTGGGTAATTATGGCAGAAAAACTAGAATTTTATCTATGACCTGCATTATTGCTGAAAAAACTATCATTATCAAGTTGAGGAAACCCCTCTGCATCATTTAAAAAAAAAACAATCATACTTCCATTTCCTAAGATGAACAAGAAAACTGACATTTAAAATCTAATTATGCCAGGAAAAAAAATGACTGTATTCTATCTCATCATTATATTACATGAAAGCCAAAGTAGAAGAGTAATCCTTCTAAAAATTGAGGCCGATTTCCAGATACGCCGTCGTATCTCTGCGTTGCGCGGTCGTATCTATGCGTCTGATTTTTAGAATCAGTTACGCATAGATTTCCCGTAGATCCGACTGGCGTAACTGTGTTACACCGTCGGATCGTAACTGCATATTTACGCTGGCCGCTTCCGTCGAATTCCGCTAGATACGCGAATTCCCGAACGTACGCCCGGCCGACGCAGTAAAGTTACGCCGTTTACGTTAGGCTTTTCCCGGCGTATAGTTGCTCCTGCTATATGGTGGCATAAGTGCGGCGTAACAATGTTAAGTATGGCCGTCGTTCCCGCGTCGAAATTTGAAAAAGTTACGTCGTTTGAGTAAGTCGTCCGTGAATGGGGCTGGACGTCATTTATGTTCACGTTGAAACCAATGACGTCCTTGCGGCGTACTTTGGAGCAATGCACACTGGGAAATTCCACGGATGGCGCATGCGCCGTTCAGGAAAAACGTCAATCACGTCGGGTCACAGTACATTTACATAAAACACGCCCCCCTGATCCAAATTTGAATTAGGCGGGCTTACGCCGGCCGATTTACGCTACGCCGCCGCAACTTACGGAGCGAGTGCTTTGAGAATACAGCACTTGCCCGTCTAAATTGCGGCGGCGTAACGTAAATCGGATATGTTACGCCGCTGCAGAGATACGCCGCTGGACGAGAATCTGGCCCTGAGTCTACATGTCCTGACCCGTCTGTAAAAATTAGAAATCCATTGGTGTGAGCAACATATGCGCTTTTTCTTTCTACAGCTTTGTAAGTTTAGACCCAATGGGCCACAGCTAATTTAACTATAACAATAAAGCACAGCTGCATCGATGGTAGTAGCATGATTACATTTTACACCAATTACTATACATACGTTACCTTTACACCAATCAACAGCTACATCTTACACTAAACAATAAACAGTGGCAAGAAAAAGCATGTGAACCCCTTGGAATTAACTGGTTTTCTGCACTAATTTCCCCAAAAATTTGATCTGATCCTCATTCACAGCAATAGACAAACACAAGGTGCTTAGCCTGATAACACACATAAAACTCAACATTTCCTGTGTCTTTATTGTACACACCCTTTAAACATTCACAGTACTGGAGGAAAAAGTAAGTGAACCCTTGTAGTGAATAGCTGGTCAAACCTCCTTTAGCAGCAGTGAATTCAAGCAAGCACTTTCCGTGACTCTGGATCAGACCTGCACAATGTTCAAGAGGACTTTTTTACCATTCTTCTTCACAAAACGGTTTCTGATCAGACACATTTGTAGGATGTCTGGTGTGAACGCCTCTCTTGAGGTCATTCCACAGCATCTGCATGGGATTAAGGTTTGGGCTCTGACTGGGCCACTCCAAAAGTCGCATTTTCTTTTTCTGAAGTCAGTCTGTGGTGTATTTACTTTGATGCTTAGGGTCATTGTCCAGTTGCATTACCCAACTTCTTCTAAGCTTCAGCTGGTGGATAGCCACCCTGACATTATCCTGTAGGATTTTTTGGTAAATAAATTTTCCCTCAGGAATTTATTTCCTCCTCGATTATAACAAATGGTCTAGGCCCTGAGACAGCATGATGATGTTCCCTCCACCATAATTCATCATTTTATCCGATACTCTTGGGTTATTCGCAACCTGTTTGCAGCCCCCCAAAAAACGTTTAGCACCAGCTGCCACTGCTTGGAAGTCATCTTGGCTGGGCGACCACTTCTTAGAAGAGCAGTTAAAGTACTAAATGGTCTCCATTTATTGACTATTTGTCCAACTGTCCACTGATGGATGTCTAAACAATTGAGAGTGCTTTGTATTCCTTTCCAGACTTATGCAGATCATCTACTCTCAATCATATGTCTTCAGAGAGCTTCTTTTTGTGAGGCATTATTCACGTCAGCAGATGTTTTTTATAAACAGCAATCTTAAATTGTTTGTGTCTTTTATCAATCAAAGAAGCTCTAAACTAAGTGCCGGTTCATGGTTCCGACTTGTGTCGCCCTAAGTCGCGCAACATGAGAAATTCCATTGAAGTGAATGAGAGTCATCTTAATGTACACTACTGCAGTTGCTCCGACTTCAGAAAAGGTTCCTGGTGACTTGTAGGCAACTTGTACCCATTGATTTCAATGGAAGTTGCCTCCAAAGTCGGATCACTGTCTAAACTGAAGTAACTTTACAGGAAAAGAAAATAGTTTACTCCGGCAAACCCCTCCCTCCCACAGAGCTGATTATTCTGTGATTGGCCACAGCCAACGTCGCCTGTCCTGGAGGCAACTTTAAGTCGTGCTGAAGTCGCCTTGCAAAGTCGCGCTGAAAGTTGGGTTGCCCCTGTGTGAACCGGCACTAAACCTCAAACTCATTTCATTAAATGGACTCTAGGTGTGCAAGCTAATGTCTCCAATTAGCTTTCATTTAAGTCATTAGTCTATGGGTTCACTTACTTTTCCCCCAGCCCTTTATTGCAAATTACTGTAGAAAACCAGTTAATTCTAGGAGGTTCCCATTTGGTCAGTTTAAATGGCCAGATATATGTTAAACATGTGTATATAATAAATTGTTATAATAATTTCTAAATGTGCAGTTGGAGCGCATTTAGTCTTCCACTTACACTGAATTATTTTAAGTTTACTAGTAAATAGAATTTCAGTACAAAGTGTTACTGTAGATTTTTATTTTATTTTAATGACCTTAAACCTGATGTTCTTTCTTTTCTGTGAAATTTTCAAGGTAGACTTCACCAAACAAAGTACATTCATCAATACAAACAATGCAGCAGTTATTTAGAGCCACCAAGAACACTGAATGTGAATGGTAGTCATTTATCATATAGTTTGACAATGAGGAATGACCTTGAAATATACCTGTAGGAATGACTGAAGTTACTGTCATCTGTACTTTGTAAGAAACAATAAGAAGGATTATTAATGTAATACGCTGGAAGCAAACATTTTTTTCCCCTCTCAGAAGCGTAGGAAGCATCTTAAAGGTAAATTATGTAACAATTTCTAAAAGGGGTAACAGTGCAAAAATATTTTTACAACTGTGAATAATATTTTAAAAATATTATAATAAAAATAGAATGCACCAATTATTTATATAGTACTCCAAACATTGGTGTGCTGCAGTAAATGAAAAAGTAATAACTGCGATCTGATCTGGCCAATTATGTCAGCAGTACGTGACAATTTCCATGTTTCTACATATTAGCAAGCTGCCTTAGCCAAGCAGCAAAAACAGCAATTGGCCAAATCAGACTGTTCAGCTAGTCGTTATTGTTAGAGCTGAAAGAAGCTGGGGTTGGGAGTATTTTCTTTCTCTCCACCTTCTCTCTTTTAGGCCTCATGCACACTGGGCATTTGCTCAGTTCTCCTGAATGCCTTTCTCCTAGCAGGAGAAATGCAGCACCAAAAACGCACCTAAGGCCATGTTTTGTAAACACATTTAGGCACGTCAAATGCTTGGGCATTAATTTAATTAAAGGGGTTGTAAAGGTGGAAGGTTTTTTATCTTAATGCATTCTATGTATTAAGATAAAAAGCCTTCTGTGTGCAGCAGCCCCCTACACTTACCTGAGGTCCCTCTCTGTCCAGCGATGTCCGCGAGTGTCTCAGCTGTCTGAGATTCTCCTTCCTGACTGGCTGAGATATAGCAGCAGTGCCATTGGCTCCTGCTGCTCTCAATCAAAGTCAGTTAGCAAACCAGGGGAGAGAGGCTGCGGGGCCAGGTTGGGGGTCCGTGTCTGAGTGGACACATGGAGCTGTGACTCAGCTTGGGTGCCACCATAGCAAGTTTCTTGCTGTGGGGCACTGAACAGGAGGAAGGGGCCAGGATCACAGAAGAGGGACCCGAGAAGAGGAGGATCCAGGCTGCTCTGTACAAATCGACTGCAACAGAGCAGGTAAGTATAACATGTTTGTTATTTTTATAGGAAAAAAATATATATAATAATTAGACATTCACTTTAATTTGCCAGAATAATAATTTATTCTGGCCAATGAAATGTGTTTTATTCTCCCAAAACACTGATAATTCTGAATGTGCTGGCAGTGGGGTTTTTTCTGCCTTAAAAAAAACTGCCTCTAAACGCCAGTAAAAGCTAAGGGGCGTTTGGAGGCAGAACATAAATGTGAAGTGCTCCTAAAAGTGTTATTAATGCACAGTGTGTATGAGACCTTACAGTTACTGTATAAACAGTTAACCTGTTCGCACGTGCACGGTTCCATACAACTACATGTCTACTGACAGCTAGGGATGGTCCCGATGTTGGAGTCAAACGTAAAATTCTCAGCAATAGTGAGGCTACGTGCTTTGTAAGTGAATGTTAACTTTTCAGGATAAAGTTTATTGTCATGGGTTAAATGTAACTGTTAGGTTAAGTGCTATGGTGTTGAATACATTTTACGAGATGATTTTTTTTTTTTAAGTAGGACCCTTTCACACGGGGACAGACGGTGTACCAATCAGCAGGGGATCTGCTCACAGGTCCTCTGCTAAATCAGAGCGGAGCAAAGCAGGGGGATGACAGAGCTCGCTCTGCTCTATGGACGGCCGGGTGTAAAGGGACAGCAGAGATTACTCTCTGATCCGCTCTGCCTACACAGATGAGAAATTATCCTCTGTTTGTTTTTAGCGTACCAGATCGAATCAGACGTAGGCAGGTATAAACGGACACAAGTGCATTTGTGAGAGAGAGAGCAGAGAGAATTATTTTATTTTTTTACTGCAATCATCATAGATCCCCTAATGCCGTGTACACATGGTCGGAATTTCCGACAACAAATGTTCGATGGGAGCTTTTTGTCAGAAATTCCGATGGTGTGTAGGATGCATTTGTTGTCGGAATTTCCGACAACAAAAATTTGAGAGCTGGTTCTCAAATTTTCCGACAAGAAAATCCGTTCTCGTAAATTTCAATTGTGTGAGGACAATTTTGACGCACAAAATTCCACGCATTCTCTGAATCAAGTACAAGACGGAAGCGCTCGGTCTGGTAAAACTAACGTTTGTAATGGAGATAGCACATTCGTCATGCTGTAACGGACTGAAAAGCACAAGGCTGAAAAGCGCGAATCGTCTCTCACCAAACTTCTACTAACGTGACTGGTATTGAACTTCCCTTTTATAGTGCCGTTGTAGTCTTATAAGTCACCGCATTCTTGGCGTTCGGAATTTCCGACAACATTTGTGTGACTGTGTGTATGCAAGACAAGTTTAAGCCAACATCCGTCAGAAAAAAATCCACGGTTTTGTTGTCGGAATTTCCGATCGTCTGTCTGCGGCATTGCTTTAATAATTCATGAAATAGTGCTACTGCTTATATTGCGGAGGCTGATATTTATGAGAGTGCAGCTGTAACACAGGCCAATCCGTCATCGTTGTTACTGGACACATCCTTTACTTACTTACTTTTGATGAACCATACTTTTAAATATATATATATATATATATATATATATATATATATATATACACACACACACACCAGTATATATATATATATATATATATATATATATATATATATATAAATTAAATTTATTTAATACTTCATATAAAATGCTTTGTTGGTAATAACAGCTTCAAAACGCCTCCTGTATAGAGAAACTAGTCGCATGCTTTGCTCAGATGTGGTTCCGTGGACCTCTTTTATGAACTCTGATCTTTTTTCCATATATTTTCTATTGGATTCAAGTCAGGCGACTGGCTGGGCCATTCTAGCAGCTTTATTTTCTTTATTTGAAACCAATTGAGAGTTTCCTTGGGATTAGGGATCATTGTCTTGCTGAAATGTCCATCCTCATTTCATCTTCATCCTCCGGGTAAATGGCAGCAGATTTTTATCAAGACTAACTTGGTACATTTTTCCATTCATTCTTCCTTCAATGATGTGAAGTTTGCCAGTACCCTATGCTGAAAAACAGCCGCACACCATGATGTTCCCACCTCCAAACTTCACTGTTTGTATGGTGTTTTTGGGGTGATGTGCAGTGCCATTTGAGCTTCAAACATGGTGTGTATTATGGCATCTGAAAAGTAAAATTTTGGTCTTATCTGACCAGACTACCGTATTTATCGGCGTATACCGCGCACTATTTTGCCCTAAAAATCAGGGCAAAATCGTGGGTGCGCGATATACGCCGATACCCGCTTTCCCGCCACGAGTTTGAATATTGTGCCGGCATATACAGAGCACAGTACACTCGTGAATCTTCGGGCAGTCTCGGCGCCTCTCGCACTGACGTCCTGAGCGTACAGGACGTCAGCGCGACAGTTGCCGAGCCTGCCCGAAGATTCACGAGTGTACTGCGCTCGGTATATGCCGGCGCAGTATTCAAACTCGTGGCGGGAAACGAGCAGGGAGGACGCGAGGACGCCGCGAGGACGCCGCAGAAGGACGCCGGACCCGACGAAGAGGACACCCGACCCGCCGAAGAGGACACCCGACCCGCCGAAGAGGACACCCGACCCGCCGAAGACGGACGCCGGACCCGCCGAAGAGGACACCCAAAGCCGCAGAAGGACGCCGGACCCGACGAGGCCGCCGATGGACGCCGCGCAAGACACCAAAACTGTAAGTACAAAAAAACAAAAAAACTTTTTTCCACAGGATTGGGGGCCATTTTAGGGGTGCGCGGTATACGCGGGAGCGCGTTATACCGCGATAAATACGGTATATTCTTCCCAGTATTTCACAAGTCTAAATGTTGTAAGCTAGGAGAGAGATTGACTCTTCACCACAGCCATGTGGTAAAGAGTAAGCCAGGAGGCTGAAAAAATCCCGATTGTGCAGGATACAGTAATGGTGGAACCCCTTGCGTGGGCTACAGATGTCTTTGTGAACTTTTCTGTTCTTTTTAATTAAAAGTGGGCTACCATGCCCTTAAAAAATACAGTTTTGGACAGGCGCACTTATTGAAAATGCACCTACCGCTTGAGTCTGATCTTACACTATATATCTATATATCCATATATAGATATATCTATATATGGATATAGATATCTATATATAGACATATCTATATATATTATTTTAATTGTATTTATTATTTATTCTACAAATTCTACAAATGTAGTGTATTACTCTGGCCACAATAATTGGCCACAGCAATTGCTGTTACTTTGGCCAGTTTTTGTGGCCAAATGTTGTTTCTTCCTGTGGCCAATTCTTGTGGCCAGAGTAAGAAACGACATTTGGCCACAAAATTGGGCAGATAAAATTGCCAAAGTACAACAGTTGACCACAGCATTCCAACCAGATTTCCACAGAAGGGCCACTGGGAACTTCCTGTACCTCCCAGGACTTCCAATGAATAGACAGTAGCTCATATGCCTGTAAATTTCATTTCTTAGACATATTGGCCAACATGGAGAGGAATTTCCAGGCAAAGAAAAATGAGAGCTCAAAAAAGCTCAAATGCCTGTAGGAGCAGCTTCTTTGAGCTTCAGTGTGCACGAGTCCCTATTGTAATTAATTTCATGTTTGCCATGTTTTTGTTAGTTTTCTTAGTTTTTGTAGCACTACTTTTTGTAGACTTGTTACCTTACCTGTGCCTTTGAAATATTCTTGCTAGCCTCTTGCAGATCTGTGGCTTGCTGAAGATAAGTTTTCCCAGCTAAAATTTCATCTTCTAGCAGCACAACACCTTCAGCAGAAACAGGCCACCCAAGCCTATCTAGCGCCTGTAGCAGAGCCTCTTTATTTTCCAAGTATGATACTGGTACATCACTATCAAATCTAGCAGAAAGATCAAATTAGTATTTCACATGTTTTGTATTTGTAGAAATTAAAGTACAACATTCATTATACTTCATTAAAATAATTTATATATATTTTTTTTTTTTAAACTATTTTTATTGATTTTTATTACATGTACAGAGGCATTACAAAAGCGTAGGTGGTAATATCCATACATAACATCATTACAAAGACTGAAAAGAACATTTTAAAAAACGCAAAACTGAAGGGTAATCCACATACAGCAGCATGGGAAAGTTAAACAAGCGTATCAAGCACGTGAGAACTAATTAATCACAAATCACCAATTAGGTAGTATTATCGGATATCTAATCTATGTGAAACCACCAGTAAGAAAGAAATTAGAAATTGTTGAGTAGGGGACACGGTGTATAAGAGAGATGAAACGATAAACCATTACGGGCCTACCCACCAACCGAACACCCCTAAAGGGATCTAACTGTGAGCGGAAGGGGGACCCTACACAACACAACTGATTGCAATCATAGTTTGGGTTCATCTATGGATGAGTATGAAGTGTTCCATGGACAGTTGAGCATCTCACCAGTGTCAACTGCGTTGCTACGCACTGGATCGGATGCCCAGAGAGTCTATCACCCGCAGAACATGAGTCTGTGATCTAATGTACAACTAAGGGTAGGCGAAAGAGGGGAAAGGGGGAGACGTACAGGGGTGACGGAAATCTCAAGTAACTGGATGGATAACGCCCACTGGAGGCACGGACGCCACTCTTGCGTCACCAGCCATCAGGGAGTCCCTGTATTGTATAATCATTTATATTATTAGTTCTAAATGACTGAATTGACTATTCTTGTTTTCACTTTGTTCTTCCATCACAGTTCAAAATTTCACATGTTGCTTAAAGTGGAAGTAAACCCGATTCATGAAATTTGAGCTGGGCACATATATCTGCAGTGTTTTCTCATCTCTCTTCAAAGCACTAAGTCCTGTGGCTTTCTACTGTTCCATTCTGTTATCAGCATGATAACTTCTGACAAGTTCTCTGAAATTTTTTTGCCGAGGAAACCGGTCGTGTGTACATTTTCGTTGAGGAAACTGTCGAGAAACTCGACGAGCCAAAAAGAGAGCAAGTTCTCTATTTCCTCGATGGGAATGGAGAAACTTGCCTTGTCGAGTTCCTCGACAGCCTGACAAGGAACTCGACGAGGAAAACTATGTGTTTCGCCCGTCGAGTTCCTGGGTCGTGTGTACGAGGCTTGACACGTGATAAAACCAGCCTGAAATTTGTGTCAGGGTGGGTGCTATAAATAGATTAGCAGAAAGCTGCTTTTACTCACAGGACAGCTCTGCAAGTCTACACCTATGTGGAGGGAAGTGCGTGCCTTTCCACCAATTAGCTGTTTCCCAGTGTAATCCAACACTACACTGCTACTGCTGAATGAAGAAGTGAAAATTCTAACACGATGTGCACATTCTAAACAGTATATAAAGTTGAAGACAGATGTAAAACTTATGTAGGGAGATTAGTTTCATCCCTGTTTATCATCTGAGGCTGTTCACTTCATTGGGTATATGTGAGGGTTTACATCCACTTTAAAGTAGTGATTGTAAAAATAAAAATAACAAACATGTCATACTTACCTGCTCTGTTGCAGTGGATTTGCACAGAGCAGTCCAGATCCTCCTCTTTTGAGGTCCCTCTACGGCTCTCCCAGCCCCTCCAGCTCCGTGTCTTCATTCAGACATGGAGCTTTGGACCGGCCCTGACTGACTTTGATTGACAGCAGTGGGAGCCAATGGGGCCACTGCTGTGTCTCAGCCAATCAGGAGGGAGAGTCTCGGATGGCTTAGACATTCGTGGACATTGTTGGACAGAGAGGGGTCTCAGGTAAGTATTAGGGGGTCTGAGGGGGGCTGCTGCACACAGAAGTTTTTTTTATCTAAATGCATAGAATGTATTTGGATAAAAAAAAACTTCTGACTTTACAACCAATTTAATTACCGTAGCTTCTGATTAAAAAAAAAACAGTATATGCCAATGTGTGTTTTTGACATCATAATAGGGACTATGAAATAAGTTTATACAATTTTTATACTAATTACTAATTAATAAACTTGCACATCAATCTCAGTTGACTTTCCTGACCCTCCTGAGCCCATCTCATATCTGACCTTCCCTAGAACAGCTGTCATCACATCACACTGGATTGTCCAATAGCTGTTATTTTTGCCCATAAGTAACATGGTGGGAACAGCTGCAGATGACCTTCCAGATAAATAAAGTGAATCTACAAGATTTTTTTAAATGACTTCACACTTACTGTATACTATAAGCTCTGTAATTGGGTAACCTGCAGTGGATGTCCTTTCTCACCTTTCGCCCAGGTTCGCACTGGGCTGCGGGAATGAAACCGTGCGAGTTCAGCTGAACTCGCACGATTTCACTGCCGCTGGCAGTCCCGATTTCGGCCGCGATTTCAGAGAAATCTGTGCAGGTTTTGCGGGCCGAAATCGCAAAAAGTAGTACAGGAACTACTTTTTGAAATCGGTGCAGCGCCGCAGATGCAGCGTCGCACCGTTTAGGACGGTGCCATTGTCGTCAATTGCCGGCAAATGTTGCCGATTTGTGATGCGATTTGACATCTCAAATCGTACCAGTGTGAACCAGGCCTTCCTGTTTGATGAGACATTGGAAGACTATGACTAGCCATGGTGAGTATTTTCCCAGAGTTTAGTTCCGCTTTGATCATGCAGCAAAATAAAGTGTCAGCAGGGGCCTGACTAAGTACCAAGGGCAACGTTTCTAAAAAAAAAAAAAATTTTTAATCTTTAAAAATAAATCTATGTGTTTAATTGTAATATTTATTTTGCTTTAGCCAAACAAATCCATAAAATAAAATGAATACTTACTTATCTCTCTCTTCCTGCGATAAAGCTCTCCACACAACTAAATTTAGGCGTCTAGTAACAGATACAAAAAATGGTTTAAGCAAACCTAAATTGATTGGCATATTAAAATTAAACAGATTAGGCAAAGACTTAACCAAACACAGATGCCAGCGCAGTTCAGCTGTCCAAATTTAATTTATAAAAGCTTTGGAACATAAAGTTGAAATGTTATTCATAGAATCTCAATTGAAGAGATTTTTTAATATGACAACATTTTTTAACATAAAGTCTACCTATAAAGTATAGTATAAAAAAATTGTTTTTCAGTCATATGTTCTCAAACCACCACCACTACAACCAGATCCATAAGGCCTTATACACAGAAGGCATCTGTTAAGCCTCTCTGAATGCCAGAACTCCTGGCAGGAGAAAAGCTGCAAAAAAAAAAGGGCCAGATCCACATAGAAATGGATCGGCACAGCGTATCAGAGATACGCTACGCTGCCGTAACTTTTCCGGCTTTGGTTCGAATCCTGAAAGATTGCGCGCCGAAAGTTACGGGGGCGTAGTGTATTTCTGGCGACGGAATTCAAATCGGCGATTAGGGGGCGCGATTCATTTAAATGAAGCGCGTCCCCGCGCCGATTGAACTGCGCGTGCTCCGTTTCGAAATTTCCCGCCGTGCTTTGCGCGAAATGACGTCGCAACAATGTCATTTATTGAACTTAGACGTGACTTACGTTCATCCCTATTCACGGACGACTTACGCAAAAAATAAAAAAAATTCTAATTTCGACGCGGGAACGACGCCATACTTAACATGGCAAGTCTATCTATACGCAGCAAAATAGCAGCTTTAACTATACGCCGGAAAAAGCCGACTAGAGATGACGTAAGAGAATGCGACGGCCGCGCGTACGTTCGTGGATCGTCGGAAAAAGCTAATTTGCATACCCGACGCGGAAAACGACGCGAACTCCACCCAGCGGACGCCGAAGTATTGCATCTACGATCCGAAGGTGTACGAAGCCGTACGCCTGTCGGATCGAACCCAGATGCCGTCGTATCTTGGTTTGAGGATTCAAACTAAAGATACGACGCGGGTAATTTGAAAGTACGCCGGCGTATTCTCTCTCTGGATCTGGCAGAGCTTCTAAAGCTGCACATGCATTTAGACATGTTTAGGCGCATCAAACCCTTGAGCATTAATTGATTCTATTCATTTATTCTGGCAATTGGAATCCATTAACCCTCAAACATGCCTAAACATGTCTAGATTTTAGACACATTTAGATGCTTTTATGCATTTTTAGCTATTTTTCTGCTCTTCAGGACTTCTTCTGAGCATGCCTGTGGTGGTTTGGACACATAGGCTTACATTGAGGTACTTTTACAGGCTGAAAAAAAATGCCAAAGCTGCATTTTTTAAGCCCAGTGCGCATGAGGCATAAATGTTATCAATACTGCAAGATGAAACCTGACGGGACTGACTTTTATCAGCATAGTTACATAGTTGTTAAGATTAATTAAAGACCATCCAGTTCAACCTGTGTGGGTGTGTGTGTGTTCATGTCGAAAATCATTTTCCATATCTCTGTATACTATGTTTCCCAAATGCGCGTCCAAGAGTTTTTTCTTAACCACTTGCCGCCCGCCCTATAACAAAAAGACGTCAGCAAAGTGGTTTCAATATCCTGACTGGACGTCATATGACGTCCTCAGGACATTGAGCCGCTGCGTGCCCCCGGGGGCACGCATAGCGGCAATCGTTGTTGCAGGGTGTCAGTCTGACACCCCGCAGCACCGATCTAGGTAAAGAGTCTCTGACGGCGACTCTTTACCATGTGATCAGCCATGTCCAATCACGGCTGATCACGATGTAAACAAGAAGAGCCGGTTATCGGCTTTTCCTCACTCGTATCTGTCAGACGTGAGTAGAGGAGAGACGATCGGCTGCTCCTCTGACAGGGGGAGTTTGTGCTGATCGATTATCAGCACAGCCCCCCCCCCACGAGGATACCCACACTAGACCACCAGGCATGCCACTAGACCACCAGGGATGCCACCAGACCACCAGGGATGCCCTCCACCAGGTATGCCACCCTAGACCACCAGGGATACCAATCAGTGCCCACAATGGATGGCAATCAGTGCCCACAATGGATGCCAATCAGTGCCCACAATGGGCATCACTGATTGACAGGCATTGTTGTTTGGCACTGATTAGCATCCATAAGTACAATATAATACAGTACATCCATACCCATCCGTGCCACCTATCAGTGCCCATCCGTGCCACCTATCAGTGCCCATTCGTGCCAATCAGTGCCCATCCGTGCCACCTATCTGTGTCCATCCGTGCCGCCTATCTGTGCCCATCCGTGTCACCTATCTGTGCCCATCCGTGCTGCCTATCTGTGCCCATCCGTGCCGCCTATCAGTGCCCATCCGTGCCGCCTATCAGTTCACCGTGCTGCATATTAGTGCCCATCAATTCCACCTCATCAGTGCCACCTCATCGGTGCCCATCAGTGCTGCCTTATCAGTGCCCGTCAGTGCAGCCCCATCAGTGCCCATCAGTGAAGGAGAAAACGTTCTTATTTACAAAGTTTTGTAACAGAAACAAAAAGAAAGCATTTGTTTTTCAACATTTTCGGTCTTTTTTTTTTTTTTTTGCAGAAAATAAAAATCCCAGAGGTAATAAAATACCACCAAAATAAATCTCTATTTGTGGGAACAAAATTATACAAATTTAGTTTGGGTACAGTGTAGTATGACCGCGCAATTGTCATTCAAAATGCAACAGCGCTGAAAGCTGAAAATTGGTCTGGGCAGGAAGGTGTATAAGTGCCCTGTATGGAAGTGGTTAAACTATTAATACTTCCTGCTGACACCAACGTTTGTGGAAGGGAAGTTCTAAATCCTTACCGCCCTGACAGTGAAAAAAACCTACGCAGCTTAAGATTAAACTGCTTCTCCTCTAATTTCATTGAGTGGCCACTTGTCTTCTTATGCCGCGTACACACGATCATTTATCAGCATGAAAAAAACGTTGTTTTTCAAAAACATAATTTAAAATGATCGTGTGTGGGCTTCACATCATTTTCCAGGTTCTGAAAAACGTCCAAATTTTTTTTCGAACATGCTGCATTTTTTAACGTCGTTTTAAACTATGTGTTTTTTTCGGTTGTAAAAAATGATCGTGTGTGGGCTAAAATGATGTAAAAAAAAACGCACATGCTCATAAGCAAGTTATGAGACAGGAGCGCTCGTTCTGGTAAAACTACCGTTCACAATGGAGTAAGCAGACAGAAAAGACGCTGTAACAGACAGAAAAGCGCGAATCGTCTTTTACTAACACGGAATCAGCTAAAGCAGCCCAAAGGCGAATGTAACTTCCCCTTTATAGTGCCGTTGTACGTGTTGTACGTCACCGTGCTTTGCTAGATCATTTTTTTTAAACGATGGTGTGTAGGCAACATCGTTTTAATGGTGAAGTTGGGTAAACTTTGTTTTTTCGACATGCCGAAAACGTTTTTTTTTTTCATGCTGAAAAATGATCGTATGTACGCGGCATTACACTCTGAGACTGAATAGTTTTCTTCCTATGCTGGGATCACCATTGAGGTATTTATATATCACTATCATATCTCCTCTCAAGCGTCTCTTCTATAGGGAGAATAGGTTTAATGCTTGTAGTTTTTCTTCAAAACTGAGGTCCTCCAGCCCCTTTATTCATTTTGTTGCCCTTCTCTAGACTCTATCCAGTTTTAGCACTCTCTCCAGTTCCAGATTTTTGTAAAAAACGAAATCAGCACTTCTGGATGATCTGGCATGAGTGTTACACAATACAAAATACTAGTTATTTCACAGGCAAGTGTATGGAGGACAGCAATCACAAGATAGAAAAGTAAACACTACATTAGCATAGCTGAACATACAGTACAGGTCCACACATTCAGCTATAATGAAACCCAATAAACAATTTTGTTAGAGACGAGTCAAAAACCCCAACAAATGAACTAACGTCAACGTCAACAACCACTTGGAAAAGGGCCAGATCCTGTAAAACCCCAAGGATACATATCCTAGGGCAGGGGTGCCTAACCTTTTGAAGGCCGAGGGCCACTTAAAGGGGTTGTAAAGGTTTGTTTCTTATTTTCTAAATTGGTTCCTTTAAGCTAGTGCATTGTTGGTTCACTTACCTTTTCCTTCCATTTCCCTTCTAAATGTTTTTTTTCTTTGTCTGAATTTCTCATTACCTGTTTCTCCTCAGTAAACTTCACACCATCATCAGAGCGGTGTTTAGTCAGCCAGAACAGCTTACTGAACAGCTTACTGAGGAGGAACAGGAAGTGAGAAATTCAGACAAAGAAAAAAAACATTTAGAAAAGAAATCGAAGGAAAAGGTAAGTGAACCAACAATGCTCTAGCTTAAAGGAACCTATTTAGAAAATAAAAAAAATAAAAAAACCTTTACAACCCCTTTAAGCGACTTAGTAACCAGTTGTGGGCCACGATGAGTGGAGTGGGCAGATGACAGTTCTGTGTCGTCTGCATATGCAAAACAGGCACAGCCCAATCTACTCTATGGGCCCTCTGATCCAATCAGATGGAAGGAAGGGATCCACGTCTATTTTTTTTTAACAGATCGGATAGCAGGTAGGCAGTGTAAACGGACAAAAGTCTGTTTAAATCTTCCGCTCCATAGAGGTAAATGGAGGGTCGGATTGGGTTAGACCGATTGCGTGAAAGTGGCCTAAGACTGCTTTTACACTGATGGTCTGCGGTCTACCCACACTGTGGGTGCGGCACAGTGTACCTGAGGTTTTCCCGGCAGTTAGCTGCACTTTGCCATAGAAGTCTACTATCCTGCAGGTGTGGTGCACTTTCTGAAAAGCTGCTTGCTTCCTCTACCGCCGGCTTCATTCACAACACTGATGCTCTGGGATGGCAGGTCGGCAACCTGCAATCTGGGCTTGCAAACCAGCCATCCCAGAGCAAGAGGTCGCGGGCCACATCAGAGGGCTCCGCAGGCCACTGCTTGGGCACCCCTGCCCTAGGGGTAAGTGGAATAGGGCATCCCATCCCAATTTGTGGATCTGTACCCAGAAATGATACAGGGAAAGCCCACATCAAATGAAAAAAAGGAGGCTCATTACAGTTGACTTAGGTTTCAATTTGATGCTTCCTTACACATAAAGACACCTCACTAGGGTCTTGAGACAGTTTTCCCATTCCTTTTCTCTCAAATAAGTCAGATCTTGAGGTCAAGTTTTGTAGGATTTCTGACCCACTAACCATCTATATAGGTTATATAACCAATAGATCTCCCACTCACTACCATTTAAAAAGTACTAAAAAGCTGCAGTGCCCAAAGTCCTAATAAACTTTGTAGAAATAACATAAAATAACTGTATCACGCTATATAAACCATCAATGTGTACCAAAATTAATCAGCCGTGGGAAAAATTTGCTAACGAAAAATACAAATCCATAAAGTTGATGTTTCTTGAAAATTGTAAAAAGTCTTGCTGGTGAACAAAATCTGTGCAAATTCAAATAAAGCCTATTAAATCAATCTCCATGGTGATCAATGGTAAATCTATCCCAAAAAAATGTGTATTCTCCACCACCTGGAACCTCAGTGGACACATTTTCACCTCTTTGATGGACCTTAAAGCGGAGGTTCACCCAAAAATCAACTTTCTGTCACTAGATCCTGCATGTACTTATCGTTTTAGCCGTATTTCTTCTCTGGCTCCGAGCGGGGAAATCTTTCGGGGAGTAGGCGTTCCTAAATCAAGCGCAGTTGATTGACGGGCTTGGATAGCGCGTCACGCCATCCGGAAATAGCCAACGTGACTCTCGGCTGCTTACGGCGCTATACAGCGCCTGCGCCTGCCGTGTAGAGCTGACTGCGCAGGCGCCGTAAATTGCCGAGAGTCACGTCGGCTATTTTCGGAAGGTAAATACACCAAAAAGGAAAACTCTGCGCTCCTGAAAGTTCACCAATTATAAATCCACTTAATGTTTGTGAAGAAAAAAACATACATTAACACTTTAATTTTCGGAAGATCCAGTCCTTTATATGGTTAAAAAAGGGAAAGTTTCCACAATGTACACATGTAACAATGTCCGGGATCCTAGGCTCTCTCCTATGCGGGTCTGGAAGCTTCACAGACCCGATAAATGTGACTGCTGGAGACACAGGGTGGATCAGCCTATCAGAAAGGACGCTCTCCCTGGGTGAACATGCAAGCGTCCCACGTCTGAGACACTGTTTCAGTAAACCAGCTGTACTGCAGGGAGAAGTTTAGGCGCCCTCCAGTGGGCAAAATGCAGTCCAGGGAGAGCGTCCTTTCTGATAGGCTGATCCACCCTGTGTCTCCAGCAGTCACATTTATCGGGTCTGTGAAGCTTCCAGACCCGCATAGGAGAGAGCCTAGGATCCCGGACATTGTTACATCAGCCAGGAGAAGGACATTCGATCGATGTTTACATCTGGCTGGGTAATGTACTGTGCTCACCATTTGCACTAATGATGTCTTGCTAGACAGCCCACAAACTAAAACCGCAAGCTTTAACCATTTGAAGTCTGAAGAGGGTGCTGGTCTGATGCAGACATTTGGAAAGTTTTTTTTATACTTTTTTTATTATATTGTGTACATTGTGGAAACTTTCCCTTTTTTAACCATATAAAGGACTGGATCTTCCGAAAATTAAAGTGTTAATGTATGTTTTTTTCTTCACAAACATTAAGTGGGTTTATAATTGGTGAACTTTCAGGAGCGCAGAGTTTTCCTTTTTGGTGTATTTGTGTATTTGTGGTACTTCAGGGTATCCGGATCTCTGCAGCACGGACTGTTCTCAGCCCATACGAGGGTTTCAAGTATTTCATGGGATATTAGTTATTTCCTATTGAGCGCCAGTGATTTTTTTGTATCAATATTTTCGGAAGGTGTGACGCGCTATCCAAGCCCGTCAATCAACTGCACTTTATTTAGGAACGCCTATACCCGGAAGGATACGCCGCTCGGTGCAGGAGAAGAAATACGGCTAAAATGAGAAGTACAAAAAAAATGTAAAAAATCCAGCATACTGCAGATGTCAGCAGTATGCTGGATCTAGTGACAGAAAGTTGATTTTTGGGTGAACCCCCGCTTTAAGATTATAAAAGGCTTGACAGGCAGGATCCATTTAAACACCTGGGACAGGCTATAATGGAGGATTTACACTCTCTCTTTTCAAAACATCCAGCCCAAGGAAATGTTCAGCATTACAACTCAAAAAAAAAAATAAAAAATAAAGAAAGACTAGTGCTCTCTGTGTTTCTTAAAAACCCCAAATATTTATTAAAATCCTACTCACATTAAAACAATGCAACACAATCTTCAGTGAAGTGTAATGTAAGGGGCACAGACACTTCAACCGCATTAGCTGAGTCCGATTGACAGCTCATAATCTCAACAGCATAGTAGGCCTGCTGCCAGATCGTCCTGTCTCTACAATACTACCAAGGCTCAGCACTCCGCCCTACGTGTTACATCATCAACTTCATAAGTTGATATAAATTTGAACCAATTCACTGTTAGACCCGAATGGTATTTGGATACGGCAAAGGTATCTACTGTGGCTTTCAAGAAGGTACCTGCATGTTCCCAATATAAAACCATATCATCACCATAAAGACAAATGGCACTATGACAAGCAATAGGAGAGAAAGTTGGCATCCCATGTAGGTGCTTCAGGACAGGGGAAAGCTCTCAGAAATCCAACTATTAGTTGCTACCCTTTAAGAAGGTCTGAAGAAAAACCTGGTCAAAACCAAACCTAATGTAAGATCACTCAACCAAATGAAATGCTTTGTAAGCTTGTAGAGAAATGACAACTCTCTGTTGCCAATTTTCATGTGGACACTGAATATTTTGATACATTCTATGCTTTATATATAGCTGGGCTCATGCCCAGCGTGAAGTCAGTCTGATCCCTGTGTATGATGGAATTGATAAATAAAGCCAAATTTATGGTAAAGCCCTTAGCTAGGATTTTAATATGCATTGTCAAAAGTGATACGGGTCCAAAAGACCCAAGTTGTGGGTCCTTGCCAGCCTTAGGAATGAAAATAAACAGTGCCTTGAATATTGATCATGGCAATCTACCCAAAGCAGGTGAAGCAGTATGCAATTGTTAGAGTTTAGGGGCTAAAAGCTAAAACAGACAGTCCGGTTGTATACAAGTCGATCAATCAATGCATGGAGTTCAGCAGGAACCATCTGAGTTTCTATACATGTATGGGCACCCTAGTTGTACACAAGGCGATTAGATTGACATGTGTACAACCAGCCTGTCATGTTTTCCCCAAACAATTAGTGCCACTGGCTGTAACCGACAACATTGGTTATTGTGTTCTGTCGGCAGGGAGGGCTGTCAGAGCACAATAGCGCTGTAGGAGGGATTCTCTCATCAACACTAACTGTGATAGTTTGGGAATCAAACAATCTTCTTTCATTCCACCAATGATAGCATTAGAATTAGTGTCAGGCCTCGTACACACAACCGTTTTTCCTCGACAGAATCCATCAAGAAACTTGGTGGCAGAGCTTTTTTGCAGAGGAAAACGGTCGTGTGTATGTTTTTCGTCGAGAAAACTGTTGTGGAACTCGACGAGAAAAAAATAGAACAAGTTCTCTTTTTCCTCGTCGGGAGTCTCAATTTCCTCATCGTGTTTCTCGTCGGGCTGGTTTATGACGAGAAACACGTTCGTGTGTATGCTTAGAAACCCGCACATGCTCAGAATAAAGTATGAGATGGGAGCGTGCCTTCGGTAAAAGTAGAGTTTGTAATGGAGATAGCACATTCGTCACGCTGTAACAGACTGAAAAGCGCGAATCGTCTCTCACCAAACTTTTACTTAACACGCAGTAATATGAGATTAGCAAAAGCAGCCCCAAGGGTGGCGCCAGTGGAATCAAATTTCCCCTTTATAGTGCCGTCGTACGTGTTGTACGTCACCGCGTTTGAGAACGACGAGATTTTGTCTTGACAGTGTGTACGCAAAGAAAGCTTGTCAAGATTCTCGACGAGCCTGACAAGGAACTCATCGAGGAAAACGATGTTTCATTTACGACGTGTTCCTCGGTCGTGTGTATGAGGCCTCACAGTCCAAAAGTGCACTGCACCTTCACCACATTCAGCCAGGCGGGAATTGTATCTCTTTTCTTATAATCACTACTCAACTCCAGGTCATTTTCTAATGTTTATATTAACTGTTTTTATTTTTAATACTAAATTGTTCTGCATTATACTTTTTAATAAAGAGTTAATACAATAATACTGTTTCAAGGATATCCAGTGTGATTTGTATTCCATTTGCACCACTTCATTATCTCATATTGTTGCCATGAAATTATCATCTACATAAAGTGATGAGAAAAGCACATCTCCCATCAGCCCTATTATTATTTCAGGGTCACATGGAAAAGAGTTTTGGAAATCACTAACATTTAACAGCAGTTTGCACAGTCCAATCTAAAGCTCTCTGGATGTGATATAAGCTCCACTTCTGATCCAATTTCATTAACATAATTAAACAAATGTCTGTGGCATGGATCCTGCAAATTGTTACTGGCTTCTGCTTAAACAGTCCCTAGGACAGGGGTTTAAAATATTTTAAATTGTAACTACTTTCGTAAAAAAAAAAAAAAAAAAAGCAGAAAAAAAAGGTGTACACCCCTCACATTTTTGTAAATATTTTACTATATCTTTTCATGTGACAACACTAAAGAAATTACACTTTGCTACAATGTAAAGTAGTGAGTGTACAGCTTGTATAACAGTGTAAATTTGCTGTTCCCTCAAAATAACTCAACACACAGCCATTAAAAGAGAAGTCTGTGTTTGTTTGTTTTCCTAATCATACTTACCTCGGTGGATTGAGCATCAGACTGATGCTGCATCTGTCCCCCGGCGTCTCTGCACTGAGAACCGAGCCACCGAACACCGCCGATGGCTCTCCTCCCCGAGCAGAGCGATGCTGTCAGTCAGCATAGCTTCTGCTCTACTTCTCCGCGCTCATTGGATCGCTGAGCAGTGGAGGAATGGGGAGCGGCCATCTCAGCGGCTCGCTTAGACGCTAAGACTGCCATCAATCAGGGCAGCTGGTGGATCCAGACTTGGAAGTCGGGATGACGCGCTGCCCCAACTGACTTCAGACCGCTCTCCGCTGAAAACGGGTCACAGGACTGCAAAACGAATTGCACTCATGTGACCCAGAGGAGAAGCCCAGCCAAAAAAACTCAGGCTGGACTTCTCCTTTAATGTCTAAACCGCTGGCAACAAAAATGAGTACACTCTCTAAGTGAAAATGTCTAATTGGGCCCAATTAGCAATTTTCCCTCCCCGGTGTCATGTGACTCAGTGTTACAAGGTCTCAGATGTGAATGGGGAGCGGATGTGTTAAATTTGGTGTTATCGCTCTCACTCTCTCATACTGGTCACTGGAAGTTCAACATGGCACCTTATGGCAAAGAACTCTCTGAACATCTGAAAAAAAGAATTGTTGCTCTAAATAAAGATGACCTAGGCTATAAGAATATTGCCAAGACCCTGAAACTGAGCTGTAGAATGGTAGTTAAGACCATACAGTGGTTTAACAGGACACTCAGAACAGGCCTCGCTATGGTCAACCAAAGGAGTTGAGTGCACGTGCTCAGTGTCAGGCCTCGTACACACAACCGAGAATCTCGTCGTAAAAGAAACGTTGTTTTCATCGACAAGGTTCTTGTCAGGCTTGTCGAGAATCTTGTCAAGCTTTCTTTGCATACACACTGTCAAGACAAAATCTCGTCATTCTCAAACGCGTTGACGTACAACACGTACGACGGCACTATAAAGGGGAAGTTCGATTCCACTGGCGCCACCCTTGGGGCTGCTTTTGCTAATCTCATGTAACTGCGCGTTAAGTAAAAGTTTGGTGAAAGACGATTCGCGCCAGGGGCTCCAACGCCAGAGCAAAAAGGGAAGGGGATAGGGGGCACCCCTGACACGTACCACACTGCAGTGGAAAGCTCTCAGAGACCCTACCATTAACCCGTATGCAGGCCGAGGGGCTTCGGTAAAGAAGTTGCAACCAGTGCAAGAACCGAGGGCCGAACCCTAACCTGCTCAAAACCTCCCAAAGGTAACCCCACTCAACAGAATAGAACGCCTTTTCGGCATGCAATGAGGCGATGACTCTGGTTCCGCCATTGTCATGAGCAATAGAAAGGTTGAGATGGAGTCTTCTCAAATTGATGTCTGTTCCCTTACCGGGCATAAACCCTGTCTGGTTCACATGAATAAGTTCATCTAGAACCTGCGTCAGGCGATTAGCCAGTACCTTGGCCAACAACTTTGCATTAACATTAATTAGCGAAATCGGGCGGTACGATGCGCAGTCCTCTGGATCCTTACCCAGCTTGGGAACCAAGACAATCACTGCCTCAGACATAGACTCTGGCAACGACTCCAACTGCGTAAACTGAGCAAATAGTTTAGTAAGTCTAGTAGCAAGCAAGTCTTGATAAGTTGAATTGAATTCCACTGGAATTCCATCTGCTCCAGGAGTCTTACCCGGCTGCAATTGGGCTATGGCGAACTGGACCTCCTCAAGGGTAATAGCCTGCTCTAGTTCCTCCCTGGTATCCCGAGAGAGGACGGGAAAATCGACCACATCCAAATAGGCCCGAAGCTCTAACGCCCCATAGTTAACCCTAGTGGAGTAGAGGAAGCAATAGTAACGCCTAAACCTGTCCAGAATTTCATCAGGGCCTGCAAGAGGGACACCTCCCTCATCTCGGATCCTCCCAGCATGAGTACCAGAGGATTGCCCGCGAGATAACCATGACAAAAGTTTCCCATTTTTATCCCCATATTCGAAAACTTGTTGCGCTACATCCAGCATTGATTTCTAGGTCATGTCCAATCTGTGAAGTTCAACCGCCCTGAGCGCATATTGCCAATCCCCATAGTTGAGGGGGGTAGGATCAGCGACATAACTAGCCTCCTTAGTATTAAGTTCCCTCTCAAGTTCCTCCAGCGACTGCACAGACCGCCTCCGGCTGTTGGTAATGCGGGAAATATATTCCCCCCCGCAACCATACCTTAAAGGCATCCCAAGTAACCAAGGGGCCTGTCGACTCAGCATTTTCAAGCCAATAGTTACAAAGCGACTCGGGCAGGTCTTCCTGGACTGTAGGGTCCGCTATCCAGTACCCAGACAGCCTCCACAACTTCCGCCCCACAGGAGGTCCCGAGAGCACAGTAAAAATTAGGAGGGCGTGATCTGAGACGCCCCTGGGGAGGATCTGTACCTTCGACACCCTCTGCAGCAACGCCGTGTAATGAATCCCAGGTCGATGCGGGAGAGAGATCCAGACGCAGAGTGACAAGTATATGCCCTCCAGAGGGATATAAATGACGTCAAGCATAAATTAGTTCAAAAGTATCCGCCCACTGTGAGAGGTCAGGAGATCTGCGATTCGATTGATGGAGTTTGTCTAGGACCAAACACTGAGCCAAATTATAGTCTCCCAGCAACATAACATTTTGCGTTCCATATTGTATGACCAATCTCATAGGCCGAGTACTCACGATCAAACATGTCTGATGAAACCGGTCCGCGGACCGTTTTCATCGGACATGTCTGCCCGGGGACTTCTGTTCGATGGCCGTACACACCATCGAACAGAGGTCCGCGCGTAAACAATACGCGGGGCGTGTCCGCGGTGTCGCCGCGTCGATGACGCGGTGTCGCCGCGACAATGACGCGGCGACGTGGGCGGGCCTGCCTTTTAAATGCTTCCACGCATGCGTCAAAGTCATTCGACGCATGCGAGGGATGGCGGGCGGCCGGACATGTACGGTAGGTCTGTACAGACGACCGTACATGTCGGGGGGACAGGTTTCCAGCGGACTGTTTTAAAGCAAGTCCAGGAAACAGTTGTCCGCTGGAAACCTGTCCGATCCGCCCGAAAATGGTCCGCTCGGGCCTACACACGGCCAAACATGTCTGCTGAAACTGGTCCGCGGACCAGTTTCAGCAGACATGTTTGGTCGTGAGTACGGGGCCATAATGTCATACAGGAGGGAAATATCAGCAGGAGGAGGTAGGTAAATTCCCACTAACACATAGTCCACAGCAGCAATATTCACATGCATAATAATATATCTCCAGCCCAGGACAATCCTAATACTGTGGAGCTGAAAGGGGAGGGATCTATGAACCAGTACGCTAACCCCCCGGGAGTAGCTAGAAAATGCAGCATGGTAATGGAAACTCACCCATGCCTTTTTAAGGCTAAGGATGCGAGAGCCCACCAGGTGGATCTCCTGAAGTATACAAATGTGGGGAGTATACTTCTTGAGATAATTGAATACCAAGGAGCGTTTCACTGCCGAGTTCAGACCCCGGACATTCCATGAGAGCACCGTGAAACTAGCCATAGGGGGAAAGAGAGCAGCAAGTAACCCAGGATATAAAACTGCACCCCCCCCCCATCCCCGGAGGCACTAAATCAACCCGGGTGAAAGACCAACATACAGTGCAATCAGCAGCATAGAAATGTAGCAATCCTGCCATACATGCATAGCCAACCAGGCTTGAAAACAGTAAAACATAAAAAATAAAGTGTAAAAGAACCATGAAAAAAAAAAACAAGAACAGTCCCAACAGAGGTCAGCAACGACTCCACCCACCGAGCTCCAGACAACAGACCCACCCACAGAATCTGACGTTTTTAAGTTCTTATAACTGACAGAGGGGAGACATTTGACAGGTAAGGATACATGCAGGAGGAATGTATATCCTTATAGATCAGCACTATGGCAGTAGTTTAGAAAGGATGAGAGTGGCTTTACATCCACTTTAAAGACCCTCGGGTGCAAACCTGGTGACTTATTGTTACGTTTTTCGAAAATCGTGTTACGAAATTAAGCCTGTTCAGAAGAGACCAGTCTGATTGTAGCCAATTCTATTCACTGATTAAAGTGGTAATCATTGTGTTCTTCCAGCCGGGAAGGCTCCTGGCTGGCAGAATACGATAGCGCTGCAGGAGGGATTTAACCATCAACACTGACTGTGTTGATTTGGAAATCAAGCAACTTTCTTTCCTTATATCACAGGTGGAAGGAGAGAAGATTGAATCGTCTATGGGTGGCATTAGGGATGGGCAAGTCTTACCGAAAACCTGTGCAAAGTATGAATATTCTAGCAGTCTATGGTCAATTTATTTAGTAATCAAATGAGGGTAATACAATAAAGAAATAAACAATAATGGTTACTGGCATATGGGTTGATTTACTTAAAGCAAATAGGCTGTTAACTTTGTAAAGGAATTGTTTCCTTAGCTAAGGGAATGTGGTAAAAATTACATGCAAGAAAAATTTAAAACAGTACATTTACTTGCACATTATTGAGCGAAGGAAGTCAACGGAAATTCACCCAATTCACTAAGCTAAAGGTAAATTCCCTGGCCAAGTAAACAGCCTATTTGCTTTTTTTAAATCAGCCCCATAGAATCAAACAGGTATGTGGCACATATGTGCTCCTTGTGCTCAGTCCTGGTCTGTAGACATGTTGCTGTCTACACTGTGCAGTGATGATGTGCAAAGTACAGTTATCCATAGGAAACTGAATCCTCAATAATCGTAATGTATTAGTCCACTTTACACACTCCTCTTAGCCCTATTAAACAAGTTAGCTAAACTGTGTTTGACTTCTGAGGAAGGGAACCTGAAAGAAATTGTGTAAATGAATCCCAGTTGTTGTGTTGCATTGTCTAGTAAAAAGAATACTTAAGAAGCAAAATGTACCTTTCGTATGACTTAATTGCCTGCTCAATTTTCTCCTTGTACTCTGAGAGATTCACAGCTTGGGGATTAATTAATGTGATAAGTTTCTTGTTTCCACTTACATGAGCCAAGGGGAATACCTGAAACAATTAACATGCATTACCATTAAAAGATTTGTGATTTAATTCATGGTTTACCCAACATATTATATATGCATAGCTATTTTTACAGTGAAATATGTCTGTTTAATTTCCATGAGACAAGTCCACAGAGCTGGCAATTAAAATGCTATATAAAACATTCAGTAACATTTTACACTGTCACTATTATCCAACTGGCCTCACCGTAAGTTTGTATATCTAACTGTGTGGTGCAATGCTGGAAGACACATAAGCATGTAAAACATGGTTGTTCACATGTATATAGCAACAGAATACACAAATGTTAAATCTGCAATTGTTTAGCATCAAATATTAGTATATAAAGTAGAACTCAGTCACACAAGAGGCACTACTGCCAGCAATAAGGCAGATATAGTTATCCTGGCCGTAATTTTTTTCAAAATGCATTATTTTAGGGATTTTTAATTATATGTGTGACCACAGGTATGCAATGTATGCATTATAGTGCATACCCCACTAACTGCATGCAGCATTTAATTGTACAGCATCTGGTTTACCTTACAAATCGAGTGATGTAGTTCTGTAAAAATGACCAGGAATTTTCTTAAATGCTGTGCTTTTAATCCACAGGCTTCTTTCAAAGTGTAATACACAGTTTTAAAACTGACAACAAATTCGGCTAATCTGGGCACTAGTCAAGTATACAGCTTCTCTTAGTAGTACTACTGCAGTGTTTGTGCAAAAAACAACCAAAATTCTATAGCGTGTTTCTCTTCTATGAGGCCTTAGGCCTCGTACACACGATCAGTCCGAACCGTTCTCATCGGTTAACCGATGAAGCTGACTGATGGTCCGTCGCACCTACACACCGATTAACCGATCGTGTCAGAACGCGGTGACGTAAAACACAACGACGTGCTGAAAAAAACGAAGTTCAATGCTTCCAAGCATGCGTCGACTTGATTCTGAGCATGCGTGGATTTTTAACCGATGCTTTTGCATACTAACGATCGGTTTTGACCTATCGGTTAGGCGTCCATCGGTTAAATTTTAAAGCAAGTTCTTATTTTTTTGACCGAAGGATAAATAACCTATGGGGCCTACACACGATCGGTTTGGACTGATGAAATCGGTCCTTCAGACCGTTCTCCTCTGGCGATCCTATCGTGTGTACGAGGTCTTAGTCTTAGGTCTGACCTTTGGCAGAAAATATGGCAACTAATTGTACTGTATACAATGGCAAGGGGTACTGGGGTGTGATGGAGGGTCTACTGATGCTGGCTGATGGGGTGTCTATTGTTGCTGAAGGTGATCTATTTTTGCTGGTGGAGAATCTTTTTTTACTGGGGGTCAATTGTTCCTGGAAGGGGGTCTACTGTTTAGGAAGGTATCTACAGTTGCTGGAGAGTCTATTGATGTTGGCTGCTGGGAGATTTTTTTTTGCTGCTGGGGGTCTATTATTGCTGGGGATGGGTCTTTTGCTGCTGGCTGTGGGGGATCTATTTGTATTGCAATTCTAGTTATTACCAAATTATATACAAATTACATAGTATTACAAAATGATACTTGGCTCTTTATTCTTGAAAAGGGGCCCTAGTGGGAGCTGGGTAGGGGGTGGAATCAAGAGTCGGTGCTCAGAGGTGGGTGGGGGGGGGGGAAGGACCAAGAGTCAGTGCTCGGAGGTGGGTAGGAGGCAAAGACACAAAGTGGGGGGGGGGGTTCCCCTATTCTCTGAGAAGAAAAGCACTGTGTATATGTTAAATTTAAAGTGTATGTCTGGAAAAAAAATTAGTTAAGGCTTGATAGGATGTATGCCCCTCTTCTGCTGTCCTTCAATTCCCTGCAGCATATTTGTTAATTGTGCCAGTGATCTATGGGACATTTTGGACTGATTTATATACAGTTGTTTATGTATTATTAGATAGTGTTACATAATATTGAGTGCAACTATTTCGCTGTGGAGTTTTGGCTTGCTTGACCAACCAATTGTCTAGCAGTTTGCTGAGTTTGCCCTGTTCTTGCTGAAGTAAAACCATCCTGCCACTGACTAATTTCTATCAAACACTTATTAGAAATTAACAAACTGTAGATGATAGAACAGAAGAAAAATTAGTCAGAGTCTAGACTAGACTGATATGTACTAGAGACACGGGCACAGGCAGGTGTTTTAACTCAAGGATTGAGAGACTATAGATGATGAAGCAGTGTAAGGATAGCAGTAAAACAGTCCTAACTGACATATGCCTAACTTTTATTTTTATTATGGGGATAAGACTATGTGGTAAATGACTGATATAATATAAGGTGCTGTAGATGCACACTGTGCAGCAGATGGCTCATGCAACAGGCATCTCATAGAACAGATGGTCAGGAACAAGGGAATGATGCAATTTGAGCATCCTACATTTAAAAAAAGGCCACCACTATATCAGAAAATTTAGGCCATGCCTCAATAGGGTAGGAGGTAAACTATTCCTGCTTGAAACATATGTTTTTATTGACTAAGAAAACTATACACTGTTAAATAACAATGCCATGATCTTTACTCTGTATTGCAAAAAACGTCAATAAAAATTATTGGGGAAAAAAAAGCCCTACCAACATAAAATAAAAATAATAACCCAAAAGGATGAAAAGCCAAAAATGCCAACCCCTAAAAAAAAAAGGAAAAAAAAGTATTTTAAAGGAATCTTTCAGCAACAAACCAAAGAAAAAAGAAACCCGTACCATATACAAATGTTGTGCATTTAGAAATGGTATTCTGCATAGTTTGGGTGTAACAAGTGATCATTTGAGTTACTGTTTCCTTTCTATTATCTCAAACCAGTCTGCCCATTCTCATATGATCTCTGACATCAACAAGGCATTTTCATCCACACAGCTGCCTCTCACTGGATATTTTCTCCTTTTCGAACCATTCTGTGAACCCTGGAGATGGTTGTGGCAGGAAATTCCAGTAGAACAGCAGTTTTTGAAATACTCAGACCAGCCTGCCTGGCACCAACAACCATGCCACGTTCAGAGTTACTTGAATACCCTTTCTTCCCCATTTTGATGCTCTGCTTGAACTTCAGCAAGTTGTCTTCACCACGTCTAGGCGCCTAAATGCATTGAGTTACTGCCATGTTATTGGCTGATTAGCAATTTCTGTTACCAAGCAATGGAACAGGTGTACCTAATAAAGTGGCAGGTGAGTATATATATATATATATATATATATATATATATATATTAGTATATAGTATATACATATACTAGAGCTGCACAATTAATCGTTAAAAATTCGTGATCTCGATTCAACCCCCCTGACGATGTCTATTGCAGAGTTTGACGATTCTTTCATTTAACAAGTGGAGAGACTTATCTACTCACTCAGGTGTCAAAAAACATATCGGGCAGTCTGCAAAATTTTCAACAGAAAACATTGTAACTAACTTACTTCTTGGATCAAAGGGATAAACTAAAAGTTTAACCACTTAAAGTCTAAATCTTTTTCTGACATATTTCTTAAGTTAAAAATCAATATTTTTTGCTAGAAAATTATTTGGAACCCCCAGACATTATATATATATTTTAGCAAAGACCCTAGGGAATAAAATGGCCATTGCTGCAATATTTCTGTCACACTGTATTTGCCCAGTGGTCTTTTTAAACGCAATTTTATAAAACGAAATAGAAAAGTTAGCAATTTTTTTTTTGTTTTAATGTGAAAGATGATGTTATGTCGCGAGAATCGTGATCTATCTTCTAAGTAAAAAAATCGTGATTCTCATTTTAGCCAGAATCATGCAGCTCTAACATATACCCTATATATTTTTTCTCACAAGAAAAAACATATGACCTATATTTACATACACATATACGCATTCTAAATTGTATTTCAAATAACAATTTCTTACAGATTGTGCTCTTAGCACTAAATTGACAAAAGGCACTATTGGTTCCTAAAGAGAGCACAGCAGAATCTGCTTCCCACAAAAGATCCCGTCGGAAATCCTGAGGGGAAAGCCGAGAACCTGTTCGGTCATTTTTTCCCCCTACACACGAGAGGTTTTCCCGACAGGAAAACTGCGATGGAGCTTTGGTCGGGAATCTGGGCCGTGTGTATGCTTCATCACAGTTTTTCCCATAGGAAAAAAGGCGGGAAAAAAGAGAGCTGGTTCTCTTTTTTTGTCTGACGGTTTTTGGACAGTTTTCCCCGTCTGAAAAACTGCGAGGAGCATACACACGGCCAGGATTCCTGGCCAAAAGCTCTCCTCACAGTTTTCCCATGGGCTTTAGACTAGTCCACTAGAAACCTCAGACACAGCCATATGGAAGGGGGTAGAAAATGGGAGTTACTGAACTGACTAACCTAAACACGATACTGTACATTCCTTTTAAAATTCAAGCAGTAACTAGAACCTATAGAATTCTAGAGTAAAATCTAACTGAAACCTCACATCTCACACACATTTGTTGGGATTGTTCAGCCATTGGCTTCTCTACTTTTTATTAGAGAAGTACCATTTATTTTCCAATGTCTTCTAAACAGTAGGCTTAACCAGCGTAACAGATGTGAGAGAAAGTGAAAATCTATACAAAAGTGGAGCACAACATTGATAAATGCGGTAAAGTAAGGTTTGGCTATCATCACCTCAGGGTTGCAGGGGAAGATGTGCCCTCAGCACCATGTTTATAGCTCTATGATAACAATATTTCAATTTACTGGATGATGTTTTCCTAATTTGCTGTTCATATACTGTACGTAATGTGGATTTTGGCAGTTTTACAAAAACTGATTGAAAAACTCCATGTGCGACAGTGTGAGTGAATTACCCAAATGCCGTGTCCAGCACCCAGCACATGGCTTCTTGTAAGGCAATGAGTATTCTAATGAGGGGTATAATGAATTAATCTCCTGAAACAGATCAAGTAATGCACTCTTGTTATCAGGCTATTGAGAGCACACACTGGCTTGATGGTAATGAGGGGCTGCCATAGCAACTTAACATGGATAAAGGGATGTAATAAGGAGGCAGGGAAGATTATGGCTGCTGTAATGTTGTCAGGAAAAATAAATTCGGCAGTTACAGCATAACATGTTTTTAGCAAAAATAACAACCATAATGATAAAAATCATCTTTGTTTATGAATAACCATGATATTACAAAATGCTATAAATCTTAATAGTCAATAGAAAGTTTTAAATGAAAGTGGCAAAGTACGTTCTACAAAATAGTTAGTTTTCTTTCTTTAACATACACTGTAGCACATTAAAAAAATTCTGCACACCATGCGGTGTGTAAATACAACATGCTCCGCCTTTGCCCAGCATACACCAGTGCAGTACATTGGTGTGAACTGGGCCTATTAGAAATCATGTATTTCAGCTGGTCATTGGGTTGTGTCTGCGTTGAGCAATGCAGCCCGAATTTGTGGTGTGAATAGGCCTATTCTGTATTAAATGTAGAGAACTATAGATTAGCCTTTAGCAACAAAGCAGATGAACAACTTCAATGACTCTTCTAAACAACTGTTAACATATCAGCCAAACAGAAAATGCAAGGTTTTCAATCAGCTGGCAGAAGCTTAGGACTCATTCATTCTATCACGTTGCAATAATGTGCGGCAATGTGCATTACATACAATGGCATTCATTGAATGTAATGCGCATTGCCGCGCCAAATGCACCTTGCAGGGGGGTTCATTGCAGAGAATGCTGCAAGTTGGATTTGTGGCCCATTGTTGTGCTTTGGACAACCTATTTAAATAAATGGGCTGTCCTAACACAATGCATGTTACCATGCAACACAATGCACACTAAAGCCTCTTACACGCAATCGGATTTTCCGACGGGAATTGTGTGATGACAGGCTATTGGTGGAACATCCAACCATTTGTATGCTCAATCGGACAGTTGTCGGATTTTTCAGGGACAAAATATATAGGATAAAAGATAGTAATGCTTTCAAAATTTTCACCAGCAATTGCGTGGTGTGGGATTATCAGATCGTGTGTACACAAGTCCGTCGGACAAAGCGCCAAAGTACAAACATGCATGCTCGGAAGCAATTTTCATCACAACATAACATTAGCAGAAGTTGCCCAAAGGGTGGCGCTAAAAAGCTGAAAAAACACGTTGTTTCGTGTTTGTTGGCCGACAATTATTTGCCGTTTGTATGCAAGACAAATTCCTGGCCAACGCCCTTCGGACAAAAGTCCTAGGCTTTGTCCGCAAATAGTCTGATTGTGTGTACGAGGCTTTAGAGCTGTTTAGTTCCATGTTCCAGCTCCCCTCCCCAACTTCATCCCACTGACATAAATGTCAATCAGTCCTCAAAGTTACAGCAAAGAAGCAGCATTTTTTCCTTACAGTGACACCACCAATGCACAGACATTACCGACTCAAGGACATTTTTTCCGTCCAGTGACACCAGCAATGCACAGACATTACCGACTCAAGGACATTTTTTCCTTCCAGTGACACCACCAACGCACAGACATTACCGACTCAAGGACATTTTTTCTTTCCAGTGACACCATCAATGCACAGACATTACCGACTCAAGGACATTTTTTCTTTCCAGTGACACCACCAACGCACAGACATTACCGACTCAAGGACATTTTTTCTTTCCAGTGACACCATCAATGCACAGACATTACCGACTCAAGGACATTTTTTCTTTCCAGTGACACCATCAATGCACAGACATTACCGACTCAAGGAATTTTTTTCCATCCAGTGACACCACCAATGCACAGACATTACCAACTCAAGGACATTTTTTCCTTCCAGTGACACCACCAATGCACAGACATTACCAACTCAAGGACATTTTTTCTTTCCAGTGACACCATCAATGCACAGACATTACCGACTCAAGGACATTTTTTCTTTCCAGTGACACCATCAATGCACAGACATTACCGACTCAAGGAATTTTTTTCCATCCAGTGACACCACCAATGCACAGACATTACCAACTCAAGGACATTTTTTCCTTCCAGTGACACCACCAATGCACAGACATTACCAACTCAAGGACATTTTTTCCTTCCAGTGACACCACCAATGCACAGACATTACCAACTCAAGGACATTTTTTCCTTCCAGTGACACCACCAATGCACAGACATTACCAACTCAAGGACATTTTTTCCTTCCAGTGACACAAGCAATGCACAGACATTGCCGACTCAAGGAAATTTTTTCCGTCCAGTGACACCATCAATGCACAGACATTACCGACTCAAGGACATTTTTTCCGTCCAGTGACACCACCAATGCACAGACATTACCGACTCAGGGAAATTTTTTCCTTCCAGTGACACCACCAATGCACAGACATTACCGACTCAAGGAAATTTTTTCCTTCCAGTGACACCACCAATGCACAGACATTACCGACTCAAGGACATTTTTTCCTTCCAGTGACACCACCAACGCACAGACATTACCGACTCAAGGACATTTTTTCCTTCCAGTGACACCACCAACGCACAGACATAACCGACTCAAGGACATTTTTTCCTTCCAGTGACACCACCAACGCACAGACATTACCGACTCAAGGACATTTTTTCCTTCCAGTGACACCACCAACGCACAGACATTACCGACTCAAGGACATTTTTTCCTTCCAGTGACACCACCAATGCACAGACATTACCGACTCAAGGACATTTTTTCCTTCCAGTGACACCACCAACGCACAGACATTACCGACTCAAGGACATTTTTTCTTTCCAGTGACACAACCAACGCACAGACATTACCGACTCAAGGAAATTGTTTCCGTCCAGTGACACCACCAACGCACAGACATTACCGACTCAAAGAAATGTTTTCCTTCCAGTGACACCACCAATGCACAGACATTACCGACTCAAGGACATTTTTTCCTTCCAGTGACACCATCAATGCACAGACATTACCGACTCAAGGACATTTTTTCCTTCCAGTGACACAACCAACGCACAGACATTACCGACTCAAGGAAATTGTTTCCGTCCAGTGACACCATCAATGCACAGACATTACCAACTCAAGGACATTTTTTCCGTACAGTGACACCATCAATGCACAGACATTACCGACTCAAGGACATTTTTTCCGTACAGTGACACCACCAACGCACAGACATTACCGACTCAAGGACATTTTTTCCGTACAGTGACACCATCAATGCACAGACATTACCGACTCAAGGACATTTTTTCCGTCCAGTGACACCAGCAATGCACAGACATTACCGACTCAAGGACATTTATTCCTTCCAGTGACACCACCAATGCACAGACATTACCGACTCAAGGACATTTATTCCTTCCAGTGACACCACCAATGCACAGACATTACCGACTCAAGGACATCATTTCCTTCCAGTGACACCACCAATGCACAGACATTACCGACTCAAGGACATCATTTCCTTCCAGTGACACCACCAACGCACGGAGATTATCAACTCAAGGACAATTTTTCCTTCCAGTGACACCACCAACGCACTGAAATTATCGACTCAAGGACATTTTTTTCCTTCCAGTGACACTACCAGCGCACTGAAATTACCATAATTTTTTCCTTGCAGTGATACCAACGTGAGGACCTTTTTTTTTTTTTATTTGACATTATTGGTCCCATATCTGTACACCAATTTTAAACTCTTCAGTTTGCTGTGATGTACCACTGGTACTATTTACATGAATGTCCCAAACATTACATACAGTACAAACATTATGCCACTATTAGCCCTGAAGGGGGGGGTGGCACAGTATGCCATACTCACCCTGGGCACTGGATGACCTTGCCCAGCACTGCAGGTGACTACAATTAATGAGGATTTTCAGAAAGAGTGGTAGTTGGCATTTAAAGGAGGAAAGCAAGATAGCTGGAATGTCAAGATGGTATAGGTTGCAAGGGATTTCTTAAAGCGGGAGTTCACCCGAAACATTTTTTTTAACATTAGATTGATGCTCATTTTGTCAAGGGGAATCGGGTAGTTTTTTTTAAAATCGAAGCAGTACTTACCGTTTTAGAGAGCGATCTTCTCCGCCGCTTCCGGGTATGGTCTTCGGGACTGGGCATTCCTATTTGATTGACAGGCTTCCGACGGTCGCATACACGCGTCACGAGTAGCCAAAAGAAGCCGAACGTCGATGCGGCTCTATACGGCACCTGCGCACCGACGTTCGGCTACTTTCGGAAAATCGTGACGCGATTTATGCGACCGTCGGAAGCCTGTCAATCAAGTAGGAACGCCCAGTCCCGCAGCCCATACCCGGAAGCGGCGGAGAACATCGCTCTCTAAAACGGTAAGTAATTCTTATAATATAGTTACGTATATTATAAAGTAAAGACAAGGAAGGTGAGAAGAGATTTTTTTCCTATACTGCATGTAAATGAGAACCAGGAAAAACGTATTCATTTTTTTTTATTATTTTTTTTTTTTATTACAGACAAGAAAGTCACAATGCAGATGTTTCACGTAGACAATATAGTGCTGTGCAGGCAATGCTAAATGTATTCAGTTTACTATTAAACAAAATTCATCGTTTTTGTACCCTTCTGGTTCTTGAACTGGCATTTTCAGCACACTGCTATATTATTTTGAAAAATTTAAAAGCTTTTTGTTTCTATTTGTTACCATTACATGCAAGGATTATCATGCAAAAATTGCTCTCATTACATGGTGACTGGGAGTTCTTTGTGTGTGCATCTAGCATTACTGATATGGGTCAGTAATACTAATGTTCTTTATAAATATTGTGCTGATATTACAAATGACAAGTGCACAGTAAATGAATTCAATACATATAATTATGGGTAATAAACAATCAAAGATTGCAGCTGCTGTTTTTGACAAATTGTTTATAAAATTAACACCAGCATTGTGAACAGAACTGTGTTAGGTTAGGTAAAGTGTCATTTTAAAACGGAGGAAGAAAGAGCTAAATGGAAGTAGCTCTATGCTGCCCTGCAGTGGTGACAAATTAAGAGCAACCAACTCTGCATACTAATACTCTATAGCCAGAACAAATTGAACTTCTCCCCATTTTTTACATACTCATTTTAAAATATAAATAATGAAATATTTTCCTACGATTACTGTACTATTTTTTTTTTTTTTAAAGCAGTTTTTTTAAGTAAAATCAGTGATTATACTATATGAATCAATAAAATATTGTACCCAACAACACTCAAGGTTTTCGATTTCCCACAAAAGGATAATTAGGATTAGGGACATAAAGCAAATTAATCCTGGATGGCTGCACTTTCAAAAAAAACTCTTTATAGAAGCTCATATGACAGGTGGTTAACAGACGGAGCAATGGACAAGGAGGTAGATGCGTTTCACGCAAATATTAGCGCGTGGAACTAGTCACCACAATCACCTATCTACTGTTCTGATGAGCCATCATTAGGTTACAGGTGAACTAACCAATTAAAAAAAGTATGAGCCGATATCACAAAGAAACCCCAGATGCAGTACATGGTATATACACTCACACACTAGGACACACCTGTGAGGCCTCGTACACACGACTGAGAAACTCTACAGAATTAATCAAGAAACTTGGTGGGAGAGCTTTTTTGCCGAGGAAAACGGTCGTGTGTTCGTTTTTCATCGAGGAAACTGTCGAGGAACTCGACGAGGAAAACAAGTTCTCTTTTTCCTCGACGGGAGTCTCAATTTCCTCGTCTTGTTCCTCGTCGGGCTATTTCGACGAGAAACTCAAGCGTGTGTATACTAAGAAACCCGCACATGCTCAGAATAAAGTATGAGACGGGAGTAAAAGTAGCATTTGTAATGGAGATAACACATTTTTCACGCTGTAACAGACTGAAAAGTGCAAATCGTCTCTTACCAAACTTTTACTTAACACGCAGTAACATGAGATTAGCAAAAGCAGCCCCAAGAGTTGTGCCAGTGAAATCGAACTTCTCCTGCCATTGTATGTGTTGTACATCACAGCGTTTGAGAACGAGGAGATTTTGTCTTGACCGTGTGTACGCAAAGCAAGCTTGTCGAGTTCCTCGACAAGCCAGAGGCCTCGTACACACGACCGAGAAACTCGTCGGAAAAGACACATCGTTTTCCTCGACGAGTTCCTTGTTAGGCTTTTCGAGGAACTCGACAAGCTTGCTTTGCGTACACACATCAAGACAAAATCTCCTCGTTCTCAAACGTGGTGACGTACAACACATACAGGGGAAGTTCGATTCCACTGGCACAACCCTTGGGGCTGTTTTTGCTAATCTCATGTTACTGCATGTTAAGTAAAAGTTTGGTAAGAGACGATTTGCACTTTTCAGTCTGTTACAGCGTGAAAAATGTGTTATCTTCATTACAAATGCTACTTTTACTCCCGTCTCATACTTTATTTTGAGCATGCGCGGGTTTCTTAGCATACACACGCTCGAGTTTCTCGTCGAAAACCAGCCTGACGAGGAACACAACGAGGAAATTGAGACTCCCGTCAAAGAAAAAGAGAACTTGTTCTCTTTTTTCCTCGTCGAGTTCCCTCGACAGTTTCCTCGATGAAAAATGTACACACAACCGTTTCCTTGGCAAAAAAGCTCTCCCACCAAGTTTCTTGATGGATTCTGTCGAGTTTCTCGGTCGTGTGTACGAGGCCTAACAAGGAACTCGTCAAGGAAAACTATGTGTCTTTTCCGTGTGCACGAGGCCTAAGAAGTGAGAATGAGTTTGAGAGTTTCTCCACTCTGCCAATCATGAAAAGATGAGGCATAATATCAGAAATCAGCCATGTCTAAATAGTTCTCTCCCCCAATAAAGAACATAGAGGAGCAGCTGAAAATACTTAAGCTAGGACAATAGTGAATTTAGTCACATGCTAATTTTACTGTATGCTGTAAATGCCAAGGTAATATTAATCCTCTTATGCCAAGGTAATATCAATCCTCTTATCCCTCTATCCAACCTAAATTGGTGGGAAAATCATAGTTTTCCTTTGAAACAGAACTGAGTAAATTTAAACATTGTCATGGCTGGCAGAATTATGGTTGGGTTTGGGCAAATTTGGCTAGAGCACTTATTATTGTATTTACTTAAAGGGGTTGTAAAGGTTCGTCTTTTCTTTTCTAAATTGGTTCCTTTAAGCTAGTGCATTGTTGGTTCACTGACCTTTTCCTTCCATTTCCCTTCTAAATGTTTTTTTTTGTTTGTTTGAATTTCTCACTTCCTGTTTCTCCTCAGTAAGCTTTCTACCATCATCCGAGCGGTGGAGAGTCATTTAGAACAGCTTACTGAACACCTTACTGAGGAGAAACAGGAAGTGAGAAATTCAGACAAAGAAAAAAAACATTTAGAAAGGAAATCGAAGGAAAAGGTAAGTGAACCAACAATGCACTAGCTTAAAGTAACCTATTTAGAAAATAAAAAACAAACCTTTACAACCCCTTTAAAGTCATTTTTTTATAGTACCCAGGGGTGGACTGACAACTCATGGGGCCCCCAGGCAATAGAAGATTATGGGGCCCCCGGGCTTATAGATGGCCACCACGCCAGGAGGCAGTGCAGAGGCGGGGCAGCTAAAATCTCAGGCAGTTCATATCAAAAGCATGTCGGTTTCGGACATATCAGGGACAGATGTAAAAAAAAAACACAGATTTTTACATACTGTGCCTGGTTTTATTGAGCCTGGCAACCCTGATGGGGCCCCCTAGTGGCATTTGGCCCTCGGTCAGTGCCCGAGAGTCCCAATGGTCAGTCCGCCCCTGATAGTACCTTTACATTTTTACAAGCTTGAGCTTCCATATTTTAGTAAAATTATTGAACATAGAACTTTGTAGATTAGCTACTAAAGGGGGTGCTCAATGACACATTGTGGTTGATTTACTAAAACTGTAGGGTTCAAATTATGGTGCAGATCTACAAAGAAACTAATCAGCTTCCAGGTTTTATTGTCAACGTTTGATTGAACAAAGTGAAGTTAGAAGCTATCATGCACAGCTACACCAGATTTTGCAGTCTTCAGTTTTAGTAAATCTGTTCCTTTGTCTTTCTTTTAACCCCCTCAGCGGTATTCCCGTAAAAAAACCAAAAGCAGTAACCCCGAGCCAGACTCGGGATCGCCTCGTAGTGTCCACAGGCAGGGAATTACTTACCTTGTCCCTGGATCCTGCGATGCCTCCCGCTGTGTTATCGAGCTGTGTCCTCGCTTGATTCACACAGTGCCTGTGTGCCGTCGAACTTCGTTCCCTGCGACGTTACGATGCACGGGGGCGGAAATCGGCACCAAATTAAGAAAAGTAAATACACACAATACATACAGTATACTGTAATCTTATAGATTACAGTACTGTATAAAATAAAAAAACACACCCCCCTTGTCCCTAGTGGTCTGCCCAGTGTCCTGCATGCACTTTTATATAATAAAAACTGTTCTTTCTGCCTGGAAACTGGAGATTGTCCATAGCAACCAAAAAGTGTCCCTTTACATCAAAAGTGGTTTTAGACCAGCTAGAAAACAGCGATAATAAATTAGAATCACTTGCAGAATTGAGCGATAGCGATTTGTGGGGAAATTCGTCATCAAACAATAAAAGTAATGACAGCGACAATTCTGCAACTGAGCAAATTTCAGTGATTTTGATTTGATTACATTATTGAATCATTTTTATGATAATTACATTATTATTTGTTATAATTATTTATAGTTATTTATTATATTATAATTTATGATTTCGTTTTCAAACTTTATCATACTGGGATGTCTACTAGACTCTTGTTTGGAAAGATTTAAGTGAGTTACTCCTAAGAATTACAGGCCTACAATGTAAAACTCCAAATTTCCATGCAAAATAATTGTACCGCTTTCTGCACCTAAAATCTGAAATAATCATACCGCCAGGGAGGTTAAAGCCTGTCTCCAGACAAATACCCCTCCTACTTTTCCCACCCTCCTCTCCTCTGTTCATTTGGCATGACAAAAAAAAAATCCAAAAATGCCCAAATGCTCCAGTTCCAAGTCTTCTGTTTCCATAAGAATGGCTGTCCATGTCACTGCTTGCCTTATATGTACAGTTCCTGTTGGCTGTCCAGCGGTGGGGGTCCTCTCAGAATCCAGTAGTGTGATGTCAATATGATGGGACTGTGTGTGCACATCTGCAGCTCTGGATTAGATGACTCTACACTTTGAATCAGGGTCGGGAAGGGAACCAGACAGAAAATCTAGAATCTAAATAAATGCTTTTTGCTTTACAAGGCAAGTAAAAAAAACATGCAGAATGAGCTAGAGGGGAGTGGAAAGGGGTTCGTGTTTAGCCCACAGATTGGCTTTAATGATTGAAAAACGATATCAGCCACATAGGAAGTCTGTGTTTTTGTGAGATAGTCAACCCACAGACTTATACTGCGAGAAGGAACAGTAAAGCACAGTTCTGCAGCACTGCAAAGCAGAACACAAAAGCCTAAACATGTACTGAGCAAATTTGACTGCATATACATACATACATACATACATTCATATAATTATATATAATTTACACATAGAAACAAAAATAAAAAAACTATTGATGAAATAAGTTGTGTCCAGCTGATTTATTATATATCTAAAAAATGTAAAAGATTTTTAGTATATTTCCTTTCAATGTTCTAAAATTTTTCAAATGATGGTCGTTATTTTGCACAAAAGGGCACTTACCTCATCAAACACTTTAGAAACAACATGCTTGTCGAGAACTGAAATATATTTAGAAGAGTGTGGAACAGTTGTTGGGGCCAAGGCGTCCATTATAGTGAGCCTCCTAGCAACCAGCCCATGTGTCCTCAGCCAGCGTGATGAAGAAATATCTAGACCACTAAAATATAACATAATAATGTAACAATGCTTATAAAAAATATTTATGACATAATGTAAAGCAATAAAAATAAAGAAGTTTCAAGACTTACTTTTTAGGTTTTCTTTTAGGTTTTTCATGCATGGTGCTGCTCTCTACAATGTTTAAAGCTGTAAAGAAATAACAGGTATATTGTTTTTTTTCAGCTACTGTTCGTGCCTAGTTAGTTTAAAATCAGAGCACAGGACAGTCCTCCCCCTGCCAGAACACTCTGATCAGCGCTTCCTTGCCATTGGCAGAGAGTCCTGATCGGGAGCTGGTCAGCTGCTGGTTTTCCAGCATGCTTGTCTGGCAGAAGAAGTCCAAATGGCTGGCTTCTGTAGGACCGGGTGCCATACATACGGGGCAAATGCCGGCCAGTTTTTTTATTAAAACAGCCAATATTGCCCAGCATTTGGCTTGTGTGTACGGGGCATAAGCAACAGACTCTGCCTATATTATTCTTTGTATAAACCTATTCCAAAGAAACAACTAGAGAGGTAAAAATATATATTTTTTATATTTTTAGGTATGCTGTGTGAGTGGAAACATGCAAACACATGGTGGGCGTTTCAAATTTGACTGCTAACTTGGGTAGTAGGAAAGTTCCGTTTTACAATTAAATATTGCAGATGTCTGCATGTCACATGAGTGCAGAGGAGGGCAATCTCCTCCAGAAATCAATGCAGCAGTATTTCCAACAGAAGATTTGTCATGTGCTTACAGTATGTGATTACCAGCTGATAACATGTTTATCAGCATGAAGAATGGATGCCGTAACTCACAGTACAAAACTCTGTTCTGACATTGCAGTTTGTATTGTGTCATGAAGCTTGAATGGGCTTGTTTAATTAAACAGCAGCACAAGTGTAAATGGCAATAATTGGTGTAACATAATTTTAATTGGTTGATATGGGATGGTGCAAGTACAGAAAAAATCCTGTTCATCTTGCTTCTGGGTACTCTGCACCTGGGTCTCTTGAAAATTCCAAGCAGTTTTGCCATTTATACCCAATTCTCCTTTAGGGCCTGGTTCACACTTACGCATTTTTAGTGCATTTTCAGTTTTGCAGAAACACACTACAGTCCATTTAACATTGTTTCCTATGGATGTAGTTCACATCTGTGCCTTTTATGGAAAGGGACTTTTTTTTTTGGTTCCATAGACTCCAATGAATGAAAAGCATGTATTGAAAAATGCAAACTGCAACCTGCATAGGTGTGAATCAGGCCTTAAACTACAAAGCATATCCTGGATGTTATGGAAAAGAGGAGGAGGGGCGTGCTCTGAAAGTCTAGCAAGAGAGAACTAGGCAGGGCTGACAACACTGCTTTGGATCTTAGTGCAGTCAGCATTCAGGCTGATTTACTAAAGGAGTTAAAAGTCTTCTTACAATAAAATTTGTGAATATGCACTTCCGTTATCCAATCGTGTAACAGGAAATCCAGGGTTACTAATTTCATCTGCATATACCGTGTAAAGATTCTGAATTACTTGTTGTCTTATCAGCTCAAACAGAAAGTTAGGTGCACACAGGATTTCTGGCAGATCAGCAGGTATTTTTCTGTACTTGTAGAGTATTTAAAAAGATGAAATATGCATGCATTGAAGAGAGGTACTGCACATTTTTTTTATTTTGCACAGACATACATATTAAATAAAGGCTTTTCTGTTTTAGGGGGTCAAGTTGCACAATAGGATTTACCTTTCAGGACAGACATAGTTTTCTTGTCCTTAATGAGGAAAAGTTCTCTGGTTTCAGGAGGCATGTCCGGGTCTGCTGTACTCTCTGTCAGTGTCACACCGTGACTCAGGGCTCTCAGCACACTAGACTTTGTATGCTCTGTAAGTGTTATCAAATAAGAAAAACACATTACATTAAACATGATTTATGACCGTATAGTAATTATACCACTGCTGTAAAAAACAAATACATATACGGTGAAAAAGTCATGTCACTTCAGAAAGAAAAACACACCATATACACTCAGTGGCCAGAAAAATATTACGGGGGGATTTAATAAAACTGGAGTACTCAGAATTTGGTTCATGGTTCACTTTGCATGGTAGCCAATCAACGTTTAACTTTAGCTTGTTCAATTAAACCTGGTCATTAAACCTGGGTATACTGCGCAAAAGTAAACTTCATCACATTTACTAAGCTCAGGGGAAAATTTACTTGCAAAGTGAATTGTGCATTTGCCTTTAGTAAGCCAAACCTTTTGAGTGAACACTAATTCTCAATTGTTTGGCACCCCTAATAAGCATTTCTCAATAGACTCCTACTACTCTGAGGCCCCGTACACACGTCCGCGAAACTCGACGAGCAAAACACATCGTTTTGCTCGTCGAGTTCCTTGTGAAGCCGCCGAGGATCTCGGCGAGCCAAGTTTCCCCATTGACTAACGAGGAAATAGAGAACATGTTCTCTATTTGGCTCGACGAGTTCCTCGTCGGTTTCCTCGGCCAAAAGTGTACACACGACCGGTTTCCTCGGCAGAATACGTCTCCCATCGAGTTTCTGGCTGAATTTCTGCCGAGAAACTCGGTCGTGTGTACGGGGCCTGTGATCCATCCAAAGTGTTGATATTTAGAAATCATGACACCATCTAATTTCTAAGGTAATTTAGCAACGTAGCAGCATTACCTGCATGTCGAATTTTCTTCTTGCGGCGTAGGCTAGGTGGACTTAAACTTCTTCTTTGTAATAATGGTGAGGACGTCTTTGGTTCCCGAGCAGGTGGCAGCATTGAAAAACTGTTCAGGCTTTGGGATTCAAAAGGCCTACATAAAATAGGGAAAAATGCAACGTAATAGCTGACATTCTGTTATTTGCACTACCTCAATAACAAAAAATGTGTTATATAGTTTGAAAAATACTGTGTGTCCTTAGTTCACCTTTAAAAAAATAAAATAAATATATCCTTACATGTTCAGAAGCATAAGAAATTTTATAGCCCAATGTCTCTGAAATGCAATATAAAAGTTGATATTTAGTCACTGGCAGACCAGCAGGAAATAGTGGATTTGTTCCCAGACTTATAAAATTGCAATTCTTTGCTGCAAGCGATCATAAGAAATTAATCTAATATCTGCTTGATACAAAGTGCAACAATTAGATAGATAGCTGTTCTAAATTCTAAAATCATCTACAGCTAATTTAACTCAATGTCTAAAATAGCTCTTCCTTTAATTAGATAATTACCAATATCATACTGGCATACGTTTTAGTTTTTTTTTTTTCCTGCTAATAAATGACACAACAAATCACCATTGTACTGTAAACCTTCTGCATGGGCAAGTTCAAACATTGGCCTCTAATTTATCACTCCCTCCCTAGATTATTTAGTATGCATATGCAGAAATGAACTACAATAAATAAATTAATTAATTTAGCATGGTATGCAATCTGATTTATTAGGAGTCTTTTTTAGCAGTCAGTGTTTGCTGGCTTGCTTCACACACCCAATAAGCTTACATTTTAAAGCAATAAATACTAGAGCGTTAAACATCTACTTAAACATCTATTAGGCCTCGTACACACGATAGGTTTAACAGAGGACAACGTTTTCATCGGTCAAAACTGATCGTGTGTGGGCCCCATAGGTTATTTAACCATCGGTTAAAAAGAAGCCAACTTGCTTTAAATTTAACCGATGGATTCCTAACCGATAGGTCAAAACCCATCGTTAGTAGGCACAACCATCAGTTAAAAATCCACGCATGCTCAGAATCAAGTCGACGCATGCTTGAAAGCATTGAACTTCGTTTTTTTCAGCACGTCGTTGTGTTTTACGTCACCATGTTCTGACACGATAGTTTTTTTAACGGATGGTGTGTAGGCGCAACGGACCATCAGTCAGCTTCATCGGTTAACAGATGAATACGGTCCATCAGACCGTTCTCATCGGATGGACTGATCGTGTGTACGCGGCTTTAGGGGCTCAACTGGTGAGATCTTTCAAGTAAACGTTTCAGGTCTGTATACCTACCCTGGCTATTGGGTAAGCCCACTATTCATGTATTTTATATTAAAATATTATATTATGTGAGAACACCTCAAGGTGAGTAAGAACACCCAAAACTCAAAGTGGGAGGCAGAGTCACAAATGATGGCAGAAAGGTCACAATCTCTAAGGTATATTTAGGAAACCAGCAGGTGACAGAGGCTATTCGACTCCAACTGTTACTGAAAACATATTTTTGGTAGAATACACCTATAGGAAAAACTATATTGTTACATTTTTCTTGATCCTGAGTTTATTTTTGCAAGGAAAAATTTATGTACGCTATGCCAGTGTTTCTCAACCTCAGTCCTCAAGTATCCCAAACGGGCCATGTTTTGGGAACTTCCCTTAGATAAAATAGCTTTTATCAATACCATGTCATTGATTTTGATTTCAAGCAGCTGTGCAAAGTAAAGGAAAACCTGAAAACATGGCCCGGCCCGTTGGAGGTACTTAAGAACTGAGTTTGAGAACCACTGCACTAGGCTATTGAAATTGTTAACCCTTTAAAGGGTTAGTTTTCTAATCTACGTTATAATATCTACATTCTTTCTATTATTTCACCATATTTTTCTCTTCAAAACATTAACCACCTGAGCTCCAAAATATTTTACCCCCTTCATGCGCTGCTCTACTTTAACTGTCATTTACGCAGTCATGCAACACTGTACATAAATGAAATTGTTATCTTTTATTCTTCAGACAAATAGAGCTTTCTTTAAATAGAGCTTTCTTTTGGTGGTATTTGATCAGCACTGGATTTTTTTTTTTTGCAATATAACAACAGAAAGACCAAAAAATTGTAACCCCCCTCTCCGGTATTTTATACTGTCTGTTACTGTATAAAACATACGTAATCAAAATAGAAAAAATCTAAGTTCTTCATAACTTGAGGCCAAAATGTATTCTGTAAATTTGGTAAAAAAACAAAAAAAAGAACAATAAGTGTATTTTAATTTGTTTATGTGAAAGTTTTAGCGTCTACAAACAATGGTTTATATACTGGAATTTATGAAGCTATGACATTATACTGGTAATGGCACTGTATAGCGACTTACAGTGGGACTGTGTTAGCGTGGCAGGCAATCTGATCAGTGTTAATACTGTACACTGTCACTGTACTGATGACACTGGCTGGCAAGGGGTCAGAGGTATACGAACAGAGATCGCAACTGCGACCCAGCCCCATGTTCGAGGGGGCCCATGTGGCCCCCTGTACACTTGGATAGTAGGGGCAGTGGGGGTGGCATATAGAGGAACTGATCCCCTATATTTTCCTCCTGGAAAATGAAGGAGATCTGTTCCTCTACATGCTGCCCCGCCACCTCTCCTATCCACCTTCTGCTGTGGCTCCAGTGTACTCCCCGGCCCCCCTAATCCCCAACAGTGCTGCTGGGCAGGGATGTACTCCCCTACCCCCTGCCGGCTGCTGCAGGGATGTATCAGGATGGAGAGTGGAATAATGACTTTGCCTTGTCTTAGTCTTAATGAATAGAATCTGAACCGATCACTGACTCATTCATAACTGAGGCATAGTAAACTGTATTTACTGTGCTTCAGTTTGTGAATTAATGGGCAGCTCTGTACAGAGATATTCCTGTTCATTGAGTCTGTGTTTCACCTTTGAGGTGTGTTTTGCCTCTGAAGTTTGACCTTTGAGACAGATAAAGGAGATTAAGGACACAGCCCTCAAACTACTTATCTCTTTTCTCTGTCCCAAAGGTGAAACATCAGAGGTCTGTTTAGACCCCTGATAGTTCACCAAAGCCCCCCAACAGGGCTCCTAAAAAATTGTAAAAAAAAAAAAACAAATACAATTCTAACATAAACAAATAAAATAAAATAATAAAAAGGAATAAAAAAACAAAAATAAAAAAAATTACCTACACCAGTGGCAGAACTATTAGGGTTCGCAAAGGTCACACCTGTGATTGGGCCCTGGCATTCTGCCACCATGGGGGGCCTCGGTCAGGGGTTATGCACTGGAGCCCTGAAGGTTCTAGAAGAGGTTAACATCTAGGGGCAATCAAAGGGTTAACTGGGTGCCTAACAATGTGTAATGTGTGTAATATGTGCTGTTTTTACTTTACTGTCTGTTTTTTCTCCCTGCTTTGTGGAGAGCAACACCAGCCAGATCGCTGTTCACAGTACACAGAGTCCTGTGTTTTTGTATGTGATTGGCCATAGCCGATCAGCTGACTTTAGCCAAAATCATTTGCTGAAATCAACTTCCAAACTTGCGCACGCCCCAAACCTGGAAGAAAGACCCCGACGTACAGGTACGTTGACCGGCCTGGAGCTCCTGCCAGCTGACAGTTCAATTACTGTTGGTGGGTGGCTAGCGGTTAAAGTAGATGTAAAAGCTAACTGGATGACATTCAGTTTGCTAAAGCACTGTGTATCAAAAATAATTGATATATTTTTGCTGTATCAACTATTGCTTTTGTCCTTCTTTAACCTTTGCATTTTTAACCTGTCTCCAATGTGGCCTGCGTGTCAGTGCTCACTTCAGGTTTCCTGATGGCGACAACAATGCAGAATGCTGAGTTTGGTCAAATTTGCATGTGTTTAGGGTGCCTAACCAGATTCTGAACGCACAGAATTCCGTTTATTCTTTACACAGCTTAACTGGCCGGAGATAAATGCAGGTAAATGCATTGTGAATGGCGCCAGTGAAAAATCATTACATTGAATTTATACAGTATGCGTTTAGAAATGTCCTTTACACACATATAAATGGAGGTTTGTCAGTGTGAATGAGGCGTACAGTTTCCATCTGAAGCAACTGTGTCAGGCCCAAACAGGAGAGCAACAGCAACAAAGCATTGTCATAATTGCCCGAGGAAAGACTACCATCATAGTTTCATAAGAAGAAGGTACTCACTCTGAAGCCTCGTACACAGGACTTTTTACTGCCGGGAAACTTTTTCCCCCTACACACGACAGGGTTTCCTGACAGGAAAACTGCCATGAGAGCTTTGGTCGGGAATTCCGGCAGTGTGTATGCTCCATCGCATTTCCCATAGGAAACTGGTTCTCTTATTTTCCCGGCAATTTTCCAGTCGGGAAAACTGCGATGGAGCATACACACGCCAGTTTTCCTAGCCAAAAGCTCTCATGGCAGTCGTGTGTACGAGGCTATAGTGTGTACAAACATTATAAATTGATGCATAATAAGAATCCAAGTTCTCTAAAGTTTTGGGAAACTGAAAAAGTGGAGAAACATTGGAGGGGTGGAAACTACATTAGACAACTCAGTAGAAGGGAATCATTTTGTATATTTCAGAGGGTAGTGATAAATGGGGAATACTCAGAATGGTCAGGGGTGGGTAGTGGGGTCCCCCAGAGATCTGTGCTGGGACCAATCCTGTTTAATTTGTTCATAAACGACCTGGAGGATGGGGTAAACAGTGCAATCTCTGTATTTGCGGACGATACTAAACTAAGCAGGGCAATAACTTCTCCGCAGGATGTGGAAACCTTGCAAAAAGATCTGAACAAATTATGGGGTGGGCAACTGCATGGCAAATGAGGTTCAATGTAGAAAATTTAAAATAATGCATTTGGGTGGCAAAAAATATGAATGCAAATTACGGTATACACTGGGAGAAGGACCTCTGAGGGAATCTAGGATGGAAAAGGACCTGGGGGTCCTAGTAGATAGGCTCAGCAATGGCATGCAATGCCAAGCTGCTGCTAACAAAGCAAACAGAATATTGGCATGCATTAAAAAGTTGATCAACTCCAGAGATAAAATGATAATTCTCCCACTCTACAAGACTTTTGGTCTGGCCGCACCTAGAGTATGCTGTCCAGTTCTGGGCATCAGTCTTCAGGAAGAATGTACTGGAAATGGAGCGAGTACAAAGAAGGGCAACAAAGCTAATAAAGGGTCTGGAGGATATTAGTTATAAGAAAAGGTTGCGAGCACTGAACTTATTCTCTCTGGAGAAGAGACGCCTGAGAGGGGATATGATTTCAATTTACAAATACCGTACTGGTGGCCCCGTAATAGGTATAAAACGTTTTCAAGAGTTTAACAAGACACGTGGCCACTCATTAAAATTGGAAGAAAAGAGGTTTAACCCTAAACTACGCAGAAGGTTCTTTACTGTAAGAGCAACAAGGATGTGGAATTCTCTTCCGAAGGCGGTGGTCTAAGTGGAGGGGGCATCGATGGCTTCAAGAAACTATTAGGTTAACAACCTGAACGACCGCAACATACATGGACATACAATGTAATACTGACATATAATCACACACATAGGTTGGACTTGATGAACTTGGGTCTTTTTTCAACCTTACCTACTAGGTAACTAGATGCCTGAGCTAATTGCAGATGGATTCCAGAAAGTAAATGCTGCATAAATCATCTGTTCTTATTCAAGATGGCCACGGCCAGAAATGCTAGGGGGTGTTTTTAAAAGTGACTTCTCAGTAAAATAAAGTATGGAGACATGGATGGATGGTGGATGAGTTTTCTTTGAATATTAACCACTTACACAAAACCGCCGTAGCTGTATTTTGAAATACCGGGGTTATGGGAGCAGATAGCTGCCATAACCCTGGTATTTTCACAATTGGCGGGTGGTCCTCTTAAAGATAAAAGTGGTCTCCGTGGCGGATTCGCCGCAAAATCACTTTTATCGGCGGCAGGAGAGGTGCCACTTACCGAAGCCGCCGGTATCGGAAGGGATGATCTAATCCTTTTCCCTGAGAGGCCTGGAGCCGAGTGAGGGAAAGATAACCCACCACTCGACTCCATAACATTGGATGACGGAAGCAACCTCAAACGTCACTTCTGCCCAATGGCCTTAAAGGTTGAAAAACAAAATAATTGAAAATAAAAAAATACTTTTTTTATTGCATTTAACTGTAAATGTGAGATCTGAGGTCTTTTTGACCCCAGATCTCATATTAATGAGGTCCGATCATGTTTACATTCCTTGTAATAGGAATTAAAGTGGTCCAAAACATTTCTTTTAAAGGGACAGTGTAAAAATAAAAAGTAAAATAAATAAAATAAAATAAAAATTGAAAGTGCCCCTCATGCGCAGAAGCAGACGCATATATAAGTCACACCTGCATATGTAAAGCGATATTCAAACCACACATGTGAGGTATCGCCACAATCGTTAGAGCTAGCGCAATCATTCTAGCAAAAGACCTCCTCTAACTCAAAACTGGTAACTAGGGGTATTTTTAAGGGTCAAAGTTTGTCGCCATTCCACGAGCAGGCGCAATTTTGAAGCAAAACATATCATGTTGGGCTGACTTTATCGTTTTAATTTTTTTTTTTTTTTTTTTAATTTTTTTTTCCCCAAAAATTTTGGGCTAGATTCAGCAACAAGATACGGCGGCGTATCTCCAGATACGCCGCCGTAATTTCAAATCTGCGCCGTCGTATCTTTACGCCGATTCTCAAAGGCAGATACGTTTAAAAAATAGGTTTCCTCCGCCGACGTAACTTGAATACGCCGGCGTATAATTGTGTGCAATTTTACGCTGGCCGCTAGGTGGCGCCTCCGTCGTTTTCGGCGTAGAATATGCAAATGACCTAGATACGCCAATTCACAAATTTACGTATGCCCGGCGCTATTTTTTTACGTCGTTTACATTAGGCTTTTTCAGCGTAAGGTTACTCCTGCTATTAGGAGGCGCACGCAATGTTAAGTATTGCCGTCCTTCCCGCGTCGAAATTAGAATTTTTTACGTCGTTTGCGTAAGTCGTTCGCGAATAGGGCTGGACGTAATTTACGCTCACGTTGAAACCAATACGTCATTGCGGCGTACTTTGGAGCAATGCACACTGGGATATGTACACGGACGGCGCATGCGCCGTTTGTAAAAAACGTCAATCACGTGGGTCACCAAGAATTTACATAAAACACGCCCCCTCATCCGCATTTGAATTACGCGCGCTTACGCCGGCCCTATTTACGCTACAGCGGCGTAGTGTAAATACGATACGCTACGCCGCCGTAACATTGCGCGCCCCTACCTGAATCTAGCCCTTTGTTTGTAAGAGCGCTGTGCAAATATGGTGTGACATAAAGTATTACAACGACCACCATTTTAGGGTGTCCAAAAAATATATATATAATGTTTGGCGGTCCTAAGTAATTTTCTAGCAAAAAAAAAAATTATTTTAATTTGTAAACAACAAGTTTGAATAATAGGCCAAGTCCTTAAGTGGTTAAAAATGAATTAAATAGCCTTTTTGGGTTTGTGGTGCTTGGCTGCAGTGTTGTTCCACTTTAAAGCTCAACTACAGCCAACACATTTTTAGTAGTTACAGCAATAGTTTCTTTTGAAAAAGGAAAGAAGGTTTAAATCAGATGAATAAGAGTTGACCATTTTAACTCCCGCAGCAGTATGGTGAGCATGTAAGTGATATTTCAATTATAGGACCAAAAGGGGCCACATATTACCTATGTGATGGATCCTTGGCTCCATTGTGGTACCAGTCTAACATTAAACATTCAACATGAAGTTTTTTGACCTTCTCCAGATTGGACCGTCCTTCATCAATCTCATTTATAAGGAGATTTATGTCTTCACTCTGCATATCAAAAAGGTTGTAGAAAGTAGAAGCAGGAATATTATGTCACAACAAGCAATCAATCACAAAGCATGTATTAAAAGATATGTCTTTAATGATATATTAAGATGTCTTTTCAATGTATTTTTAGACATGCATTTTAAAAAGAGATCAGCCATATGTATATGTTCTCAAGGTATTATTATTATTATTATAAAGGGTTTATAAGGTGCCAACAGTTAGCACAGTGTAGAGAGGGAGGAAAGTACAATAAAAATACAGTTCCTGGCACGTGGTGGAGGACCCGCCGTGAGTCGACAATAGGCCGCCAAGGTACGCTGCTCACCCTGACAATCTTGCCTGCCTCCCCCCCCCCCCCCCCCGTCTCTCCTGTCCCTTCTCCTCTTTACCTTTTTCCTTCTCGCTTCCCTCCCCGCCCTGTCCCCCCCTCCTCACCCCATTCCCTCCTTACATCCACCCCCTCTCTTTCCCTATTTCTTCTTTTCTTTACTCTTTCTTTTAGATCTCCAATTGGGTTACATATCACCGATAGCAGACATAGAGATGGAGCCACTGTGTAAGCCCACCTAGCTGGAATTTTGTATCTCCGCTCATCTTCTGTACTTGAACTGCTGCTATACTCTGTACTGAAATTTTTTTGAAAAATAAAAAATTGTTATTTGAAAAAAAAAAAAAATACAGTTCAACACAGTAGGGACAGGAGGGCCCTACTCGTTGAGCTTAAAGGAGTTGTAAAGGAAAAAAAAATCTATGCAATCTATGCAATAAGGTGAAAAAACATCTGATGACGCCGCCCCCCCCCCCCCCCCGAGCCCCCGTTTTTCTTACCTGACCCCTCGAAAGTCCTGCGCTCGGTCCCGAGATCCTCTTCGCCGCTCAGCCTGGCCACTGATTGGCTAGAGCGGATGGATTGTGAGCAGCGCAGCCATTGGTGGCGGCATCCAAATGGGACTGCCCCTTTATAGTGTCATCGTACGTGTTGTACGTCACTGCGTTTTGCTAGAGCATTTTTTTTCCGCGATCGTGTGTAGGCAAGGCCGGTTTAACAATAATCGGGTTGAAAAAAAATGTGTTTTTTCTAGACCATTAAAAATTAAATTTTTACATCCCGAAAAACGTTGTGTGTACGCGGCATAATAATTCAGATCATTTGGCTGCAAGTCATTAGATCGTCATAGGCATAGACAGCTTTAACTTACTTGTTTTCAGGTCCATTCCCCACCAACTGCTAACACCTGATATAAAGGAATTAAATGAACACCCCTTATTCAGAAAGGCAAAGTGCAATGTGCAACCATGGTAACCAATTAACTTTGATTTCAGCATAATGAAAATCCATTTGGATGTATGGGTGACTGCACTTTGTACAATGCATTCTGCCTTCTCAATAAGCCCATATTACTCTTTACACTGCTTTAGTAAATAAGTCTAATATACTGCTGAGGTTCATTATAATTTTTGTTCATGTTAACAACGGTGAAATCGCTGGTGCACAGTGACATTTTTGGGATAATTAATCATTTTCTTGTTTCTGACTTTTTTTAGTCCGTGGGTATTCATGTAGCTCTAGCTAAAAGACCAAATCTTTGAAAATTATACTAATTGTCCATTAGACTAGCCCTCAGGACGACAGACAGTTTGGGGGTTATTTACTAAAACTGAAGAGTGCAAAATCTGGTGCAGCTCTGCATAGAAACCAATCAGCTTCTAGGTTTTATTGCAAAGCTTATTTGAACAAGCTGAAGTTGGAAGCTGATTGGCTACCATTCACAGCTGCAATCTGATTCTGAGTGCTCCATTTTTGGTAATTGTATAGGTAACACACAGCAGTAAGTGGATGGGGACCACAGATATTCATATGTAATCAATATTTGACCACTCACTTAATCTCAATCACAATCACCTAATACTCAATCACATACAGCCATTATCAGAAATAATAATCGGACGCGATCATACAAAATTAGATCTCTGTCACACCATTTGGCCATGTTTCCTTAACATTCACTTAATGTTCATTATAGTCATATAGTGGTTGATGTATACATAAACAAAAGCAATCTCTGCATTCATTTTAATTCACTTCTAATGCCCTGTCTAAAGTAGGAATCCATCAATGACATTGCTACAGTTACCTATGTTCAATTTATATGCAGGAACCTACCACAAAAGGTTGTGGAGCATCAGGATCTTTTAGTTGACTCGTATAAGCATGGAAACGGCCACTGGTCTTGCTGGAGAGCTCATGCAAGAAGCTATTAGCCTCTGTATCATCACAGTTAAATGAGATCGTATGGATAGGAATGAGTCTGACCAGTTTGATGTGTTCAAGAATTGTCTCTGTAGGCTACAAATGTAAAATGTAGACAATAAAGATATCAGAGGTTAGCGTGTCTGTAATTTCAGAACTCTTCAATTACCACTGTTTAGTTAAAATGTTAAACTAAATTTCACCATATTAACTACATGATTAGATATTTCCAAAACCCACTTTGTATCCTACAGTTTTGGTAAACCATGTTTATTAACTAAATGTTAGGCAAATGGCTCAAAGACCTAATTTACATAAGAGTGGTAGCAAGCAGCAAGTGGCAGTAATTGTTTGAAAAACCTTATGTTAATATATCTAGATATGCACAGGTATACTTGATTTACTTATAACCTTATCATTCAATACTCAAAACAAAATGATTAGTCTTTGGCAGTGCTGCTTTAAGTTGCTGCGGTAAGACTAAAGGCCCGTACACATGACCGGATATTTCGACAACAATTGTCCGATGGATGTGTTTTGACGGATAATCCGACCGTCTGTATGCTCCATCGGACAATTGTTGTCGGAATTTCCGACAACAAATGTTGGATGTTCATGCTCTCAAAATGTCCGACAACAAATGTGTTCCAACAAATTTGTCGGACTAAAATCCAAAGTACAAACACACATGTTCCAAACCAATGCTAACCATAAGACAACATTAGCAGAAGTTGCTCAAAGGGTGGAGCTAAAGAGCAGAAAAACCACGTAGTTTTGTGAATGTCGGCTAAAAAAGTTCTGCCGTCTATATGCACAGCCAACGCCCCTTCGGACAAAAATCCACAGATTTGTCCAATGGAAGTCCGATCGTGTGTATGAGGCTTCAGATGTTTAAGCTTTTGAATGGTCATATTATATTTCTATTTTTTCTCCCATTACCTGATCAGGACGTCCATCTGTAAGTAAATAAATTGCCTGGGTATTACTATCAGACAGAGCAAGCTGGAGAGCCTTCAGGGTATTTGTCGAGCTGCCAACCTTTTAAGACAAACAAAACTAAAATTAATATATACATCACACTTGTAACATGAAAATACAAAAAGTTTTAACTTTGGCAAAAGTAGCACTCTTTTTGAGGGCATATTACTCTGAATCCCTATGTGACTCTTGGTTACGTGTAACATTAGCTGAAAATTGATTTCAGAAGTTTTGAAACATTAACATTTATAAATGATGTCTTTCACCAAGACAGGTCTTTAATGTATTTGGTTTTTGTTCTACAAAGCTTCTAATCAATTCAAACAAGGTGCGCATGCCCACACACTGAAACCTTTGGTTTCTCTGGTAGCCATGTGATATGGAGCTTCTTTCCTCATAATGGCTGTGAACCAGCATATCTTTGAGGCTGCTCCCTTTTCTATAAGTAATCTGGGGTCTTAATGGTAAGGCGCCTGATAAATACTTACCATCCTGTAGATTGTGCCAGTATCTTTTTATGATGTTATAAATCTGGCTTGATTGTCTACAATATGTGCCTATTATTCTCATTCTCCCTGAGTCTTCCTTATCTTTATTTTGGGGTTCAACAGCTGTGTTCTTGTTATGTCCTTCACTTTTTATAGGATCTCTCCAGATACCACAACTTATATCCTCTTTTGCTAAAATGATTGAACAGTTGCAAATTTTATGTCCTGAATGCCTCCTCTGAAGAGAATTTCCTTCTTGCTCGCATGAACTGCCCAGTAAGTAAGGTGGCTGGGGGTTTTGATCAGTCCATTTGAATTTCTATGCTCCCTAAATCAGGCACAGGAGTGTTAGTACACTGCAGCATTGGACAGTCCTTTGGGTCCAGAAAATATATGAGCAATAGGGAGTTTTTTTCATGAGTGCCTTTGAATAGGAAAGGTTTTTTTCAGTGATAGCACAATTCTGATACCTCCTCATATACTCCCTCTAATTGCTACAGTGTAGATAAAGACAAACAGACTTAGAGGAATTTTTTTAATGCACCCATCCCTATAAGTGAAAACACATATCCAACAAATTAACTAAATTAACCTAATAAAGTCTTAATATTCCTTAGGCATCGTCCCTAGGTTTTTTGGTGTGTGGGCATGCACACCTTGTTTGAATTGATTAGTATTACCAATAGGAGGGACAAAAAATTCAGATATAAGAGGAAATTGTTTAATTGAGATTCTACAAACCTTCTTAAGGCTCGTACACGCGATCGGATTTTCCAACGGAAATTGTGTGATGGCAGGCTGTTGTCGGAAAATCCAACCGTTTTTATGCTCCATCAGAGAATTGTTGTCGGATGTTGGATAGTATGCTTTAAAATTTTCCGACAACAAATGTGTGACAAACTCCAAAGTACAAACACGCATTGTCAGAAGCAATGCTCACTTTAACACAACATTAGCAGAAGTTGCCCAAAGGGTGGCGCTAAAGAGCTGAAAAAACACGTAGTTTTGTGTTTGTTGGCTGACAATTATTTGCCATTTGTATGCAATACAAGTTGACAGCCAACGCCCTTCCGACAAAAGACCTATGCTTTGTCCAATGAAAATCCTATCGTGTGTACAAGGCTTAAAGCGGATCTCTGCCGGAAAAAAAAACATTAAAAGCCAGCAGCTACAAATACTGTAGCTGCTGACTTTTAATATTAGGGCACTTACCTGTCCTGGAGTCCAGCGACGTCGGCAACAGAGGACGAGCAACGGCTCGTCACTCTACTGCCCCCACCGCCATCTTCGTTGAGGGAATCAGCAAGTGAAGCCCTCCGGCTTCACTGCCCGATTCTCTAAGGCGTGTGCGCCGTGCTCACTGCTCCTCGTTGTGTTCTGGGAGCCGAGTGATTCCCAGAACACAGCGGGCGGAACAAAGTGGCGTACTCCCCGCAGAGTCCCCGCAGAGAGGACTCACGGAAGTGGGTGTAAATACCTGTCTTTGACAGGTATCTGCACCCCCCTCCCTCCTGAAAGGTGTCAAATGTGACACCGGAGGGGGGGGGGGGGGTTCCAATGAGCGGAAGTTCCACTATAGGGTGGAGCTCCGCTTTAAGGCTTTATGTTGGAAAATGTAAAATGTGCTTTATCCAAGGTTTTGTTACATGGCTGACTATCAGTGGCAAATTATGGCATTAGGATTTGATTAACTAAGGTAAAGTACATCTGTGTTGACTAATTGGATGTTCAAAGTGAGGGCTCTCCTTTTATTCAGTGCACTTTACACTTTAATACTGAAATACTGTATAGACCCCTTTTTTCTTGGCCAAGTGACACTCATCAAACAGCAAGAAAGCAGCACCATACAAAAAGTTATCTGCCATTAACTTATGGAACAATTTTTCCAGAAAATGTCCGAACCATTTATTATATTCTGTAGATGTTAAACCCTGGCTTTATTACATTACTAAGGAAAAACGTGTTCAAATGTTAGTATGTAAGATACAATCAAAATTCTGATAATCTGCTGTCCTTCTGTAACTTCTGACTATGAAAGCCTCAGAGAGAATACCAAGATATGATGGAGTACATTGGTTTAATATTCATAGCTTTTTGTTATTCTGCTTGTAATATGCAAGGTCAGGTAACTGGCAGCCTCTAAATATCAATGAATGAGCAAAGTGTTTTGTCTGTCATATTTTCAGAAAGATAATGTCCGCCTGACCAGTCTGCTTTTTAGGTGGGGTTAAATGGACCACTGTGTGCAGCCTGCCAAAGAACACCTGTTTTACAGATTTTCTAAAACATTAAACATTGTTCCTTTGTATTTCAATATTAAATGCTTCTTTGGAGAATTCTTAAAAGATATACAAAGACTATGAGAACTGCACATCTAGTTCTGCTGGTATGAAATTAATGCTAAGGTTTATATACTGGACAAGTGCAGAACCCTTTAAACTAGCACATAAATTATAGTACATCTCTATATGTACTACAAAAAAAGAAATCAGATCTTTAAAATTATTTTAAAAATTATGTATTAAAGCATACAGAAAAAATTACCAGCGAGAGCCATGGTGTAGTATCAGCTCAACTGACCAGGCTTTGTATGCATGCATTTTGGCTATTTTATTATTCACATAATATTGTACATATTATTAATAAATCAAGGATTAAAGATTCTTTTATGATGTCTAGCGAATGGAGAGCCCATTCAGATGAAAGAAAAAAAAAGGATTTTTACACTGTAAAATAGTTTTCTTGGAATCTTTTGAGGGGAACAGGACATCTTTCACAGTTGGGTTGTGCTGCCACCTACAGGTAGGCTTACCCAGGATGACCCCTCCTACTATCAGCATGCCTTGGTTAGCATGATTATAAACACAGAGGGGTGGGATCCATGTCGCTCAATGGACTCCACAAAAAAGGATTTAATGATGAGTACAAAAATCCTCATTTCTTTCTCATCCATTGAGGGTCACAGGGAGACTTTCACCTTTGGGGCATTAAAAAAGCAGCCCAACGAGGGGTGGACAACACAGAAAACAAATAAAATCAAACCCATGAAAATAACAAATAATTGGGGACTGCCTTAAGCTTATGGAGTCAACTGAAGGTTGCTACAGCCTCTAGTTCAGACTATCGCCTTCGGGAGGTGATGGTTACAAGGATTGCCACCTTGAGCCTAAAAGTAGAGAGTGGAATGTTTCTAATGGGTTCAGATAGTGGTTTCTGAAGTGAGAGAACCAGATTCAGGTCCCACAGAATCACAGGGTATTAAACATGATGATCTATATGGAAAACTCCCTGTATAAATGTTTTAATCAAGAAGGGAGAGGGCAATGGTCTCTGAACAAGAGAAAAAGAACAGAAACCTTTATAAAGTGCTGAGAGCTAAACATCAGTCCAGGCCCAGCTGTAGGAAGAAGAAGAAACTCTTGGGGAAGAAGCCCTAACACTCGCAGCAAGTGAAGTAAGCCTTCCATGTTTGATGATAGGAAGTAGACTTTATAGCTTTTATCACTATAAAGTACACTGATTTCGAGAAACTCCTGCCTCTCAAAACCTGGGCACCAACAACAATGCTGTTAGCTAGTAACCATGAAACAGGATGGTAAATTAGTCCTTGAAACAGAAGAACAATCTGGTAAAGGCAATGGAGAGTCCACCAGCATTCTTACCACATCAGTGTACCATATACATATATGCCAGTCAAGACCAAAGAGGATTACTGGTATGCCCTTCAACTTGATCCTGAGAAGCAAATGAGAAAGACATTTTAGGGGAGGAAAGATATACATTAGATGGAGTGACCAGAGCATCCACCCACCTTACAGAGGTTAGGGCCAAAAGTAATACTACCCTATGGGTGAGAACAAAGGGAGGAATGTCTCTAATGGATTTAAATGGTTTCTGTATCACAGAGGGAACCAGATCCCGATGCCTCTATATCACAGGGGAATGAACAGAGGAAGCTACATGGGAGACTCACTGTACTAAATAAAGACATGATACCACTGCCGGTACCCAAGCGTCAGAGATGCAGGCTGTCCAAGTACAAAGGTTAACAATATGCATCTTCATGCAGAGGAACGCATGTCTAAGGATGGGAGATTTTGAGTGCCAGACCTTGCACCCAGACTGGGAACCAGGCATAGAAGGTCTCTACAAGAAAATGGAGAAACAAAAGGAAGGTTTCTTACCATTCAGAGAGAGGACTTAACATTCTATGCCTTAGGCTTTTTCCACTGAGGAAGGTGAATTCTCTTGCTCCCTGTAGCCTCCTAGATAAATGGTATCTAGAACTGAATTGAAGAGACATCCTTTGAAGACAATGCAGCACAAATGCTTCAAATACAAGAATGCCGATGTCCAGCACCTTAACCAAGGGGCCCACGCATGTGGGGAATCATGCAATAGCAAAAAATTACAGCCATTTGTCCAATCAGTAGAGGATAGATTGCTTTAAAGTAAAATTCTGGGATAACTCTAATTACACTTAAAACTGTCCTCTCATCTCTCCTAACACCTATGCGTACTAAGCTGTATAAAAAAGATCTGTATACCTGTGTAAGCCAGCTGCAATAAAGAGGAGAGAGAACTCAATAATGACTAGTAATGCCTGGGAGTGTGACGTTGCCGGTCCCCAGTTCTGCATACCAGAGATAGAAGTAAAGACCAAACAAATCCCCTAAGTGCCCACATGTACTACATTACCAAAGGCAATGAGGACATGTGGCATAGAGTTCAGAAGCAAAAGGGGAAAGCATGCACTGTGTTGAGAAAACATCTGTGTCTAGGTAGGCGATGTTGCTTCGGAACAACTTCACACAATCCACACAAACTTTGCAGTTGCTCAGAAGAGGTTTTTAAACCAGATGCTCTGACTGTGGTCTGTTACACTCAGTGTAGTCTGCATTAGTATGGATTCTCTATTCTCTAAGCCCAGAAAAACTGTATTGTAACATGTGACGGCTGTTCAACCATAATGTGTCCGACAAACAAAATCTACCAAATAAATCAAACTATTGGAAGCTGGGCAAACCTATAACTGCTGTAAAACTGTGATGAGAGACTACAGCCATATCACTGAGCCACAGAGACCAGTTCTTGATTCAATAATGTATAGCATACAGTACGCAAAATTCCACGCATTCATAAATGATCCTGCATGTTCATGTGCACATTCGATCTCTAGAATAAAGTTGTGTGATCAATAGTTAGGAAGAAGGAGGATGGTGGAAAAATAAAAACTTCCCCTAGTAAGCTCAAGCAGTAAAAAATAGGAGGTCCCCCATTTGGCCAACTTGTAACGTACATAAGGTGCAAGCAAGGTTAGAAACAAAAGGAGAAATCTGAACTCCTTACCAAATGGTCAGTCAGCTACAGTTGTTTGTGAAACAAATATCTCCATTACCAAGCAAAGGAAACCATAACACTTTATATGTCTGCTAGATACACACGGCAATTACGGCAGTTAATAAGCAAGGGGCAAGAAAACTGCCTCAGCTTCAATAACTAAAACCAAGAACACCATAAGGACATCAGCAAAAAACATGATGGTCGTGAGTAGGGTTATCCTGTACTGGCCAACTTTTTTTCAGTGCCAGTGTCCATTTTTCTTGTAGGTGACAGTATAATCTGTCAATGTAAGAATTTCTGTGTCCTTCTAGGGACAAGAAAAGTATTTGTTGAAAACGATAAGGTTTTATTTAGGGATTCAAAAATAAAAACATTTTTTTTTCGTTTTATGTAGAACAGGGACTTGTTAACACACAGGTCACCTTTTAGAAATTTCCACTTCACAACAGGAAGCGAAGTGAAATCTCTCCAAAGTAAGGGAAAATTCCCTCTTAAACAGTTGTCCCTGGCACAGGTGGCTCCTTCAGAAGATTTTTATTATGTTGTTACTCTTGCTAGTCTTCTATAATTTTGGATTTTCCACTACTGTCCATAGTGCTATCCACTGACAATGGTCACTACGACAAAGAGAGAAAATGAAATCTCCCAAGCAATGGCAAGAATAGCAATAAAAACCTGACAGAGTTTTAACACTTTTGCACTATCCAGAATTAAATAATTTTTGATATAATTAATTTTTTTAACAGTATCTTAAACAAAGTCGAGTTCATCTGTTTCCCTGTGCCTCTTTTCCTAACAGGGGGGTCCAGAAGTTTTACCTCACTGTGCTACAAGTATTTCAAGTTCTGAATGCGCAACTGAGTTTATTCATAAAATATCTACATTACCTGCAATTCCTTAATCCAGTGGGATGCTTCCTTCAGATTTTCTTCATTAACCTCTGCTAGCTTTGTTCTCCAAGCCTCTACTTTGGAATCAAACTTTACAAAGTTGAACATCTTTTTGTGTTTAAGTTGCTCCTGTTAACAACAATTTGCCAAGAATATAATTCTAAAATATGGAAGCGTTTTTAGCTATAAAGTAGGTAATAGATGTGACTTAAAAGGGTATGCTTTTAAAGAGGAATTCCAAGTATCGATATTTTATACATGGATACATTGGTCCAGTTTGGACCAAAGTAACTATGTATATACCATATCTGGTCAATGGCCTTGGAACCTGGAAGTAGATACTGCTACTCCAGTGATCTCCACTTGCTTCCAGGTCCCGTGCAGAGTGGCTGGCCTGTTACATTATGAAGACAGGAGGTCGATGTGGGCGCCATTAAGAGAATGCTTTGCATTTTCTAAATTAATGCAAAGTGAAATAAACCTAAAACTTGAATGAAAAAAAAAAAATTAATGCAAAGCTTTGTCTGATTGGATAAGGTAGAGTTGGGGTGGTGATATCACAATCTCCACCTTGTCCAATCAGAGAATACTTTACATTATTTAAAAAAATGCAAAGCATTCTCTGAATGGCACCTGTGCCGAGCAGCCGACCTCTTGTGCTCAGAATTCAATAGGCATCCTCAAGGTATAGTATATACAAAGTTATGTTCGTCCAAGCTATATGTAAAACTATACCAAACTTAGAATTCATTTTTAATACCTTGGCAGCAATTCAAAGCAAAAGCCATAGACCACCAATCCCTACTGCCTGTCCATTGATAAACTAATTTTCCAGGTTTAGTACACAAACTTTAAACACAGGCAAATAAAGGATACCGTTTGAAAAAAATAAAAAAAGAATTTACATAGCAAATGTTCTTTTATTATGCACAAAATCGTGTTTTGTGGAATATTTTATAATACAATCCACTCCTGTGCAGGGGCGGACTGACAACTCATGGGGCCCCTGGGCAATAGAGGATTATGGGGCACCCGGAAAATAGGAGATTATGGGGCCCCCGGGCAATAGGAGATTATGGGGCCACACAGTATACATGCACACACACACAGACACACAACATACACACACAGTATACATACACACAGAATACACATACAGACACACAGTATGCATACACAATACACATACACACACTCAGAAGGTACTGGAGAGGCAGGGCAGCTATAATCTTGGGATTTTTAGACCAAAAGGATGTCGGTAAGGGACATTTCAGGGACAGATGTAAAAAAACACAGATTTTTACATACTTTCCCTGGTTTTACTGAGGCCGGCAACCCTGATGGGGCCCCCTAGTGGCATGGGGCCCTCGGGCAGTGCCCAAATGGCCAGTCCGCCCCTGCTCCTGTGACATCATTCTGAACTATGGTTATAGATCAATCAACTGTATCAGAAGGGTCTACATCCTAGCTGAGTTTAGATACAAGCATGGAGAGGTCAAGCCAAATTACTGACTACAAATACAATACAAATACAGGCAGCTCTAGGCACATGAATGATGAAGCATGGATAATGTATAAGTGAAGCCAATGTTACTGTTTATAAAGGTCATTCTTCACTGCATTTAGCCAATATATATAAATCAGCATCTGTTGTTTTCCCATGTACGTGTCTGTGATATTGAGAGACACTGTGCTTTACCTGCATAAGCTGAAATATTTTTTCCTTCACCAAAAACAGCTTGTCCTTCATGGAATGGGAAGTGTCAATGAGAATACAGACTTGCTCCTCAAGTATGGTTCCAAACAGCTCTCTACTTCCTTTCTGAAGCCACTTTACTCTAATAATAAAAAAATATTTAAAAAAACGTTGTGATAAAACAAAGTGCATTTACAGGGTACATCCTATAAGTATATTTATATCCGTCCCTGACACCAAATGGTCTAATGTCCCCTTCGTAATGAATTTCACACAAATACACACACAGATATGGCACAGTCTTGATGGAAACTAATTCATTGACCAGTGTGGCTTTGCATTCTCAGTGAAACTGCAGCACCCAGATAAATCCTGTGCAAACATAACAGACCTTATAAACCATGCCCTTGATGGGAAATGAATTTGAATTTAAAGGGTCACTGACATGTAGGGCTCAGATTCTTGTTTTGATAGATGTTGAAGTGGTAAACCACATACTGTTTTTTTATTACTCATGAAAAGACTACTGTATGTACCTGCCACAGATTCTAGAGGAGTAGGATCATCTGAAGTTGGGCAGGAACAGAGCCAGGCACTGTAGCAAGGGGATCTCACCACTGGAGCCAACCAAAAGAACCAGCAATCTAGTGGGGGATTCAATCTAAGATTTTTTAGCTAAAAGTAAAGTATCCGCTTTAATTAGACTCACCCATTAAAGTGCACCTATGCCCAGGCTATGGATTAAAGCATTTACATAATCTTAACAAGCAGTACAATAGCTTAAAAAACAGCAATCCATGACCTCTCTAGCTGCTTGTACTGTGAAGTAATGCACTTGTAACTATCGAAAAAGATTACAACAAACACTTTATAAAGTAACTCTACTTTTGTTGAGAAGACACTTTCCCCCCTGGGTGATCTATGTAGGGATTTTAACAAACTTTGCAGCAGATTCCTACCTTTTGTTATTCTGAATGAATACCTGTGTGTTTGTCTGTGTCCATGTTCACAGTGAATCTGCATGGGAGTGGTTTTATAATAATTAGTCAGCTGCTGCACTGCTGCACCTGCAGGGTTCTAATGTGGAAAGTGGCAGGGACTGCGTGGCTTTAGATGTGATTTCCCTTTGAGAGTAATGTAGTAATTCAGTAATTCACATGGTGGTCCTAGAACTATATATACATCATAAAATGTCAGCCATAGTTCACGGACCCCCTAGCCACCTCTGTTGATACCCTATGGTCCCACGGGACCCTGCTTTAAAAAAATGCTTTGTTCCTTAAAACAAAAGGCAAAACTTTTTTTTTTTTTTTTAACATAGCGCAGAGGGAGTTGAACACGCCTGTCAAGTTTTTATTGCTGTGTGCTCCCTCTCTATTTGTCCTGTTTACCATTATCACTGAAAGTGGAAATAATGTAAAAGAAAATCCAGAACAGGAATAGAGGGGAAATCATCATATGGGGACACTAGTTCTGGTGACCCTGGTGACAACTTTAGAAGGATTTTGTCTCGTTTTCTGTAGTGGCTATGAGACAAGAAGTGAGGTGAAATCTCCCTAATGAGATGGTAAAAATAAACTTTACTTGGTCATAACGCTCCCTAACGCTATTAAGAAAAGAGCATATGTAATGCCGCGTACACACGATCGGTTTGTCTGATGAAAAACGGTCTGATGGACCGTTTTCACCAGACTAACCGATCGTGTATGGGCCCCATAGTTTTTTTAAAAATCGGTTAAAAAAATAGGATCTTGTTTTAAACTTATCTGATGGTTAACTAACCGATAGAAATCATGCTCATGCTCTAAATTAGGGGACGGGAGCGCTCGTTCTGGTAAAACTAGCGCTCATTATGGAGATAGCACATTCATCACGCTGTAACAGACAGAAAAGCGCGAATCGTCTTTTACTAACACGAAATCAGCTAAAGCAGCCCCAAGGGTGGCACCATTGGATTTGAACTTCCCCTTTATAGTGCCGTCGTACGTGGTTTACGTGACCGCATTCTGACACGATCGTTTTTTTTTAACCGATGGTGTGTAGGCACGACTGATCATCAGTCAGCTTCATTGAATAACCGATGGAAAAATCCATCAGACCGTTCTCATCGGATGGACCGATCGTGTGTACAGGGCATAAGAGCCTTGAAATGTTGCCAATTTGTAAATAACTATTAACTCTATCTTGCGCATGCGAAGCCTTGAAGATACCTGATCCCTGAGGAGGACAGGTTTGTGCTTGCACACCTGGCCATATTATAAAGTCTGTGATCAGCATTAGTCAAGAGCGAGAATACATTGCGCAAAGTTATGTTTTAAGCTATTTAGAACATCAGGGTGGTGGTTTCCTTACCGTTTACTAATAGTTTTACATTAACACTGATGCAAGAAAATAAATTCATTTAAACAGCATATTATAAAAACCAGTTCAGTTTCTAAAAAAAAAAGTTTTGTACTTTCCCTTTGTTTTAATGTTCTGCATGGTGAAGTGTAATAAAAAAATATCCTAATAATTAAAAACACACACTTACACACCTTCTCCAGCACATGTTCACACACATGCTGTCATTAGATATCATTTAAGTCTATAAATTAGATTTTTTTTTATAGAGTTCTGTTATGTCACCTTCTTTCCATCTTGTCCAGTGCAGTTTTAATTTTTTCTTCATACCATCTGTACTTCTCCTTACTGATATGCACATGCACCACAGAACCATCTTTCCAAAGTATATGGACAAACTGGTCACAGTACTTGGCATTTATCAGTTTCATGTTGTTTTCCTGTAGATTCAGATATACCGGATTACTTACATAGACTTAAGTTATGCCTTATATTATGTTGTCCATCATTATTTTTTTATTTTTTTACAGTACTGTATTTTCCGGCGTATAAGACGACTTTTTGGATGCAAAAAAATGCATCCAAAGTCGGGGGTCATCTTATACGCCGGTGACAGTCTCCGTGCTGCGAGCGTCCATGATTTAAAAGCCGCTCCTTCTTCTCAGCGTGTCCTGTGATAGGCGGAACACAAATCTTCCCACCAGCGCCTCTGTTCTGTGTTCCTCCTATCACAGATGCCTTCTCATCCTCGGACGAGAGGACATCCGTGATAGGCGGAACACAGAACAGAGGCGCTGCTGGGAAAATTTGTGTTCTGCCTATCACAGGAAACGCTGAGAAGAAGGCGCGGCTTTCAAATCATGGACTTTTGCAGCACGGAGACTGTCACTGGCCTGGAAACAAATCAGCAAAACGTGAGTGATGGCACTGTTGGCACAGTGGGGGAAAGTGATGGCACAGTGGGGGCAAGTGATGGCACAGTGTAGGCAAGTGATGGCACAGTGGGGGCAAGTGATGGCACAGTGGGGGCAAGTGATGGCACAGTGTAGGCACAGTGGGGGCAAGTGATGGCACAGTGGGGGCAAGTGATGGCACAGTGGGGGCATGTAATGTAATGGCACAGTGAGGCATGTAATGTAATGGCACAGTCAGATTTGAAAAAAGCCTGTTCCTGTCAGCGGTTCCGGCTACCCCTCAGCTTCCAGAAAGACTAGTAGGAAGGGGGTAGTCTTATATGTCGAGTATATCCCAAAACCGAAATTTTTCCTGGAAAATTAGGGGGTCGTCTTATACGCCCAGTCGTCTTATACACCGGCAAATCCGGTATTATTTTCCTAAATTCATCTTTAGTTAAAGTACCCATTTCTAAGAGAACAATAGTAATGCTGTTGCTGATTTACTTTTAAAAATGCAAGATTACTGAATGTTCTGGTTACTCCCTGGCTTTACAAAATCTCTAAAGAAAAATTGCAGCAGTTATACAGTGTAGATCAGGGGTCTCAAACTGGCGGCCCTCCAGCTGTTGTAAAACTACAAGTCCCATCATGCCTCTGCCATAGGGAGCGTACAAACAGGTCCGTCTGACATTTGTTGCCAAAAAGTCAGATCATGTGTATGGGCCCTTAAATTGTCCTTTTGGTGCTGGAACACCTGCATTTGATCAGCTGCTGCAGCCAATGGCAGTGTATTTTGACAGGGGAGGCGTCCTACCGTCAGAATACAATAGCGCAGCAAGCGAGATTCCTGCATCCACCTTGCTTGTGTGGATGCAGAAATCTGTGAGGTTGCTTTTTTCTGTTCAGCCCAATGGTTAAACGAAAAAAAAAAACTAGGCAATGACAGGGGGACTGTGTATCACCAGAACAAACCGGGCAGTTCTTGCAGCCACTGGCTGAGAGCACTGATCTAATGCCAGTCTTCCTCCATGCCCTCATCTGATGCACCATCTGATGCTGGTTTTCCTCCATGCCCGTTCAACAGAAGCCATACTTTAGGCTGGCTTCCTTTAGACGGGCTGTTGTATACACTGGTTGAATGTAAGGCAGTTTCTGTTTAACTGGCCGATGCGGGACGATATTCGGCCCCTGTGTACCAGCCTTTAGAAAGAACCTCTTGCAGGGGCTAAATCAAGTGCGTGGACCAGAGAACCAAGGTACATATATTACACTATGGGGTCACAAGTGGATCTGAGGGCCCGGTGTTACTACAACCTACTTTAAAAAGTTGAAGAAAAAATAACAAGACTCACTGCATCTGTTTGCACAGACTCATCCTCGGGTTTGGTCTTTATATCCACAACACCATCACTATGGCGAAAGGCACAATCTGCTAGGGCATCATAAAAGAGGAGCTTCTGTGGCTTCAAGCCAAACTTTTTCAACCATTCTTCTGAGCTTACACTGTCCTCAGCAGTCTCTTCTGATACAGGATAGTTGTTGGTATCTATATAAACATAGAGGAATTATAGAGTCTGTGAAGAAAGGTTCCAATGCATCATAACTACAACATACAATATTACAATACTATACAACATTGCTGGAATAATGTCATTGTTGCTGGAAACCCAATATTATTGTATATTACAAAAGGAATTAAATTTTTTTTTTAGTTGCTTAAAAACCATGTGTTATATGTTTAGCTTTCTAAACATGTAATTACCGGTATGTTATAAAGACACACAAATTTAGGCTGAAAAGTTGAAATAATATTTTTCACTGTATGCTTCCTTTTTTTGTATTATGGTCACTATGGCATATCTATAGTTTCGGAATAATAATTGAAGAAATAACAAGTTTGACAAGTGTGAATCTGTAAAAGTTTACGTAGCCTTTTGGAGAGTGAGTGACCTCTACAGGTTGTTCAGTGTTAGGCCTTGTACATACGGCCAGACATGTCCGATGAAAACGGTCCGCAGACTGTTTTCATCGGACATGTCTGCTGGGAGGTTTTGGTCTGATATGTGTACACACCATCAGACCAAAATCCCTGCGGACAGAGAACGCGGTGACGTATACGACACCGACGTTCTCTGACGCGGAAGTTCAATGCTTCCACGCATGCGTCGAATCAATTCGACGCATGCGCGGGATTTCGGGCCGCTGGTTATACGTCATAACCAGCGGACATGTCCGATGAGTCATACTGACCATCAGACATGTCCGACGGACATGGTTCCAGCGGACAAGTTTCTTAGCATGCTAAGAAACTTTTGTCCGCTGGAAACCTGTCCGCTAGCCCAGGAATCCGGTCCGGTAGGCCCTACACACGGTCGGACATGTCCGCGGAAACTGGTCCGTGGATCGGTTTCAGCAGACATGTTCGGTCATGTGTACGAGGCCTCAGATTACAACCTGTATCATGATAATGACATTTTAGCCATACAATGAGTGAATATTACTATGTAATTCTAGCAGTGATATTATTGTGTACTGTACTCTCATTTGGGGCCATTGATAATGTGTATAATCTGTGTACCCAGTAAGGAAGACTTTTTTACTGCAATGCAAATGAATAAACACATAAATAAAAATGCACTGGAAGTTCCAATGATGCAGTAAAAGTATCCAGATGATCAGGTACAACAGAAATTAGCAGCACTAAGGAGTGGAGTACATTAATACATAAATAAATACTGATGATGTCCTATATAAAATACCACTCATATATACACATACACACACACACACAGACCCACGCACTCAAAAGTACAAAGAAATCTGCAGTAGTTTACAAAGTAAAGAGTGTCTCAAATGAGTCCATTCCATAGTCGCAAAAGCATACACATATTCAAGGGGGAATTTATTGAAGATCTAATTACTCCATCATTATGCATTTGAAAAGGAAAATTTAAGCTGGCATACACAGGTGGGGCATACATACTGCCAACCTCCCAACTTTTTGAGATGGGAATGAGGAACACCTATCAGCAAAAGTAGGCAGGCACAGGACACACCCTTTGCCATGCCCCCTAAAGGAGAATTGTACAAAAGAATACAAGATTGGTTAAACCCACAAGGGCTTTTTTTACCACTACTATTCCTTTATATTGGCTTTTGGAATTAAAAAATGCAGCAATTTAGAAATAAGATGAAAGGTTTAGCGCTGGAAAACACTATTTGATAGAGAAAACGTGCATTTTATATACAAATATACAGACCAGACCAAAATGAGGGACAAATGAGGAGGAATGAGGGTCAGAGGGACATTGCTTCAAATCAGGGACAGTTCCTTTGAAATCAGGGACAGTTGGGAGCATAGAAATGACCTATATCTACTATCCCTAGAGGAACACAAAAGCCTAGAAGTACAGAACAAGATGACATTACTAATCAGTAAATCAGAGTGTATTATTTGACTATCAGGCCTCATGCACACTGGGCAGTAAAAAGGCCACTTTAGGAGCATTTGAGTTTTTTTTTCCTGCCTCTAAACGTCCCTCAGTGTTAGCCTATGTACTTTTGCACATTATAGGCATTTACAGGCATTTAGTGGCAGGGGTGTTTAGAGGGAGAAAAAAAACACTAGCAGCGTGTTCAGGAGCAGTAGCATTTTGGCAGAAATTCACATTTGTGCTTGAGCCTTAATTAATTTTTAATGGCCTGAATAAATTATTATTCAGGCCAATGAAATTAATTAACCTCCAAGCACTTGACACGCCTTAATGCGTTTAAAAAAACGTGGCTTTAGGCACAATTTTGATGCTGCTTTTCCATTGCCAGAAGAAAGGCATTTAGGAGAGCTGAGAAAATGCCCAATGTGCATGAGATGTGAGATGTGCATGAGACCTTACAATGGCCATAACGTTTAAAAAGAGGCACATTTAATCACTTCCAAGCCAGCTGCAGGCATCACCCCAGTATAGTTTTCTAGAGCCAGCGGTCAGCTCTCTTGTAAAAGCAATCCTAGTGGCTAACCAGCCACTGGATTGCTTTTACAAGCAGTGGGATGGGACAACCCCATCTCCCCCACTGCTTTACGCGGTTTGCTCGAGCTCTCCCGACCCACCGGGAGACCCAAACGACCAGCCAGTGCATTCCCCTAGCTGTTTCGAAAGCCGCAAAAAGCCGGGATCGGCTTTGTTCAGCTCTCCGCTATGAAAACCAGGAAGTGGTGACCTAACATTACTTCTGTTTTACCCCAGATGTCAACTGCGCCATTTAAAGAAAATCAAAAGCATTCAAAAACACCGATCTTGGTGAGGGGAGAGATTTTCGGTCTTAAAAACCCCAGATCTCTCCATAAAGAGTACCGGTCATATGCCAATTGCTGTCATAAGGATTTTTACAAAACTGTGCTTTGCAGATGTGTGTAGGGCTTCACATTTTGAAGCATGCAAAACACCATTCATTTTTATAAATGGAAAAAAATTGCTAGGAGGTTGAGCGCCTGGTCATATGACCTGTCAAATTCATGTAACTGGCCTTTTGTCTTATTACTAAGTGTTTTTTGTAGCATTATGTAGAGAACATTCTGATAGAAACAACAGGCTGCATTTTGTGAATGAATCGCATAATGTAGGCATAGTGTGGAGTGAAAATGGCAGTGTCACAAAGAGAAAGAAGATAGTAATACGTCCCACACCAGTCATAAAGACTGTGGCTTAGAGAAGAGCCATCACAGGCAGCACACAGCCATTATTAGATCATGCTGCTGACGTTCAGAAGCACCCCAAAATGAAAGATTTAACAGAATGTCCCTGTTTGTCAGTACCATCCAGCCTAATCTACCTTGTTGCTGCTTCTTCACAGTCTGTGCATTTTTTATCTATAAATTTGTGTTCCCTAAAGCTGTCCATACACTAGTACAGTGGTCATCAACCCTGTCCTCAGGGCCCACTAACAGGCTAGGTTTGCATGATAACTGAAATACATCACAGGTGATATCATTTAGTATTCTAGTGTGCATCTCCCCAAGGTAATACATCAAATCTGGCCTGTTAGTGGGCCCTGATGACAGGGTTGATGACCACTACACTAAAAGCTTCCTTTCGTTTAGCCTGATGCTGCACAGATTCCTCAATCCCCAAAAAGTTTTCATTTTGGATAGAGTAAGGCCCCTTTCACAGGGGGCAGAACAGTAATGATCCGCCCCGTGAACCTCCGCTTGCTCAGCGGGGATCGCTTGGTTGATCCCCGCTGAGCCGGCGGATGACAGGGCGGTCCCCGCACACTTTGCAGGGACCGCCCTGTCTTTTCTCTGCTCTCCCCTATGGGGGGATCGGATGAACACGGACCGTCTGTCCGTGTCCGTCCGTGTTCATCGGATCCGATCCACCAGACAGATGGAAAAGTAGGTTTTTCCTCCGTCACACTTTGGTGGATCGGAGCAGGTCGGATGTCAGCGGGTCACCACTGACATCCGCGGCTCCATAGAGGAGCACGGAGCGCCCGTTCCGGTCCGCCTAAAAAACTGGCAGGCGGACCTGAACGGGCCTCCCGTGTGAAAGAGCCCTAAGGAAGGGTTTTAATTCCGTCATTTTTTTTTTTGTCACATGTATCCTATTTGGGAGATTACTTTCACTTTCTGTCTCATAACTAAAACAGGAAGTGAGAGCAAATTTCTGCAAATTAAGGGAATCCTTTGGCCCCCCCAGGTCACCAGAAATAAGGTCCATATTGGAAGATTTTCTCTCCATTACTTTTCTGGGGAAAACCCAATTTGGGATTTTCTTTTACATACATTTTTGATGATAATGGTAAACAGGACAAATAGAGAGGGGTGATCTTCTCAACGGGGACACCGACAGCAATAAAATCTGACAGGTGTTCTAATTCAGCTCCACTCATTCCAAAACTTATAAAAAAAATAAAGTTTTGCCTTTAGTTATACATACCAACAGAACTTGGTTTGAAAATATTCTATTTATTTATTTTTCTAATAGTTTAAGTGGATGTAAACCCGATTCATGAAATTTGAGCTGGGCACATATATCTGCAGTATTTTGTTATCTCTTTTCAATGAGCTAAGTTTTATAGCTCTCTTCTGAACGGTTCCTCTGTTATCAGCCTGAGAACTCCTGACATTTTTTTTACTTTTTAGACAAAAGCAGCCTGAATCTTTTGTCAAAGGAGGTTGCTAAAATAAAGTAGCAGAGAGCAGCTCCTATTACAAAACAGCTCTGAGAGTCTCTGCCTATGATGAGAGGGGGTGTGTGCCTTTCCTCCAAACAGCAATGTTAGCTGTATGCCCAGACATCACACTCTGTGTTAACCAGAAAGAGAAAATATTCTATGACATTCATTTTTAACTGCAGTGATAAAAATATTAAAGGTGCAGGATGGTACATTTTTCTCTAACATACAAAATGCTAACAGTGAATGGGAAAATTCCATTAATTTCAAAGTACTCTGGAACAAAGTTTGTAAAGTCTTTTATAGCATTATCGAATGTACTGATGAGATATTTCCTATGAATATTCATACAAAAATCTATTAGCATAGGGTCAGCTTTAAGCTATCCAAACAAATGAGATAGGAGATGGCAGGACAAAACAGATGCACTAAGGTTATAAGCAGTAATAGATGTCAATTTAAATTTAATTGTATTTCCAAAGAAAAATGTAACCCTCTAATTGGATTGGAGTTCCTATGTTTGCATCAGGAGGGAGCAGACCTAATCTTAACTTGAGCAAAAGCCAAGATCCCATATACAGCCCGGGCCGGGATTCAGGCAGATCCATAGGATTGATCTGAATCTTAACAGATGTATTTGCACGCACCAAATCAGCATTGCCATTATACTAAAAAAATGTAGGTCATATCAGGGTAACTTCAAAGAATAAGTCATACATACCTTCTTCTGCATTATAAAATTTTCGTAAAATATCCTGCAATTGCTTTAGCGTGTCCTTTGCTTCCTCCATCTCCTTCACAATCAACTCTTCATCTTTCTTGAGCTCAAACTCTACAGAGGCATTAGTTCATCAAGTTAAAAAATATTTTTTTGCAAGGATGATCATAGCAAAAAAACTACTACATGGCAAAAAATTCAAAATACTGTATATGCCAATAGTTAAACTGCTGACAAATATATGCTCAAAAGTTAATTATCCAGTTTACAGATGTACTGATTACAAAAGCTTGCAACCAGTTGGAAAGTAAGGTTTTTTTCAAGTAGCTTATAGCATTAAAGTCCACATATAATTGGTTGCTATAGTCTCTAACCTGTATACAGGATAAGGTTAGATATTGCTGATGGTCATGTGTGGGGTTGCCACATTTCTGAGGCTAAGCAATCAAAGAACAGGACATGGTGGTAACCCTAGATTTGCGTGAGCAATTAATATTGTAGGGGGTGTCATACAGCGCATACACTTTATGCAAAGATGAGTTATTCTTGGGAACTGGCCATGCAGCACTAATGGGCACACAGGCAGTAACTAAGCACATTGCTGACACCTTTAGTAATACAATGAAATCATAGAGCAGCAATGTAGTACAGTCTGGCAGTAACTCCCTTTGGTCTTGCACGTAAGCACAAGACAATGAAAAGGGAGTTCCCTTCTACCTGTTGAAGAAAATTAAATGCACTGTACAGTTTTTTCTATATATGCAAATTTAGTAAGCCTAATGTAAATAAATCAAAGAATATAATCACTTCATAACCTATGTAAATATATATGGACTTGGGGAAGGTCATGCATACTTATTTAATATGCAGGCCATGCTTTGTTGTTAATAGTAATGTACAGTGATTGAGAATTCTAGTTTTTCTGTCATATTTTATGACCTGGTCTGGCTTTAAAACAACTATCGTACTTTAAGGCTAGGTTTCCACGATTGCAACCCCAAAGTCGTGCGATTTTGCTGCAATTTTTTGCCGCAATTTTTGATGCGACTTGAAGCAATGCATGTGTATTCTTGATGTCTATGGACTTCAAGTCACATCAAAGTGGGACCAAAGTGGGGCAGGCACTGCTTTGAATTCTCTGTGACTTGAAGTCACACAGATATGAACGGTACTCATTGGAAATCATGGGGTACGACTTGTCATGCGACTTTGCAGTCCCAAGTTGCATGAAAAGGCGCACTATTGGAAACCGAGCCTAAGGCTAATCTTAACATTAATCAAGCTGGGTTGCTATTGCCCACCAATGACCCCAAAAAATACATGTGGAATATACACTTTAGTTTTCCTTGCAGACATGCACAACAGATTTTAATCTACAAAGGACAAACATTCATACAATTCACCACAACTGCGGATAGCAAGGATTTATGTGAGATTTCAGTACTGAGCCCCAGGCGTCACTCTACACAAACAGGAGTTTGGGGGTTCTCTACATCATATCTCTCACATAAAGAAATGCGTTGAGCTACTAGGGGTGGACGCATTACAACATGCGACCAAACCCTAGCGTTAAAAGATATGATTCAGGAGAACGTTCCAATGCACAACTGTATGCAAGTGATTATCAGTATTGGACCCCAGGCATCACTCCAATCAGAGAACAGGAGTTTGGGGGTTCTCTACATCATATCACTTACAGCAGTGCATTAGGCCACTAAGGGAGTAAGCATGAATTATATTCAACCCTTAGCATAGAAAAGTTAGAGCGAACATGTTCAGTCACTTAGGGCATGGGCCCAAAAACAAGTAAGAACTTATGTCAAGCACGTAAATAGGAATACTGTATGTAATAGCAAATTACTTAAGAGAGACAAATTTAGCGTAATGGAATTAAAAGTGTATGTCCCTTTAAAATATTCCTCAACGGTCAGCTGAAGACACAGCAAATAATCCCAAGTAGCAGGAAAGCATTAGATAAGCCAGTTTTAAATACAGTACTTGTAAAGGCTATATGTGAAGCGGTAATTGTAATAGTACTTATTCGTTTTGCAGAAGATGGGTGTTGTAATCCGATAGCAACAATGGGATTTCTGTAGTTCAGCGTCTTCTGGAGGAAGATATCCTTAAGGTGTCCGAGCATGGCAGTCTGCATTAACTTCAATCATGCAGGCATCCAGGGTGGCATGGTTTAGGCTTAAGGATTGCTGGTACCCATAGTGCTTTGGTAGCCAAGCCGGCTACGGCCGACAATAATAGAATCACGTTTCTTTTTAAGGTAAATGCCTTTATAGGCAAGAGACAGGTGTAGTGCATAAGCACTCATTCAAGCCGGCGGTGAGGCGCACATCCGCATTCCAAGCTGGAACGCACGCGGCGCCGGGCGATGACGTCATCGCGCGGTCACCATATGCGTTCCAGCGTAGAACACAATACGGCGCAAGGGCTCTTGTTACGTATATATAAATATATTAGAGCTGCATTATTATTAATTGTTAAAAAATTGCGATCTCGATTCAACCCCCCTGACGATGCTAATCAGCCATTTCTATGTAAACAGTGCAGAGCCGAGCTGTCAAACAAAAAGCTAACAAATGTTTATCAACATTCCTCAGCTCTGAGAGCTAGATAAGAAAAGAGATACAAAGTATCATTATTTCTTTTTAGATCAAAGGGATGAACTTTGGTCTGTAAATGAGGTCAGTTTAAACACTTAGAACACCCAAACATATATATTTTATTTAGCAGAGACCCTAGAGAATGAAATAGTGGTCATATATATATATATATATATATATATATATATATATATATATATATATATATATATATATATATATATATATATATACAGTATATATATATATTCATTAATTGGCAGCATGTTTTATGTTTTTTTTCATTTTGGATAAGGTAAATTATAACCCCCATCAGTTTATTTTGCCATCTGTGAGATTTACCTTGGGATTTTCTTATACTTTCACTTTCGATGATAATGGTAAGCAGGGCAAATAGAGAGGGCAAATCTCCAAAATGGGGGCACAGACTGCAATAAAAAAACTAACAGTGTGGGGAATTTTTTTATTTTTTTTAATGTTAACAAGGTTAATGTGTGATATTTAGTGTGGCTCATCAGCTTTTATTTTATCTGAAAGTGTCTCATAAGCAGAGGGGAATTGAAGTTCTCTGTGCTACATATTACATTGCTAAATGTGTAAGTTCAGAATTGTTAATGACTTATTGTGCAAAGTGCTGAAGAAAAAAAAAAAACATAATTTGTATGGCTTATTCATGTCGCTAGATGCACTAGTTGTCAAGTATTACTGCATATAAACATTACAGTACATCTCCCTTTTCCTCTCAGGGACAGCTTGCTGAGACACTGCTGAGACACTTAGGTAAGTATGGGCAGATTTTGGAATTATTACCTGATGCCAACCGTGATTCCACAAGAATACAGAGTGAAATCCTCTATCCTACATACACCACCATATATAGTAAATCATCTTGGTAAGGACTCTATCCTGAGGTAAGCTTATCTCCTTTATTTGTAGGGATTACTTATTTAACTACATTTGAGGCATTGTCTGTCCCCTTTTTTTTCCTTGTAGGACAATCCTAAACCAAATGAGGAAATCCCCCTAGAGCTCACCATTTTAAAGAGGAACTGCAGTATGCTCACATAATTTGTAATAAAAACATATTTGCCATTCTGAAGCTTCCCTCCAACCACTTTGCATATTTTATATATACTGTGATTCTGTGCTTGCCAAATATGCTGCAGAAATCTCCCTCCACTGAGTCTGGCTGCAACTATTTTAACTGTGGGCAGCTGAAGCTGCTGCCTGTTCACATCCTGTATTTACACAGAGGCACACCTCCAGCTCTGTGGCCCTGCAGCTCTCATTGGCTCATCTGACTCATCCCCCCTTCCTTCCTGGCAAACTCTCACAAGAGTGAGAGAGAGCTGTGCATTATGTCATAAGCCTAGGATTTTTACCGGACAAGAAACAGGAAGTGAGCTGTATAAGTTATTTACTGGCAAAAAAAAAGGGCAGAAGATTTAATAGATGGAAAGTTGAAAAAATGACTGAAGGTCCACTTTAAGGAATACCTAACTATATGAAAAAAACCTGTGTTAACAATATACTGCTTTTTTGCTTCTGAATATTTCAGGCACGTTGAAATCTTGATGTAGGTATGGGTCCAATTACACCCTAAGGCCGCGTACACACGGTCGATCCATCCGATGAGAATGGTCCGACGGGCCATTTCCATCGGTTCACCGCTGAAGTGGCCTGATGGTCTCATGTTCGTAAACACCATCGTTCCAAAAACCGATCAGGTCAGAACGCGGTGACGTCAAACACACGACGTGCTGAATAAGACGATGTTCAATGCTTCCAAGCATGCGTCGACTTGATTCTGAGCATGCGCGGGTTTTGAACCGATGCTTTTCTGTACTAACCATCGGTTTGGTCCGATCGGGCAGCGGTCCATCGGTTCGATTTTGAAGCATGTTTTAAAATTTTGGACCAAAGGAAAACAGACCGATGGGCTATACACACGGTCGGTTTGGACCGATGAAACTGAACCTCGGTCCATTCTCATCGGTTTTGTCCGACCGTGTGTACGGGGCCTTAATCTTGGAGGTGGACACACACAAATTACAGTGTGAAAGCGTTAGTGCCTTATCCCTTGCTGCTTTTTCTAGCTAATCTTGTGGAATAACCCTGAGCTCATCCCTGAGGTGAAAACAGTGGATGTCCGTTCCCTGTTTGGATAGATGGTGGAGTGGGGATTTGACTCCAATGAGTAAAACAATATAAAGTGCACATTGTTGATATTGATGTATCTGTATTTATACACATGTATGTTTATTTTGCTGTGTATGTATACTTTTGCATAAAAGATATTTGTTTATGTTGATTATTATCTAGATCATTATGCCTTGAAGTACTCCTGAGGAGAAGGCAATAGCAGGGTGGATGAGGGCCCCCTACACACACCTATAAATCGCATTCCAGGTGTAACACTGATAATTTACAGGGGAGTCTACTATGCTAAATAGGCATTTTTCATTGACTCATTTTAAAACTGATGTATACATGTTTTTTATTATTAATTTCATGACAATAAAGGTCGGTAAAAAAATATTTAGTTTGTCCATCCTTACGCACCAATGAAAGGACAGTGTCCTCCCTTTGGGGTTGTTTTGCTTGAAATATAATTAGCATGTGGTGCTTCTTAACGATGACTCCTCTGTATATTGGACAATGTATAGACTGGTGAGTTACATGTAATGATATGTATGTTGCAGTGTGCTGAGTGTATTGGGGTGTACAGATCATTGTGCTTAGTATAGCGAGATGTATGGCACAGTGTACTGAGTGTAATGGGTATATAGATTGGTTTGCTAAGTATAGTGAGATCTATGGCACAGCATGCTGAGTGTATTGGATGTACAAATTGGCTTGCTAAGGGCTCATTAAGGGCTAGTTTACACTTGCTTCAAAACATGGCTTCGGACACGCTTTGTTAAAGCTCTCTGTACGCCAATCAAAGCCCATTACTAAATAAAATGGTTAGCTTACAGTCCTGTTACACATGCTTTTGCTTGGTGCTTCGATGAGGCTTCGGTGGGGCTTTGGTGGAGTTTCGATGAGCCTTTGGTGGGGCTTCGGTGAGGCTTCGATGAGGCTTTGGTTGGGCTTCAGGAAGGCTTCAAGTGGTCTTTGCCATAGAGTTCTATGGAGGCTTTGAAGCACCACTAAAGCGACATGGGGTATAATTTTTGAAGCAAAACGAAGCCGAAGCCTGTGTAAACAGGACTGTAAGCTAGCCATTTTATTTAGTGACAGGCTTTTACTAGCATTCAGAGAGCTTTAACAAAGCGTGCCCGAAGCCTTGTTTTGAAGGAAGTGTAAACTAGCCGTTATTGTGTGTTGAAGCCGAAGCAAGTGTAAATGAGCCCTTACACTTGCTTTGGCTTCCACAAGGCTTCAAAAAGGCTTCGGATAGGCTTTGTTAAAGCTCTCTGAACGCCAGTCAAAGCCCCCGTCACTAAATAAAATGGTTTTCTTACAGTCCACAAGATGAAGGAAGAGGAGGAAAACTAAACACACACACTTCCTCTCTACCAAGAGAGTTGAATTGGCAGTCCTCGCCCCTAGTCCTTCCTTCCCTCAATCAGTGAATGGTGGTTGGGACACACAGTTTCTTGTTCTCCTCTAGAGTTTCCAGCAGGATCTTAGGGACAGCCATTAAAAATGATGGGGTCAGCAGAGGCAGAGCACATGGTAGGTAGTTTTCAGATCATCATTGTAATCGGTGCCATGCACTGAGTGTGTTGAGGCTAAGTGCTAAGTGTTAAGAGGTGCATGCTGTATTCTGAATTTATTTGGGGTATAGTGAGGGGTAAGCTGAGTGTATTGGGATGCAGCGTGAGTTGGCTATTGGTTCCTGCCCGGCCTATCTGTACAATTTCACTACACACTTCATTATAACAGACTATAGAGAAATATAGAGAAATAAAATATTAAATATTTCAATCTGAGAAACTTTGTTTTTATATTACATCACACTCTATTACAGGAACACAGATAAAGGGTTTTCAAGTAAAAAAAAAAGAAGTGGCTATACCTGGGCAATCTTTATCAGTTTTTGTGTTGGATAATTCTGGATTCTTGTTATCTTGTCTTAACATTTCCTCTAAACAAATATGGAACCTATGCAAGAATGTAAAGTTATTTTTCTTCTGATGTGTACATTGTACTTATGCCATAATTTACGATCACCTGAAAAAATGTTCATATACTGTACTTTATGCCTGGGGTAAACATTACTCAATAGCAAGACAACTACTGTATGCTGCTAAATATAATCAACATGCGTACTATTATATAAGGAATTTCAGTGGAGAAATTACACTTGTATGTACATAACATAAATATTTTCACATAATAAGGTCATTATTAATAAATTGATCGCTAGGAATGCAATAAGTAAGTTTGTCTCCATTCTCAAGCCCCATACACACCTGGCTTGATAAAGCTGCTTTTTTTTTTTTATAATTTTATATTGTATTTATGCAGGATGACAAGTTAGGTTACAGATTTTACCTTCCAGATGTTTGAAGACTTAACTCCCTCATCATCATCATGTTTTCCATTTTGTGAGGGTTATAGCAGACAACATGAAGGGGACATGGGCTGTTCTCAATACCAACCAGCAAGCGCTTTGTCTTTCCCACAGGAGCATCTCCAACACAGAAATAATACACAGCATCCACCTGCAGTTTGGCAAAATAAATATCATTAGAGCCATTTCAGTTTGACAAGAAAAGTATTTTTTTTAAATAGTGATAATGCTGAGAATAAGGCCCCATACTCACGAGCAAACATGTCTGCTGAAACTGGCCCGCAGGCCAGTTTCAGCAGACATGTTTGGTCGTGTGTGGGCGCGAGCGGGCCGAATTCCAGCAAACATTTGCCCGCCGGGCCTTTTCCCAGCAGACAAATATTCCTGGACTTGTTTTAAAACAGCCCGCTGGAATTCTGCCCGCTCGGACATGTACGGTCGTCAGTACAGACCTACCGTACATGTCCAGGCGCCCGCCGTCCCTCGCATGCGTCGAATGACTTCGACGCATGCGTGGAAGCATTTTAAAGGCGGGCCGCCCACGTCGCCGCGTCATTGTCGCGGCGACACCGCGTCATCGACGCGGCGACACCGCGGACACGCCCCGCGTATTGTTTACGCGCGGACTTCTGTACGATGGTGTGTACAACCATCGTACAGAAGCCCTCTGGCAGACATGTATGGTGAAAACGGTCCGACGGACCGCTTTCACCATACATGTTTGGTCGTGAGTACCCGGCCTAAGACATCATAGCCTGACCATACAAATAGGCAGAATACTCAAGGCAGTGTTTGAAGGGTACAGTACAACAAGGAAGACAAAATCTCCCTAAGTAGTCACTAAATGGCACACTCTAGTTGACTAAAAAAATCCAGCTTTAATTTGAAAAATATATTAGTACAAAAATAGCAACCATTGATTGTGATTGTGTTGTAATGTTTTGTGAAAAATGGGAAAAATTTAACTTAAGCCCTGTACACAGGGCAGTTTTCATCGGACAAACCGATCGCGTGTGGGCCCCATCGGTTTTATTTTCATCGGTGTAAAAAAAATAGAACATGTTTTAAATTTTTCCTATAGATAAAAAACCGATAGAAAAATCTGATCGTCTGTATGCAACTCCATTGGTCAAAAATCCACGCATGCTCAGATTTAAATCGACACATGCTTGGAAGCATTGAACTTCATTTTTTTTGTCTCGTCAGATTCTTGTGGTCCGTCAGGATGAGAACCGGAACCACAGAACCCTCGAGCAAGAGTATGCATTCTTAATCGTGATGCGATTCAGGCCACTATAGTCGATGCAAGGCCTCAATTCTCCGCCCTTCTTCTTTACAAAGAAAAATCCAGCCCCCGCTGGGGAAGAGGATTTGCAAATGTGCCCCCGGGAAAGCGCCTCCCTCACGTACTCCTCCATGGCTTCATTCTCAGCAACCGACAGTGGATATACCCTGCCACGAGGAGGAATGGCACCAGGTTGTAAATCTATGGCACAATCGTATGGGCGGTACGGAGGCAGGGAACCAGCGCGCACCTTATCGAATACATCCAGATACTCCCTGTATTCAGAGGGCAACACGGAGTCTGAGGAGGCATACAACACCTTGACGGGCCCATGGATGCAACTAGCCCCACACTGTGGGGACCACGAGAGGATCTCAGCCGATCTCCAATCGAAAGTTGGATTATGCCTCTGGAGCCAGGGGTACCCCAAGACCACCGAGTAGTGAGGAGACGAAATGACCTGAAGACAGACCGACTCCCTGTGAACGGCCCCAATGGCTATCTTCACTGGAAGGGTCTCATGAGTCACCTGCGACGGCTGAAGGGGTCTGCCGTCAATCGCCTCAAGAACCAGCGGAGAAACTCGAGCCTGCAGAGGAATGGAGTTTGCGGCAGCAAATCTACTGTCGATAAAAAGACCACCAGCACCAGAATCCACCAACGCCTGGGCCGTCACCGAGCCCCCGGCCCAGGAGAGGACAATGGTGAGCAGTGGTTTATCAGCACGGGAAACCAGGGACGAAGAAACTCCACCCAAGATCTGTCCCCGACAGGATCTCAGGTGCGAGCTTTTCCCGGACGGTTTAGGACATGACAACCGAAAATGCCCACTGAGGCCGCAGAACATGCAACGACCCTCACGTCTCCGAAGAGCCCTCTCCCCCTCAGACAGGCGAGCAAACCCCAGCTGCATGGGTTCACCACCAGGCACGTCAACCCCAGGAGGCGTGGGAGGAGAGGAAGGCACGGGTGGGACAGCAAACGTAGGCGCCAATCTGTTGGAAGGCCTCCACAGGCTCTCCATAAAGGAAGGTCTCTCCCTGAGTCTGGTGTCAATCAATATCAGGAAAGAAATGAGAGCCTCGAGCTCCACAGGTAGGTCTTTAGCCGCAATCTCATCTTTCAAGGTGTCAGAGAGACCATGGGAGAAGGCAGCCACCAGGGCCTCATTATTCCAGCCCACCTCTGCTGCCAGGGTACGAAACTCAATGGCGTATTCGGCTACCGATCGTAAACCCTGTCTGATGGACATGAGGAGCTTCGCAGCAGAGGCAGAGCGAGCCGGCACATCGAAAACCCTCCGAAGAGAAGCAACAAAACCGGAAAACTCGGCAACCACCGGATTGTTGTTCTCCCATAAAGGACTTGCCCAGGCCAAGGCCTTGTCCGAGAGCAGTGATATCAGGAAGCCCACCTTCGATCGCTCAGTGGGAAAAGCATGTGGCAGCAACTCAAAATAAATGCCCACTTGGTTAAGGAAGCCTCGGCACTGAGTAGGCTCAGCCCCAAAGCGCTGTGGGAGGGGGCAGAACCGGTCATACCCCGCGACAGGCGCAACAACGGGTGCTGGGGTAGACTCTGGCGCAACAACCGGAGCGGCAGTGGAAGCGGTAACAGGAGCGACAACCGGCCTAGCAGCAGCAGGAGCGAGATGAGCAGTGTGTGCAAGCAGGGTTTGCAACGCCTGAGCGAACTGACCCAGCAGGTGATCCTGCTGATCAAGTCTGGCAACCAGCATGGGTAGTGAGGATGGCCCTGTACCGTCAGGATTTATGGCTTGGGCCTAATGTCAAGGAAGCATGAATCAGACGTACAAAACCGATAAATGAATAAGAAGATTTTATTGGAAACCAAACAGCAAGGTCAAAGTCCACACTGACGGTCGGAACAGCCAGAAGAGTAGTCCAATGGTGCCAGGGTCGATAGCCAGGGGTGGGAGTCAGCCAAGCCGGAGTCTGTAGCCAGAGAAGGGGTGAAACAAAGCCGGGGATCAGGAACCAGAAGGAACATCCGTAGCCGGGTCGGTGTCCAGGAGCAGGCAGCACGATCACAGAAGGGGTGTCAGACAAAAGGCCCAAGCGAGGAAATGCTGCAGCTGCCGTCATATATATATGCTGATCAGCCAGCTCCTCCCAGTGGGAAGGAGGAGCCGCAGGGTGTGGCAGGTTACAAGAACCCCATGAAGCAAGATGGCTGCTAGCACAGGTCAGTGATGAAAAGCCTGCAAAGAGGTAAGACCATGACACACGCTAGTAACTCATGGACTCACTGAATTTTTTTTATGTATTTATTTTTGATTTAGTGAAACACTTTTTTTTGGTATATATTCATCTTCTGTGATAATATCTCACGTTAGTAGTGCAGCTGTTTATTTGATGATTTGATATCACAAGCGCAGTTTTATATATATTTTTCAACAGTTTAATATTTCTATGTGCAAGATCATATTTCAAATTACAAGGTCATGGACCGCAAGAGTCACACTAGTTATCTGATAGCCAACAATAGCCTGAAAGGAGGCACAACTTGATTTGGGCAGGTATATTGTTATACTGTTATTATGTCTAATTGCTATACCTCATAACATTTCACAACTATCACAAACATGCAATATACTCAACCATATAATTAACTGCTAAAAAAATAGTACATCAGTACATTTACAACCTGGTCATCCAGGGCTTCCGATAGAGCTTCAGCTGCACTCTCTGCATTGACCACTGGGGAGTGCTGAAGATTCCAAATCCACTCTACAGCTTGCTGTATGGAATGCTGAGTGACATGAATAACTTTCTGATGCCACTTCACTGGCTCCTGAGAGACCCTACGAAACACATCAAGACTGATTGATAAATGTTTATAGAGTAAAGTATGATGCAAAGTCCTTAGCTTGTTATATACATTTCTCACAATTTCAGATTCCCCCTTCAGAGGCTTGGATATTTAGGAGTGAATAAAGAAGAACTTTACTAAACTCTGTTTGCATTAATAGTGGCATCATGGTATGATCTAAATGCAATTTCAGAAGAACAATATTTTCTGTAAAATAATAAAAAGGGGTCTTTTTAAAAAATAAAAAAAATTGCAAAAGTCACGAATAATACCCATAATGCTTGTTATCCATATGAAATGTCAGTTTCTAACTGTTACCTGTAACATTCCCTAACATTCGATCCTAAGGGGGAAAAAAAGCCTTTAGAATGCTATAGGCTAAAAACATTCACGCAGAATATTAAACAATATGGAGGAGACCTCTGTGAACAAATTGTATGGACAGTCCTGTGTTCACCGCTGAAGGCGCAAAGATCAGCTACTGCAGAGAGTGAACTGCTATCGACAATTGATACAATGTTCCAGAGACACAACTCCACTGTTCACCTAAGGTCAGGGGCAGGCAACCTTTTGAGTGTAATGTGCCAAAAAAAAAAAATGTACGCGAAATTGCGAAAATGTCTACTTCACATTCTCAATCATGAAATTGAAAATTTTGTAAGTAAATATTGGTGATTCTTTAATAATACGCCCCAGCACTGGTGCCAGTGACTGCAAAGAAATACCTCCCAGTTTACACAAAAACACTTTGGTCAGATGTACTGTATGTAACATACAATACAGCATAAAAATTGCAGTCGTTCTAATTATGTAACTGTGCCCCTTACATTTCTGGTCTATGAAAGGGAAACAAAATGCACCGGGGTTAATTGTCAGTGGAAGAAAGATGAAAATGTCTGCTGTTATTGGTCAGTGGGAGGAAAATACCTGGTGTTATTGGTCAGTGAGAGGAAAATACCTGGTGTTTTTTTTAAAGTGGCAAGAGGTTCATTGGTCAGTGGGAAAACATGACCTGCATCAATGGTCAGTTAAGAGGTCAGGAGTAAACAATGCAGAGTTCAGGGGTCATTCGTAAGTACTTCAGAGTTCTTGGACTCGGTATTAACGACTACTGACCCCTGAGCTCTGGTCAGTAATACAGAGTACAGGGCTCAAGAGTCAGTAAATGCAGATTTCAGAAGTCAGTAATGCAGACTGCAGAGCTCAGGAGTCAGTATTGCAGGGTCAGGAGTCATTCATACATAGTGCAGACCTCAGGAATTATTAAAGCAGGGTGCAAGGGTGAGTAATACAAGGAGCAGGTTCAGGGGTCAGTATTGCTTGTTACAAGGTTAGGAAACAGCAAATGCATAGGAGGGTCAGGAGTCGGTAATGCAGGGTGCAGGGTCAGGATTTAGCAATGCAGGGTCAGGAGTCAGTAATGTGGAATGTATGATCAGGGGTCAGTAATGCAGAGTGCAGGGTCAGGAGTCAGTAGTGCGGAGTGCAGGGTCAGAAGTCAGAAATACTTAGTGCAGGGTCATGGGTCATTAATGTGGAATATCAAATCAGGGTGACAGAGTGCAGGGTGAGAGGTCAGTAATGCAGAGTGCAGGTGTTCCGTCAGATATGGCGACCCGTCAGAATTGATAACGGAAGTGACATTTCGTCGCCGCCATCTTGCTACACCCCACATTCCTACACACTAAGGATACACCGAGAAGGGGCAAGCGGACATCTTGTTACACCCACCGGAGTTTTGTATTTCACATTTATTTTTAACAGGAAACAAAGCATATATGTTTAAACATAGTATTTAGAAATCCGACGGACTGTTTAGAATCAGATGTTGGATTTTAAAAGCAGCAGCAAACCTGCTGATCTCACAGGTTTGCTAATCTGATAGAACACCGCTGCTTTTATAATTCAACATGTAAACAGTCCAAGGCAGGGGTCTCAAAGTACCGGCCCACGGGCCATTTACGGCCCGCGGACTGGTAATAAATGGCCCACAGGCAGGGCGGGTGCCGCGGAAGTGTAGATGTAGATGTCAGAGGTTCACTTGTCTCTCATGTCACGCTGCTACTCCCCGGCGGCCCCTCCTCTCTTCTCGTCCATCCCTATTTGCTTGTGACATCATCTGGGATGGACGAGAAGAGAGGGGGGGGGGGGCCGCCGGGGGGTAGCAGCGTGACATGAGACAAGTGAACTTATGACAGACGCTTCCTGCACTGCTCTGCATCTGAAGAAAACAACAAGTAAACGCTGACCTTGTGCCCTGATGTGCTGTCATGTGCCCTGATGTGCTCTCATGTGCCCTGATGTGCTGTCATGTGCCCTGATGTGCTGTCATGTGCCCTGATGTGCGCTCATGAGCCCTGATGTGCTCTCATGTGCCCTGATGTGCTCTCATGTGCCCTGATTGTGCCCTGATGTGCTCTTGTGTGCCCTGATGTGCTCTCATGTGCCCTGATGTGCTCTGATTGTGCCCCATGTACCCTCATGTGCCCTGTGCCCCATGTACCCTGATGTGCCTCATGTACCCTGATGTGCTGGGCTCTGTACATCAGGGTGCCCTGTACCCTGATGTGTCATGTGCCCTGTACTGATGTGCTGTGCCTGATGTGCTCTCATGTGCCCTGATTGTGCCCTGATATGCCCCATGTGCCCTGATTGTGCTCTGATTGTGGCCCATGTACCCTGATGTGTGCCATGTACCCTGATTTGCTGGGCTTTGTACCCTGATGTGCTGTTTCATGTGCCCTGTACCCTGATGTGCCATGTGCTCTGTCCTGATGTGATGTGCCCTGATGTGGCCTGTTGTGCTGTACCCCGATGTGCCATGTGCCTTGTCCTGATGTGCCGTGCCCTGTACCCTGATGTGGCCTGTTGTGCTGTACCCCTATGTGCTGTGCTCTGATGTGCCCTGTACCCTGTTGTGCTCTGATGTGCTGTGCCATGTGCCCTGATTTGCTGGGCTCTGTGCCATGATGTGCTGTACCCTGATGTGCTGTGCCCTGTACCCTGATGTGCAGTCGGCAGTGTAGTGGTCTGTCGGCAGTGTAGTGGTCTGTCGGCAGTGTAGTGGTCAGTGTGCAGTGGTCCGTGTGTAGTGGTCCGTGTACAGTGCAGTGGTCAGGGATAATAATGCTTTTGCTGACACCAATACTAGGGGTTAATAATGCATCTGCTGACACCAGTGCTGGGGATTAATAATGCGCTCGCTGACACCAGTGCTGGGGGTTAATAATACGTTCGCTGACACCAGTACTGTTTTTGAAGTTTGAAAGTTTGCATGTGGCCCCCCATGGGATATGAAAACTTGTCTTGCGGCCCTCAGGTAATTTGAGTTTGAGACCCCTGGTCCAAGGGATTTCTAAATACTCTATTTCACCTTACACTCCGGTGGGTGTAACAAGATGTCCGCTTACCCCCTTCTCGGTGTATCGTTACAGTGGAGCAAGATGGCGGCGATGAACGTCACTTCCATAACCAATTTTGATGGGTCGCCATATCTGACGGAGCACAGGGTCAGGATTCAGAAATTCAGGGTCAGAGGTCAGTAATGCGGATTGCAGGGACAAAATTTAGCAATGAAGGGTCAGGGGTCAGTAATGCGGCATGCCAGGGCATTTACTTATGTGTGTATTTTTTTCTTCTCCCCACCCTTACCATTTGCAGAGCCATGGAGGGAAACATAGCTGAGATATAACTACCTGTCCTGGCACACTAGTTCCTGGTGACCTGCCTCTTGCATTCAGCCCGGGCACTTGCATGTGATGTCACATACAAGCATCTGGAAAAGATGCACACTTATGAGCTCAGGTGTGTTCAAACAGGAAATTTTAACCCGCATGAGCTTTCAGCTGTACCCTTCTGCTAAAATTCATTCACAGACTGAATACTGATTATTCTGTTACTCGTGCAGGCTCGATCCTGTGCCAGGCTAAGTGTGCCTACTGACATACAGAGCGTGGCTCAGCCCTCCTGACAGCATTTGATTGACAGTAGCAGGAGCCAATGGCTCCCGCTGCTGCCTCTACGTCCAGTGAGAAGAGAGAGAGAGAGCAGCACTGCTACTCACAGCCACAGCTCTGGATCGAGATCGGGCTCTGGTAACTAACTGGGGAAGCTGGGGGAGATCAGCTTTTAAAAGATATTAAAAAAAACTTTAGCTTTAGAACCTCTTTAAACTAGGTAAGGAAATTGTCGCTTTTATGACCCTCCTACAGTTGTGTATTTAGGTTTTGTGCTGCCCTAGGCCTGACTAAACTCGTGCAACCCCTAGTTTGAATATAATCAACCCCTTCCTGTCAAGGTCACACCCCTTCCTGTTTAAGACCTGCCCTGACATTTTCCAGTGGGGACACTAGTTCTGAGGGCCTTGGGGGGGGGGGGAGAGATATTCCCTTAATCTGCAGAAATTTCCTGTTTGGTTATGGGGCAGGAAATAAAGAGAAATGAACGGATGGCAAAAAAAATTACCAGGGGTTATAACCATCTCTTACTCTATCCAAAATGAAAAAAAAAAGTGTTGCCTATAGTTCTACTTTAAGCACAAATTTCGGCAAAATTTATGGTGGACTAAGAGGATATAACCATGCCAGTGGTGCAGCAGAAAACATATAGCACAGTGATGAAGGTGAATGTGGTCCAGGCAGTGAGCAAAGGAAGGATTGGGGGCAGGAACAAATAAATCCATCGGTTTATTTTTCTCATCAGCAATCAACAGAAATAAAATAAACATTCCTTAATATGTGCAACTGACACAAGCAAAGGATTGCAGGAGAGTCCTACTACCTATCTGACAGGTAGAGGTGACCATGTCGGTGTCCCTTGTGTATGCGCAATCCCTATCGTACTGGCAGTAGTGTGGTCGCTTTATGGGGGCACAAGACCAATTTGCCTTGCATCCCAGTCCACCTCATAAGACTGGCACTGCACTAAAAGTGGAGGGCAAGCCAGCGAGGACTCTTTTCATGCTGCCCCCTTGCAAAGTGCTGCCCTAGGCCTGGGCCTTGTTGGCCTAGGCCAAGATACAGCGTTGCCCTCCTAGTATGTTCTGTCCAACTGAGTGTGTTTATGGTAAGTGAATTTTTTTTCCCATTTACGTTATTTAGGAAACCTTTTTTTTTTCTTCAAAACACATGTAAAATCTAATTTGTAATACTATACTATAGGACTGTATCACCTCCAAATTTGAAAATCGAGTTAACAGGAGTACTAAATCATATTTTTTACGCTATAACCTGATGTAATGTCCATTGTAAGAACTCCATAAATACCATGTATGTATGCATGTGTTTTTTTTTTTGCGTTTTTTTTTTTTTTGCTTTGTCTTTGTTTGTGTACTGTTTTTGTAATTGTACATTTTTTGTCTGTGTTTTGAAAAATGAATAAAAATGTATATAAAAAAAAATAAAAAAAAATTGTAAAACAGTTAAGGTATATTTATAATCTTACTTACCAAATGAGGTTAAACTTGGAAATTTGTGCCACTTGTTCTCTGATAACAAGGCATATGGAATCACGGCATAAATCATACTGTACTTTAGAGACTGTATTTAGGTCTAGAATAATGACTATATGTTGTTCTTGGATCACACCAAACACCAGGCGGCTTGAGCTCTTTAGCCAATCCAATCTTTGATTATATAATCCAATAACCTCTGCAAGAGATTCAGCCTTCTGCACAAGTTCTTCCTTCTTCGCTGTCAACTTTGTTTAGAGAAAAATGAGGTCAGTTACTGCATATAAAGAACTGGTTACAATATATCTGTGAATAAATAATGTAAAACGTCCATTCATTTAGCACCCCCAAGTTTATGGCAGCATACACAAGGCTAGCCTGTAGTAAAATAAATATGTAGGCACCATTGCTGATCATTTCCTGAAAATACTTGCTCTCTGGCTGCCTTTGGCTTTCTTTGCAACAATCTTTCCTATAGCTATAAGCATTTATCAGAGACAAATATACAAGAGCTTTATATAGTGATATGTAGCATATAGATATTGTGAGTACTTACATTGTATATTTTACCATTGCTATTATATTGTGGGAAGAGTCCATTGGAATATCGTGAAGACACAGGGCGTCCTAGCTTATTAACATAGTCTGCACAAAAAGAGAGTTACAGTGCAGGTAAGCAAGACTACAAAATATAAGTGTACATACATAATAAATTTGAATCATATAAAAAAAAAAAATGTACTACGCTGATTTTTCAAGACTAAACAATAGTAGAATATGTTGAATATGTCCGAGTCCCTGAAAGGCAATCAAACTGTGTGTTTTCTCCTATTATTCTGACGGGTCTTTGCCAACACCTAAAACAGAGGATGCTGGAAAATGCAGTTTAATTGCAGTTTGCTACAATACACACAAAGTAGAATTCCAGGATAACTCTAACTAATCTTATAAAGAATGCCTCCCCTCTCATAACACCTATTCTTACTAATCTGTGTTAAAAAGAATCACCCCCTTGTGTCAGTATTTTGTTGAACCACCTTTTGCATTATTTACAGCCCTTAGGGCCCTTTCACACGGTATTCAGATACCTCTGCGTATCTGTCCGGCGTAACGTATCTCCGATACGTTACGCCGCTCTAACTTTGGGCGCGAGTTCTTTATTCAGAAAGAACTTGCGCCCTTAGTTACGGCAGTGTTGTGTTGCGGCGTAAGGCCGCGTAATTCAAATGGGGATGTAGGGGGCGTGTTTTATTTAAATTATGCTTGACCCCGCGTATTTGACGTTTTTTTTTAACGCCGCATGCGCCGTTCTTGAAAACATCCCAGTGCGCATTCTCAAAAATCCGCGGCAAAACTTCATTGCTTTCGACGTGAACGTAAATTACGTCCATCCGTATTCGCGAACGACTTACGCAAACAACGTAAAAAATTCAAAACTCGGCACGGGAACGACGGCCATACTTAACATTAGCTACCCCTCATATAGCAGGGGTAACTATACGCCGGAAAAAGTCGAACGCAAACGACGTAAAAAAAAAGCGCCGGGCAGTCGTTCGTTTCTGAATCGGCGTAACTCCTCATTTGCATATTCCTCGCTTAATAATACGGAAGCGCCACCGAGCGGCCGGCCTGGAATTGCAGCCTAAGATCCGACGGTGTAAGTCACTTACACCTGTCGGATCTTAGGGATATCTATGCGTAACCTGATTCTATGAATCAGGCTCATAGATACGACCGTCGGAACTCAGAGATACGACGGCGTATCAGGAGATACGCCGACGTATCTCTTTCTGAATCCGGCCCCGTGTGTCCGCAAAAGCTCAGCGGGGATCCTCCGTAAAATCCCAGCTGAGCCGTCGGCTGACAGGGCGGTCCCCGCACACTGTGCAGGGACCGCCCTGTCTTTCCTCCGCTCTCACCTATGGGGGATCGGATGAACACGGACCGTATGTCCGTGTTTATCCGATCCGATCCGCCAGACGGAAGAAAAATAGGATTTTCTTCCATCCGATTTTGCGGATCTTTGAGGAGGCGGACAATTACGGGTGTCAGCGGATGGTCATCTGCTGACACCCACAATCACATAGGGACCAATGTATGTCCCGTTTTCATCCGCAACGGATGGATGAAAATGCAGACATATGGTCCGCACGTCTGAAAGAGCCCTTAGTCTGTTGGGATAGGTCTCTATTAGCTTTGCTCATCTAGACTTTGCAATATTTGCCCACTCTTCTTTGCAGAACTGCTCAAGTTCAGTTAAATTTGATGGTGACTGCAGTCTTCAAGTCATTCCACAGATTTTCAATGGGCTTTATGTCTGGGCTCTGACTAGGCCATGCAAGGACATTCACCTTGTTCTCCTTTAACCACTGTGTGGTCATTTTTGCTGTGTGCTTTGGGTCATTGCCATGTTGGAAAGAAAACCTTCTTCCCACTGACAACTTTCTGGCAGAGGGCAGCAGATTTTCAATAAGAATTTGATGATATTTTGCCCCATTAATTTTTCCTTCTATCCTGACAAATGCTCCAGTCCCTGCTACAGGGAAACACCCCCATAACGGGATATTACCACCTCCAAGCTTTACTGTAGGAATGGTGTTATATGGATAGGGAGCTGTATTGGATTTATGCCAGACATATTGTTTACTGGTGAGGCCAAATAATTTTTTCTCTAGAAAATTACTCAGATTCCCCAAACATTATATATGTTTTTTTAGCAGAGACCCTAGGGAATAAAATGGCAATCATTGCAACTTTTTATATTACATGGTATTTGGGCAGCGTTTTTTTGGAAAAGAAAACAGTTCCATGAATTAAAAAAACAAAACAGTAAAGTTAGCCCAATTTTATTATATAACATGAAAGATGTAGGTTACGTTGAGTAAATAGATACCGAACATGTCCCGCTTTAAAATTGTGCTCACTTGTGGAATTGCGCCAAACTTTGGTAAAAATCTCCATAGACGACATCAATTTTTTTTTTTACAGGTTACCTGTTTAGAGTTACAGAGAAGGTCTTGGGCTAGAATTGTTGCGCTTGCTCTAATGCACAAGGCAATACCTCACATGTGTGATTTGAACACCATTTACATATGTGGGTGCGACTTATGTATGCAAGCACGTGGGGACGGGAGCGCTTTAAATTTTAAATTTTTGTATTCTTTATTTTACTTTTATTTAATTTTTTTTACACTTTCTCTTTACATTTTTTCCTCCAGGTTGGAAAGCTTGAGATAAAAAAAAACTGTCTGGGCCTTTTCAGCCGCATACCCAGCATTGTTTGCGCCCAGGTCGGCACTTCTGCCGACCTGGGCAAGACGTCATAATGTCACACCCGGTCATCCGACGATCATAGAGATGACTAGGGACCATCTGGTCACCAGAAATCTCTATGCTCAACTTCCAAATCGTTCTCCGGCTCACCAATCTCAAGGGCGAGCGGGTAGCAGCACTGGAGAGCTGCGGGAGGGGGGGCGTCCCCTCTCGTCGCCTATAATAAGGATCAATCAGTTGAAATGCTGTTATGATTGTTCTTAGAGTGCATCGTATCACCGGCTGAAAATATGATATCTGAATGATGCCTGCACTTAAAGTCCAGTAGGTCATATGACGTACCTTGGGCAGAAAGTAGTTAAGGTGGTCACATAAGACTATAATTGAATTATTTGGCCTCAACACCAAACGATGAGTCTGGCGGAAATCCAATACAGCTCCATAAACCATCTAAATAACGCCATTGCTTAATTTCAGGCTGCAAAGCAATAAAATTTGATTATTTTACAGGGGGGGTGAATATTTTCTATACCCACTGTACTTACCTATTTTCCTGCTCTGGTCTGGTTCCTGTGATCTGGCTCCCCTGTGTTAGCCAGCGCCAATGCAGGGGAGAGGAGTACTCGCCAACAAAGGGAGGGCTACATAGTAAGCTTATGGGTCACCGCTCAGGCATTACTAGCCGTTCTCAATATCTCTCTCCTCTCCCCTGTAGCCAGCTGTAGGCTGACCCAGGGGAGATCACATGACTAGACTGAAGCATCCTGAAAATAGGTAAGTATATGCATCTTTCTTACACAGGTTAGCAAGTATAGGTATTATGAGGGGGGAGGAAGCATTTTTTGGATTAATTAGGGTTCCCCGGAACTTTACTCAAACTTTACCCTGTTTTTACAAAGCTAATACTGCCAAGTTTACGGTAGGTGTTTCACAAAATTAAACCAATATAATTTTCTACTGTCACGTTGCAGTCTTTCTAATGTTGTTGCATACTGTTGCTATCAACAGCCATGCACACTCTGACTGTGCCGAAATGACCAACTCCTGTGCTCATGTGTTATGGGGCAGAGTAAATCACTAGACGGAGTAGACAGAAATAGAGTACAAATCCCTTGACAGGTGAAACAGTTCTTATAAGAGGGGTCTTCAAAAGAATTCTGCACTTCTCTATATTTAATTAATAGAGTTTAAAAAAGTGTGGCAACTTTTTGAAGAACCCTATATACTGTATTTTGTATTTAACTGTTTGCTTGGAGTTCAGCTTTAAAATACAGATATTAATTGATAGTTCTGGTTGTAGCTGTAACAAATTTTGAGCAGGTTTCTGCAGGGTTTTACCAAGCATCAGTTACTGCCCAAATCTAGCCAAAAACCTGCCATAGACATTCCCTGTCAGCTGCTGCTGGGTGAGCTCCAGACATAAGAAACCCTGCTTACTGTCATGCATAATTTAATCGTTGGCTGCTTTTCAGAGCTTGAAAATGAGCTTAAGTATTTACAGAAAGAAATGTTATCACATGCTAAGGTTGCAGCGTAGTGGTCAGTAGTGAGATTTTAGTTCAGATGCACACAAGTGTCATACGCTGCATGAGACATCACGTTTCTAACTGTCAATCAGTATTGCCATAGCTTAGTCTTTTCTTACAAATCCAGCACATGCTGATGGATATTTCATCCAGCGGCAAGGAGAGAAGTCTCCACTAGGGATGAGCCGAACACCCCCCTGTTCGGTTCGCATCAGAACTTGCGAACACACCAGCGGAATGATGCGGCTGGAGCTTTGACATTTCTTATATAGGGGAGGCAGGGCCACCCGTCACGTGACCCCGCCCCCTCTGACGCAAGGGGGAAGACTGGGCTTCCCCAGTGACGTAGCAGAGGGTGCGTCAGAGGGTGCGGGGTCACGTGACAGGTGGCCCCGCCTCCCCTATATAAGAAATGTCAAAGCTCCAGCCGTGTCATTCCGCTGGGCTGTGTCCGGCGGAGAGAGGCGGCCTCCGATGCTGTGCTCTGGAGCTCTGGATGCCGGATGATCTTCTCATCGCTGGACCAGGGAGGAGATCACCCATCACTGGATACAGACAAGGTTGGAGCAGGAAGCTGGGACCGAGTGGATTACCACCGCTGGATTTTTTTTCTTTTTTTTGTTATTAATAAAGGACTTTTTTCTACGGTGTGTGTGTTTTTTCCAACTATTTACACTTCCTTTGTGAAATGGTAGGGGTACAATGTACCCCATTACCAATTCACATAGGGGGGGGCAGGATCAGGGGGTCCTCTTTGATAAAGGGGTCTTACAGATTCTGATAAGCCCCCCACCCGCAGACCCCCACAACCACCGGGCAAGGGTTGTGGGGATGAGACATCCTCCCCATGTTGAGGGCATGTGGCCTGGTACGGTTCAGGAGAGGGGGGGGCGCACTCTGTCCCCCCCTCTTTTCTGCGGCCGGCCAGGTTAACGTACTCGGATAAAGGGTCTGGTGTGGATTTTTGGGGGAACTCCACGCCATTTTTTTAAAATTTGGGGTGGAGTTCCCCTTAAAATCCACACCAGACTTGAAGGTACTGGAATGGATATTTGGGGGGAACCCCACGTCATTTTTTTTTAAATTGACGGCGGGGTTCCCCTTAATATCCATTCCAGACCTGAAGGGCCTGGTAATTGAATTTGGGGGGACCCCCACGCTTTTTTTTTTTTTTAATGAATGAATCCTCTCTGAATTGCCAGAGCCGACAATTCATTATAGCCGCAAGTCAGTTTTAAATGTCTTTTTTTTCTTTCAGAAATGACACTTGCAGGGACAGTTCTAAGTACGGGAAACATGCGCTATTTCACATGCTAACTTTACACCCCCCCTAGGTACGAAATTTAAAGGAATATTTCACTTTTACTGTTTCACTTTTAGCATTATTAAATTCACTGCTCCCGGAAAAAAAAATTTTTAGGACAATAACTTGCATATTAGCCTTTAAAATTAGCACTTTAGATTTCTCCCACAGACTTTAACAGGGTGTTCCGCGGCTTTTCGAATTTGCCGCGAACATCCCAAATTGTTCATTGTTTGTCGAACAGGCGAACAGGCAATGTTCGAGTCGAACATGAGTTCGACTCAAACTCGAAGCTCATCCCTAGTCTCCACAATGAAAGACCATAGCATCTAACCACAACTCATCACAAACAAAACTGTTCCAGAAATACTGAGTGTGATAGCAAAAAGCTACATCTCTTGTGCCAAAGCTACAATCTTGGAAACAGCCTTAACTTTGTCTTTTTGCTTATACATTGCATCATTTTCCTTAGCAACACCCCCCTCCCCACTCATTTTGAACTGATTTACACATAATATCCATCACTATGTCATTGTATCAAACATTCCATTACTAGTATTACTAGAAAAAAAACAGGTGCTGCGTGATTAGAAGCTTGTTGTTGGTTCTCATTTTTCCAATGGCTAGATATGGAATTGGTGCCCTGACCACAACCACCCAAGGACAACTCTTTGCCTTTCGATGCTGTTCACAATCTTATCATATGTTTCCTGTAAGTTGAGCATCATTTTGGTCTGTTAAATATAGAATTAAAAGGATTTTGTTTTATCTATTTGATAAGTGCAAAAAAAAAAAAACGGTTGAGCCTACCAGAAGTACAGTGTTGTCTTGTGCACTCTGCAGCATTATCTAAACAATCAATTATCAGCTCAGCTAAGCTCTCTTACTTCAGAGCAGGACACTCTCCCTCAAGTTATAGAAAAGAGAGGGGAGGAGTTCTGCAGTCTTAAATAAGAATTATCACTTTTTTTTCCATTATTCAGTCCCTAATGCGACAAAGTATATGTAATACTTTGTAATAACTTGTCCCATATCCCTAAAATACTAGCAGTGTTATCAAACAGGGTGCCCCTCATCACACAGCTGCCTGACACCACAGCTAGCAAGGAGATGGCTGTGTTGCTTTGTAGTGCTGACAAACATCACCCCCCCCCCCCCCCCATGCAAGTGCTAAGAGCCAGAGACAGGCACTTACTATCAAAGCAGCCACCTCCTTGCTAGTTGCAGTGTCAGACAGCCATGCACCAAGGAGGGGGGGTTCCCTGTCCAATATTGCAGCCAGTGTTTCTCAACCAGGGTGTTCTGGCACCCTGGGGTGCTGTCTAGGTTCTCTCAGGGAACTGCAAGCATTGGACCCTGTTTGCCTGGGAAAAGCACCCTGCCAGCACCATAACAACCAATGACGGTCAAGGGCTAGGACTCACTGATTCATTGCTAAGATGATGGCAACAGATTCGCCTACACCATGGTAACTCAAGACTCTGATCCGGGACAGGTGGCATGCAGCGTCACTCCCAGCATTCAGAAGACGGAAGTCTGCCTCCTCCAGAACACTTATACCTTCCCCCATCTGCCGTGCTGCTGAAACAGTGAAACCAATGGTGTGATGGGGGGGCACTGTAATGGGGGACCTGTTGGAATTCGGGGCTCTGTAATAAGGGTACTGTGTAATTGAAGAGCTCTGCGATTGATAAAATATGGGGGAGGGTTCTGTGATGGGGGGACTCTCATGTGTAGGGCTATTGATGTATAGGGGTGGCTCTGTTGTGATGAGGGGTTCTGATGTATGGGGAGCCCACTGATGTGTAGGGGGACTCTGATATTAAGGGGATATGAAGAGGATACGCTGATGTGATGGGGGGGGGCCTCTGTTGTGAAAGGAAGCTCAGATGTAAAAGGGGGCTCTGAAATCATGAGAAAACCTTTTATGTGATGGGGGAACCAATGATGAATGAATGAATGAATGAATGAAGAATTTATATAGCGCAACGCATGCGAACTAAATCGCCTCTGATGTGAAGGGGGGCTTCTGATGTGAAGTTAATTTCATCAAGGCGATTGTGTTTTGTTCTTGAAAAAATCCTGACTATGACTAGAAAACAGTTGATACAAAGTAGGTAAAATTGTGTAGAAAAATTGATGACTACAAGAGGAGAACAACTGAGTGGTAGCATTGCTCAAAGTCAAAGTGTGAGATTCACCATGCCAATGTGATTGGGAAGAAAAACAAACTAGAGTATACAGTTAAAATATCAGGCACTTGACAGTGATGAACCAGCTCAAAAAAAAACCTCAATAAGTTTGTGAAGAAAGGGGAGACAGGCATAAGGGTGATTTGGAGTGCATATAGGGTCGTCATCCAATTGCTACTAGAAACTGTACCTACTTTTTCAGTGCAAACTGCCAAAACATTGTAGATACAGTAGCTGCCTTAGACTAATCAGCAGAGTTCAAGCCTTCATTCTCTAAAATTGGTTTTCTGATCAATAGATCAGCTTGCGTACCACCAGCCTGCCCATACATTGATCAAAATGAAGCCAGTCCCTGCTGAACCGACCAAATTTCAATCCATGTATAGCTGGCTTAGCTCTACCACTACTGGAGGCGAAGCACTGGATGTATATCACACTAGTTAGGACATAAATTAATAGGGTTAGAAACATCTCTCTACATTCATCAACACAAAAAAAAAACGTTTATTCGTCATGTCTATAGTGTTTTACAGAAACGACTGAATACATGAACTGTAATGTGAACAGATTTGTTTACAACCTTCCCTTTGCTGGAAACCGAGCTGTGCCAAGATCTTAGGCAATGTGAGCTTCTTCTTTTTGAGACCGAGGGACTTCAGCCATACCGTTGATGAAACTTGAGTCTTTACATCCATTATTGATGACATTTTTTTAAAACGTATTTCCGGACAGCAGAAATTCTTTAATTAAACATCTAGAAATTAATAAAGAAAATGAAAATGATGAAAATATGGGAATTAACATTGGTATTTGTTCATATACAGTACCTGTGGTCTGTTTCCTGCTTACAAAACATACACGTTAAGAGATGCATGGTTTTAAAACGGCACCAGAATACAAGAATCACACACTTCTTTAGACTAAGGCCCCGTACACACGTCCGAGAAACTCGACGGGCAAAACACATCGTTTTGCTCGTCGAGTTCCTTCTGAAGCCGCCGAGGATCTCGGCGAGCCAAGTTTCCCCATTGACTAACGAGGAAATAGAGAACATGTTCTCTATTTGGCTCGACGAGTTCCTCGTCGGTTTCCTTGGCCAAAAGTGTACACACGACCGGTTTCCTCGGCAGAATACGGCTCTGATCGAGTTTCTGGCTGAATTCTGCCGAGAAACTCGGTCGTGTGTACGGGGCCTTACTCTAAAGAGACTCTTTCATCAGGCCATTCATTCCAACCACAATCTTCCAATAAGATCATATGTGCATTTAATATATATATATATATTTTTTACCTCTAAAGGTCTCCATGTGTAGATATCCAAAAGCCTAGAGACTTTTGCTAGGAATCGATATTTTAGAAGTGAAGTCAGCAGATCCCCCCCCCCCCCCCCCACCTTTGACCATGGAGGCTCTTTCAGGTCTCAGAGAATTCCTGCTAATAAGTACTAAACCTACAGCTCACAGTAGATTAGTATAGTGGTCAACGGGGAGAATGTTTCTTACAATTGTGGTATGTAGGAAGAATGTTAACGCAAAATTTTAGCCTTACCTACCTGGTGGTGAGTTCTGCTAACTTTTGATACTCACCCACCCAGCGATGTCCGGCTGAGAGCTTCTTCTCTTCTGGCAGTGCTTGGCCCTCTATGTTTCCCTATGACATTGTCGTTAGGCTTCTGGCTTTTATGGGTTGAGCCGGCACGCCTCCCGATAACACGCTGACAGGCCCATCCCCTCCTCCTTTCTTCAATGAAAGGCTATGCCTCCTGGGATAGGTGATGTACATATCCCGGGATGCACAGCGAGCAGTGTGTGCGTCATTGGTCTAAAGCAAGTGACGTGAATGGGGTGGTGGGGCAGACATTTTGTTATAAAAAAAAAAGGTAGAGAGCTGTTTCTCTTTGAATTTGCGGTTCAATTCTTTATTAATACCATAAAACTGCATGTAGTGTTTCAGGTTTATAATTTGATTGGGAATACGATTAGTCATGATTACATTTAAGATTTATCTGTGAAGTGTTGATTGTATATCTGGATGCCATAATCGGTTGCATATAAATTAATTATGAAAAGAAAGTAATTATTTATGTGGAAATGTGGTTGGCTTTTCTCCTGATAGTTCTCTACTGTTAGGGCCATGCTGGTCACTTGGGGCCCTTTCACACGGGGCGGAACAGTAATTATCCGCCTCCGTGTGTCCGTAAGCTCAGCGGGGATCGCTCCGTATATCCCTGCTAAGCCGGCGGCTGACAGGGCGGTGCACGCACACTGTGCAGGGACCGCGCTGTCTTTTCCCCTATGGGGGGATCGGATGAACACAGACCATGTGTGTCCGTGTTCATCCGATCCGATCCGCAGACGGAAGAAAAAATAGGGTTTTCTTCCGTCCGCAAAATCGGCGGGTGATTATGGGTGTCAGCGGATGCTTACCCATACAGGATGAGTATGGGATGCTTACCCATACAGGATGTACAGGCACACACATACACTGGTAGATCTGCTGGAGGCCTTCGTGGCTCCACAAAATAATAAATGCACATTTTTTTTACCTGCAAAAATAAAAATCTGCATTTAATTTTTTTTTTTCTAAAATGTGACCTTATTCTTAATTTTTTTTTTTAAGGGATTAGATGGGTTGGAAAATTTGAATTCTCAGGCCTCATGCATTTTTACAGCTGCTCCTAAGGGTGTCCGGCGTTTTATTTTTTCCTGCCTCTAAACGCCCGTACATGTTAGCCTATTTGTCCGTGCACACACAGACGTTTAGAGGCAGAAAAAACCCACTGCCAGCACGTCCAGAAACAAAGGTGTTTTGGCAGAAAAGCCTCTTGCTGCCTGTAAACACTTGTAAATGCTTGAACATTATTTTATTTTAATGGCCAGAACAAAATATTCTAGTCAATTAAATGAATTAATGTCATGGTGCTTGACACGCCTAAGCGTGCCATAACATGTTATATGTGTTTACTAGCATATATTTTTCTATTACAACACTGTTGCCAAGAGGAACGGCGTCGAGAGAGACAGCAAAATGTCCAGTGTGCATGTGGCTTGTGAGGTATGGAACAATGAACTTATTCTGAAACATTGTTATCATTTTTATTCACTTTTTCATAATTATTTTGAGAGTGAAAGTGATTGAATTGCTGAGTAATTTACTGCTTGAGCTGAAATGAGCAATCTTTTGCAACAGAATAAAACTGTTTTTACAGGCCAGGTGACAAGAATGGAAAACCAAAGGCCTTATAATGAGTTATGGAGCTAAAGTTAATTTGTTACACAAAGTAAAAAAAAAAAAAAATACAATCACGTTGGCACATTAAAGAGATGTATGGGATTTTTTTTTTATTCATACTTACCTAGGTGGATGCAGCATCGGTTCCCCTGCGCCTCTCACACTGAGAACCGAGCAATCGTACACCACTGATCGCTCAGTTCCCTGAGCAGAGAGCTGCAGTCACAGCTGTCTGCTCTGCCCTCTCCTCGCTCATTGGAGAGCTGGGCTGTGGCGGGGCGAGGAGAGCCAGCTCAGGCTCTCAGAGAGCCTGAGCCAGGTGTCGGTCCAGGGGTTTTGGGGTGATCCCAACTTTATGTTTGTGATGACGCCAAGCCTAGACCGGCTCTGTGACGTCAGCAGAGAGCAGATTTCAGACCGTTCTCTGCTGAAAACGGGTCACAGGAGCACAAAACGAACTGCACTCCTGTGATTCACAGGAGAAGTACAGCCAAACGAACGTTGGCTGTACTTCTCCGTTAAAATACCACAATTCTAACAAAAAACTTTAATAACATCTTTTGCCTTGTGCTTTGTCTCTAGGACATGAATGTTGTCAATTGCCAGGAGGATATGTACTATCTTCTCTGTACCGGTAATGCCTCACTTCCAAGTAAGGGAAGAATTAAAGTGGATGTAAACCCAAAAATCTTTTTTTTTATTTTATGTCACAATGTAGAGAATAAGATTTCCTATCATCTGTGTCCAGTCTTGCCACACAGAGTTAATCCAGCTCTGAGCAATCCTCTTTTTATTGTTCTGGGAAATAAAACAGACTTCCAGATAAAAACCAAAGTCCTTGCTTGAGTGACAGGTTATTTACATATCTCGTGCACTAGCTTGCAGACATACACAGCTTCTGTAAAAAGTGCTCAATTCACATCCCCCTCCCCTCTAGCTCTATGTATATTCTGATGGCTGTTTGCATTTTCTCATGGCACTGAACTGTGACTTACCCCATATTTTGAAAACATTTAATCAAAACACAGGGGAGGGGGATGTGAATTGTGCACTTTTTTTCAGAAGCAAGGACTTTGGTTTTTATCTGGAAGTCTGTTGTATTTCACTGAACAATAAAAGAGGATTGCTCAGCGCTGGATTAACTCTGTGTGGCAAGACTGGGCACAGATGATAGGAAATCGTATACTCTACATTGTGACATCAAAAATAAAAAATAAATGTTTTGGGTTTACATCCACTTTAACCATGGGGAACCACCCAAGCCACATTTTATCAAACAGCACAACATAATGCACAGAGCTTTCACATCTGAGCAGTGCGACAGTCTCTAGTGCAAATGCATTTGTTTCTATTGCATATGTGCAGTGGGGTTCAGGTAAGAAAGAAGCAGACAATCTGCTTCCTGGGTTGATGCCTCCTTCCACCTGTCAGCAAGGTTGAGCTGCAAATAGATGCGGTAGCCATGGCTGCTGCTGGTGGAATGCTGCTGATGGTGATGCTGGGTGTCAAAGGCAGTGGCAGCTGATTTAATGAAGGGAGACTTGAGATCCCTGAGGTGGGAACAGAAGGATTACTGAAGAAAACAATAGGAGGAAGAAAAATATACTTGAGACCACCGTGTAAAAAAGTCACAAGAGAAAAATCATTAAAAGCAAAACTTTACTCATAACAACTTAATAAAAAAAATAATGGCCCAGATTCAGTAAGCAATTGCGCCTGCGTAACCATAGTTACGCAGCGCAATTGCTGACTTGCGCCGGCGTAACGAGTTCTCCTGATTCAGAGAACTTGTTACGCCGACTGCAGCCTAAAATCTGCGTGGCATAATGCTCTTATGCCACGCAGATTTAAGGCTGCATTCTTGCGATGACCGCTAGGGGGCGTTCCCATTGTGGTCAGCGTATAGTATGCAAATTGCATACTTACGCCGATTCACAATGTTGCGCGCCCCCTGCGTACGCAAGTTACGTCATTTCCGTACGGCGTGTTAAGCGTAAGGCTGCCCCTTCTAATAGCAGGGGCAGCCAATGATAAACTATACCCGGCGTTCCCGCGTCGCGACGTTCGAATTTTACGTCGTTTGCGTAAGTGAATCGTGAATGGCGCTGGACGCCATTCACGTTCACTTTGAAGCAAATGACGTCCTTGCAACGTCATTTGCCGTAATGCACGTCGGGAAAGTTTCCCGACGGAGCATGCGCTCTACGCTCGGCGCGGGAACGCGCCTAATTTAAATGATTCCCGCCCCCTACGGGATCATTTAAATTGCGTGCGCTTGCGCTGCTCCATGAATCGAGGGCAGCGCAAAAAAATTGCGGGGGCGCAGGGCAAAATCGTTGCCCTGCGCCTCCGTAATAAATGCGCAAATCTACTTGAATCCGGCCCAATGTTCTTTAGCAAGGAACATCAATTGCAATTGCACATTAATATTAAAGAGGTTGTAAAAAAATAAAAACAAAACCCTGCAAGACAGAGGCATAATGAGCTAGAATGCATCGCATACTAGCTCATTATAAAATAGTTACCTTAGGATGATGCCCGGATCGGCATTGGCCCTCTGAATACAGCGCGGACATCATCTTCCACCGGAGTTACTTCCGGGTTTGCGATGTGGTTGGCAGTGCGGGAGTCGCCGGATCTCAGCACGACTCCTGAAGAATCGCCATTTCTTCAGTGCGCATGTGCTGAGGATGTAAGCAGCAGCGCATATACTGAATATCTCCTAAGCTGTGCAAGTTTAGGAGATATTCAAGGTACCTACAGGTAAGCCGTGTTATAGGCTTACCTGTAGGTAAAAGTGGTATAACAGGGTTTACAACCACTTGAATGCTACCAAAATTAGTGAGTGCTGTAAATTGCCGCCAGCATTTCTCCAGTTTATTCTTGCTGGAGGCTGCCATTTTGCTGAACAGATACATTCCTGGAATGCTGGGATTTCTAATTGTCACATTTGCTTTTATCTTCAACCAAACTGTCAAACCATGAAATGGCTGGTGTCATAACTGATCACTTTTGTAGCTCCATGGCAGTTGCAGTTCAAACAGAAGCAGCTTCCTTGGCTGTAAAGGGTAGGAGTGTTTAATTCCGCTTTCACACTTGTTCCTTTTCCAGTATTCACTCAAATATGTTGAGATAAAAAGTGGAACTAAAATCTGCTTTAGTCACCTCTACTCCAGCATTGCAACATCCATGAGCTTTCTAACCACCACTGACATCTTCTCCTGATCTTCCCAGGGTAGACATAACTCCCTGTTGGATGCAGCACCAAACACATACAGTGCCTTGCAAAAGTATTCACCCCCTTGCCATTTTTCGTGTTTTGTTGCCTCACAACCTGGAATTAACATGGATTGTTTGAGCAATCATCATCATTAACCGCTTCCCGACCACCGCATGTAAATGTACGTCCACAGAATGGCACGTACAGGCAAATGGGCGTACATGTACGTCCTTGCCTTCTAGCAGGTGGGGGGTCCGATCGGGACACCCCCCCTCGCTACATGCGGCGGTCGGATTTCCGCGGGGAGCGATCCGGGACGACGGCACAGCTATTCGTTTATAGCCGCTCCGTCGCGATCGCTCCCCGGAGCTGAAGAACGGGGAGAGCCGTATGTAAACACGGCTTCCCCGTGCTTCACTATGGCGGCTGCATCGATCGAGTGATCCCTTATGTAGGGAGACTCGATCGATGACGTCACTCCTACAGCCACACCCCCCTACAGTTGTAAACACACACTAAGTGAACACTAACTCCTACAGCGCCCCCTGTGGTTAACTCCCAAACTGCAACTGTCATTTTCACAATAAACAATGCCATTTAAATGCATTTTTTGCTGTGAAAATGACAATGGTCCCAAAAATGTGTCAAAATTGGCCGAAGTGTCCGCCATAATGTCGCAGTCACGAAAAAAATCGCTGATCGCCGCCATTAGTAGTACAAAAAAAATAATTAATAAAAATGCAATAAAACTATCCCCTATTTTGTAAACGCTATAGATTTTGCGCAAACCAATCGATAAACGCCTATTGCGATTTTTTTTACCAAAAATAGGTAGAAGAATACGTATCGGCCTAAACTGAGGAAAAAAAACATTTTTATATATGTTTTTGGGGGGATATTTATTATAGCAAAAAGTAAAAAATATTGATTTTTTTTCAAAATTGTCGCTCTATTTTTGTTTATAGCGCAAAAAATAAAAACCGCAGAGGTGATCAAATACCACCAAAAGAAAGCTCTATTTGTGGGGAAAAAAGGATGCCAATTTTGTTTGGGAGCCACGTCGCACGACCGCGCAATTGTCTGTTAAAGCGACGCAGTGCCGAATCGCAAAACCTGGCCTGGGCATTTAGCTGCCTAAAGGTCCGGGGCTTAAGTGGTTAAATCTGCAGAACATGTCCACAATTTTGAAGATTTTTTTTTAAGCAAACAACAAAATAACAGAAAAAGTCAATGTGCATAACTATTCACCCCCCAAAGCGTATACTTTGTAGAGCCACCTTTTGCGGCTATCACAGCTCCAAGTCACTTTGGATAAGTCTCTATGAGCTTACCACATCTTACCACTGGGATTTTTGCCCATTCCTCCTTGGAAAACTGCTCCAGCTCCTTCAAGTGGGATGGTTTGAGCTTGTGAATAGCAATCTTTATGTCTGACCACAGATTTTCTATTGGATTGAGGTCTGGGCTTTGACTAGGCCATTCCAACACATTTACATGTTTGCCCTTAAACCACTCAAGTGTTGCTTTAGCAGTGTGTTTGGGGTCATTGTCCTGCTGGAAGGTGAACCTCCATTCTGGCCTCAAATCATACACAGAGTGGTACAGGTTTTGCTCAAGAATATCCCTGTCTATCCCTCAATTCTGACCAGTTTCCCAGTCTGACTGCTGAAAAACATCCCCACAGCATGATGCTGCCACCACCATGTTTCATGGGGATGGTGTTCTTTGGGTTATGTGATCTGTTGGGTTTGCACCAGTAAAAGCATTTTCTTTAATGGCCAAAAAGTTCAATTTTAGTCTCATCAGAACAGAGCACCTTCCTCCATACATTTTGGGAGTCTCCCACATTTAGTTTTTTGCTGAAAGTAATGGCTTTCCTCTGGCCACTCTGCCATAAAGCCCAACTCTATGGAGCGTACGGCTTATTGTCGTCCTATGTACAGATACTCCAGTCTATGCTGTGGAACTCTAAAGCTCCTCCAGGGTTACCTTAGGTCTCTGTGCTGCCTCACTGATTAATGCCCTCCTTGCCCGGTCCGTGAGTTTTGGTGTGGCAGGTTTGCTGTTGTGCCATGTTCTTTGCATTTGGTTATATCGGTCCATTTTTATCAGACAAACCGATCTTGTGTACAGGGCTTAAGTCCTTAGATTGACTGCTCTCAAATGGGAATGGCCATAGGTAGATCAATATGTGCCCGGTTCCTGCTGAACAGAATGAATATCCAATACATTTATGGCTAGCTTTACCCGCCAGTGCTGCTAGTCTGAAAAGTTGCACCCGTCCCCTTCTGCCCTTAGTTTAGAATAGAGTGGACAGTGATAGAAGGGAAATCTTCAAGTGGGGACACAAGTTCTGGTGACTACCAGAGATTCAAACATTTTGGAAGGATTTCTTCTCACTTGCTGTTTTGACTATGGGATGGGAAATGAAAGAAAATCTATTTGTCCTGTTTATCACGGAGCATAAAAGTGAAAGAAAATGCTCTCAGGCCCCGTACACACGTCCGAGGAACTCGACATGCCAAACACATCGAGTTCCTCGTCGAGTTCAGTGTTGAAGCCGCCGAGGATCTCGGCGGGCCGACTTTCCTCATTGAACAACGAGGAAATAGAGAACATGTTCTCTATTCGGCCCGACGAGTTCCTCGTCGGCTTCCTCGCTGAAAAGTGTACACACGACCGAGTTTCTCGGCAGAATACGGCTCCGACCGAGTTTCTGGCTGAATTCTGCCGAGAAACTCGGTCGTGTGTACGGGGCCTCAGAACAGGGTATTTTCTCTTACTTCCAGTTTTGGAAAAGGAAGTGAAGGTAAAACTTCCCAAGGAGACACAGATGGCAAAAATAAGTGACAGGAGTTGTAACACAACCGAGCACTAGAGACCAGCTCATGGTTTAATGCTTGCCTTTGTCTCCATTTGCAGTTTTGCATCATCTGTGTTTTTTTTTTTTTTCCATGCATTACAAAATATGTTATTTGAAAGGGCTGCAATAGTGCCTTCACTTCACTTGAGTCTACCATCAACAAGCCCCCCAATCAAAATTATATTTTACCCCACCCAATCCAGCCCCCGCCAGCGGCCATGGATAGTTTCATGCTATGCATGAAGCTATCCATTGGTCATAGAGGGGGCAGCTGTAGGGAGGGGGTGGCACCCGTGCGCCTTTATGGACGCCCTGCCACTGCGTGTAAACAAATCAATATACGTTTATTGATATTATTTTTACCAAAAACATGGAGCAGAATACATTTTGGCCTAAATTGATGAAGAATTTTTTTTTTCAATGTTTTTATTAGATATATTTTATAGCAGAATGTAACAAAAAAAAATATATATATATATATATATATATATATATTTATATATATATTGTTTTCTAAACGGCCGTTTTTTTTTTTGTTTATAGTGCAAAAAATATAAAACCAGATGTGATCAAATACCACCAAAAGAAAGCTCTATTTGTGGGGAAAACATAACGTACATTTTATTTGGGTACAACGTCGCACGACCGCGCAATTGTCAGTCAAAGTAATGCAGCGCCGTATCACAAAAAATGGCCTGGTCAGGAAGGGGGGTAAATCCTTCTGGAGGTTAAGTGGTTAATTGATCCCATTATGAGACATGCTATTACAATCAAAGTATATATGACCACCATGTCTGATATGCTCCAAAGCCTTTAGAAATCAAAGTAATCATAACAACAAGAAATGATTAGAGCTAAGCACAAATACATGGATCTCACATCTCCCTGCATAACACCGAGTGCCAACATTGTGCAGACCATTCCATCTCCGTGACATTGCACTGACCTGTAGATGAGTACGCAGAGATGGGCGCTACTGGCAGAACCCTGGCGGTACACAGTCCAATCATTACGTACACGGACCGGACTCGTCCCCTTGTTGACTGTGGAAACCATGGTTGCTAAGCTCCGACCAATCATAGAGCGGCTAACACTCCAGCATCGTGCAGGGAAGGTGAGGGGTGGAGCAGGGAGGAGCTTCTTGTTCTTCAGCAAGAGCTGATTGGCTCCCATTGAGGTGACGTACCGTACCTGTTGTGTGTCCCTGGTACAGAGGTCTGATGATAGTTGTGTCTGCTCACCACTTCTTCTCATTATTCCAGGAATCAAAGGAAAGGATTTTATGGATTTTAAAAGTTTGATGTATAGAAGGGTTTGCACCTCCAGTGAGAAACACTTGTCACACTAAGAAGTTTGTTTTTAATATTTATTTACAGAGCACTTAATATTTATTTATTTAATATTTACAGAGCACTTAATATTTATTTATTTAATATTTACAGGGCACTTAATATTTATTTATTTAATATTTACAGAGCACTTAATATTTATTTATTTAATATTTACAGAGCACTTAATATTTATTTATTTAATATTTACAGGGCACTTAATATTTATTTAATATTTACAGGGCACTTAAACCCCCTTCCTGCCCAGACCAATTTTCAGCTTTCAGCGCTGTCACATTTTGATTGACAATTGCGCTCTCATGCTACTCTGTACCCAAACAATATTTTTATCATTTTCTTCCCCACAAATAGAGCTTTCTTTTGGTGGTATCACCTCTGTGGGTTTTAATTTTTTGGCTACAAATAAAAAAAGAGCGGAAATTTTGAAAAAAATAAAATTTTCTTTGTTTCTGTTACAAAACGTACATAAGTATGTTTTCTCCTTCACTGATGGACACTGATGAGGCAGTACTGATTGGCAAAGATAAGGTGGCACTTATATGCAGCACTAATAGGCACTGATAGGCAGCACTGATAAGAAGCACTGATAGGTGGCACTGATGGGCACTCATAGGTGGCACTGATAAAAAGCACTGATAGGTGGCACTGATAGGTTGTACTGATGGGCACTGATAAGCGGCACTGATGGACACTCATAGGCGGCACTGATAGGCACTCATAGGTGGCACTAACAGGCACTTACAGTATAAGATGCACATAGGCGGCATTGATGGAAACTGATAGGTGGCACTGATGGGCACTCATAGGTGGCAGCAGGGCCACCATCAGGAATTATGGGGCCCCTTACACAGCTTCAGGCATGGGCCCCCTGGAGCAGAGAACCTGGGGGGGGGTGCTGCAGCCGGAAATTGAGAAGTGGGGGGGCTGCCGCGAATTGAAAAAAAAGGGGGGTTGCCATCCAGGCCCCTTAATAATAATAATAATAATATATATATATATATATATATATATATATATATATATATATATATATATATATATATATATATATATATATCTATATAAAAAATAAAAGAAATTAAAAAATATATTAAAAAAATTTTGGCCCTTTAATAAAAAATAAAATAAAAATATATTAAAAAAAAATATATATTTTTATAAAAAATAAATTAAAAAATGGGGGGTTGCCATCCGGGGCCATGGGGACCTTCGGACCTCTAAAAAAAAAAAAAAAATGGCCCTTTAATAAAAAAATAAAATAAAAATATATTGAAACAAATATATATATATATATTTTATAAAAAATATAAATAAAAAAAGTGGGGTTGCCATCTGGGCCCCTGGGGACCTCCGGGCCCCTGGGGACCTCCGGACCCCTAAAACAAAAAAAGATTTTTTTTTTTTTTTTTTTAAAGGGGGTTGCCATTGGGGCCCCTGGGGACCTCCGGGCAGCACTTATCAGAGGGGTTGGCAGGCATCACTGATGGGCACAGAGTGTCATCCCTAATGGGCAATGATTGCCATCCCTAGTGGGCTTACCTGGTGGTCATGGGTGGGCATCACAGTTGGTCCTGGGTGGGCATCCTCCGGGGGAGGGGGGCTGCACTGATAATAAGTTGCAGTTATGGAGCGTTTTTTCACACAACAGCCTATTGACTTGAATGGGTGGTCTATCGTGCAAAAAATGCGCCAAACAAGCTCAAGTACCAAATTTTGTCATTGAGCCAAGTGCATTTGGTGACGCATGTTTTTTATCCAGTTTACAGTTATTACTGAAAGTGCAAGTAAAACAAAATTCAACATTTCAGATTGTTCCCATAAAAGCAATACAGGAGAAATCTTCCAATGGGGACTTGTGGGTCCCCAAGACATTCTATTCATTTGCAGGGATTTCCTCTCACTTCCTGTTTAGCTATGGGACAGGAAGTGAAGGGAAATCTCCAAAATGTGAGATGGCAAAAAAATGATAACCCTTCCTTGCTCTATCCAAAATGAAAAAAAAAAAATACGGTAGTTCTACTTAAAGTGGAAGTTCCGCCGATTTTTTTTTTAAAAGTCAGCAGCTACAAATATGGCAGCTGCTGACTTTTAAAAAATGGACACTTACCTGTCCAAGCGCGCCCGCCATGTCAGCAGCCGAGGCTGAGCAATCGCTCTGTCCTCTGCGGCTTCCGCCGCCATACTCGGTGAGGGAATCAGGAAGTGAAGCCTGACTTCTTCACTGCCCGATTCCCTACTGCGCATGCGCGAGGATCGCGGCGCGCCGTAACTGGCCCCCGCTCTCTCCTGGGAATAGTATTTCCCAGAAGACAGCGGCGGGGGGGGGGGGTTGACGTCACAGGCTGGATTCCCCGCAGGGATCAGACCCAGAAGTGGTGCAAAAAACATGATTCAGATAGGTATCTACACCCCCCTGAAAGGTGCCAAATGTGTCACCAGAGGGGGGGAGGGATCCAAAAAGCGGAGGTTCACTTTTTGTGTGAACCTCCGCTTTAAAGTAACAACATGGCACCACAAGCGCAACATGCATTTTAGCATGTTTGTCATGCACTTTCGTGCTGCTCAGGTATGAATGCAGCCTAGTGGCTTTGGGAAGCAAGTTAAATTGTTTGATTTAGTTTTACTTTAACCACTTAAGACCCGGACCATTATGCAGGTAAAAGACCAGGCCCGTTTTTGCGATTCGGCACTGCGTCGCTTTAACTGACAATTTGTGCGGTCGTGCGACGTGGCTCCCAAACAAAATTGGCGTCCTTTTTTCCCCACAAATAGAGCTTTATTTTGGTGGTATTTGATCACCTCTGCGGTTTTTATTTTTTGCGCTATAAACAAAAATATAGGGCCAGATCCACAAAAACCTGGCGTAACTTAAAAAATCCCATTTAAGTTACACTGCCTTAAAGTTTCTACCTAAGTGCCCGATCCACAAAGCACTTATCTAGAAATTTCAGGCGAGTCCCATTTAAATGAGGCGCGCTCCCGCGCCGGCCGTACTGCGCATGCGCGAAGTTACGTTACGCCGAGTTTTGTGGATCGCGCCGGCTTAAAAAAGTTGCGTCTGGAAAAAAAAATAAAAATGACAGCGTCGCTCGGCATGCATTCCTGAGGGAGAACTCCATGCCAATTTTCAAAGAAAAAACCGGCATGGGTTCACCCCCCAGGAGCATACCAGGCCCTTAGGTCTGGTATGGGTTGTAAGGAGACCCCCCTACGCCGAAAAATCGACGTAGGGGGTCCCCCTACAATCCATACCAGACCCGTATCCAAAGCACGCTACCCGGCCGGTCAGGAATGGGAGTGGGGACGAGCGAGCTCCCCCCCCCTCCTGAGCCGTGCCAGGCCGCATGCCCTCAACATGGGGTGGTTGGGTGTTCTGGGGCAGGGGGGCGCACTGCGGGCCCCCCCACCTCAGAGCACCCTGTCCCCATGTTGATGAGGACAGGACCTCTTCCCGACAACCCTTGCCGTTGGTTGTCGGGGTCTGCGGGCGGGGGCTTATCGGAATCTGGGAGTCCCCTCAAATAAGGGGGCCCCCAGATACCGGCCCCCCACCCTAAGTGAATGGATATGGGGTACATCATACCCCTACCCATTCACCTGGAGGCAAAAAGTAAAAGTTAGTAAACACACAACACAAGGGTTTTTAAAATAATTTATTATTCTGCTCCGGATGCCCCCCCTGTCTTCTTTATTAGCTCTATTACCAGGGGGGGCTTCTTCTTCCACTCTCCGGGGGTCTTCTTCCACTCTCCGGGGGGGGTTTCTTCTTCCGCTCTCCGGGGGGGGGGCTTCTCCGCTCTCCGGGGGTCTTCTTCTATCTTCGCCGCTCTCCGCTGTTGACTCGGCGAACCCCGGTTCTTCTCCAGCTGTCCGGTGCCTTCTTCTTCAGCGCTGGCTGCCTGCTATCTTTGTGTGTTAGCTCAATTTCTAACAGGCAGCCGGCGCGGTCTTCTGTGACGTCAGGGTCTTCTCTTCTGTTCTTCTCCCCTCTTCCGATGTTGCCTCGTCGCCTCTTGTCGCTGTAATGATGGAAGCGCGCCTTGCATCCCATTTATATAGGCATCACCGTCCCATCATGCTCCGGCAGGTACCCACGTGGTGGGTGCACGTGGGTAGGCACCCACCACGTGGGTACCTGCCGGAGCATGATGGGACGGTGATGCCTATATAAATGGGATGCAAGGCGCGCTTCCATCATTACAGCGACAAGAGGCGACGAGGCAACATCGGAAGAGGGGAGAAGAACAGAAGAGAAGACCCTGACGTCACAGAAGACCGCGCCGGCTGCCTGTTAGAAATTGAGCTAACACACAAAGATAGCAGGCAGCCAGCGCTGAAGAAGAAGGCACCGGACAGCTGGAGAAGAACCGGGGTTCGCCGAGTCAACAGCGGAAGAGGGGAGAAGATAGAAGAAGACCCCCGGAGAGCGGAGAAGCCCCCCCCCCGGAGAGCGGAAGAAGAAACCCCCCCCGGAGAGTGGAAGAAGACCCCCGGAGAGTGGAAGAAGAAGCCCCCCCTGGTAATTGAGCTAATAAAGAAGACAGGGGGGGCATCCGGAGCAGAATAATAAATTATTTTAAAAACCCTTGTGTTGTGTGTTTACTAACTTTTACTTTTTACCTCCAGGTGAATGGGTAGGGGTATGATGTACCCCATATCCATTCACTTAGGGTGGGGGGCCGGTATCTGTGGGCCCCCTTATTTGAGGGGACTCCCAGATTCCGATAAGCCCCCGCCCGCAGACCCCGACAACCAACGGCAAGGGTTGTCGGGAAGAGGTCCTGTCCTCATCAACATGGGGACAGGGTGCTCTGAGGTGGGGGGGCCCGCAGTGCGCCCCCCTGCCCCAGAGCACCCAACCCCCCCATGTTGAGGGCATGCGGCCTGGCACGGCTCAGGAGGGGGGGGGACGCTCGCTCGTCCCCACTCCTTTCCTGACTGGCCGGGTAGCGTGCTTTGGATACGGGTCTGGTATGGATTGTAGGGGGACCCCCTACGTCGATTTTTCGGCGTAGGGGGGTCTCCTTACAACCCATACCAGACCTAAGGGCCTGGTATGCTCCTGGGGGGGAACCCATGCCGGTTTTGTTTTTATAAATTGCCGTGGAGTTCTCCCTCGGGAATGCATACCAAATGCTGTCGCTGGAATGGGCTTTTACATGGTGTGACTAGTTTACACTTTGTAACACCAGCCCTAGTTTTACACTTGCAAACTAAAACTTACGGCGAAAAAACGAAGCTGGAAAGCTTTGTAGATCGCCTTAAGTGCTAATTTGCATACTAGAAACGGCATTTCGACTCGAAATTCCCCCAGCGGCGGATGCGGTACTGCATCCTAAGATTCGGCAGTGTAATTCAATTACACATGCCGGATCTTCTGCCTAACTTTGGAAAACTGCTTCTGTGGATCAGTTCCAAAGTTAGGACAAGGGATACGATGCAGTAACAGCAGTTACTCCGTCGTATCTCTTTTGTGGATCTGGCCCATAGTGTAAATTTTGAAAAAAAAACAATGGGCCAGATCCACAAAAACCTGGCGTAACTTAAAAAATCCCATTTAAGTTACACTGCCTTAAAGTTTCTACCTAAGTGCCCGATCCACAAAGCACTTATCTAGAAATTTCAGGCTGTGTAACTAAAATTCCGCCGGCGCAAGGCGTTCCTATTCAAATGGGGCGAGTCCCATTTAAATGAGGCGCGCTCCCGCGCCGGCCGTACTGCGCATGCGCGAATTTACGTTACGCCGAGTTTTGAGGATCGCGACGGCTTAAAAAAGTTGCGTCGGGAAAAAAAAAAAAAAATGACAGCGTCGCTCGGCATGCATTCCTGAGGGAGAACTCCATGCCAATTTTCAAATAAAAAACCGGCATGGGTTCCCCCCCCAGGAGCATACCAGGCCCTTAGGTCTGGTATGGGTTGTAAGGAGACCCCCCTACGCCGAAAAATCGACGTAGGGGGTCCCCCTACAATCCATACCAGACCCGTATCCAAAGCACGCTACCCGGCCGGTCAGGAAGGGAGTGGGGACGAGCGAGCGGCCCCCCCCTCCTGAGCCGTGCCAGGCTGCATGCCCTCAACATGGGGGGGTTGGGTGCTCTGGGGCAGGGGGGCGCACTACGGGCCCCCCCACCTCAGAGCACCCTGTCCCCATGTTGATGAGGACAGGACCTCTTCCCGACAACCCTTGCCATTGGTTGTCGGGGTCTGCGGGCGGGGGCTTATCGGAATCTGGGAGTCCCCTCAAATAAGGGGGCCCACAGATACCGGCCCCCCACCCTAAGTGAATGGATATGGGGTACATCGTACCCCTATCCATTCACCTGTAGGCAAAAAGTTAGTTAGTAAACACACAACACAAGGCTTTTTAAAATATTTTATTATTCTGCTCCGGATGCCCCCCCTGTCTTCGTTATTAGCTCAATTAGCAGGGGGGGCTTCTTCTTCCGCTCTCCGGGGGTCTTCCACTCTCCGGGGGTCTTCTCCGCTCTCCGGGGGGGGCTTCTCCGGACTCCGGGGGGCTTCTTCCATCTTCTCCCCTCTTCCGCTGTTGACTCGGCGAACCCCGGTTCTTGTGCAGATGTCCGGTGCCTTCTTCTTCAGCGCTGGCTGCCTGCTATGTTTGTGTGTTAGCTCGATTTCAAACAGGCAGCCGGCGCGGTCTTCTGTGACGTCAGGGTCTTCTGTTCTTCTCCCCTCTTCCGATGTTGACTCGTCGCCTGTTGTCGCTGTAATGATGGAAGCGCGCCTTGCATCCCATTTATATAGGCATCACCGTCCCATCATGCTCCGGCAGGTACCCACGTGGTGGGTGCCTACCCACGTGCACCCACCACGTGGGTACCTACCGGAGCATGATGACAAGGGGAGTGTAGAGGAGGGCGGGGAGTCTACTGACATCACGACTCCACCCACAGAGCTCCAGACAACAGATCCACCCACAGAATCTGCAGTTTTTCAGTTTTTATAACAGACAGAGGGGAAACATTTGACAGGTAAGGATACATGCAGGAGGTATCTATATCCTTATAAATCAGCACTATGGCAGTAGTTTAGAAAGGATGAGAGTGGGTTTACATCCACTTTACCCACTTGAGGACACGCTCACGACTATATACGTCCTGTTTTTAAAGATGGATATCTCGGTAACGGCAGCAGCTGCTGCCACAACCGAGATATCCATCTTTTCCTTGAGCGGTCCTGTAAACGATAATGGTGGTCTCCGCGGCGGATTCGCCGCGAGATCACCGTTATCGGCGACGGGAGAGGGCCCTGTCCCCTGCTCGGCTGGGTTTACGAGTGAGGGCAAGATGGCCCCCACCTGTCCCCATAGCATAGCAGATCTCATATTTAAGAGGACCTGTCATGCTTTTTTCTACATTCCTTGTAATAGGAATAAATGTGATCCATTTTTTATTTATTTTTTTCAGTGTAAAAATTAATAAATTAATAAAAATAAATAAAAAAACAAAAACATTTTTTTTTTAAAGAGCCCGTCCCGACAAGCTTGCGCGCAGAAGCGAACGCATACGTGAGTAGCGCCCACATATGAAAACGATGTTCAAACCACACAAGGGAGGTATCACCGCGATCGTTAGAGCGAGAGCAATAATTCTAGCCTTAGACCTCCTCTGTAGCTCAAAAGATGCAACCTATAGAATTTTTTAAACGTCGCCTATGGAGATTTTTAAGGGTAAAAGTTTGACGGCATTCCACGAGCGGGCGCAATTTTGAAGCGTGACATGTTGGGTATCATTTTACTCGGCGTAACATTATCTTTCACAATATATAAAAAAAATTGGGCTGACTTTTCTGTTGTCTTATTTTTTAATTCAAAAAAGTGATTTTTTTCCAAAAAAAGTGCGCTTGTAAGACCGCTGCGCAAATACGGTGTGACAAAAAGTATTGCAATGACCGCCATTTTATTCTCTAGGGCAGGGGTGGGCAATTATTTTTTCGATGGGGCCACATGAGAAACTAAAAATATTTTGGAGGGCCGGGCCAAAAGGCTAAACTCAATACTGCATAAAATCAATTGTATTTCTTTATAAAAAGCAGTAAATATCATTGTTGGACAACTGGTACGAGTACTTGTTATAGACATGGCACAGGAGGGGGACAGAGGCTGGGGACATGGCACAGGAGGGGGACAGAGGCTGGGGACATGGCACAGGAGGGGGACAGAGGCTGGGGACATGGCACAGGAGGGGGACAGAGGCTGGGGACATGGCACAGGAGGGGGACAGAGGCTGGGGACATGGCACAAGAGGGGGACAGAGGCTGGGGACATGATACAGGAGGGGGACAGAGGCTGGGGACATGACACAGGAGGGGGACAGAGGTTGGGGACATGACACAGGAGGGGGACAGAGGCTGGGGACATGACACAGGAGGGGGACAGAGGCTGGGGACATGACACAGGAGGGGGACAGAGGCTGGGGACATGACACAGGAGGGGGACAGAGGCTGGGGACATGACACAGGAGGGGGACAGAGGCTGGGGACATGACACAGGAGGGGGACAGAGGCTGGGGACATGACACAGGAGGGGGACAGAGGCTGGGGACATGACACAGGAGGGGGACAGACGCTGGGGACATGACACAGGAGGGGGACAGAGGCTGGGGACATGACACAGGAGGGGGACAGACGCTGGGGACATGACACAGGAGGGGGACAGAGGCTGGGGACAGGCAGCCACTGTTTAATCAATAACAATTGATTAAACAGTGGCTGCATGTGATGGCACAGTGGCTGCGTGTGATGGCACAGTGGCTGCGTGTGATGGGCACAGTGGCAACAATTGATGGCACAGTGACTGCGTGTGTTGGCACAGTGGCTGCATGTGATGGCACAGTAGCTGCATTTGATGGGTACAGTGGCTGCGTGTGATTGGCACAGTGGCTGCGTTTGATGGGCAGAGTGGCTGCGTGTTATTGGCACAGTGGCTGCGTGTGATTGGCACAGTGGCTGCGTTTGATGGGCACAGTGGCTGCATTTGATGGGCACAGTGGCTGCATTTGATGGGCACAGTGGCTGCGTGTGATTGGCACAGTGGCTGCGTGTGATTGGCACAGTGGCTGCGTGTGATTGGCACAGTGGCTGCGTTTGGGAACAGTGGTGACAATTGATTGCACAGTGGCTGCATTTGATGGGCACAGTGGCTGCATTTGATGGGCACAGTGGCTGCGTGTGATTGGCACAGTGGCTGCGTGTGATTGGCACAGTGGCTGCGTTTGGGAACAGTGGTGACAATTGATTGCACAGTGGCTGCGTTTGATGGGCACAGTGGCTGCATGTGATTGGCACAGTGGCTGCGTGTGATTGGCACAGTGGCTGCGTTTGATGGGCACAGTGGCTGCATGTGATTGGCACAGTGGCTGCGTGTGATTGGCACAGTGGCTGCATGTGATTGGCACAGTGGCTGCGTTTGGGAACAGTGGCAACAATTGATTGCACAGTGGCTGCGTGTGATTGGCACAGTGTCGACAATTTATGGTGGCACAGTGGCTGCGTGTGTTGGCACAAGTGGCTGCATGTGTTAGCACAGTGGCTGCGTGTGATGGGCACAGTGACCCCTCCCGCCCCTGCCTACTGTTATCACCGCAGCGGGGAACATTACAGACAGCGTTCGTTTGAACAGCTGTTTTCCCCGCTGCGCATAGACACTCCCCCTTGGACGGATCTGTCCAATCGCGAGCAAGGGGGAGTGTCTATGTGACTCCCCCTTGCTCGCGATTGGACAGATCCATCCAATCGCAAGCAAGGGGGAGTCACATAGACACTCCCCCTTGCTCGTGATTGGACAGATCCGTCCAATCGCGAGCAAGGGGGAGTCACATAGACACTCCCCCTTGCTCGCGATTGGACAGTTCCGTCCAAGGGGGAGTGTCTATGCGCAGCGGGGAAAACAGCTGTTCAATGAACGCTGTCTGTATTGTTCCCCGCCGCGGTGATTAACGTGGCAGCGGCGGCGGCGGGGGGGGCCGGATTAAAAGGTCCGCCAGGCCGTAGTTTGCCCAGGTCTGCTCTAGGGTATGGGTCTGCCCAGGTGTTCAGGAACTACAATTCCCATCATGTCTAGTCATGTCTGTGAATGTCAGTGTGTTACAATGCCTCATGGGATGTGTAGTTCTACAACAGCTGGAGTACCGTAGTTTGAGGTTCCCTGCTCTAGGGTGTTAGAAAAAAATCCGCTGTGATTGACAGCAGCGCCAGCCAATGGCTGCGCTGCTATCAATCCATCCAGCCTAGCCAATCAACGGCCAGGCTGGGATCCGAAGACCATCACATGGACACGCGCGGGACTTTCTAGGGGTCAGGTAAGTAAAACGGGGGTTCGGGGGGCGGTACCATCGGATGTTTTTTCACCTCTTCATGCATAGGATGCATGAAGGTGAAAAAACATTTACCTTTACAACGCCTTTAAGTGGTTAAGGCTCATTTACACTAGCGACAAGCACTGCCGCTCCTCTGAAAAGCAAGCCATGTGCATATTTTCAGGAGCATTTAACTTCACCATCTGTTTTAACCCCCTAAATGCCACTCTGATGCAATGCAACCCCATACGGATGCAGTGCAGTTGCAGCTCGGCCCAATAAATAGGTCACGCTCAGGCAGTTGCAAGCCCTGCAGAAGCACTTGGTCACAATAGTGCAGAGCCGACCCCATAATGGGACCGAGTGGTACCATGGGTACCAGGCGGCACTTTCAGGGGAGCGGTAAGTTGCCGCCCGCCGGCCATGCTGTTCCGCCCGATCCACTCCCCCTGCATTTAATGTGTGACATAATTGTAATCCTTGCCGCCGCGCAGTCCTGTGGAGGAAGACGAGGCGGCGCTGGGAGGTTGTCGCAACCTCGATCATCCAATTGTTTGGTCAGTAGGTGGTGTGCTCCCCTCCCCTGGCTCCTCCCCTTCTCCCGCGCTCTGCGAATCTCCTACCAACTGTACCATGTGCAGAGCGCGGATAATGCTGAGCAGCTCCTTGACCTCATCCAGGATGGACGCCGGCCATAGTGTAGAAGACCTGCCAGAGCAGCGCGATCATCGGCCAGGTACTGTGCATGATGTGGTCCACTGCCCGACACTGACAGCATCCGATTTCACTCCCTGAACAAGGGCGCTCGAACATCCCTGCTACCAGCTGCTTGTGATGACCTCACACACAGCCATAATGCTGTGATGCCACCTACTGTCTCCTGTTATCATCATGCTCCTCGTCATCCCCCTGTTCCTGGCATCCCAGTGGGATGCCAGGAACAGGGGGATGACGAGGAGCATGATGATCCCACCACCCTACCTCTGAGGCCTGTCATACATTTTATCACCCCCTGTCATCTCCATCCTCCCTGTCAGCTTCCTACCACCCACCCCTGTCATCTCCATCCTCCCTGTCAGCTTCCTACCACCCACCCCTGTCATCTCCATCCTCCCTGTCTTCTTCCTGCCACCCACCCCTGTCATCTCTATCCTCCCTGTCAGCTTCCTACCACCCACCCCTGTCATCTCCATCCTCCCTGTCAGCTTCCTACCACCCACCCCTGTCATCTCCATCCTCCCTGTCAGCTTCCTACCATCCACCCCTGTCATCTCCATCCTCCCTGTCAGCTTCCTACCACCCACCCCTGTCAGCTTCCTACCACCCACCCCTGTCATCTCCATCCTCCCTGTCAGCTTCCTACCACCCACCCCTGTCATCTCCATCCTCCCTGTCAGCTTCCTACCACCCACCACTGTCGGCTTCCTACCACCCACCCCTGTCATCTCCATCCTCCCTGTCTTCTTCCTGCCACCCACCCCTGTCATCTTCCTACCACCCTACCCTGTCAGCTTCCTACCACCCACCCCTGTCATCTCCATCCTCCCTGTCAGCTGCCTACCACCCACCCTTGCAAGCTTCCTACCACCCACCCCTGTCAGCTTCCTACCACCCACCCCTGTCATCTTCCTACCACCCCCTGTAATCTTCATACCACCCCACCCCCTTAAATTTACTGGTGCACATCACATATGATGGACGCAGGGCCATTTTTTTTTGGGGGGGACGCACGTAGCTGGTCTTGCCTAGGGCGCCAAATTGCCTAGCACCGGCCCTGCCTGATCTGTTTTTTTTTTGCGAGACTGCGACATTGCGGTGGACAGGTCAGACACTTTTGACACATTTTTGGGACCATTCACATTTATACAGCCATCTGTGCTATTAAAATGCACCGATTAATGTGTAAATGTCACTGTCAGGGAAGGGGTTAAATGTGTTCCCTGGGAGGTGTTTCTAACTGGGGGGTGGGACTGACTGGAGGAGGAGAGAGATCTATGTTCCTAATCACTATGATATAGCCATGACAGGTCCTCTTTATACTCCTACATACATGTATAGAGCCATGACAGGTCCTCATTATACTTCTATATACACGTATAATGCCATGACAGGTCCTCTTTATACTCCTATACATGTATAGAGCCATGACAGGCCCTCTTTAGTTTTAATGATATCAAATAAAGGATGTGGGGGCATTTTGGTGGGCGTGATTTTTTTTCGGGGGGGGGGGGCAGCATTTTATTCTTGGTACCAGGCAGCACAATGTCTTGGGCCGGCACTGCAATAGTGGTCGGAGGTGGTAAAACCTTGTGGTTGGGCTGCGGCTCCTCAACTGCTCCCCCTTTAGCTGTAGTGGCTGTGGGTGTACACATTCCAGACTCATGGCAGGATTTATATCCCCTGTCACATTCGGTGAGCATTCTTGCCCCCACCCCAATGTGTCCTTTTCAAATTAAAAGAGACACTCAGCAGCTGCAGTATTTGTAGTTGCTGACTTTTAATATTTTTTTTTGTAGGAACTCTGCTTTAAGGGAACAGAATAATTATTTTTTTCTAGGGTTAACAATCGCTTTAGGGACAATTATGGCACCAAAGCGGCCCACAATGAAATTGAGTTTGACACCCCTGCTGTATGCCATATGCTCTAATAGTATGAGCTTTTTTTTTTTTTGCGTAGTCTGCCATTTTTGGCCACATAGACTTCAATAGACGTGCCTGTACTTCTGTAGAACTGCTCCCCATTGCCCAGCCCAGGAAAAAAAAAGCCTGAAGTTTGATCCACATGCAAAAAACCTTGTAAAACACCGGTAGTATACGCTTCTAAATCACCAGGAAAGTGCTCTGCTCTGGTGTAAATGCAAGCCTAAAACTGCGTACAAAAAAACAAACAAATTGCATACCGAATGGTGATCTCAGAAAAACCTCTTGTATTTATTTAGTCATTATTCTGCTCAGTTGTTTATTTTCTTGAAGCACTAGTCTGAAGTATTTGATGATGTCGTGGATTGCATGACAACACTAATAAAACATTGTTGCAAATGCACTGTGGCTGTGAGCAGCTGTAATTATGGATTACTCAGACAATATCAGTAAATAGATCACGTTTTCCTGCCATTGTTTGGAAGCTTCGGTGTGTTGACGCGTGTACCTGCTATGCCTTGTGACTCATAGGAATGCAAAGATTATCAATAAAGGCAGTAGATAGAGCTTTGGGTGTGCTGTCACTAAAATCTGCCAGTGCCAAAATGCTTGCCGTTCTGGCATAGCTCTGACATTTCCATTCCTTATTTTCCTTTTGGACCATAAGGCCCCTTTCACACTGAGGCGCTTGTAAGGCTACTTTCACACTGGGGCGGTAGGGGCATTGGTGGTAAAGCACCGCTATTTTTACCAGCACTTTACCATAGTTTTTGCGGCACTATTAGGCCACCAGCGGGGTGCTTTTAACCCACGCTAGCGACCGAGAAAAGGGTTAAAGCCGCCCACAAAGCGGTGCTGCAGTGCCCATTGATTTCAGGGTGTATTCACCGCTCCTACAGCACCTCAAAGCTGCGGCTAGCAGGACATTTTTTACCTTCCTGCCAGTGCACCACTCCAGTGTGAAAGCGCTATTTTTAGTGATAAAGCGCCTCAGTGTGAAAGCAGCCAAAACAGGTGCTTTTGAAGAGCTTTCCATTCATTTGACTGGAGAGGGGTGTTTTTTCACCGCCCTGTCAGCGCACTGCCCCAGTGTGAAAGCATTCATTTTCATGAGCTCTTCAAGGTTTTTTAGGGTGAAAGCACCTGAAAAGCGCCTCAGGGTCTAACTGTCATGCAGGCCTTTTTGGCCAGTAGGAATCTGTGTGAGTCAGGAGGAGCAGACAGAATCTGTCAATGCTTTGCCTGTTCAGAGTACTGGCATTTGGCCATAGCAGATGTTTTCTTTAGAAAGCAGTCACAGCCTAAGGCTGCTTTCACACTGGGACGTTGCGCCAAAGTTTTTGCGGCACTATTCGGCCGCTAGCGGGGCGCTTTTAACCCCTGTTAGCGGCCAAAAAAGAGTCAAAACCGCCCGCAAAGCGCCACTGCAGCGGCGGTTCGGCGGCGCTGCCCATTGATTTTAATGGGCAGGGGCGCTTTAGGAGCGGTGTTTACACCGCTCCTACAGCGCCTCAAAGATGTGGCTGGCAGGACATTTTAGAGCGTCCTGCCAGCGCACCACTCCAGTGTGAAAGCCCTCGGGCTTTCACACTGGAGTGAAAGGAGAGGCTCTTTCAGGGTGCTTTGCACGTACTATTTTTAGCGCTATAGCGCCCCAGTGTGAAAGTAGCCTTAGATTTACCTTCAACCAAGGGCCTGCCTGATTGCATACAAATTTAAAGTGTTTATGTTTGACCTCCTATTATATGGTTTTGGTAAATCCAAGACACATGTGTCAAACACAAGGCCTGTTGGCTGAATCCAGACCATCTCATGTGGCCCTCAAACTCTCCTGCAGCTGCGGCACCTCCCTGTTCTCCGCCCCTACCTTGTCTCAGCAGTCGGCAGCAGAGAGGAGGACAGAACTCGTCCTCCAGATCCTCTTGTCTCTGACAAAACCCTGTCTCAACAGTCAGCAGCAGAGAGGAGGACAGAATTCCTTACACAGACCCTGTACCTCTCTGTGCAGCCACAGCACCCCCTTGTCTCGGCCTTTCCAGCTCCGCCCCCCACTTCTTCTCGGCAGCAGCACATTTGATATGCGGGACGGTGGGGGATTCTTGTCTTCTGATGGTGGGGTGGCCCTTGACATCTGGTTTAAGGGGGGGTGGGGTGCTCTAAGACATCTAGTCTTACAGATACAACTGGCCCTTTGAGTGCAACCATAATGCATGATGAAATTAGGTTTGACACCTCTGATCTGAGGGAAAATTGTATAATGTATGGCCAGTAGGGTTGCCACCTCATCCCTCTAAACCTGAACACATATGAATTACACAGGTTCTTAGGCTAATTTACTTACCAGTATTCTGCAGAGAGGAACACTAACTCTCTTTATAGAAGCAGTAGTCTCTCCGCAGAGGTCGAACATGTGCATTGCCTCATCAGAGCTAGAGCTCTCCAATCAGTGGGGACCATGTGCTTTGGTGAGTGAAGAACTATACGCCTCACTCAGCAGAGGATCCATCTCTGCAGTTTGCTGATGAGGAACATACTTTTCTACTCAATGGGCTAGATCCAGTGAGAGAGTACGCCGGCGTATCTACTGATACGCCGGCGTACTTTCAAATTTCCTGCGTCGTATCTTTAGTTTGAATCCTCAAACCAAGATACGACGGCATCTGGGTTTGATCCAACAGGCGTACGGCTTCGTAGATGCAATACTTCGGCGTCCGCTGGGTGGAGTTTGCGTTGTTTTCCGCCTCGGGTATGCTAATTAGCTTTTTCCGAAAATTCCACGAACCTACTCGCGGCCGTAGCATTCTCTTACGTCGTCTCTAGTCGGCTTTTTCCGGCGTATAGTTAAAGCTGCTATTTTGCGGCATATAGATAGACTTGCCATGTTAAGTATGGCCGTCGTTCCCGCGTCGAAATTTGAATTTTTTTTTTTTGCGTAAGTCGTCCGTGAATAGGGATGGACGTAATTCACGTCTAAGTTAAAAAAAATGACGTCGCTGCAACGTCATTTCGCGCAATGCACGGCGGGAAATTTAGAAACGGAGCATGCGCAGTTCATTTGGCGCGGGGACGCGCTTCATTTAAATGAATCACGCCCCCTATCCGCCGATTTGAATTACGCGCCGAGAGATACACTACGCCACCGTAACTTACGGCGCGAATTCTTTGTGGATTCAAAGAATTCAAAAGTAAGTTACAGCGGCGTAGCGTATCTCTGATACGCTGCGCCTATCTAAATGTACGTGGATCTGCCCCAATGTGTGGCTAATTTAACCACTTCCAGACCTGCGCACGACGATGTACGTCCTATTTTTAAAGATTGATATCTCGGTAACGGCAGCAGCTGCTGTCACAATCGAGGTATCAATCTTTAGTGTGCGCGGTCTGGAATCCGATAATGGCGGTCTCCGCGGCGGATTCACCGCAAGATCGCCGTTATCGGTGGCGGGAGAGGGGCCCCCCCCTCCCGCCGCTCTCCCGCGCCCTCCGCCTCTTACCGGAGCCGTCGGTAGCGGCTGAGGCGATCGGATGCTGTCGGCTGGTGAGCGGGGACGAGACTGAAGGAAAAATCTCCTTCGCCCGTCCCCATAGCTCGGCTGGGCGAAAGTGACGTCAAAACGTCAGTCCCGCCCAGCCTCTTAAAGAGATAAATTTTTTTTTTGGTCATTTGAAAAAATGACATTTTTTATTTTATTTTTATTTTTTGCATTTAAGCCCAAATATGAGATCTGAGGTCTTTTTGACCCCAGATCTCATATTTAAGAGGACCTGTCATGCTTTTTTCTATTACAAGGGATGTTTACATTCCTTGTAATAGGAATAAAAGTGATCAAATTATTATTATATTTTTTTCAGTGTAAAAAATAATAAAATAAATAAAAATAAATAAGAAAACAAAAAATTTTTTTTTTAAAGCGCCCCGTCCCGACGAGCTCGTGCGCAGAAGCGAACGCATACGCGAGTAGCGCCCGCATATGAAAACGGTGTTCAAATCACACAAGTGAGGTATCACCGCGATCGTTAGAGCGAGAGCAATAATTATAGCCCTAGAGCTACTCTGTAGCTCAAAAAATGCAATCTCTAGAATTTTTTAAACATCGCCTATCGAGATTTTCAAGGGTAAAAGTTTGACGCCATGCCACGAGCGGGCGCAATTTTTAAGCGTGACATGTTGGGCATCATTTTACTCGGCGTAACATTATCTTTCAAAATATATAAAAAAATTGGGCCAAATTTATTGTTGTCTTATTTTTTAATTAAAAAAAGTGAATTTTTTCCAAAAAAAGTGCGCTTGTAAGACCGCTGCGCAAATACGGTGTGACAAAAAGTATTGGAATGACCGCCATTTTATTCTCTAGGGTGTTAGAAAAAAAATATATAATGTTTGGGGGTTTTAAGTAATTTTCTAGCAGAAAAAACTGTTTTAGTCTTGCAAACACCGAATCTGAAAAACACCTAAGGTCTGGAAGTGGTTAAGCTGTAGGTTCTGTTGGCCTTTATTCCAGTGTTGCTCACCACCTCTTGAAAAGTGAGGACAATAGACTGGAGAACAAATCCTCTTCCAGTTTGGGAGAGTGCAAGCATATCTAGTTGATGATCTAATCAGACTAAATAGTGTTGTAAATAAAGACAATGACAGAAATACTCCACAACATTCACAGACGTATAGCATAGTTTATAGAGCAATAAAAAATGTTCAACGTACTTCTAAGTGATTGGAATAATGATGTTCTTAACAAGGTTTCAGTTTTATGTTATGTGATAAAATTCATGCTTTTAAAGCAGACTGAACTCTCTCATTCAACATTAACTATTTTTAATCCTTATGCTGTTAGCACCTGATTGTAACTTTTTTGCTATTGGGGCGTTTGTGTGTGCTTGTACCTGAGCCCCGCTCTGTCAGTCCATTGACACACAGAGCCCCCGCCCACTCCCTCCTCACTGGCTGCGATTGACAGCAGCAGGAGCCAATGGACCCTCAGGCTGTACTCTGAGCCAATGAGAAGGGAGAGAGCTGCTGCTCTTCTGCACAGCACGGGTTTGAGATGGGGCTCAGGTAAGTGTAAAGCCCCATACACACTGTAGGACTTGTTGACAACAAACTTCAAAATGAGCAAGTTTTCAAAAAAATCGGACCGTGTGTACGCTCCATCGAACAAACTTTTTTGGTTTTCATCGGACAAAAGTTTGCTCTGCAAACGGACAAACTTTTCGGCAACAAAAGTCCTACGGTGCAAAGTCCTATCGTGTGTACAGAAATCCATCAGACTTTCGTCCGAAGTACAAACACGCATGCCTAGAACCAATGTGAAAATCAACCAACAATAGGCCATCGCCCTTCAGATAAAAATCCACAGAAAAGTTTGTTTGAAGTCTGATCGTGTGTATGAGGCTTAAAAAGGGGCTGGTGAGGGAGCTGCATACAGAAGGGTTTTTTACCTTATGCAGATGTAGCGCCTGTGTACTTTATGGTACCGGTGCTAGTTAAATTTAGTGGTAGATCAGAGTGTAGTTAAACTCTAATCCAAATTGTTAAAGTGGAAGTAAACCCTCCTATTGTTTTCAGCCAAGGAAGCGGCCATCTTGGCCTCTGTTTAATCTGCAACTGCCATGATGGTGCACATGTGATCAGTTATGAAACCAGCCATTGGATGGTTTGACAGTTTGGTTGAGAGCACAAGCAAATGTGACATCTAGCATTTCCGGCATGCCGGGAATGTTAACTGTTTTTTTTAAACTATCAAATAGATGGGTTTACTTCCGCTTTAAGTGTAAAACAGGGTCTCTGTCTCAGCTTGGCTGTGCTGTAGGCTATTCTGTTGCATTGGGGTGCTCTTCCCGCCCCTGTGCGGTAGATGGCAGCAGTGGAGTCTAGGTTTGGGTGCTCTTCCCCAGCAGCCAATCAGGAGGGTTTGGCCTCGCTGTGCATGCTGGGGGAGGGTATTTATGGGGCAGACGCCATTGGTTCAGGGTCTTCTTCTTTGTGTGGCACCCACATCAAGGCGCCCCAGCATTATGGCCTACCTGGCCGGGGCATGCGTGCCACGCGATGTTCCTGGACCATGTTGGCCCGGAGCATCTGAACAGCGTCGGGAACCCAGTGATCGACTGGGTTCCCACCTTTGAGGATCCCAAGCTGTATTGCTGTTCGGTGGGGAGTACGTCTGAGGAGTGCCATTGAGAGGCTGGCGATCCAAAAGTGCCTGGACAAACCACTGGGGATCAAGGTAGCCGGACACTGAAGGATTGATCACCTGTCAGTCGGTACCTGAGCGTCAAGTTGAAGGAGATCCAAGCGTCATTTATCTAAGGAGGATTGCCTCCGTAACTACAAGTCAGAGAGGGCCTGTGGCAGAGGTGTCTCCCTGACGTTCACCAAGGAGGGTCTGTGGCAGGGACTTTATCCTACAAATGTTCGAGTGATACTCCGGCTGCCAGGTCAGTGAGAGAAGCCTGTCCATGTACACTAAACCCACTCAGGCAGGAGTGGCGCAGAGAATTGTTTCGCTTGGGAGCAGGACTGTTTCCCTATCATCACGCCTGAATCTGCTGTTCTCCTTTCTTCTTCAACTTTACTTTCCTCACCACAAGTTTATTGTTTTTACCCGGCTGGGTAATAAAGAGCACAGCAAAGAGCACCTGTTGTGGACATTCCTTTACTTCTACCAAATGCAATACACATCATTCACCCCTAGGAATTCGGGGGAGCCATGAGGTAATCGTGCCACCCGCATCAACCAGCAGCTCCTCCGGGGGTAGTGCTACACAGAGAATGGATTAGGGTAAAAAAATGTGTACCTTTAGAACCACTTTAATTCTGCATACACACAATCGGACATTCCGACAACAAAACAGTGGATTTCTTTTCCGACGGAATGTTGGCTCAAACTTGTGTTGCATACACACAGTCACACAAATGTTGTTGGAAAATCCTGAACGTCAAGAAAGCGGTGACATACAACTCTACGACGAGCCGAGAAAAATTAGGTTCAATGATTCCGGGCATGCATCTAATTGATTCCGAGCATGCTTAGGATTTTTGTGCATCGGAATTGCATATAGACGATCGGAATTTCCGACAAGAACTTTGGTTGTCGGAAAAATTGAGATCCAGTTCTCAAACATTTATTATCGGAAATTCTGATAGCAAATGTCTGATGGAGCATACGCACGGTCGGAATATGCGACCAAAAGCCACATACAAGGGTTGCCAACTTTACCAAAGTGAAATTTACTAATAAAACACCAAAAATTTACTAGCATGGCCAATTTTTTACTGACATGACACCACTGGGCATGCTGGAGAAGGATACTTAAGGGGCCCTTGCCCGCCTCGTGGCCCTCCTGGCATGAGGTAGATGCCCATGCTGTCCCGAGGCTACATTTCTGCCTGGTAGGCCTAGTTGTCCTGACTGGGGCCTATGCTTGAGGTGATCCTGTGCTGTCTGTCCTGCAGGAGGAAGCCACTTAATGGAGGAAACCAGGAACTGCCCCGGAAAGGACCGAGCGGAGGGAGAGGCCTGGTAACTTAGTGAAGGATGCACCGTAGCCTACAATACCTTACAGTACGCCGGGTTGGCTTAAAGGCTCTAGAACTGTAAGGCTGGATCTCTGGGTACCAAATCCTGTGGCAGAGGATTCCAGAATCCCTCATGTGAACTTGCAACCAGTCTGTGGCAGAGACTGAGATTATTCTTGTTCGTGCATCATCCCAGCTGCTAGGCCAGGTGAGAGGGGCCTATCCGGGTGAGCAATACCCACTCGAGAGAAAGTGGTGAGTGTGACTTCGAAGTTTAGCAATTCCCCAGTGATCTGCCTTGTGCGCCTGAACCTTCCCCTGATCCTTCATCCCTCTACATGTTGTTTGGAAAAAAAAGCGAAAGAAAAAGGATTTGTAACTTGTGGACATTGAACTTTTTACAGACTCTCAACGCCTAGACAACGGGGAACGAGGTAACGTGCAGGCCCAAATCTAAACCAGTAGCTCCTACGGGGGTAGTGCTACACCAGGTAGGCACCAACTTCACCAGAATAGAGCTTCTAGATTCGATCTTACTTTTGGTGTTAATAGTGAACAGGCCAAAAAGAGGAGAATCTCCCCAACTGGAGCGCACAGACATCAATAAAAAACTGACATTTCAGTTGTCAGCTGCCAAAGTGACAGTAATGCATTCTGTCTTTAGAACCATTTTAGTAAATAGATAGGAAGGTATAACATGGAAGGGTGGGGGGTTAGTGATCGAGAGTCCTAGTAGGGATACAGCACCTCATCCCTGGGTTGGTTAAGAAAAGGGATTGGAGGGGTTGGGGGGATTATCACGGTGCCAAGATAGAAACCAGACAAGTTATTTTATATCAAAAGTAGAAAATATTTATTAGGGTTTTACAAGATAAAATATGATTCAAGATACAAATAGAGCAAAAATAGATCGTGGGAGCAATTTCAAGAGATATGTTTTTTGATTGAGTCAACCCTACTAGTTTCGCCAGACACTGGCTTCTTCAGGGGAATTAAGACAAGATCGTCTCTGTGAGATACTCTAAAATGAAACAAAACAGTTTTAGCACACACATACAATGTAAATTACATTAAATATATAAACATTGTTATACAAAATTTTGAGAATATGTATGGTATATAAGTTTGGCTGGGATAGGTGGTGAGGCATTAGAGACCATAGTTCCTAAAAAATTAAGGTGCGCACAAGCTAACCAATACTCCCCATCACCCCGTGCTAATCAACCCATGGGAGGGGTTGACAGCATTATCCTAGGGTAGAAGAATGCAAAACCTACCCTTAGCTTCATATACAGCCCGCCAAGGTAACCCCTCAGGGTAGATGTTAAGGTCCTGACCCAAACGAGGTAGCTGATATATTAAAGAAATATTGAAAAACATTATTGGAATATAATACATTAAAAAAACAAATTTTAACGCAAAAAAACAGGAATAGTTATGTCAGAAGAGATAAGCCAAGAGAGATTGTCTAAATAATTCCTGCTTTTTTGCGTTAATATGTGGTTTTTTAATGTATTATATTCCAATAATGTTTTTCAATATTTCTTTAATATATCAGCTACCTCGTTTGGGTCAGGACCTTAACATCTACCCTGAGGGGTTACCTTGGCGGGCTGTATATGAAGCTAAGGGTAGGTTTTGCATTCTTCTACCCTAGGAAGGTATAACATATTTACTTGTTTTAAACCTTTTTTTAATTTCTTCAGTTGCTTCCTGGTTTCTGCCCAAGAGTCTTCATGGGAATTTTTTTTTCTTTCATCTGCAGAATGTTTTTTTTTAGTTAAACACACCCTTCAGCCTGCTTGCCAGAGCTAAGAGCAGATGGATTCTTAGGAAGTAAATCCATCCTTACTCAAGAGATTGAAAGTGGGATGGATGTCCTTCAATGTGATTTCTCAACAAAATAAAGCATGGGGACATGAACGAGTGGATGAGTTTGCTTTAAATATTAAAAATGAATTAAATAGGGTTATGCCTCATACACACGACCGATTGCCATGAGAGCTTTTGGCTGGGAAACCCAGCTGTGTGTATGCTCCATCGCAGTTTTCCTGACAGGAAATGTTCTCTTTTTTCCCGCCGGGATTCCTGGCGGTTTTAAGCTGGCAGTTTACCTATGGGGAGAACCTGCGGTGGAGCATACACACGGCCGGGTTTCTCGACCAAAGCTCTCATGGCAGTTTTCCTGCCGGGAAACCCGGCCCTGTGTGTAGGGGGAAAAAGCTACCGAGCAGGTTCTTACCGCCGGGAAAACCAATCGTGTGTACAAGGCATTACAGTTTGTGGTGCTCAGATACAGTTTAGTTCCACTTTAAAGGGCATAAAACTGATACTCCTTAAAGTGGTTGTAAACCCATATAGGTAGATTCAGGTACAATGGTGCAAACTTGCGGCGGCGTAGCTTAGCGTGTTTAGGCTACGCCGCCGTAAGTTAGCTAGGCAAGTACATGATTCTCAATGTACTTGCCTGCTAATATACGGCGGCGTAGCCTAAAGCGGGCGGGCGTAAGGGCGCCGAATTCAAATGTGTGGAAGGGGGGCATGTTTAAAGTTAATAAGGCTTGACCTTACGTTTTTGACGTTTTACTGTTAGTGCGCATGCGCCGGGCGCCTACATTTCCCAGTGTGCATTGCGGCTAAGTACGCCGCACGGGCCTATTGATTTCGACGTGGACGTAAATCGCTATTCGCGGACAACTTACGCAAACAACATAAACATTTCGAATATCGCGGCCATACTTTAACATTGTTATTCCACCTAATAGATGGAATAACTTTCGGCCTGAAAATGCCTTACGGAAACGGCGTAAATCGACTGTGGCGGCCGGCCTACGTTCGTGAATCGGCGTATCAACTCATTTACATATTCTATGCCGACCGCAATGGAAGCGCCACCTAGCGGCCATCCGAAATATTGCAATCTAAGATAGGACGGCGCAAGCCGTCGTATCTTAGATATGTTTAAGCGTATCTCTGTTTGAGCATACGCTTAAACATACGTTGGCGTAGATTCTGAGTTAGGTCGGCTTATCTACTGATAAGCCGGCCTAACTCTTACTGAATCTACCTAATACAGACCACTTTTACCTACAGGTAAGCCTATATTAAGGCTTACCTGTAGGTACAAGAAATATCTCCTAAACCTATACAGTTTAGGAGATATTTGCAAATGACAGGCACTGATGTCTACGGCGCATGCGATACCCGGAAGTTACTCCAGGAGAGATGGCGGCAACGTAGGAGGGGAACGAGGACCGCTGCGGGGGCTTCGATCTCAGGTAAGTAATTCATAATGAGCTAGTATGCTATGCTATGCATACTAGCTCATTATACCTTTGTCTTTCAGGGTGTATTTTTTTTTCTAGAGGCTTTGCATCCTCTTTAAGAATGGTAATAATGCAATCATTTTGACTGAGGTGCTTCATCTGGCTTCCTTATTTTTCTCCAGGCTTATGGTCATCATGTTCTGGACATTCTCCCAAAGTTTGGCTGGGTAATCATTTTCACAGAATCCAATTCCACAACTTACGAGCACCTACTGCTATACACAGGTTCCTACCACATATTTTCACATGGTGCAAGGATTGGTAAACTTAGTACTTTGGTTTTCTGAATCAGACAAAAAAAATCAGTGCATGACATTTTACCATGCAGATGGAGCCTTGATCAGAAGATATTCCTTTCTTACTACGTAAAATATAGTCTTGGTAAACCACTCTGCTCATCTCAAGGGCCCTCACCCTTTAAATTCCTAAAACGTTCCTGTGTTTCGTTTTCAGTGCCAGAAGGCATATACATGTCCTCAGACAAAGGTTTTTGGATTCTGTGTTATGGATCTGAACGCAGCACATACTTACACACCTGTGTAAATGTTTCCATTGAAAACAGTGCAGCTGCATTCAGATCTGTAAATAAAAACACTTGTAAATAAAAAATTACAACCGTGTGAATGTAACCTAGTGCTGCAAAAAACATTACACCCATACACACACGCATAGATCCAATGACCCCTTGGAATACATAAAAATACAAACATACATACTTACCTCCATGCTGCAGCATCGATGTCATGCTGCAGGTGTCCCACATCAGCTCTAAGCCTGAGAACTGAACATTCACATGACTGCTGATATCTCAGCTTTCAGTCTTCTTGGAGTGGAGAGCAGTAACTGTCAGTCACCACTCTCTGCTTCTCTAGTGTGCATGAAGCTGGTGGGGGTGGGCAGGCCCGGATTTCCCAAAAGGCCACTGAGGCCAGGCCTTGGGGCGGCAGGGCTCTAAGGGGCGGCAGTGGCATGGAGTCCCCCGCCGCCCGGAACAAACAATTAAGGGCGGTAAGTTATGGGGGAATCCGCTTGCTCGTTAACAAGTGATTGCGGCGATGTCGCCGAAATCACTTGTAAAATATGTGCTCCCGTCCGTCCGTCCCCCCCCCCCGCCCGCCCACCCCACATACCTCTCTCTGCTGGCTCTGTCTTCGCCCCGGCCACCGAGTCTGTCTCCTGTCCCTGCTGCCGATGTACACAGTGAGAGGGGAGAGCTGTGCTCTTCCCATCTCAGCTGTGACATGCGTTCTAGCACAGTGCTAGGACTCCTGTTTTGGAGGTGACAGGGTCAATAAAGAGAACATGTCACCTCCAATTGCTATCACACAGGAAATTGTTTTCTCCTGTGTGATAGCAAAAAAGTTAAGTGATTTTTTTTTTTATAAAAAATAAATAAATAATAAGAAATAATAATTAAATTAATAAAATAAAAAAGTAAAGTATAAGAAAAATAATAAGAAAATGATACAAAAATTTAAAAAAGTAAGCGACAAGCTACAAATAAATAAAAATAAAAAAAGTGATAAAAAAGTAAAAAAACAAACAAAACATATTTGAACTAACTGTGCCGCACATTCTCCATTGATTTGAGGGGGGGGGGTTTGGTTGGCGGGGAGGGGGTGCATTGTGGAACCTGGCCTTGGGGCGGCAGGGAGAGCAAATGCGGCCCTGGGGGTGAGGTATATGCAAATAGCTAAAGGTGGAACCAACTGGGTGGTTGTTTTCTCATTTCTCAGTCCTTGGCAGACCGCAGTGACGTCTGACGTCACTTCCGCCTAACGGCCTTAAAGGGCCAAAAAAAATTCTGTTAAAGGGAATTTTTTTTTTTTTTTTTTGCATTTAAACGTAATTGAGAGATCTGAGGTCTTTCTGACCCCAGATCTCTAAATCAAGAGGCCCTGTCATGCTAATTTCTATTACAAGGGATGTTTACATTGTTCCTAATAAATATAAATGATAACAAAATTAAAGGGACAGTGTAAAAATAAAAAGTAAAATAATAAAATAAAAAAACACTTAAAGGAGTTCTCTAAGCTAAAACTTTTAACCCCCGCTGTGCCCGGGCTGTAAAACTATACAAAATAAACTTTCACTTACCTGCCTACGATCCCCCGTTGTTCCGATATCGCCGTCCCGTTCTCCGGTCCCGGTCTCTTCCACTTCCTGCGGGTCGGTGACTCACAGTGCGCTCAGCCTATCAGCGGCCGTGACGGGACATTGCTGCGGCCGCTGATAGGCTGAGCGCACTGTGAGTCACCGACCCGCAGGAAGTGGAACAGACCGGGACCGGAGAACAGGACGGCGATATCGGAACAACGGGGGATCGTAGGCAGGTAAGTGAAAGTTTATTTTGTATAGTTTTACAGCCCGGGCACAGCGGGGGTTAAAAGTGTTAGCTTGGAGAACTCCTTTAAAGTGCCCTGTGTTCGTGCACAGAAGCAAACGCATATGTAAATTGCACCTACATATGTAAACGGTGTTCAAACCCCACATGTGAGCTATTGCCACGATCATTAGAGTGAGAGCAATAATTCTAGCACTAGACTTTCTCTGTAACTCTAAACATTTTTAAAACGTCATCTATGGAGATTTTTAAGTACCATCGTTTGTGGCCATTCCACGAGTGTTCGAATTTTTAAAGCATGACATGTTAGGTATCTATTTACTCAGTGTAACATTATCTTTCATATTATACAAATAAATTGGGCTAAATTTACGTGTTTGAAAGACTGCTGCGCAAATATTGTGTGACATAAAATATTGCAATGAACACCATTTTATTTTCTAGGGTCTCTGCTAAAAAAATATATATATAACGTTTGGCAGTTCTAAGTAATTTTCTAGAAAAAAAAAATACTAATTTCAACTAGTAAGCAAAAAGTTCCAGAAAGGCCTGGTCCTAAAGTGGTTGAACGTTTTTCAGCAACAAAGCAGAATCAGCCCTGTTGTGAGCTGACTTGGTAGGTATCCATTGCTCTTGATGTGTACACCTGACAAGCCCAATTTGTGTCATCCGGCGCGTGCTCCCAACATGTGCGCAAGAGGTGAATGTTCACATAGATATGCAGCCATTCCCTGACATGCGTGTAATCTCGAGCGCTGTCCACCAGGTGTCGCTGTGGACGACTCCCTGCATTCAGAGGCGGCGCTGCCTGTCACAGGAAGCGGATGTTTGCGGCTACAGCGTTACTGGTGTGAGGAAATGAAAACACAGGTAGACGCTCTGGCCCCTGAATATCTATTGCTCTGGTGGAGTCCGGTTGAGACGCGAGCAGTTGGAAGAGAGTGAAGAATTGCCGGAGTTGTTGAGAGACTGCACGGAGAAGAGTGCGGTGACAGAGCCGGGCTGGAGGAAGAGGAAGCTGGCGGAGTACATTCACATGCTGTGTTCCTGAGAGAGCAGTTCACCTGTCTGTACACTTTACCATGGCCAGGACAAGCAACCTGCTGCAGCACCAACACTGCCACTGCTGTGCCCGCCGGAGCGCCTATTCTGGGATATACAGCCTTCTCCTGACTCTGGTCACCCTGCACAGTGCCAGCAGCCACACCGAGGGTGAGTGCGCACTGACCTCAGCTCCTAGGGGAGAGGGTGTACAGGGGACACAACCCACACTAAACTGTGGGGTCCAGGTCAGCTCCTTAGGGCCCAGGTACATTGGGGTGGAACGGCCATCTCCTTAGGTCCCAGGTACAGGGGGCCAGCCATCTCCTTAGGGCCCAGGTACAGGGGGCCAGCCATCTCCTTAGGGCCCAGGTACAGGGGGCCAGCCAGCTCCTTAGGGCCCAGGTACAGGGGGCCAGCCAGCTCCTTAGGGCCCAGGTACAGGGGGCCAGCCAGCTCCTTAGGGCCCAGGTACAGGGGGCCAGCCAGCTCCTTAGGGCCCAGGTACAGGGGGCCAGCCAGCTCCTTAGGGCCCAGGTACAGGGGGCCAGCCAGCTCCTTAGGGCCCAGGTACAGGGGGCCAGCCAGCTCCTTAGGGCCCAGGTACAGGGGGCCAGCCAGCTCCTTAGGGCCCAGGTACAGGGGGCCAGCCAGCTTCATTCAGGTACATTGGAATGGAGCGGTCAGCTCCTTGAGGGACCAGGTACAGTGGAATGGAGCGGTCAGCTCCTTGAGGGACCAGGGACATTGGAGTGGACCGGTCAGCTCCTTGAGGGACCAGGTACAGTGGAATGGAGCGGTCAGCTCCTTGAGGGACCAGGTACAGTGGAATGGAGCGGTCAGCTCCTTGAGGGACCAGGTACAGTGGAATGGAGCGGTCAGCTCCTTGAGGGACCAGGTACAGTGGAATGGAGCGGTCAGCTCCTTGAGGGACCAGGTACAGTGGAATGGAGCGGTCAGCTCCTTGAGGGACCAGGGACATTGGAGTGGACCGGTCAGCTCCTTGAGGGACCAGGTACAGTGGAATGGAGCGGTCAGCTCCTTGAGGGACCAGGTACAGTGGAATGGAGCGGTCAGCTCCTTGAGGGACCAGGTACAGTGGAATGGAGCGGTCAGCTCCTTGAGGGACCAGGGACATTGGAATGGAGCGGTCAGCTCCTTGAGGGACCAGGGACATTGGAGTGGAGCGGTCAGCTCCTTGAGGGACCAGGGACATTGGAGTGGAGCGGTCAGCTCCTTGAGGGACCAGGGACATTGGAGTGGAGCGGTCAGCTCCTTGAGGGACCAGGGACATTGGAGTGGAGCGGTCAGCTCCTTGAGGGACCAGGGACATTGGAGTGGAGCGGTCAGCTCCTTGAGGGACCAGGGACATTGGAGTGGAGCGGTCAGCTCCTTGAGGGACCAGGGACATTGGAGTGGAGCGGCTGGCTAGCTCCTTTGAGGGCCCAGGTACAGAGGACATACTAGCACATTATGACAAAGTTACTTGCAAACAGAGTGCTGTCACAGCTCACCCAGTGCTTGTATGACATAATTTGACTAGGCCTGGAAACCATATAGTAATTGAAGACACCAAAAACAAAAGTTTAAAACAAGTACAGTTGTGCTCAAAAGCTTCATTTTGAAGAATTGGTAATATACAGTATGCACCATTTTTAAAGAAAACATGAGTGGGCAGGCAAAACGCATTCATTTTATTTCTTATGGGGGTTCATATTGAACTAACTGTAGGTCATAACAAAATTGCACAATCATAAAACAAAACATGGCAACAAGTAAACTAATGAAGTCATCCCTATTTAAAAGTCTGCATCCCCTTAGTTCCTAGTACTGTGTATTGCCCCTTTTAGCATCAATGACCGCGTGCAGTCTTTTGTAATAGTTGTCTGAGGCCCAGAATTCTTGCAGGTGATATAGCTGCCCATTCGTCTTGGCACAATGCCTCCAGTTTACTGGCAAAGTCTTTGGTCGCCTTGCATGAATCGCATGTTTTGGATCTCCCCAGAGTGGTTTGATGATATTAAGGTCAGGAGACTGTGATGACCATTTTATACTATTTTAGTTGACTCAAATATGACAAACAATTCAGATGGCTAAAATGGGATTTTATTCAAAAGATAAAAAAATGTACTGTAGATTTTAGTCTACTAAAATACAAATAAAGCTAAAATAGCATTTCAGTCAGGACTATAACGAAATCAACATTTGATGTAAAAATGAACACTGATTTTAATTTTTTTTTTGTGGCATTGGAGCAATAAAGACTTCTTTCTGACGACTCGACCATGCAGCCAATCGCCGTATTGTGCTCCTTTCAAACAACCTGACCTTGGCTTAGTCTGACCTTGGCTTGGTATCAAGAGATCCCCAAATTTTCCAGTTAATAAGTGATTGAACAGTACTGACTGGCATATTCAAGGATTTCAATATATTTTGATGTCCTTTTCCATCTTTATAACGTTTCAATACCTTGTTACGCAGGTCTTTTTTATAGTTTAGTTATTTTTCACTCCCCATAGCTCAGTATCTAGCCTGCCCAGTGCATTAACAAGAGAGCTAACAAACTCACTGACTATAGAGACACTAATTGCAGTTAAAGCCACAAATGTGGAAATGTAACCTTTTTAATTGCATTTTAACCACTTCAGCCCCGGACCATATTGCTGGTCAAAGACCAGGCCACTTTTTGCGATTTGGCACTGCGTCGCTTTAACTGACAATTGCGCGGTCATGCTTTTTTTGCCACAAATAGAGCTTTCTTTTGTGGTATTTGATCACCTCTGCGGTTTTTAGTTTTTGCGCTATAAACAAAAATAGAGCGACAATTTTGAAAAAAAATAATATATTTTACTTTTTGCTGTAATAAATATCCCCCAAAAATATATTAAAAATTTTTTTCCCCCTCAGTTTAGGCCGATACGTATTCTACATATTTTTCATTAAAAAAATCGCAGTAAGCATTTGATTGGTTTGCGCAAAAGTTATAGCGTTTACAAAATGGGGCATAGTTTTATGGCATTTTTCTTATTTTTTTTACTAGTAATGGCGCCGATCAGCGATTTTTTTATCGGTACTGCGACATTATGGCGGACACTTTTGACACATTTTTGGGACATTGGCATTTTTATAGCGATCAGTGCTATAAAAATGCATTGATTACTATAAAAATGACACTGGCAGTGAAGGGGTTAAGTGTTCCCTGGGTGTGTTCTAACTGAAGGGGGGGTGGGACAGACTATGGGAAATGACAAATCGCTGTTCATACAATGTATGAACAGACGATCAGGCATTTCTCCCCCTGACAGGACCGGGAGCTGTGTGTTTACACACACAGCACCTGTTTCTCGCTCTGTAACGAGCAATCGCGTGTGCACGGCGTGATCGCGCCCGCCGAGCACGCGCGTCAGGGGCGAGCAGGGGGGCGTGCCCCTATTGGCTACTTAGCGAGATGACGTATAGCTACGTGATCTCGCCCAGCAGAGCCGACCTGCCGCCGTATAACTGGTCGGCAAGCAGTTAACCTGTGTGTCACCTTTTGTGCGTCTGTATCAAGGCCAAACATTCCACTTTATCAGGGTCACTTGAAAGGTTTCTGTTATCATTATGATTTAAAAAGAAGCCAAACAACTGTGATAATGGCTTCATATGATCGCTATCCTTAGACAGTTTTTTGGCATGATCCGTCATATTTTCAATATCCATGCTAAAATGTAAGGATTTCTGCCAGGGGATGCAAACTTTTGAGCACAACAGTAAATATATCTTCCTATCTATTTACTAGGTCGATGCTAATTGGGAAGAGTGAAGTTCCATTTGAATTTCTAGACAAAACCTGTAACTCTAATATAGAAAATGAAACGTTCAAAACAAAACCGTATGTTTCTTTCTTCTTACAGAGCATATAAATCAATAATTCCTTGCATGTAGGAGGATGTGTACTGGCTGCTGGAATTATTGTAAACAGGAAGATATTTAATTTTCCTGTTTTCTGAAGTGTGTTGACACAGTGTAGATGTAAAGCAGAACTAAACTCTCTCAATCGGCACTATATACACAGGGAGGTATAATATATTTTAAAATCTGCTTTTATTTATTTATTCTTCCCTCCTGGCCTTGGCTAAAATTATTTCATACATCCCAGGAATCTTCATGGGCATTTTTTTTCTTTCATGCATAGGTGGTGAGGAGGAGTTTTCTCAAATAAGTACACCCTCCAGCCTGCCGAAGCTAAGGGCAGATAGATTTTAGAAAGTAAATGTTACTTCAATCATCATTGAAAATGGCTGTGGATAGAAATGCTTGGGGGTGTATTTTGAAGTTATTTCTCCACAAAACAAAGCATGGAGACATGGAGTTTTCTTTGAGTATTAAAAAAAAAAAGACAGTTTAGTTCTGCTTTAAAATAACCTGGGTTGACTTACCATCCAAGAAACCCAGATCTTAACCTTTTTTCTCTTTCAAGTCTTCATGCTAACTCTAGGAAATGGGACCGTGTTTTAACTAAACCTCCCCACACTGGACGTTTTTTATAGCTTCTGTTTTTGGCTATAAGCTATTTTTCTGCATCATTTTTTAGTGGGGGTTTTCTGTCTGGAACCCCTCCCCCCAGTAATAGTGGGTTTAAAGAGGATTTTTTTTTTCAGATGTAAAAATGCTATACCTCTGAAAAACTTGGCTATTCTGCATTTATGAGCGTTTTTGAGCCATGAGCTTTTGTGGGGGTATAGTTTTTCTAAGGAACGCTACTGCAAAAATGCTGCAAAACTCATTCTACAGCGAACACTACTGGTGATTTTTCAATGTCCAGTATGCATGAGGCTTAAAGAACCATGGTTCTTGCCTTTCTCTGTCCAAAGCTAAAGAAATAGGCTTTGCTAGAGTTTGGGATTCAAGTACATGATAGTAGTACTTTAAAGTGTAAAGCAGGGATAACCCCAACTACTCTTAAGATTGTCACCTCCCCCTCTGTGTAAACTAACCTTTAACCTCTTAGCGATGGCGCTTCTCGGCTCTTTAATAAGAGGTTTGATACCAAGAGGCAGGGTGGGGCTTAAGATCATGTGCCCGCCAATCACATCGATTACAAGTTTTGAAAACTTTCGATTAGGCAACGGTAACTGTGCCAGCAGCGAGTTCTTTCGGCACAGGTGTCATGATAGAATTTCACGCATATATGTGGCCCCTCGGTGCTAAGGACCAGGCGCTGAGATGCACCGCATATTTGCATACGGCTGGAGCCAAGGGGTTAAGAAATATCTGTATATACTCTACCTATTTTCATCCCACTGCAGTCCAGCCATGTGATCTCCCCCATGTTAGCCAGCTGCAGGGGAGAGGAGAGAGCGATGGTAATGCCTGTCTGTGCAATGCGAGTTCAGCCATACAATTGTATGGCTGAATCCACATTGACTTCTCACAAAAGTGCAGGGACTTCTTTTTACCCCGCATTTGAAATTGGGTCACATGGGTTTTCTCACCTATGCAATCTGATTCCTGTGTGAGTAAACAATGCGATCTGTAAACCAATCTGGGGGTGTCATTAACAAAGTATTAACACCCACAGAGGTTCAGAGGGCAGTGTGAACTGCCTGCAGCAGAGATGCGATGTGGGAACTGGCACTGTAATCGTGCTGTATGTATACAAATTGTATAATTAAGAGCCTTGTAAATCTAAAGCAGTGTTTACTACACTCAAGGCGCCCCAACAGGTCGTGTTTTTCAGGACTTCCATTATTTTGCACAGGTAATTTTGATAAGTTTCACTGCCTCAGTAATTACCACAGATGTTTCATCTGAGGGAAATCCTGAAAACATGGCCTGTTGGAGTGCCTTAAAGTGGATGTAAACCCCAATATTTTTTTTTTTTTTATGTCACAATGTAGAGTATAAGATTTTCTATCATCTGTGCCCAGTCTTGCCACACAGAGTTAATCCAGCTCTGAGCAATCCTCTTTTATTGTTCAGTGAAAATTAACAGACTTCCAGATAAAACCCTGTCTAAATAAAGTCCTTTCCTCTCTCCTTGCTTTGAGTGACAGGTTATTTACATATCTAGCTTGGACATGTTTATCATAATATGAGGTGATCCACAGTATAAAAAGTAAGAAATCCACCCTCCCCCACATAACACATCCTGGTAATATACAATGAACTGTGAATCACCTCATATTATGATTAACATAACCTATGATAAACATGTCCAAGCTAGATATGTAAATAACCTGTCACTCAAAGCAAGGAGAGAGGAAAGGACTTTTTATTTAGACAGGGTTTTATCTGGAAGTCTGTTAATTTTCACTGAACAATAAAAGAGGATTGCTCAGAGCTGCATTAACTCTGTGTGGCAAGACTGGGCACAGATGATGGGAAATCTTATACTCTACATTGTGACATAAAAAAAATATATATTTTGGGTTTCCATCCACTTTAAGGACTGGAGTTGAGAAACAACCTAAACAACCACTTGATTAAGGCCCCTTTCCCACTAGTGGACTGATCAGGTCCGCCTGTCAGTTTTCAGCAGGTTGGATTTGATTTCAATTATAATTTTGAAAGAGATGCAACTCATCTCTGTCCTGCAGCGACTCCTCCTCTGACCCGCTATTGACTTGCCGACAGTCCCATTCACTGTAATGGGACGGCTGGTGATGCGGCAGTGACACAACAAGGTGAGGGACGTGGAGGCAGCAGGTGAGTGGATGCCCACTAACAGGGGCTGCCATGATGGATTTGAAATGACAGGTGCTCTTTAAATGTAAGGACTTCTTCTTTCTGGTAGTTATAATCTTATATTTGTGAACAAAATGAAGGTTTCCTATTTAGAATAAGCTGTCCGGTTAGTAAAACAGCGATATCCGTACTGATTCGATCATACAGTTTGTAGTGTACATAGTTTTGCAAAACAATGGGATAAAGAAATATTCCTGAACTTTTTGTTATCTCATGATTACTGTGAAATTGTGTGAATGCAGTGCATGTTGGCTCAGCTTGGATTCATTGAATGAGTTTACCAAAATTGTAAATATTGCAGCATAATACAGCCTCATGCTACATAACTAAGCTCCATTTCATGCTGAATAAACTAAATCATTTAATGTATACCAAATGGAAATCTATCTTTAGATTTTTACTCCAAAAGCATTTTATTAAAATCTGATAAAGGATTTTAAAATAAAAATAAGAAAAGTATTTTTTTTTTATCCATCCTGGTTTTCAGACACCCGGATCAGACCCTCCAGTCTCCTCTATAGAGTGGCGGGTGTCAACGGACATGTGTCTTTTGACACCTGATCCCGATCCTGTCGTCTAAAAACGGACAGATGAGGATCTTTTTCCTATCTGTCTGGTGGATCAGATGGCAGTCTGGTGACTCTGGTCTAAACGTACAGGCGGTCCGTTCAGATCTGATTGCCCATTGAGGAGAGCATGCTGTGTTCGCATAAGCGGCGTGGACACAGACCAGCCATCTGCCTGCTTAGCGGCCAGATTTCTCGCTGAGCAGACTCCAGCGGAACCTGCCCCGTGTGGAAGAGGCCTACAGTACAAAAAAAACTTTTATAGATGGACACACAAAAAAAGAACAGATCATTTGGTGTTGGTGCTGTGTGTTTTTTCATTTCCTGCCTACAACTTGCTTCCTCTGCTAACAAACTAAAGATTGAGGCTGGGTTTACACTTATGTGCCTGTATTGTAGTGCATTTTTTGATGCTCGGACATGCATTGCTGTTCCTTTCTAAAGCGATTTATAATGCATATAAAAAGACACATTTTTTTTTTTCCCCTAGTGCATGTCAAGTCAACTAACTTGGGATTAGGTGCTGTTGGGACTGATGGTAGTTTTTTTGATTTAAAGATTAACTGCAGAGGTCACAAATGAATTCAGCCATTAATGCACCGATATGCAGGTCAATACAAGCAGTGGAAGTAACGGAGTTTGACTTACTTGGTATCGGCCTCTTGACAACTGTACAGTCCGGGCAGCAGAGTTTAGAAAAAAGGAAGTGGCACAGGGATAAGAGGAGAAAGCATAGATATGACCTCATCGGTGTGCTGGTTATTTCTTCACTGTCTAGGTGCAGTGTGGGGACCTGTAAAGTCAATAATAAAACTGCAGCAGAGAAAGCTCAGGTCCCTCTCCTGCTAGACAATGCAATGCTGTGTGGCAGAGTTGTGTAAATCTCAGAACAGGATGAATAGAAATACAAATCTTTTACCAGGTAAAGCAGTGGTCTTATATGTATTTCATCTGTATATTTGTTCTCTTGAAGTTCAGATTTAGGCCTCGTGCACAAGAGTATATAGGAGTTAAATCTGCCTACTGCAAAACAGTTTTGCCACAGCTGTGCTGAAGATGGGGCATACATAGAAGTGATTGGCTGTACACTCCTGTATTTGTGTAAACACAGATGCGTTTTTTGCATCTGCTTTTACCTGCACATGCATGTATGGCATATTTCCCATGTGCATGTACCCTTAAAGTGGAAGTTCATGCAAAAACTAAAATCCCTGCATCTATAGATGGACACCACCGAAGTAACACTAACTGATCTAGCCCTGTAAAGAAAAAATCAGTATACGTACCTTTTTTTTTTTTTAAGCCAATCCAACCGGATCCCATGCTGAACTGTCCGCCGTAGCTGTGCTGTGTAGGCGGGTGCAGAGGACACAGACAATGGAAGCCCTATAGTAAGTCTATGGGTGATGTCGCTTCCCGTTCATATCGCAGCCGTTGTTGGCCATGTCCTCTGCAGAACTTCTGCCGCTGGAGGTTGAAATAGGTTATGTATACTAATTTTTTCTTTAGGTAGGTTAGTGTTGGATCGGTGGTGTCTATAGATGCAGGGATTTTAGTTTTTGCATAGACTTCCACTTTAAAGCCTCGTACACACGTTCTGATTTCCATCAGACAAAGCCATGGAATTTTGTGCGAAGGGCATTGGCCATGATCTTGTATTGCATACAAATGGCAAAGAATTGTTGGCCAACAAAAACAAAACGACATAGCTTTTCAGCGCCACCCTTTGGGGAACTTTGCTAATGTTGTTTTATGGTTAGCATTGGTTCGGAGCATGTGTGTTTGTACTTTGGATTTTTTTCTGATGGACTTGTGTAGATACGATCGGATAATCCAACATCACACATTTTGTTGTTGGAAAATTTGAAAGCATGCTATCCCACATTTGTTGGTGGAAAATTCTACAACAATTGTCCGATGAAGCATGCAAACGGTTGGATTACAACATCCTGCCATCACACAATTCCTTTTGGAAATTCCGTTTGTGTGTACAGCCTTAAGTTTGTACTTTGAATGTCTCGTGCTGTAACAGGATAACTACCAAAATGATGATATCTTATGAAAGTGGAACACTGTCTCCAGTCGCTGTTTACATTGGCACCTGCTTTCAGGCCGCAAGACAGATTTCAAGGTGCACAGTTGTTATGACTCCAGGTGCCATTCTAAACACCTCAGATTACATATGTTCACATCATTAAAAAAAGAGAAAAAGAAAAGCTTTTTAATCCTTCGAACTCCCCTGCAGTGGATTAAGAAGGGAAGCATTGATGACCTCTTCACTTGCAATTTTGGGGTGGTCATTCCCTGGCTGATGCAGGGAACAAAGTACAGTTAACTCTAAACTGGTGAACAATAAAGTGTTTTTTAAAGTGAGATTTTTGGGTACCATAATTTTTCGCAATTTCATGGATGCACATAATTTTAAGATTTTACATGTTTGGTAGATACAAGAATATTTAACTGCCTTTCTCTAAGATCAAGCCCAGCACTCTTGTTTTTCACACTTGAAGTAATCAAAACAAGTGTAGTGCTATGATGAATCGCTCCAATAAGGTAATATATACACATTGATTTCATGTTGTATATGGCATAAAAGTGCAAACAAATATTTGTATCCCCAATAAGTGCAACCGTATGTATGTGAAATATAACAAAATAAGAAACCATTTCCATACAATGGGGGGAAGAATGTGGAAAGTGTTCAATTAACAGTTTAAATCCAATCCACAGCTGTGTATAAAAATATTCTGCTCACCTCCTACAGATTAGACTCCTTTATAGGTTTTCAGCCCACAAATGGGTTAAATTCCTCAGCTTACTTTGTCAAACCATCATGGACCAGACATAGGAGAAAAAACAACCGACCTAGTGCTCACTGTATTCTTTATTAAAATGCCCCCCCCCCCCCCAGGTGCGATTTTAAAAGCACTTCAAATAACAAAAATCTCAATCTAGTCAGTAGTATAAGCGGAATATACAACTACAAATCCAAAAAAGTTGAGACACTGTGTAAAATCTACATAAAAACAGAATGCAATAATCCAAATCTCATAATTCCATAGTTTATTTGCAATAAAAAGAACAAAAAAGGCAATTTTGAGATTGCAGCAATGGTTCTCAAGAAAAAAAGTTGTTGCAGGTCCATGTTTAGCACGGTGTAGCATCCCCTCTTCTGTTAACACACTAAATGTCTGGGAACTGAGGAGACCAGTTGCTGGAGTTCTGGGAGAGGAATGTTGTCCCATTTATTTTTGATATAGAACTCGAACTGCTCAACAGTCCTGGGTCTTCCTTGTTGTATTTTTTTCCCCAAGATGCACCAGATAGTTTCAAATGGTGAAAGGTCTGGACTGCAGGCAGGCCAGTAAAGCACCTGGACTCTTCTATTTGGAAGCCATGCTGTTGTCATAGATGCAGTTTAGCATTGTCCTGCTGAAATATGCAAGGCCTTTCCTGAAAGATGTCGTCTAGATGGGAACATATGATGCTCTAATACCTGGATATATCTTTCAGCATTGATGGTGCCTTTCCAGATGTGCAAGTTTCCCATTCCATACACAATGCAGGCTTTTGAATTGAGCGCTGACAAGCCAGAAGGTTTGTCTCAGAAGGAGGATGTGGTGCCCATGGTTGCCAAAAAAAAATCCAATTTTGATTCGTCTGACAACAGAAAAGTTTTCCACTTTGCAACACACCATTTTAAATGAGCTTTGGCCCAAAGAAGATAGCAGCGTTTCTAGATCATGTTCAGATCTGGCTGCTTATTTGCATAATTGGGGGGCTGTATTTTTCATTTGAATAGCATGGTGAACAGTGTTCAGACATTGACTTCTGGAAGTATTCCTGAGCCCATATAGAGACGTCCTTCACTGAATCATACCAGTTTTTAATGCAGTGCCGTCTGAGAGCCTGAAAATCGGGCATCTGATATTATGTTTTGGCCTTGTCCCTTGCTCACAGAGATGTCTCCAGATTCTCTGAATCATTTGATATGATATACAGTAGAAATATTTTCCATTCATTTTACTTGTGTCCTTTAGGGACTTGCATGTTTATGCTATATATATAACATGGAAATAAAGTTTGATCTATTTACTTGATGCAACCTCATCTTTTATAATTTGTCAGGGCAATGGCTGGTGTTGGTGCTTCAATCATCCCGGCACCATGGTTATTATGGTGTCAGGATGATTGAAACGCATTATTTCTATCATTACATTGTAATATATAAAATGGTTCAACTCACCATAATGAATCAGTGGGAGCCTTGAGAGCGTCGCTTGCAACCATCGCTTGTCACTTGCCAAATCACCTGCCACCAGGTGAGGATGTCACTCGCCACTATGCCTGCCACCAGGTGAGGATGTCACTCGCCACTATGCCTGCCACCAGGTGAGGATGTCACTCGCCACTATGCCTGCCACCAGGTGAGGATGTCACTCGCCACTATGCCTGCCACCAGGTGAGGATGTCACTCGCCACTATGCCTGCCACCAGGTGAGGATGTCACTCGCCACTATGCCTGCCACCAGGTGAGGATGTCACTCGCCACTATGCCTGCCACCAGGTGAGGATGTCACTCACCACTATGCCTGCTAGCATCATGGAGATTGCCACAGTTACTTGGCTGCCACCCAAAAAATAGCAGTTTGTCATTAATTCATTCACATGTAACATGGCTGTAGAGTACTTGCAGCCAGGCACAACGCTGTCAGCCTCTCCTTGGCGTGGTAAAATATCTGCAGGTGAAATACATGCGAGGGAGAGAGGGCGGGCGGTGAGAGATGACGTCATTCTCTCTTCTGGGTCGTGGCTTCACCCCCGTGTAGAGCAGCCTTCGCGGCCCTGTAAGTAAGGACTGAACAGCGGCACCGGCAATGAGAGATGACGTCATCTCTCTCCCCCGTCGCCGCACCGCTGACATTACTTGTCTCCTCTGCGGCCTGGCAGCAGAGGCGCTATGGAACTGAGATGTACATCACAGAAGTATAATGGTAAACAGGAGACCTAGAGAGTGAATCTACTCAACCGTGGCACAGACGGCAATAAAAACTGACAGGCGTTATAATCCATTGCTACTCTCCCCTAAACAAAAAATAAATAAAAATATTTGCCTTTTAGTTATACTTTAACAACTTCCCATGACGTCCGCAGGAGGGATCTCCCATCTTGGGCGAGCGTCATATGACGCCCTGGGCTTCCCGGCCGTCTAGGGGATGCACGCGACGCTCAGGGCTCGGCGGCCACTGGGCACCCGCGATTGCCCGTTAACACAGCAGGACCGTGGATCCTAGTACAGAGGAAAACCAAATGGTCTTGTTCCCGCCCCCTACAGTTAGAATCACTTCCCAGGCAACACAATTAACCCCTTGATCATCCCCTAGTGTTAATTCCTTCCCTGTCAGTCACATTTACACAGTAATCAATGCATTTTTATAGCACTGGTCGCTGTATAAATGTGAATGGTCCCAAAAATGTGTCAAGTGTCCCATATGTCAGTCACAATTAACGCAGATCGCCGCCATTACTATTGTAAAAAAAAAAAAATGCCATAAATCTATCCCCTAATTTGTAGACTCTATAACTTTTGCGCAAACCAATCAATATACGCTTATTGCGTGTGTTGGTTTTCTTTTTACACCAAAAATATGTAGAATACATATCGGTCTAAACTGAGGGGGAATTTTTTTTTTTAATTGTGATATTTATTATAGCAAAAAGTTAAAAATATTTGTGTGTGTGTGTGGGGGGGTTATTGTCGCTCTTTTGTTTATAGCACAAAAAATAAAACCGCAGAGGTGATCAAATACCACCAAAAGAAAGCTCTATTTGTGTGTGTGGGGGGGCATAAAAATCATTAATTTGGGTACAGTGTTGCATGACCGCGCAATTGTCATTAAAAGTGCGACAGCGCTGAAAACTAAAAATTTGGTCTGGGCAGGTAGGGGGTGAAAGTGCCCTGTATTGAAGTGGTTAAAGAGGAACTGCAGTCTGCTCACATAATTTGTATTAAAACGTCTTTGCCATTCTAAAGCTTCCCTCCAACCACTTTGCAAATTTTATATATACTGTGATTCTGTACTTGCCAAATATGCTGCAGAAATCTCCCTCCACTGAGTCTGGCTGCAGCCATTTTAACTGGGCAGCTGGAGCTGCTGCCTGTTCACTTCCTACTTTTAGACACCTGCAGCTCTCCTTGGCCCTCCTGTGACTCATCCCCCCCCCCCTTACTGACAAACTTTCAAGTGTGAGAGAGCTGTGCATGATGTGATAAGTCTAGGCTTTTTACCAGACAAGAAACAGGAAGTGGGCTGTATAAGGTATTTACTGGCAGAAAAAATGTTTTACTATCCAGTTCAAACAAGGGCAGAAGATTTAATAGATGGAAAGATGAAAAAATGACTGAAGATCCACTTTAATGCGTTGATTCATGAAGAGAATTAAGAGACTCTAGAATATATAACCTTTTAAATGGATAAAAAAAATGTACACATACTAAGTAAGCATTCAGCCACGCATTTACATTACAGGCCTGAAACATTGAATACAGTGAGGTTTGATGATCATAAAATGTTTAGCCTTGTAAAGTGCTACTATGCTTGTCAAGACCTAAACATGCCTTGGTGTGATGTGGACTTTCGTCTTTCATCCGTGGCTGTGAATGATATGCCCGGTCTTCATGTGAGCTGTAAACATTGCTTTCCAAGAACTTGTGTTACTAGAGCTTGTGTTGCTGTATGTTAACTTCTCTCTCATCTTCAGGGCTCATTGGAAAACTGTGCAGACGGTGTATATTTTTGTATGCTGATATGATGTATCCTGTGAAAGATTAATGGTGTACGTGTGGATCAGTCCATAAGCAGCTTCTTTTTTTTACTTCCTATCTAAAGGCTCTACACACGATACGAAAAATCGGAAGAAAAATTTCGGCCGACGAGCCCTCTGCCGATTTTCCAATCGTTGGTATGGTGCTTTCGACAGCCGATTTCCAGCATTTCGACTGACAAAAGCTGGATGTGCAGGCTATACTTTTTATTTAGCCTTATGACATCGCCACTAGTCAAGATCTTCCTGTGTATGTGAATGGTGTTAAATATTCCCTGTTATTACTTGCATTAGGCCCCATACACACGAGAGGATCCATCCGCTGGAATTGATCCGCGGACCGGCTCCAGCGGATAGATCCACTGGTGTGTACGATCCAGCGGATCTGTTTCCGCAGATTTTTATCCCCTGGGATGGATTTCCAGCGGATAACAATTTGAAGACATGCTTTCAAATCTATCCGCTTGAATCCATCCAAACGGATTGATCCGCTGGTCTGTACAGACTCACCGGATCAATCCGTCCGAATCAATCCCCCGCATGCGTCGTAATGATTCGACGCATGCGTGGAATTCCTTATATGACAGCGTCGCGCACGTCGCCGCGTCATCATCGCGGCGACGGCGCGACACGTCATCGCGATGGGATTTCGGCGCGGATTTCGATCCGATGGTGAGTACACTCCATCGGATCAAAATCCTCGAGAGGATTTATCGGCGGAAACGGTCCGGTGGACCGTATCCGCGAATAAATCCTCTCGTGTGTATGGGGCCTTAGTGTAATGGTTTGATGTACTGTGATTTGAATTTTGAACGGGATCTTATGGGTCAGCCTTTAGCAGTGTTGCCGTTCTTTTGAATTCGGTACATGCTTCATATCCTTCTCTGCTGTATGTGAGCTATTTTTTCCCGCCATACAGGTCATTATAAATGAAGAAAAAAAAATGTAAACTCAAACAGCATGCTTGGTTTTTGTACCAGGAAGCATCACTTCAATACTTTTGTAGTCATGTGATACAGATTTTTTTTTTTTTTTTTTTTTTAATAAAACACAAATTACATATATTTTAGTCTTTTTTTACTTTGTTACTGTTAAGGGAACAATCTTGTGTAGGAAAGATTGTTCCATCTGAGGAAGCTATACACAAATCTGTCTTGCATTGTTTTTACACAGGCAGGATCTGTGCATCCCCCCCAGATATGCTACTTAAAGCGGAGGTCCACACACAAATGGAATCTCTGCTTTTCGGACCCCCCTCCAGTGTCGCATAATACAGGTATTTGCACCCACTTCCAGGCCCCCCTGTCTTCTGGGAAACCCACAGATCCCAGAACACAGCAGGGACCAGTTAGGACGCACAGCGCGACTCACGCATGTGCAGTGGGGAACTCGGGAAGTGAAGCCAACACTTCACTTCCTGATTCCCTCACCGAGGATGGCGGCGGGGGCAGCCGAGAGCCGAGCGATTAGCTTCTGACGTCGCGGGCACCCTGGACAGGTAGGTATCCATTTATTAAAAGTAAGCAGCTGCAGTATTTGTAGCTGCTGGCATTTTAATTCATTTTTTTTTCTTTGGTGCACCTCCGATTTAAAATGAAACACAAAAAAGGTAAAGGTTCTTTAAGTGGTACTAAAATCACTGGCCCCTGCCAAATTAGATTTTTAACAGAATCTCAGTTGCCACCTAGGTTATTGTGGTGTGAGACACACTCTGATCTCACTCAGTCCCACATCCATTCTATGAGTACCCTGCAGAGGAAGCAGTGACAGACTACAGGCATGGAAGCACGTGGGCATAAAGCTTAGTTGGTGGACCACCCTTGTGAAAGGTGCCTTTTACTCATGACCTTTTGGAAATTCCCCCGAGGAGTACATTGAGGTGGCTGCTGGAGATAAGGGGTTTCCTACCCTACTATGCTCAATCATGCTTCCCTATTGAAGGAACCTCCCCTTCCATAAGGATTTGATCTGTTCCTCCTCTCGAGGTGTCATCTACTGCAGGTCCTTTTACCTTGTTGCAGACCCTCCAACTCTAAACCCTCTGGGCCGGGGGGTAGTCAGCCATAGGGGGCAGTCAGAAAGTGGGGAGGTTGATTCATTGGAGCTATGCTGTGTTTGGCATTTGGGGGATGTGGGTACTCCAGTGGGGCTAGTGCCTTCTAAACAGTTGTCTCGGACTGAGGTCTTATGTTATATGGGAGTCTGCTGTACTTTGTGTGTGAACTGTCATTTGCACTGGCAGAATGTTTCGGTAATGTGTCTATGAGCTGTGTACTTGCTGTGATTTTCTTTTCTGTTTAAGAAAAAAATTTTTGTTTCTCTCAATAAACATCTCTGATTTAAAAAAAAAAAAAAAAAAAAAAAAACCCTCTGGGCCTGCTCAAATACCTTCTTTGCATGAAAGGTTTGCCCTCACCCCTGGAGAATGGGAAGGCATGGGCGGAACTTCACCCTGTCCTTCAGATAGGTACAAAGAGTCTTTATGGCTGTCCTCAGCACTTATTTTTATTTGAGCCTCAGGGTGGATTTGATTTAAATTAAATCTATTTAAATCACTAGTAAAAAGGCTTGATTTAAATATTTTTTAAAGTGCAACTGTCATCTCTGTCCCGCAGCGGCTCCTCTTCTGACCAGCTGTTGACTCACCAACAGTCCCATTCACTTTAATACGCCAGTGACACAACAAGGTGAGGGACGTGGCCGCATGCCTGCTAACGGGCGCTGCCATGATGGATCTGAAATGACAGGTGCTCTTTAAATGTGAGGACTTATTCTTGCTGGTAGTTAGGAAACCATTTTGTTTGCAAATGTTAAAGATTCTATTTCGAATAATAAGCTGTCGGGTTACTAAAACGGCGATATCAGAACTGATTCAACCGTACAGTTTCTAGTTTACATAGATATGCAAAAACTATGGGATGAAGGAATATTCCTGAACTTTGTTTTATCTCATGGTTACTGTGAAATTGTGTAAATATATCAATACAGTGCATGTAATCTCAGCTTGGATTCATTGACTGAGTTTACCAAAAATGTAAATATTGCAGAATATACAGCCTCATGCTCCATTTCATGCTGAATAAACTAATATAAAACTATCTTTTTAGCTATTTTTTTTTTTTTTTTTTTTTTTTTAGTGTGTTTATTTTTAAATCATTGATTTATATCCACCTTGCAGTCTAACAGCTCTGTCCATGTCTTATTTGCGTTCACTAAATATGTGGAGCAAATTTATAATTGTTCCATGTGCCTCTCTTGTAATCGGTTAGATGTGCATATAGCGAGTAAAATAAGTATTGAACACGTCACAATTTTTCTAGGTAAATATATTTCTAAAGATGCTATTGACGAGAACATTTCATGTCGGTAACAATCCATACATACAAAGAAACCAAAACAAATAAGTTCAGAAATGAAGTTACGTGTAATAAAATTGAATGACACAGGGGGAAAGTATTGAATGCCCACAGCCTCTTCTATGAACTCTGATTTGGTTATTTCCATCGATTTTTCTTTTGGATTTAAGTCAGGTGATTGGCTGGGCATTCTAGCAGCTTTATTTTCTGTGAAACCAATTGAGTTTCCCTTGGCTTTGGGATCATTGTTTTTCTGAAATGTCCACCCTCCTTTTATCTTCATCATCCTGGTAGATGGCGGCAGATTTTTATCAAGAATGTCTTGGTACATTTTATCCATTCATGTTTCTTTCAAGGATATAAAGTTTGCCAGTACCGTATGCTGAAAAACAGCCGCACACCATGATGTTCCCACCTACAAACTTCACTGTTGGTATGGAGTTTTTGGGGTGATGTGCTGCGACCTTTGACAAGCCATGGAGTGGTGAGCGTGCATACAGGCCATGGCGGTTGAGTTACTTTATTTTCTTTTAAACAATTGTACCTGTTAATTTCAGTTTTTTCCGAAGCTCTCCACAAGTGGTCCTTGGCTCTTGGACAACTCTTCTGCTAATTCTTTACTCCTCTGTCAAATCTTGCGAGGAGCACCTGCTCATGGCCGGTTTATGGTGAATTTTTTCACACTGGGGCGGTTGGTGTGTCAGCGGTAAAGCACCGCTATTTTTAGCGGCGATATTCGGTCGCTACGTCTGACATAAAAGCTGATAATTTTAAGTATTCCGGTTAGTGTTTAAATGGTTTGTCTCTGTAGACCAATACATCTGGTAGACAGTATGGAAAATTGGATTTACTGGCTGGATCACAAGAGTCTGAAAAAGAAACTAATACAGCCTAAGAATTGGTAGGCTGCAATACGTTTTACTTTTGAGTTTAATACTGCTTTAAAGTGGAAGTTCACCCAAAAACCTGAGTACTAAGTACTGCTTCGATTTAAAAAAAAAACACCCGATTCCCCTTGACAAAATGAGCATCAATCTACTGTTAAACTCCCGCTTTCAGCCAATAATCTTAATTTTTACCCAATATTAATCACCCAACATCCCCCACCCCCTTCATTTTTTGTGACCCTGCCCAAATGAAGAAATCCATGTGTGTTTGTCTGTGCCTCTGTACCGAGTGGGTCTAATGGGAGTGGTTTCATAATTGGCTGTCAGCTGTGGAGCTAAGGGCACTAATGAGGAAATATTCTGGGCCTACATCCCTTTAGATGTGTTCCTTTTTTTGAAAGTCTCTCTCTATAATTTTGTTGCAAGGGATGCCTGAAATCTGATTTGTATTTTAGGCAGACTTCTGGGAAAATTTGTGAGCCAATCACACAAGCAGGAAATGTTTCTGGGGGTGGTCAGTACACACTCTGTGTACAGAACAGCTTCAGGTATCCATAGTGCAATGTATTCTCAGAAAATTACATTGACTGCAGATTGGAAAGGAAAGGTTATTTTTTAATAATCTATTGCAATATGATTAGTGCCTCAATTATATGCACTCTAATATAAATAAATATATATATATATATATATATATATATATATATATATATATATATATATATATATATATATATATATATATATATATATATATATATATATATATAAAAAATTCACGAAAGTGGAGTTACCCTTTTAATGCAAACTAGCACTTTGGCCAATGTGCATCACATCCTAGCATTTTCTGGCACCTGAGGCGCACAGGTGCAGCGTCCAGCTTCGCTGTTAGCAGCCTGTCAAAACCTGACAACATGACAAAGTGAAATACATGGCAGCTGGATGCTACGCTGGTTCTAATGTTTATGGCTGTATGTAGGGACATATGCCTGGAGTGCAGGCATTTTGGGTTCCAGGGCAAAGGGCCCTAAATGGCAGTATCACATGGTACAGCATCAAGCCGATGCATAATTTAGCCTGATAGTCTTTTGACAGATTGTTGGCAGCAGTGTTGAACGCTGCGTCTGTGCCTTCTGGGTGCTTGAAAAAGCCGGGATTTGATGCATTAAATGGCCAAAGAGCTAGTGTGCATGCGGTCTATAAATATGCTGGAATCTAGGTAACTTGAGCCTCCTATTTGCTCTAATTGGTTTTGGTCAAATGTCTGTTAATCAAGGAGCTCAGGAATGTCAAGTACATTTTGATTGTTTAAATTTTATTTTTGTTTTGTGTTGAAAGTTCTGCTAATGTTACTTTTTTTGGTTTATATAGAAAATTGTTCTCACAGTGATACTAAGGCTGCTTTCACACTGAAAGCGCCGGCTGTCCGGCGAAGTACAGCTCGTTTTTAGTGGTGCTTTACCGCTGTTTAAAGCGGAGTTCCACCCTAAAAATGAACTTTCTATTAACAGCTTGCCTTTAACGGACCCCTTCACGCCGATATACGTCGGCAGAATGGCACGGCTGGGCACAATCACGTACCTAATAAAAATTCAATAGTGCAGCGCTGAGATGATAATGAATAAGTAGTGTCCAAAATGAGTATAATCTTCAAAATCAAATAAAATAAAGACACGCCACACCCTGTGCAGTCAAACTGCTTACCAGAGAGACATCATAGGCATGTCGATTTTAGATAATGCAGGGGTCAATGGCAGTCACACCTCCACTTGGACATATAGATGTAAAACCACAAACATCAGGGATAAGGAAGCGTCCAATACTCAGAAGGATCCAAAGATATATTGTGCGTTCATCAGCAAAGGGATAACCATAAAATGCAGAGAGGAGACGACAATAGTGAAGCCCGCAAGTATAAGCAACACGCAATTTATTGTATTGTACTTACAAACATGGGCAGGTTAACGGGCATCAAGAAAAACCATATAAAGGGTTCCATAGATCATAGCGTACTTGTGTCAGGCCAGCCTTACATGTTTCATCCAAGATCTGACGCCTCTGATGAAATCCTTCTTGGATGAAACATGTAAGGCTGGCCTGACACAAGTACGCTATGATCTATGGAACCCTTTATATGTTTTTCTTGATGCCTGTTAACCTGCCCTTGTTTGTAAGTACAATACAATAAATTGCGTGTTGCTTATACTTGCGGGCTTCACTATTGTCGTCTCCTCTCTGCATTTTATGGTTATCCCTTTGCTGATGAACGCACAATATATCTTTGGATCCTTCTGAGTATTGGACGCTTCCTTATCCCTGATGTTTGTGGTTTTACATCTATATGTCCAAGTGGAGGTGTGACTGCCATTGACCCCTGCATTATCTAAAATCGACATGCCTATGATGTCTCTCTGGTAAGCAGTTTGACTGCACAGGGTGTGGTGTGTCTTTATTTGCACACTGAAATCTTGGTGGAGGTTTTTCGCTTCAACACTTTGAAGATTATACTCATTTTGGACACTACTTATTCATTATCATCTCAGCACTGCACTATTGAATTTTTATTTTTTGTGTGTTTTGATCCACATATTGTGCTAGCAGCTTATTGCTCTTTTGTAACATTTTGTAGTTGGCGCAGATATTTAAATTTTTATTTTTTCACAATCGCGTACCTGTACATGTCTCTTTAAGCCGTCCACAATTGTCGCTCTATTTTTGTTTATAGCGCAAAAAATAAAAACCACAGAGGTGATCTAATACCACCAAAAGAAAGCTATTTGTGGGGGAAAAAAAAGGACACCAATTTTGTTTGGGAGCCACGTCGCACGACCGCGCAATTGTCGGTTAAAGCCACGCAGTGCCGAATCGCAAAAAGGGGCAAGGTCCTTAACCTGCATAATAGGGTTGTCCCGATACCACTTTTTTAGGACCGAGTACAAGTACCGATACTTTTTTCATGTACTCGCCGATGCCGATACTTTTTTTTTGTTAAATGCAGCCTTGTGTCCCCAAAGAGAAAGCCAAGCCCCCCCGCCGCTGCCGTCTAGTTGATTAGCGCTCGGGGAACATAACCGCTTTCATTTGAATAGCCGTGTGTTCCGCGCCTCGTCATGTATAGACACTCCCCTCTTGCTCAGGCACTTTGATAGACAGATCACCCGTCCAATCCTGGGACGGGTGATATGTCAAAGTGCCCAGACAAGGGGGAGGGGCTATACATGGCGTGGCGGGGAACACACAGCTATTCAAATGAAAGCTGTTATGTTCCCCGTGCGCTAATCAACTAGATGGTGGCGGGGGGGCTTGGCTTTCACTTTGGGGACTAGGCGGCAGCAGGTCTCCTCTCCTCCATACCCGAGGACTGCTCTGCTCCGCCTGCTCTCCGCCCCCTCTCCACCCGCTCGCGGGCGGGGAAGCATCGGGAGCATTTGCGCAAGAAATACCCGCGCAAATGCTCAGTATCGGTACCGATACTAGTATCGGTATCGGGACAACCCTACTGCATAATGGTCCGGGTTTTTTTTTTTTTTTCTCCCATCTGGCTGTTACTAGGCAGAATTCGTAATCTGCCTGGTTCTAGGTGGTTCAACTTCCTGTCCTAAGACCCCATTGCCTCCTGGGAAATGATGACACACTTTTCCCAGGAGTCTCTGGGCATTACTGTGCCTAAAAATCGCCCAGCATGCACCTCTCCCTGAAAATTAGGAAGAAAAAGGAACTGGGCTTCACATGCCCACACATATGATGGATACGGCAACAACATGAGCTGGAGGATATAAGGCAAGTGTTTGCAATGATTTCTGGAACGATTGGGGAGCTATTAATGTTTTAGGGACTATTTAATGTGATTAATTTTAGCTTGCAAAAAAAATTATACCCGGAAACCCCGCTTTAAGCAGGGCTTTTGTGCCGCTTTTCGGCCAATAGCGAGGCACTTTTAACCCTTTTGACTGTATACAGTGCTCCCGAACCACCCCAAAGATGCTGCTTGCAGGACTTTTTCTAACGTCTTGCATGCACACCGCCTGGGTGTGAAAGCACCCATTGTAATGAATGGGTTGCAGTTTACAGGCACTACTTTTGCCTCCGTGTGAAAGGGGTCTTTAGGCCAGTTCACACCAGAATGCGTTGTGGGAAACCCACGTTCCGTGTGCATTTCTTGCACCAAATTTAAAACGCACTGCAGTGGTTGTCCATATTAAATTAATGACACCCCAAATGCAGTGCATTTGCCTGCACTGAATCGCATGTTACAGAATTACCATGCAATGCGGTTGAAGTGAGTTTCCAAAAGTAGCTAATGCACTACTTTTTGTTGTGCAAATTCAGTCCATTCAAAATGAATGGGCTGAAATCGCACCGCACAGAAATGCACATTGTGTTTCTGTGCGTTTTCTGATGTGAACTGGCCCTAATAGAACAGTAACTGCGGTTGTATTTATACAACTAAATATTTGACAATTGCCGTAATCATACCTGTGGATTTGTTTAGGGACTAATTTATACAGTATTTTCTGTTCTGCCCCTAATTTGGTCTGTTAACTGATTTCTGGACAGTTGCAACAGTTTAAAGTGCCTAACTGATGACAGTGATTGCATACGTGGCAGGTGAGCCTTCTAACAGGGAGCTGTGTTCAGGTTGCAGTTAAGATGTCATTACTCACTTATAAGGGCATCCACCTCTGCCCTTTTAGTCAGTGATTCTGGCAGACATACAAAACAGTCACAGCTAAAGTGAGCATACATTTTCTTAATGCAGCAATTCATTCCTTGTGTTTTTTCCTTTTTCTAAGATTTACTCCAGTACATTTCTGGCATATTTCCTTGAGAGTATGTTAGTGGCTTAACCCTTCGGTCATAGTTCAGTAGGATAGAAAAAAAACAGAAGCACATGCTAAACGAATTATTTTAACCAAAGAGTTACAACTCTGTTTTATTATGAGTTAGAGCAATGCCATTCTTACTGGAATAAGTCCTATTATTCTGGTTGCATCACTTTAGCTGAACATATAAAAATGCAGCCATCAAATCTATGAGCTGGAAATCTGCAATATATTTGATTTTTGTTCTTAGAAGCACTTTAAGCAACACACACTTAAGAGTTGTGAAGTCAGATGGAATTTTATCTTTTTCATTCTATGCATTAGGATAACAAGCCTTCTGTGTGAAGCAGACCTCCCAGCACCCCCTAATACTTACCTGAGCCCCCCCATCTCTCTCCTGTGATTTCTGGGGCTCTCTTCCGGATTGGCTGAGACACAGCAGCGGGTGCCATTGGATCCTGCGGCTGTCAATCAGTGAGCCAATCAAGAGAGAAGGGGCTGCAGCTCGGCCCAGGTGCACCCATAGCAAGCTGCTTGATGTGGGGGCACTCAACACGAGGGGGGGGGGGCCAGGAACAGCGAAGAGGGACCCGAGAAGGAGGATCCGGGCTGCCCTGTGCAAAACTGCTGCACAGAGCAGGTAAGTATATAACCTAACTTGTTTTCTCTCCCCCTTTTTTTTTTTTTCTTTCTCACACACACACACACACACACACACACACACACACACACACACACACACACACACACACATCACGCCTAAAAAAATCACTTTTATGGCAACTCCCCTGCCCCAATGACTGGATAGTGATGGCCTCATCAAGTCTGTTGATGATCCATCTATTTGCTCTTGCCTCATACCAGCAGGGATGGAACAGACATTTTTTAATGACTTTCTTATGTAAATATCAGTGCAAATCTACCTTGGCAGAACGTGATTGTTGGCCAGTAGTGCATGCAGCTGTAAACATATTATTATTACCAACACCTTTCTTAAACCCCTACTTGGGGATTAAAGGAAACATTCCTTGAATTGGGCCTCTTTCACATTGCAAGGGTTAAAGACTTCCTAAATCTAGGGGTAGAAGAATAAGCCCTAATACTTGCCTTACGCCTTGCCCTGGCAAGATTTCGGTATGTTGTGTAACTGGTCTCCTGACGCCATTTCTCTTTGGCGTTCTGTAAAGCAGTTGCTCTCTAAAGTTCTGCATACAATGCAGGATCAGCAGTCCTGTATTGTATGTGAGGAGAGTGCCAAATGTCTGGGGGCAACGAAGAAGGCAAGAATTACAGATAATTCCCCCTAGACTTTACCAACGTTTTATACTTTAGTGCGGGATAAGAGGGGTACTGCAAGAGTATTCTCTTAAAGTTCAGCTTTAAAATATCGAAGTATCTGATTTTTTTTTTCACCTTTTAAGTTTATGCTGATGTGCAGGCAGTAGAGCCAGGGCATGGCTGGCAGGCAAGTAAAATGTCAAAGGTACACTTAAGAAGTGTGTGTTCTGATTAGGCCAAGCAAGAGAAACATAACATTAAAAACATATGCTTATTGCTTGATGCTCAAATTTAAGTTTTTCACTTCCATAAAGTTTATTTTAGCAGCAGTTTCTTGTTCCTTTTTAGCCACGAATGGAAACAATAATTTTTATAGTGATTGATTTGCTTAAAAAAAGCTATTTTTGGTAGCACAGTAAATCCATGCTAACTATACTCTTTAACATCTACCTACCGATCAGCCCACAGATGAGCTGTGCACTCCTGCACAGATTTTATCTTTGCTGATCTCTGGAAATTCAGTTAAGTTTCCAAACATTGGAGTCTCGAGGTTAAAGATAAACTCCATGTGAACAACTAGGTACACATTTGAAATCCCTTATTAAACTAGGGCTTAAAGATTAAAATCACCTAGAATTTTAAAGCTCAACTCTGGGCAAAATCTATACTTTCCCCATCCTAAACTTTCTACCCCCTCTAACCCATCCTGCCAGCTCTTGGCTTTTCCTCACCTGGTAAGGTCAATTACAGGCATACCCCACTTTTAAGTACACAACGGGACCAGAGCATGTATGTAAAACGAAAATGTACTTAAAGTGAAACAATACCCTTTTTCACTTCTAGGGTGTAGTGGGGGGTCCGGGACTGTAGTGGGGGTGTCAAGAGCTGTAGTTTAGGTCTCAGGGGCTGTAGTGGGGGTGTCAGGGGGACACTGGAACAGGGTGGGGTATGCTCACGGAGCTTCAGCTCCTTCTACTGTGGCTGCAAAATGTCTGTACAGTACTTGTGAGACACTTTACATACACTCGCAGGTATGTCCTTACTCGCGAGTGTATGTAAAGTGAGTGTACTTAAAGCGGGGTATGCCTGTATACTCATCTAAATCTCCCCATCCAGGTCCTTTACTGATGGTGTTCCATCTGCTAGGGGGGGATCGCTTAATGAATGTGCCTCCCCTGCTTTACAACATTGGTTATTGTGTGTTTTTTTTATTTTTTATTATTTATAATTGATTTTATAATAATTGTCGGAAACCATGAATTAGACCGAGACAGAAGTACAGTTAAATCACACTTGTTTAATAATAAAAAGGTAAACGGAGTAAGTGTAGTCAAAACATAGCCAAAGTTCAGTAACCGAATAGGGTAGTCGGTCAAGCCAATGTCCAAGAGCCAGCAATTAAGGTGGTAGTAGTACAGCAAGCAGGATCTGTAGCCAGAGGGAACGTCAGACAAGCAGGTCTTCAACAGGAACACAGGAGAAAGTCTCTTGTGATGTTAACACAGGCGAAGGCAAAGAGCAAATTAACTGGAAGGCTTTAAGTAGGCAGAGCTGACGAGCAGGATCAACGGGTGGATCACGGTGGAGAGATGGGAGCTGGCAATTGGCTGACAGCTGAGCTGCCCGCACAGAGAAGGAAGGGCTGAGCCCAGCCCTGACATTGATATTATAATAATTGTTATAATATTTTATTTATCAAAGAAAAATAAAATAAGAAATGTAACAGTATATTTCTTGCTATTACAAAAAATCTACCACCAAAAAAACCCAAATAAAATCTCTTAATCCTGGCATTTGCAGTGATGCCACATGTGTATGCTTGTACCTGTAGTAGAGCCTAGAAACAGTGCTTTTTTTTTTTTTTTTTTACTGCTACCTAATATATTTACATTTTAAATCTAACCCAATTTTAAACGATGCCTTTAAGTGACCATTTTGCCTAAGTGCACCACATCAAAGACCACGCTGTTAAAGATAACCATCTAATCTTTCGGCACGTGTTATCCTAAATCTTCACCCTATTGCTGATTTTCATCAGCCACTGATATGACATTTCAAAATGTATTGAATACCTAATCTGTGTCCTGTAGAGATTTGGGGGCCAGCAGAAAGGAATAACCGCACGCAGCAGGGTGTTAGTTTACAACACTACTGTGTGTTTCAAATGCCTAACAGTGGCCAGGGATCTGCAAGACAGCAAAGATCTAGGACACCATTCTGGTAATTATAAATCTTCTTTTACAGGGTACACTTTGATTTGTGGCACTTATGTTTACCTTCCTTACTTTTTAATATGTACTTTAATACATTTTTTTTTTTCCTTGCTTTTAATATTTTACAAGAATTAGAACCATGGACAGCAAAGTTGCTGAGGGGAGCACTAGAGTCCATGGTTTGAATCCCAACCAGGACGCTACCTGGTCTGGAGTTTGCATATTCCCCCTGTGCTTGCTTGAGTTTCCTCCAGGGACTCCACTTCTCTCCCACACTCCAAAGACAAGATGCTTTGACATCTGAGGATGGTTGAATAAAGATGCTCAAAGGATTTTTTTTCGAGTATTTACCAACACAAATCTGCATGCTTTGGTCACCTTGTGGGTAGCAGCAGATAACGGGTACATTTTTTCTGTGGGGAAAATGACATTCGCCGGGATGAATTTTTCAGAGTCGATCACATCTGCTTCCCCCAAGATAAGGCTGACATCGGGGTGTATTCCTGATTTATGTTTTCATGGACAATAACATGTATTGTTAGGCTAAACCACAGCCATACATTGAAATACAAGTAAAAACATTCGGGAGCAAACACAATTGAAAACACTGATCAGGACAGTCTTGAAAGAACAGTCAAATAATTAAAACGTTCAATGAGATAAAAGCATGTGTCGATTTAATAACATATGATTGGATGAAAAATGATCTAGACATTTCCTTGCATAGATGGAACAACTGCAAATCGTGCGCCTCACTGTGACAGTACCTTAGACAACAGTCGGTGGTGGTGGTGTATGGGTTTCCTAACAAGTACATTTTCATTGATCTGGTGTGTGTGTGTGTGTGCGTTTTTTATGTTTTGCATGTCTTGCTGCCGTCTGTCTGATACTATTGAAACTGCTTGAAGAGTAAGTTTCTGTATGGATCTAAAACTACAAGGGGACGTGATGAGAGCTATATGTGAAAGCTTTTAAACAAGCCCATTACATTTGTGAAATGACGCACTCCCATGTGGTGAATGTGCAAGAGCTAAAACCTCATTCTAGTGAACTCCACAAAACCACTTGGTTTCGTGTGTGTGTGTGTGTGTGTGTGTGTGTGTGTGTGTTATGTATAGGCTGAAGCTGATTCTTATGTCCACCTCATCTCCAAGTAACATCCTATAGATCTACGTACCTCTCCATCTTGTTTGCTACTAGATGTTGCAACAACCTGTTTTGTAAAGATGAGTCAAAGCAATATTTTTACTTGGAAATGTTTAAAGGACTTTATCTGCTGTGCCCCTTGGTACAGGACACCACATTAAGGCATTACTGTTTTTGCTCTGCTGTGCCTCATCAGCTTAAGCACGGCTGTTCTGTATACCTAATTAAATGGAAAACATGCCCTAATCCAAATGGCTAACTTCTGCTAAAATATGTATGACTGGGTGACATGATTATATCAGAAAAAAATATTTGTTTTGGTAAACCTGTCGTAAACCTGGACAAACTAAATATTTGATAAAAATAAAAAAAATGCATAAATAGAGGTTACCTTGTGAAATCCACATGTCAAAAGAATGTAGATATAAGCAGCTGAGGTCATATGCAACATATGACTTTTCCTGAAAAAGTCAGGCTTGGCCATGCTACTTCCCACTCTGATTCTATTTACTTTTTAGGTGGCCTCACTACCCAATATCTTTAGGAAGGTTGAAACTTGAAGTACTTTTTGCCCCCCTCTACTGAATCTAAAATACTTCCCCACAGATGCATACTTGCCTCCATGTTGGGGAAAATTGTGTCTGCCCTGGTGGTGCCTGCTTGGTAGATTCCTATAACTTCAATGGGTCTGTCTTCCCAGCCTGAGAAGCTACGTAGCAGGAGAAAAATTCCTACAAAGGATTTCAATATTTTGGTGGGATATAGGTTGGAGGTAAGTATGCACCTGGCATGCAAGTCGCGGTCTCATTTACCCCTGTGGAGAGAACTGTATTCTGCAGCACCGCTGGAGGTCTCCTAGTACGATTCCCTATTAATTGGGCTGTAACATGCATGGCAGGATGAAGATGACTCTGCAGGGTTTGTTTTTGGTGCAATGCTGTGTGGCTCTGGATGGGACTGCATAGTAGGGATTGCTGATATGAGGGGAGATATAAATATTTTCCAGGAATTGTCAGCTGACAATATCTCTGGGTCCACTGGTCATTTCGAAAAAAAAAAAAAAGGTCTGTGAAGGTAATCAATGCTGTTTGTGTGTGTGTGTGTGTGTGTGTGTGTGTGTGTGTGTGTGTGTGTCCCCCAATATGTTTTGAGTTGCCTTGGCTGTGACAGGTTTCATTTTAAATGTTGTTTAAAAATATTGCATTCTTATGGCGTCCCATGTAGCTAGCTTCCTGAATAGAGCTTTCAGTTTGTGTAGGCATAGTTTGAAAGGCTTTTGCGAAAGCAATTAACCTTTCATATTGTTCAGGTTCATAAGCTGTGGTTTATAGAGTAACTTTTGTAAAGTGTGTGTTTTGCTCACCAAAAAAAAAATGTTACAAAGGTAGGGTGACGGTTGAATTTTTCTGGGGGGGGGTTTAAAGAATTGTCAATGTTGACTTACATTGTGGTTGGATATACCATGGAGCACAATCCTTATGCTGCAGTAGTAAGTATGGAAAACAACTTACATTATGCCTATGTCCACGTACATATGAGTAAAAGCTGTATTTCGAAAAAATTGCCATAAATGTGTTTGATCTCATGTTAAATTGTATCTAAAATCTTTTAATACTGTAATTTCCCTTTAGGGTTTTTTTTGTATCTGCTTTTATGCGGTTAAATAAAATGTTCACTTTTTTTTTTTCAATTTCAGCTTTCATCCAGTCTGACAATGTTATTGAAGTGCTTCGATTCGATGAAGGAGGCCTTTTAGAGGTAATTTCCAACAAGAAAATAATAAAAAAAAAAAAAGTATAAGATATTCCTTAAAATCACTACAGTGTTTATATTCTATAGCATGAGACTCTTTAGGTAAGAATACCGCACGCCTCGTTGAAGTACCGTATTTATCGCGGTATAACGCGCTCTGGCGTATACCGCGCACCCCCAAAGTGGCCCCCAATCCTGTGGGAAAAAAAGATTTTTTTGTTTTGTACTTACAGTTTTGATGTCTTGCGCGGCGTCCATCTGCGGCCTCGTCGGGTCCGGCGTCCTTCTGCGGCCTCGTCGGGTGTCCTCTTCGGCGGGTCCGGTGTCCATCTTCGGCGGGTCCGGCGTCCATCTTCGGCGGCGTCCTCCCGCTCGTTTCCCGCCACGACTTTGAATACTGCGCCCGCATATAGCGAGCGCAGTACACTCGTGAATCTTCGGGCAGGCTCGGGCGCCTCTCGCACTGACGTCCTGTACGCTCAGGACGTCAGTATGAGAGGCGCCGAGACTGGCCGAAGATTCACGAGTGTACTGCGCTCGCTATATGCGGGCGCAGTATTCAAACTCATGGCGGGAAAGCGGGTATCGGCATATATCGCGCACCCACGATTTTGCCCTGATTTTCAGGGCAAAATAGTGCGTGGTATACGCCGATAAATACGGTAGATATCCACTAAAATGACCGAGTTTGGAAGCAGAGCTTAACCTGCATTTATCTTGATGCATAAAAATGTTATTAACGTTTGGAGTGTTTGCAGGGTTTCCTAAAACTATAGTATGTGTGTTATGCTGATCGGCTTCAGTACAAGTTAAGTGTTTAGATCCAGTGTTCTAACTTCACTCTCAGGTTAGGGGAATTGGGGAAAGTCCAAAAGTCAGAATATGGCCTAAGCAATATGAACCTTATGAGTAGTTAAGACCCACTAATAAAATCGGTTGTGATTAATCGCTAAAGTAGCGATTGATTTCTTGATAAACTGGTTTCTCATAATAGGATCTAAATGGACAGCATAAAGTAATCAATACTGCTTGTTGGTTATACAACTTGCGCCATAGGCAGCCATTTGTTCATCTGTTTTGAAATCGGCTTTTGTTCTTAGTAAATAATATTCGTAGTGATATCAAAAGCTTGATGTTGGCTATGTTGCTAAATCCTAAATCAAACATTCCTGTGCTGTTTTCTGCAGGGTCTTCATTTACATTCTGCCTAATAGAACATGCTCGGGGTGTGCTACACTTAAAGCATTCCTTTGGTAATAACTGTCACCATTTTCAGTTTGCTTATGTCGGCTCCCAACCAAATTTTCAAGCCTTCAAAGAACTGGCATAATATATGGTCATATTTACTCCACCATGGCAACTGCACATCTGAATGGAAGCTAAGATAGCACTGCCCTCTGTCTATAAGAAGGTTTAGTTCCACTTCAAATCAAGCTAACTAAAATCTTTAATCTACAGCCAAAAGCCCAAATTGCAGAGCTGCCATGTTGGAGATGGCATAAACACGCTTTCAGACTAAATTGCCTTGTGTTATTTTATATTGCCTTGTATAGAAGAATAAAATCATAGCTTTTCCTGTCTGAAATCTGAGCCCTCAGTTTGCAGTTCAAAAGGTATTGAGTTTTTTCAAACTCTATGGGAAAATTTGACTTTCACAAATCAAAAGGAGCCATGGACACAGTCTATCATTGAACATGCATACTCAGTTTACAGTACATCACGTTTTGAAATTGCATTTAACCCCCCTGTGTGCAGCTCTTATGATACTATGCGTCCTGGCTGGCTCATATTCATAGTGTGCATGCATTTCTATGTGTAAGAGAGATTGCTGGAGCTCACCATGTGAGCAGCTGCCAGTAGGAGCGAATGGGGCCACAGCATGCATGCAAAGTATGAAGAGGAGCAAACCGAGACCATAATGCAGGAAAGATTATGTTCATTGATGCTCACTAATTATTATTTTTTTTTTTGCACCTTTGCCAACACATATTTGTATTTATTTGTGGCCATATGAAATTCAAAAGTATTAATCAACTGGTAAAATTCTATTTCATGCTGACACTTATTGCTAATGAGATGTAATTTCTGCCAGGCAACATATTTGGTTATGAATAACATTGTGGTGTGTGTATGTGTCCCTAAAGTGGAAATCCCCCTTTTAGGGTTCTCTCTCCCCGCCCCCCCCCTCCTGTTCTATTTTTTGGCAACACACAGCACTATAGTACACACAATGCTTTGCATTTTGTGATAATACACAAATATGATCGAGCCAGAATAGTAACACAAAATATTTTTTTTTTCCTGGAATGAATGAAGGTAATATATGGTCTGTGGCTTTGTACTTTATTCCTAGTATCTTATCATGTTGTTTTTTTTTTTTTTTTTTTTAAGTTTGCAAGGAGTTAACTGTGCATGGTAATAAACAAGGAAGATATGCGTATAGATAATATGCATTCCTGGCAATATCATTCACATCATAATTTTTGTCCTTTTGTTAACCCAAACTAGACCTTTTATGTTATCTAAATTATCTATTGAGTTGTGGTATAGTATATTGACAAGTGTCTTCAGACTTTGCTCTCAAGTGCTGGGTGTGGGTGTAGCGCATATCGTTAAAGCCTAGAGATGGTACTTTTTTAGTTTGGCAGTCCATCCAATTAAGGATCAACAAACGAGCCAAAGCTCATTTGGCTGTACAAATTTAAAGGCAAACGACAAATCTAAAAAAGCACAAAGATTCGCAGTCCAAGGACCCTGGCTGTGGAATGCGCTACCAACTAAAATTCGAATGGAAGAAAATCATCGGGCCTTCGGAAAAAAACTCAAGACCCACCTCTTCTGAAGGATAAGGAAGGAAATGGATACCAAGCGCCTTGAGGCGATTCAGTTTGCATTTGTAGCGCTATACAAGTTATTCACTCACTCACTTCTGCTTTCAGCTGACAGTGGGCTGACGTCACGCAGCCCTTCCAGGCTTGGGCAAGGTCACAGAAGTCTGAATCCCTCACATGCCTGGACCGGCACCCGGCTCAACCTCTTAATGAGCCGCTGAGTGCTTGAGCTGGCTGCTCCTGCCCCCCCTACAGCCCAGTGCTCCAGTGAGCACATGGGCAGACCGGAGAACCGATGACTGACAGTGACCAGCTCTCTGCTCAGGGACAGTGAGAACCGAGCAATCGGTGGTGTTTTATTACTCGGTTCTCAGTGTTAAAGCTGGCGTGGGGCAGATGCAGAATTTGGACCGATGCTGCATCCACCTAGGTAAGTATATATAAATTTGCAAAACATTTACTGTGATCACACAGATTTTTATTTGCCATATAATCGGCAGTCTTTAATATTTATGTATGTGGAAGCCCTGGTTCACACCAAATCCGACTTTGAAATCGTGCAACTTGACTTGAAATTGCACGATTTAAAAGCTGCATGTCAATGCGACTTTAGATGCGACATTGTGCGACTTCATGCACAAAGGTCTATGCAAGTCGCACCTGAAATCGCCAAAATTAGTGCAGGAACTACCTTACACATTGCATGCCACCGCAAAGTCAGCGTTGCGCAGATTTGAACAGTTCCAATGCCGACAAAAGGGTTTGACTTGTCATGCGATTTGGACCTGTCCTATCGCATGACAAGTTGCACCGGTGTGAACGGGGGCTAATGACCTACGTATCAATCCAAATGTATTAATCCATTCTAATTTATATCCAGACAAATGATTTAAGTTCCCCCTTTTTACCACTTGGGTGCAATGCTAAATAAAAATACTACAGCAATGCTGCTTGTATAATTTGCTTTCCTATAGTATAGCTCTGTCTTTATAACGTGTGTGTGTGTATCCAGCCACTGCAGTCTTTCCAGCAAAAATTATCTATTCTATTGTGCTCTGCTGGACCTTGAATCCTTTTTGTAGTAATTGAGGGTGCAGCATACATGGATTGAAATTCAGGCTCCATGCACAATAGGAGCAGTAAAAACGTCAACGTTTTTAGCTTGAAAAACGTGGCATAAAAGACGCAAAATGAAAGCATATTGTACAAAGTTTAGGCGAGTCTGAGAGTTTAGTTTTATAGGTGTTTTTTTCACTACACTCCCCTCTGCAAACGTTTTTACTCCCACAACACACCTAAAAAAAACTTTGGCACTTGACGTTCAGAAGCGATAAGAGGAGTTTAGGAGCTTACAGCTCCTAAACTCCTCCAGGAAACGCGATCGAGAAGGGCTTTTTTTTTTTCCTGCCTCTGAACGTCCCTGACAGAAAACACCTGTAGCAGTCAACAATGTGCAAAGACACATAGAGCACAATGGAAGTGCTTCTAGAGGCAGGAGAAAAAAAAACGTCAAACGCCTGTAGAATCAACGTTTTTTAAAGCGGGGGTTCACCCTAAAAACGATTTTCTAACATTACATCCAGCTCACTCTCTACATTGACAGTATGCCGTTATATATATATATATATATATATATATATATATTTTTTTTTTGCTGTACATACCTTGTACAGCTATTTTCTTCCCCGGCTTCCGGGTAGGGCCTCCCGCGGGAGTGGGCGTTGCTATCCAGCAGGTGATTGACGTGATGACAAAAACGACCTGCACCCTTCGCATAAGGAGCATCACGAGTTGCCGAAAGAAGCCGAACGGCGAGTCGGCGCTATACGGCAACCCGTGACGCTCCTTATGCGACGGGTGGAGGTCGTTTTTGTCATCCCGTCAATCACCTGCTGGATAGCAACGCCCACTCCCGCGGGAGGCCCTACCCGGATGCCGGGGAAAAAAATGGCTGTACGAGGTATGTACAGCAAAAAAAAAAAAAAATAACGGCATACTGTCAATGTAGAGAGTGAGCTGGATGTAATGTTAGAAAATCGTTTTTAGGGTGAACCCCCGCTTTGTCCAGTGTGCATGGAGCCTCACTTGGTTCAGCAGGGACCGGATAAAATTTTGATACATGTAGTAACTGATTTTACAGAAGTCAATCTACTGATTAACTTCTGTACAACCATTGACACAGACAGCGGGCCTCGGGAGCGAGCTGGCACAAGTATCCTATGGGAATCTATTTCCTATTGGGGGCACCAGCAAGAGAGAAGCCAGGAGTGCCAGCGGGGGACCTGAGAAGGCGGCCTGGGGCTGGTCTGTGCTATTCTATTGCACAAAGCAGGCAAATATAGACATGTATGTGGTTTAAAAAGGGAAGGATAAAAATCCCTTTTTAACCACTTGCCATCCTGACATTTCTTGCTTGCCCGTAAAAAAAGAAATCACCTTTTTTGCTAGAAAATTACTTTAGACCCAAACAATATATATATTTTTTGAAAGCTAAGGCCCTGGAGAATAACATTTTGAGTATTGCAATTTTTTGTGTCAATCACTAGATTTGCAAAATGGTCTGCCAAACACATTTTCTGGAGAGATGCACTTCAATGAATTTTGGCACACAAACGCAATATAATACCAAATCTTTTGGTAAAATGGAAAACCTGTTAGGCCAAGTAAAATGATACCTAAAATGCTCATGCCTGTGTAAAAGGTACAAACTATGGTTTGTTAAATTATCCATAGGCGGCTCTTTAAAAGCCGTTACTAGTTTGAGTCAAACAGAAGGTCTGGCACTAGAATTATTGCTCTCACTCTGCACATCATGGCGATACCTCACATGTGTGGCGCAATCACGGTTTACATATGCTTGTGGGACCTACATGCATGTGAGCATTTTCACATAAACATGGGGGGGGGGGCGATGATTTAAACATTTCTTTACTTTTTGTAATTTAAAAAAAAAATATATCCGCCAGTAAGAAGGGGGGTGGTGCCGATCCCACTTTTGTGTGTTTTATGGACACACATGAGCGAGCATGCACGAGTGCCTCTATAGCAAGCGGCCATAGCAAGAGGAGGAGCCAGGAGCGCTGAAGGGGACCCGGAAATTGGTGGATCCGGGGGTGCTCTGTGCATAAACCATTACACGGGGCAGGTAGAGAGATCGTGTGTGTGTGTGTGTGTGTGTGTGTGTGTGTGTGTTTTTTATATTCTAACTTTTTAATATCAATTTAAGAGATGGCCAGAATCAGGTTTGATTCTGTTTTAATGCTACTTTAGATCTACCAAAAGAAGAATTCTCAGGCTTTTAACCTTGTTAATCTGTTAGATGATTACTTTCTTTTCCGTACATCACGGGACACAGAGCGGCATATTCATTACTATGTGGGTTATATGGAGTACCTTCAGGTGATGGACACTGGCAATCTCAAACAGGAAGTCCCCTCCCTATATAACCCCCTCCCATAGGGGGAGTCCCTCAGTTTTTTCGCCAGTGTCTTAGGTGTTGGTCACAAGAAGTTTGCCTCCAGGTCCTTGAGACTAGGCAGACTATACCGGATCTGTCCAAAGTGCCTCAGAGCCAAAGTGGACAGTACCCGGGCCCCAAGTCGTGGGGTTTCGCCTATAATGCCTCCTTTTAAGGGGCTGGATCCTGGGCCCAGAACTTTGAGCTTTCTAAAGTCCAAAAGGTACTGTTGCCAGGATGCTGTATAGGTCCAGGGCAGTGGTGTTCCAGCAGGACCCGGGTCCCTGAAGGTCTAGTACAGAACCCACGGAGATGGGGGAAGATTGGGCCTCTTGCTTTTTGCAATACCCTGCAGCGTGGAGCAGGTAAGAGGGGGGCCTGCGGAACTTGGTTCGTCGGCAGGTCTCTCAGGGGGAAGTCTAGTTGGGTTAGCCTGGGATGCTCTGCATTGGCAAACTTTACCACTATGTCTGCTAGACAGGATGGTCACCTCCCATTACTAGCATACTCCCCCACCCCCACGGACTGTGTTGCTGGTGGCTGTCCCGCATGGTTGTTGGGGGGGTAGAGGCTTTTTGCCTGGTTCTAGGACAAGTAGGGCAAGCCCACCCCCCGTTATCTCTCGGCTTAAGGCCAGGGGCTTACCTGTATTTAGGTGCGTTTTCCCCTACAGCTCTGGTCCTCGGACGCCGCCGGCGTGCTGCTCCTCTCCTCATGCTTCCCTCTGGGACGCGTGCGCGCGCATGATGTAGATGCGCGCGGAGGGGACGGGGAGCGTCGTGACGTCGGCGGGGAGAGAGGGGCGTTCCCCCCTCGCTGTTATCTTGAGCAGCTCTGTCCTCCGGTCAGTGTAGGATTCGTCTACTGACTGGAGGAACTCAGAGCGGGACACAGAGCGGAGCAGGGTGACACCTAGTGGCGGTAAAAGAGACCTGTTTAGGTCTGGAGCTAAGCTCCTCACTGACTAAAGGGAGAAGATAGGAGATGTTCCCCTTATTTTCTCTATTAAGCCAAAGGTCTTTTGACAGCATTCTGACATTTACACAGTCCCTTTTAAAAGTGCAAAAAATTAAAATATTTGAAAAAAAAAAAAAAAAAAAGAAAACACACAAAAAAAACAAAAAAAACAAAGACAAAACGGAAAAAAAAAAAAAGTTTTTCTTTCAGGGAAAGGTCTGCACTACCTTCCCATTAGCTTATAAGGTTTCCTACCTTAAGCTACCTATATTTTTTTGTTGTTCTCCTTGCTACAGCAGTCAGTTGTTAGTAGCGGAGTCCCTCGGTATTGTATCATGGGCCCTAAAGGTTCGGGGACTAAAGGTGCTAAAAATGCAAAGAAACAGAAGGGTTCCCCCTCTAGCTCGGAGGATCTTAATCAGGTTCTGTCCTCTCCTAAAAAGCTAGAAGATGCCGCCTTTGAGGAGCCATTAGGTGTGGTGGGTGCTGTGGCTGGCCCCATTCTGCCCGACCCAGTGTTTGTCACGCAGGATATGTTATCTGTCTCCCTGCAGGGGTTAGAACAGAGGCTGACTACTTTTCTTACTAATTCTCTGGCAGCCAAAAAGCGGACTAGATCTCCGTCCCCTAAGTTGGTGTCCTCTGATGCTGAGATTCTCTCCCCAGAGGATTTAGAATCCCATGAGGACCAAACGGAGCAGGGCCTAGAAGGTTCAGACATTGAGGAGTCCACTATTGAGGAACCCTTTTCGGTCTCTCAAGCTGAGAATCTGTGGGTACAGTCTTTAACGGACATGGTCCGCTCGGCTTTTAAGCTGCCCTCGCCAGGGCCTCAGATTCCTGCCGTGTCTTCTTTGGGCTCCTTAAAAGCACCATTAAGTAACGCAGTGTTTCCGGTTCACCCATTGTTGGAAGACCTGATCTTTCAAGATTGGGCCCGGCCCGATAAAATTTTTGTTCCTCCTAAAAGGTTTTCTGTTTTGTACCCTATGGAGGAAAAATTTTCAAAGAAATGGGTGCTTCCCGCTGTGGATGCAGCGGTCTCCTGCGTAAACAAATCTTTAACTTGCCCAGTAGAAAACATACAGATGTTCAAGGATCCGGTTGATAAGCGGTTGGAAACCCTTTTGAAGGCATCCTTTTCTACTGCAGGGGCAGTGATGCAACCGGCCGTGGCTGCAATTGGCGTTTGTCAGGCGTTAAAAGACCAGACTAAGCAGATGCTAAGAGAGCTCCCGGCTCAGCAGGCACAGGATCTGGCCGACCTTCCCAGGGCTCTATGTTTCGCGGTGGATGCCATAAAGGACTCCATCCAACAAGCTTCCCGTCTGTCGCTATTCTTGGTGCATATGCGAAGGCTCCTGTGGCTAAAGAATTGGTCGGCAGAGACTCCGTGTAAAAAGCTGTTGGCGGGTTTTCCCTTCCACGGAGGAAGGCTCTTTGGGGAAGATCTGGATAAGTACATACAGACGATATCTAGTGGCAAGAGTTTTTACCAGTCAAAAGGAGATTTAGGGGTCCAGCGTTTAAGCGGCAGCAATCCCCAGCCCCAGGGCCCTCGGCCCCCAGGCAGTATCGACGGCCTCCCGCACGGTCAAACTTTGGTAATAAATCGCAAGGGCAGGCCGCGGGTGGCAAGCGACCATGGGTCCGCAAGCCAGTTAAACCTGCTCCAAAGTCAGCGTTATGAAGGGGCGCCCCCACTCAATCGGGTGGGGGGCAGGCTTCGATTCTTTGCAAAAGTTTGGGAAGCCAAGATCCCCGACAAATGGGTTCTTTCCCTGGTGGCGACTGGTTACAAAATAGAATTTCGGGAGTTTCCCCCTCTGCATTTTCAGGAATCAAGAATTCCAAGCGATCCGGAAAAGAGGGCGGCCTTGCTAACAGCCTTGGATCGTCTTCTAAACCAAGGGGTAATCGTAGAGGTACCAGTTCAGGAGCACAAGCTAGGCTTTTACTCCAATCTGTTCATCGTGCCAAAGCCCAGCGGCGATGTAAGGCCCATCCTGGATCTAAAGATTCTAAACTCTTACCTGAGGATTCGGTCCTTTCGGATGGAATCCATACGGTCTGCCGCCGCAGCCTTGCAGCGAAACGATTTCTTGGCCTCAATAGACATAAGAGACGCGTATCTTCATGTTCCAATTTTTCAGGGTCATCAAAAATTCCTACGCTTTGCTATCGCAGGGCGCCACTATCAATTTGTGGCTCTTCCTTTCGGGTTGGCTACTGCCCCCCGTGTGTTTACGAAGGTCCTGGCCCCCATCTTGGCCAATCTAAGGGCCCAGGGAATCTTGATCCTGGCCTATTTGGACGACCTCCTGATCATAGATCACTCTGCTCCGGGCCTGTGTCGAGCGGTAGCCCTTTCAGTTCAGTACCTCGAGGTATTCGGTTGGGTTTTAAACCAAGAAAAGTCGGCTTTACAGCCCACAAAACGATTGGAATACCTCGGCATGCTGCTAGACACGGAGCAGCAAAGAGTGTTTCTTCCTTTTAGAGAAGTTCAAAGGGATCAAAGAATTGATCCAGTTAGTGTTAAGCAAAAGGCAGCCAACTATACGATTGTGCATGAAATTACTGGGAAAAATGGTGGCCACCTTCGAGGCAGTGCCATACGCTAAGGCACACACTCGAATCCTGCAGGCAACCATCCTGTCTGCATGGAACAAGGATCCGCAACGCCTGGATCTTCCATTGATCCTTCCATCAAGGGTCCGGCAAAGCCTCTACTGGTGGCTAAAGCCTCAGAACCTCCTAAAGGGGAAGTCATTCAGTCCCATCATCTGGAAAATGGTAACCACAGATGCCAGCCTGAAAGGCTGGGGAGCAGTCCTGGATGGGCAAGTCCAGCAGGGAGTTTGGACAGAGTCGGAAAGAGGGCTGCCAATCAATGTCCTGGAGATCAGGGCGGCCCGTTTAGCCTTAAAGGCCTGGACGTCCAAACTTCTAGGGTTTCCAGTGAGAGTGCAGTCCGACAATGCCACGGCAGTGGCATATATAAATCACCAAGGGGGCACGAAGAGTCGAGCCGCCCAAAGGGAAGTGAGCTTAATTTTCCTGTGGGCAGAGTCGCATGTGCCATGCATCTCGGCAATCTTTATCCCAGGGGTGGACAATTTACAGGCGGACTTCTTAAGTCGCCAGCAGCTAGTTTCAGGGGAGTGGTCCCTCCATCCCCAAGTCTTTCAGGAGATCTGCCAGAAGTGGGGATCTCCGGATGTGGACATCATGGCATCAAGGTTCAACAGGAAACTGAGCAAGTTCATGTCCCGATCAAGGGACCCTCTGGCCTGTGGAACCGATGCGTTGGTTTGCCCTTGGCATCCGTTCAATCTGCTGTACGCCTTCCCCCCGTTACAGATGCTGCCCCGCCTGCTGCGCAGGATCAGGGTGGAGTACAAACCAGTCATTCTGATAGCCCCCGCATGGCCCCGGAGGTCGTGGTACTCACTGATCGTGAGAATGTCAGTGGGCGAACCATGGACCCTTCCACTTTGGCCAGACCTACTCTCTCAAGGCCCGATACTCCACCCTGCCTTACGGCATCTAAATTTGACGGCCTGGCGGCTGAATCCCTGATCCTCAGGGGTAGGGGCCTATCTAGCCAAGTTATTTCTACTCTGATTAAGGCTAGAAAACCAGTCTCCAGAGTAATTTATTACAGGGTCTGGAGGGCCTACGTAAGCTGGTGTGAGTCCCAGAGATGGCTTCCACGCAAATACACCATTGACAGGGTATTGCGTTTCCTCCAGATAGGAGTAGATAAAGGTTTGGCCTTAAGGCAGAAATCTGTCCTTTAATAGTACTTATCTGTATGGTTTCAGAGGCCGTTAGCCACGCACTCTTTGGTTAAAACCTTTTTACAGGGGGTCTTGCGCATTAATCCCCCCATCAAGTCTCCGGTTTGTCCGTGGGATTTGAACCTTGTGTTGTCAGCACTGCAAAAACAGCCATTTGAGCCTCTGGCAGAGGTTCCGTTAGTTTTACTGACTCGGAAGTTGGTATTTTTGGTCGCTATGGCTTCCGCTAGAAGAGTTTCAGAGCTGGCAGCCTTGTCTTGTAGAGAACCTTACCTCATTCTACATAAAGATAGAGTGGTTCTCCGTCCACATCCGTCTTTTCTGCCCAAGGTGGTGTCCAGTTTTCACTTGAACCAAGATTTGGTCCTACCATCCTTTTTTTCCAAAACCCTCTTCTAGAAAGGAAGGGTTACTGCACACCTTGGATGTTGTCAGAGCCATGAAGGCCTATCTCAAAGCTACAGAAGAGGTTCGAGAAACAGATACATTGTTCATTCTGCCGGAAGGGCCTAAGAGGTCAGGCAGCAGCTAAAGCTACCATCTCTAGATGGATTAAGCAAGTAATCGGTCAGGCCTATGGCTTGAAGGGGTTGCCCCCTCCTTTATCAGTTAAGGCCCATTCTACTAGGGCCATGAGCGCCTCCTGGGCAGCACACCACCAGATCTCTATGGCTCAGGTTTGCAAGGCGGCAACCTGGTCGTCGGTCCACACGTTCACAAAATTTTACCAATTGGACGTGAGACGAAGGGCCGATGCAGCCTTTGGACAGGCAGTGCTGCAGGCTGCGATTTGAGATCCTCTAGACTCGGGGCACCCTTGATTAATTAATGAATTAATTAAATTAATCAGAATAATTATTTTTTGTTGGATTTAATTTGGATTTATTATGATTTAAAGAATACTTTCTGAATTAAATCTCCTGGCTGAGATGTCTCCCTCCCCTCATTGGAAGCATTGCTTTCGGACATCCCACATAGTAATGAATATGCCGCTCTGTGTCCCGTGATGTACGGAAAAGAAAAGGGGATTTTTAATACAGCTTACCTGTAAAATCCTTTTCTTGGAGTACATCACGGGACACAGAGCTCCCACCCATCTTATGGGGAACATTTTGGGTGGCATACTGCTTGCTACAAAACTGAGGGACTCCCCCTATGGGAGGGGGTTATATAGGGAGGGGACTTCCTGTTTGAGATTGCCAGTGTCCATCACCTGAAGGTACTCCATATAACCCACATAGTAATGAATATGCCGCTCTGTGTCCCGTGATGTACTCCAAGAAAAGGATTTTACAGGTAAGCTGTATTAAAAATCCCCTTATTGTTCAGTATTGCTTAGCTGTGCAACAGAATCAATTAAATATCCCTAATGGTGTCAATAGCATTTTGGTGCAAAATAACTGTCACAACAAATGCAGCAAGTTCTCTTTAGAATTCTCTTTCCTGCTTAGTTTTGTGGGTCACTCCAAGTCTTTGGTATCTGAACCATATTTGCATTATAAACTCTCTATAGAAACTTGTAGACGTCTGAGTTTGAGCTACGTGATCCAGGTATTATCGCTGAAGTAGTATAAACTTTAATCTTGATTTTCTGTATTTGTTTGCAGGCAGAGACGACAATTGGCCTCAGTTCATATCAGCAGAAAAGGTGAGTTGTGTGCTCTGCCCTGCTGTCACTCCCTGGTTGAATTCCTGGAATTGTTCTGTATAAAGCACAAATGCATACTAGGCAAGTTAGGGATAGGAGGCTGCATCATACTGCTGTCGAGCTTATTGATTTTTTTTAGCTGACGGGCGTCATTGCAGCTTCTTTTTGTGAAACCTAAGACCTAACCCTTTCAGAACCAGAGAAATGATTCCATACATATAAGATTGCCACGGCATCTTAGAACTTAGCTTGTAGTAGTGTTACGCATTTTTATAATATGCTTGATAATTTAGTCCTAGTAGAAGGTGGTAGTAACTTGGTTGCACAGTGGTTAGTACTGGTTTGCAGCAGAGAGGTACCAGAGGTAATTTTTTTACCAGGGTACCTTTTCATCACCTACAGTCTTAACTTACTGTTGGGTCAGTTGGTTGTTCTTTTAGCCAGTCACAGAATGAGTACTAGTGACTGTCATAGAGAAATTAGATTGTAAGCCAAGGTTGGGAGCGAACATAAGCACTGTGCAAATTGTGACACTATAGAAAAGCTGAGAAAAACATATGTCTGTCTGTAAATTGATTACTCTTTTTTTGTAAATCTTTGATTGTATTGCAACCAAATTTATAGTACAGTATATGTTGTCTAATTTTCGAAATTAACTAGCTGAACAGGAACTCTGGTGGATGCTTTACCGCAAAGCAAAGTACTGCTGAGTTAACCCTTAGATATGTTTTGCAATGTGCCTTTTTTTTTTTTTGTCATGCTCAGAGATGGTAGCTGTACATACGTGTGTGTGTGTGTGTGTGTGTGTGTGTGTGTGTGTGTGTGTGTGTGTGTATTATGCGTTTATTTATTAGAGATGGCATTATTGAATTTCCTGGTTTTAAAGTTCTTGCTGTATTAAATGAATGTAGGTTAGTCTTTGAAAAGCTATGCTTCACATTGTGTGACTCAACGTGCAGTAACATAAACTAGTCTCTTCCCTAAAAATAGAGAAAACTGTAGAGGTGTGTGAAGTGGCTGTGTTTGATTGGTTGTGCTCAGTAAGCAAGAAACGGAAGATGTGGCAGCGCCCTGGGTGGGAGTGTCTCTGTCTTGGTGACTTGTCAATGTGTACATTCCTGCTGCAAACACAACTCTGAGTCATGAAGTAATTAGATGGAAGGATTACAGCATACATTTGTGAACAGAAAACACAGCAACGGCTAGGCCTGCAGTTTTCTATGCTGTTCTGAAGAAGGCAAACAATTCAGTGTTTGACAACACAGCTTCCAATAAATGTCTAGCCTTCTATTGAAAATGAGGCTGGCGTGTGTTTCAGGGCCTGTTCGGGTCATTGGCTGTTGCAGTAATGTATGTTCTGCAACACACTTTATCATGCATTACCACCGCTTGTTTATTTTGAAGAAAAATATCTCCTGCTTTATTAAAAAAAGAAAATTCCCATAATGTGCATGTAGTGCGAGGTTGTTGTAGATATGTTAGGATGCCACTGGAACACATAGCACCATGCTTTGTCTTGTTTCCTGACCATGTTTGTGTTTTGCCACACTCTACTAAATTTTGATGCAGTGAAAGGCTGTACGGACCTAAAACGTGCCCACAGGTGGCCAAGTACGTGTGCCGTAAGGACCTCATATCTCCCACTCCTATAAGCTTATGTTCACTTTAATCACCCTAAGCTTGTATCACAATTATTCAGTAGACTCTCTGCTGAACAATTCTATAACTCTGATCAGCGGATTACAGGCCGTTTTTGATTAGTTATTAACCTCTAATGTGTTTAGACCTCCAAAGTAAAAAAACCTGAGTAAGTTCAGCTTATAGATTTTTCTGTAAAGGTATACTTGCACTTTAAAGTTCAACTCCAGCCAAAAGTTTGTTTCAACTTTTTAGGACTGGTTCACACCACAAATGGCACTCCAGTTCCGTTGCAGATGCATTTCTGCATGCACATTAAAACTTTTTTTTTTACGTGTTTCCATGTGCTTTTTTGTTTTTTCACTGTACTGGGGTCTAGTTCATTTCTGATTTCATTCCAGTGCATTTCTGTGCATTTTTTTTGTTTTACCACGTTCCAGTCCAGTGCAGGAAAAATGCTGCAGACCGCTAAGGTCCTGTGAGACCTTAGCGGTCTGTGTGCTGTTAGAATATTGTGATGCGATTAGTCCTTCTGATCCAGTTGGGGAGTCTTTACAGCTGGGTCATGGACATCACTGTCTAGGTCTTCAACACAATAATAAAGTAGGGGTCATCAGAAGTGGAAGCATTTTGTTAAGATATTTTGCAAGAGCATTTAAAATGGAAATATATTCATAAATTCAGTAACCCAAAATATTTCCCTCGTTCCTATCATGCCTGTATAGATAAAAACAGACCTTGGAACAGCAGTTCAAGGGTTATCAGTGCAGGTCCAGTGAAGTACTTGTTTTCCCAAGTGGTTCCTGTGTCTTGGTTAATTTTACTCTTACTCTAAAGCCTCGTACAAGCTATCAGATTTTCAGACGTGATGACAGGCTGTTGTCGGAAATTGTCTGTCTGATTTTCCGACCACAAATGTGTGATGTCAGATTTTCCAATCGTGTGTGTACACAAGTCTGTCGGAAAAAATTCCAAAGTACAAATGCACATGCTCAGAAGCAATTCTCATCATAACGCAACAATAGCAGAAGTTGACTAAAGGGTGGCGCTAAAGAGCTGAAAACTAAATAGCTTCGTATTTGTTGTCCAACAGTTCTTTGCCGTTTTTGTATGCAATAAAGTTCTCGGCCAGCGCCCTTCAGACAAAAGTCCTGTGCTTTGTCTGATAGAAATCCGATTTGAACTTCGATAGTGGTGTACAAGGCTTTAGAGTTCCAGTAGACCTAGCGAGCGCTAAAAATGCGGTGTCATAATGTCACTATTTAGTTGCAGAGAGCTTACAACCAAAGTCTCTTGGGAATTATAAGGAACACATGGGCAGTGAGTAACAAGTGGGGTAGATTTGGCATTCTATGTCGTGAAAAGATGCAACAAATTGATTTTTACAAAGTATAATAATCCTTTGTCCAAAACATTTTTTGTATAGAGATTAAATCCTGCGCTTGGGTCCAAATGTGTACACTAAAGGCTGCTGCCCCCCCCCCCCCCCCCGAGAACAATCCCCCTAGGAGGATGGTAATCAGTGAAAAAAAATGTGGAAAGGGGGTAATGGCGCTGCCTACCCCTCTGTGCCCTAAGAATAGGTAGGGGAATGGGACTCCCTATAAAGGGTCCTATAGTGAAATATTAATAGATGAACTAATGTTCGTTGTGCAAAAATATCATAAATATTAATATAAGATATGTGTATCTATACCAACCCTGCTGTAGGTATGTGCAATATTATAACACGCTTCCAAAATCCATGTTATAGTGACAAAGGACCATGGTGACCATAGGTAAAATGTAGCACACCCAGTGCAGTGTCGGATACACCCTATGTCAACATAATAGAAATAATAATATATGAAAAAACGATGGCATCAATATACAGTAAAATCAATTACGTTCAGTTCATATGGTACCAAAGAACTGAGCCGGTATATCCAGCTAGTTTCATTTTGTGATATAGCTGTCTGTCTGTTGCCTCCCCTCCAATTATCCTTAATCATATCATTCCCATAAAAAATTAGCCTCGTAGGATCTCTTTGACCTCATCAAAATGACGGGAAAGGTTGTGTTTAGGAAACCCTTTACGGATATTATGTTCCCGTATACGGACATGTAGTGGTCTGGTGGTCCTCCCCACATATTGGAGGTGGCATGGACATTCTATAACACAGGGTTTGACAAATTTGCTTGGAATCTAGGAGCCAGCTAAAAAAGTTAGGAGCCAGAAAACGCACCCAGTCCCGACGAGCTCGCGCGCAGAAGCGAACACATACGTGAGCAGCGCCCGCATATGTAAACGGTGTTCAAACCACACATGTGAGGTATCCCCCCGATTGGTAGAGCGAGAGCAATAATTCTATCCCTAGACCTCCTATGTAACTTACAACATGCAACCTGTAGATTTTTTTAAACGTCGCCTATGAAGATTTTAAAGGGTAAAAGTTTGTCAGCATTCCACGAGCGGACGCAATTTTGAAGCGTGACATGTTGGGTATGAATTTACTCGGCGTAACGATCTTTCATAATATTAAAAAAAATGGGGATAACTTTACTGTTTTATTTTTTAATTAAAAAAAAGTGTAATTTTTTCCCAAAAAATTGCGCTTGTAAGACCGCTGCGCAAATACGGCGTGACAAAGTATTGCAACGATCGTCATTTTATTCTCTAGGGTGTTAGGATAAAAAATATATAAAATGTTTGGGGGCTCTAATTAGAGGGAAGAAGATGGCAATGAAAATAGTGAAAAATGACATTAGAATTGCTGTTTAACTTGTAATGCTTAACTTGTAATACCAACGGCCACCACCAGATGGCGCCAGCTCACACAAGGAAGAGTTGGGGACTTCACAAAAAAAAAATAAAAATTTTTTGCCAAGTCGCCAGGAGGCTATTTCTAGTCGCCATGGCGACCGGGATTTGTCAAGCCCTGCCTTAGTGGATACTTGGTGCTTCCTCCTGCCCTTCTAAGGATTCTCTATAGCAGGGTCTACACCTGGGTTGCTTCTTTATCCTTCTGGACATGCTTGCTTTATATTCCGCACCCTACTCATTGAGGGAATCTCCCACACGCAGCTATGGTGGAGACCAGGCAAAAGTCCCACACAACACTCTCGGAATGAGCAAGAGTCGGCTCGAACACAAATCTCTATCTGATTTTAGCTCTTTCAGGCACACGCAATAAACGACCTGTTTGAAAAAGCAAAAATTTCCATGGACAGTCAGGTTTGCAGAATATGTTGAAACGCCTGTTGTCTTGGAGTAGTTGTGCCAGTACCTGCACAATACATGGTCAAAAAATGTATATTTAAACCTGTTTTCAGTACCAAAGACCATCGGGTTATTTTCCTATTCTGGACTTAAAATCCCTCAACAAATTCCTTCCAAGTTCCACAATATTGCATGAATGCTATGTATTTGGTAATTGCCTTTAAAAAAAAAGGGGGGGGGGGGGGAATACACAGCATTTGTAGATCCAAGATGAGCATCTACAATACATGTTCCTATTTATCCACCTCATCGGTGCTTTCTGTGGTTTGTGACTACAGTGAATACATTTTTGGGAATCCCTACTATAGGAGTATTCACTTATTTCACAGTTGTATGTATACGCTTCACAACTAGTAATGTTTAACTGTACATGTATCCTTCAGACTAAAAAGCTACTGTATCTTGCAGTCTATGTAGTGAATGTTTGTATACACACATACTGTATCTACTCTGTAGACTGTAATTTAATACCCTGCCTTTAATAATTTCTTGTAAAGTTTTGGCAGATGGTTATCAAGCTGTAGAGAGGATGTTGCTTTGCAAGTTGAAATGTATCCTATAGCATATTTTAAACCCTTGCCACTCGCAGGAAGATTTTATAAGATTTGCACTAAGATTATCGGAATATATTTTGCTATCTGACAGGCAGTTGCATAGAATGTTTGGAAATTCCCAAGATCTAACAGTTTTTAAATTGATTGTAAAATGATCACCTTGTCAAACAACCCCATTCAGTTTAAAAAAGAAATGAAAGGCAAAACCTGAGCTTTCCTTTGAATGTCTGGCTGTGCAGCCAGGGAGTGTTAATACAAGTCTGATCATTATAGCTAGAGAACTGACCATGATGTGCTCTCCTGCTTAGTGTGGTCAGTTTTAATAGGAAAGCAGGGGGACTGGTAGGAACACCAGTTATTTCATGTAAAGGATGCAATACAAAGAGAACAGTATATTTTCCCATACAAGTACACTGTGTAGCAAGCACATATCAGAAATATGAAGTGTTGCGGTAACAAACACTTTAACCACTTAACCCCCGGACCATATTGCTGGTCAAAGACCAGAGCACTTTTTGCGATTCCGCACTGCATCGCTTTAACTGACAATTGCGCGGTCGTGCGACTTGGCTCCCAAACAAAATTGGCATCCTCCCCCCCCCCCCCCCCCCACAAATACAGCTTTCTTTTGGTGGTATTTGATCACCTCTGCGGTTTTTAGTTTTTGCGCTATAAACCAAAATAGAGCGTCAATTTTGAAAAAAAATGAATATTTTTTACTTTTTGCTGTAATAAAGATCCCCCAAAAATATAAAAAAACAATTTTTTTCCTCAGTTTAGGCCGATACGTATTCTTCATATTTTTCGTAAAAAAAAATTGCAATAAACGTTTATTGATTGGTTTGCGCAAAAGTTATAGCGTTTACAAAATAGGGGGTAGTTTTATGGCTTTTTTTTTTTTTTTTATATATATTTTTTTTTTTTTTTTTTTACTAGTAATGGCGATCGCCTTTTTTTTTTTTTTTTTTTTTCAGTACTGTCACATTATGGCGGACACTTTTGACACATTTTTGGGACCATTGGCATTTTTATAGCGATCAGTGCTATAAAGATGCATTGGATTAATATAAAAATGCCACTGGCAGGGAAGGGGTTAACACTAGGGGCGGGGAAGGGCTTAAGTATATTCCCTGGGTGTGTTCTAACTGTAGGGGGGTTGCCTCACTAGGATAAATGAGTAATCGCTGTTTATACATTGTATGAACAGATGGTCAGGCATTTCTCCCCTGACAGGACCGGGGGCTCTGTTTACACACAGAGCTCCCGATCCTCGCTCTGGAACGAGCAATCGCGGGTGCCCGACGGCGATCCGGGCAACCAGAGTCAGGGACGAGCGGGGGGCGCGCCACTGGCGGGGGGCGCGCGCCCCTTGTGGCCGCTTGGAGAGCCGACGTTGTACTACGGGCCCTCGCGCAGGGGAGCTGGTCGGCAAGTAGTTAAATACTGTTGTTGGTATTGTGTTTTTCGATGTCATTTGCTATCGTGGGTCTTTTTTTATTTAAAAAAAAATAATAATCCTAAAAAACTGTTGCCCCACTTTGATGTGATGTCACAGGGCCTTCTCACTACCTCCTGGGAAAGGTGGGCACCTGAAATCCTGCAAGCGTGTGCTATAAAGTATCATGCTATTAGGAGGAGAGAGTAGAGTGATGAGACTTGTAAGGTTTGTGTGTGTGTGGATGGTAATGCACATAGGTGGTGTTGGGCCCATATGGTTTCCCTTTCATACTAAACTGCAGCACCTACTGTAGATGTGATCGAGCCACGTGGGGAAACAATTTGTTTTTTATGGTACAATATGTGTGTTTTGTTACGCAGCAAAATGAATTGGGATTTGATGCATGATAAAAGACGGATGTGAATAGACCCTAATTGTTACTAAACTGCAACAGACAAGAATCTTGCATTCTGATCTTTAAAATGGCACAGAGCGTCATGTTTTCAGTGTCAAAAACTAAAATAAAATTAGAATTAAGTCAACTGATAAACTTTGACGAAAATCAATTCCAATTTTCATTTAGTTTACTAAAATCGAATGAGTTTAGTAAAATTGTAATGCATTTAAGTATTTCTATAGAATTTGTAAACTCATTATATACTTCTGCTTTAAAAATTATATGTGTAATATGTGTGTGTGTGTGTGTGTGTGTGTGTATACAGTGCCTTGCGAAAGTATTCGGCCCCCTTGAACTTTGCGACCTTTTGCCACATTTCAGGCTTCAAACATAAAGATATAAAACTGTAATTTTTTTTTGAAGAATCAACAAGTGGGACACAATCATGAAGTGGAACGAAATTTATTGGATATTTCAAACTTTTTTAACAAATAAAAAACTGAAAAATTGGGCGTGCAAAATTATTCAGCCCCTTTACTTTCAGTGCAGCAAACTCTCTCCAGAAGTTCAGTCAGGATCTCTGAATGATCCAATGTTGACTTAAATGACTAATGATAATAAATCAGTGGCATTACTAGGGTTGGTGTCACCTGGTGCGGTAAAATATGGTGTCACCCCTCCCCCCAAATAAAATTTTTCAAATATTTTTTACCCTACTGTTTGCTCTCTGTTCTCCTTTCTTCCCATTTTCTCTCTCTCCCTATCCATCTTTCTTGTTCGTTCTATCCCTTCTTCCTCTCGATTTTTCTTTGTCCCCTCCCCCCACCTCTCTTTCTCCAGAACCGGAATTCACATCTCAGGAGCCTATAGGCCAGGGGCGTACCTAGAGCATTTGGCACCCAGGGCGGATCCAATATCTGGCACCCCCCCACGTTAAAATGTAAAAACACCCCACTGTGCCCCCTGCATACCTCTGCATCCTTCAATATCTTTTTGTTACTACTGTGTACCCCTCTCCACAACTGCACCTCTGGACCACTTTACATTGCACAGCACCCTGCATCACTGGACCCCTTTACATTACACAGCCCCCTGCATCACTGGACCCCTTTACATTACACAGCCCCCTGCATCACTGGACCCCTTTGCATTACACAGCCCCCTTCACCTCTGGGCCCCTTTACATTACACAGCACCCTGCACCTCTGGGCCCCTTTACATTACACAGCACCCTGCACCTCTGGACCCTTTTACATTACACAGCACCCTGCACCTCTGGGCCCCTTTACATTACACAGCACCCTGCACCTCTGGGCCCCTTTACATTACACAGCACCCTGCACCTCTGGACCTTTTTACATTACACAGCACCCTGCACCTCTGGACCCTTTTACATTACATAGCCCCCTGCACCTCTGGACCCCTTTACATTACACAGCACCCTGCATCACTGGACCCCTTTACATTACACAGCACCCTGCACCTCTGGGCCCCTTTACATTACACAGCACCCTGCACCTCTGGACCTTTTTACATTACACAGCACCCTGCACCTCTGGACCCTTTTACATTACATAGCCCCCTGCACCTCTGGACCCCTTTACATTACACAGCACCCTGCACCTCTGGACCTCTTTGCATTACACAGCCCCCTACATCACTGGACCCCTTTAAATTTACACAGTACCCTGCATCACTGCACCCCTTTACATTACACAGCACCCTGCATCACTGGACCCCTTTACATTACACAGCACCCTGCACCTCTGGACCTCTTTACATTACACAGTACCCTGCATCACTGGACCCCTTTAAAATTACACAGCACCGGCATCACTGGACCCCTTTACATCTCAAAGCCCCCTTCACCTCTGGACCATTTTACATTACACAGCACCCTGCATCACTGCACCCCTTTTACATTACACAGCCACCTGCACCTCTGGACCCCTGCATGTTACACAGACCCCCTTCAGTGCAGACACCCCCCCCCCTTAGTGCAACCCCCCCCGCAACCCCCCCTCCTCTTGTACCGCCACGCTTGGCGCTCCTATTCCGCGGTGCTCATCGCTGCAGTCGCGGGGGGTGGCCGGCCCCCCTTCCCCCACATGTCAGCTAAAAATCGGGATGGTGTCACCCCTCTAGTGGGTGTCACCCGGTGCGAACCGCACCCCCTAGCAACGCCTCTGTAATAAATAGAATCCACCTGTGTGTAATCAAGTCTCCGTATAAATGCACCTGCACTTTGATAGTCTCAGAGGTCCGTTTCAAAGCGCAGAGAGCATCATGAAGAACAAGGAACACACCAGGCAGGTCCGAGATACTGTTGTGGAGAAGTTTAAAGCCGGATTTGGATACAAAAAGATTTCCCAGGCTTTAAACATCCCAAGGAGCACTGTGCAAGCGATAATATTGAAATGGAAGGAGTATCAGACCACTGCAAATCTACAAAGACCTGGCCGTCCCTCTAAACTTTCAGCTCATACAAGGAGAAGACTGATCAGAGATGCAGCCAAGAGTCCCATGATCACTCTGGATGAACTGCAGAGATCTACAGCTGAGGTGGGAGACAACAATCAGTCGTATACTGCACAAATCTGGCCTTTATGGAAGAGTGGCAAGAAGATAGCCATTTCCTAAAGATATCCATAAAAAGTCAGAATTGCAACAATATAGACGAGGCTACGACTTGAAGGCGAATTCCATTAAAGTCTAAGTCTGATAGAAGTCGCCTTAAAGTAGTATGGGAAACCCTCTTCTAAAGTCGTACTGACTTCAGTAGTGATAATTGTGACATCCATCCTTGACAACATAGTATTTCGCTTGTCGAACAACTTGGGGCCTCACAAGTCTGATCACGAATCGCGGCAGTGTGAACTGAACCATAGCTGTTGTGATTTATACAACGTCTTTATAAATTTAAAACCAAGTTTCATAAACAAACAAAAAATATTGCTTTTTGACAAACAGAAGTGCAACAAAGTGAAAAAGAAAAAAAAAAACCTGAACTCTATTCTTTGTAATGCCAGTAGGGATGAGTAAGTAAATGGGTATGAGGGAGTGCACAGGGCAAGGTGCATTATACTTTGGGGATGGGGAGGTGACCTGCAAGTGGGGATGGAGAAGTAAATGGGAGTGGACAGGGCAGAGAACTGTACGGTCTGGGTAGGCTGGAGGGATGGGGAAACGCTCGCCACATCGTGTTCAGACAGACAAGAATCCAACAAAGGAGTTCCTCTTCTGTGGTTTGCAGGGCATTGTTCCAGAACTCGCATGCAGACAGAGGGAGCCTGCGTCTTTTTTAGCCAATATTGCTTGCCAACAGATTTGGAGCTGGGGCTTTAACAGACAGGAAAGCGCAAGTTCAGGTGGGTACTGGAAATTTTAGTAGACTAAAATGTACTGAAGCTTTTCGTAGACTAAAATACAACTAAAACGGCATTTTAGTCAAGACTATGACTAAAACCAAATTGAAATTTGACATAAAACCGTGCACAGCTCCCCTAAACATGTTTTTTTTCATGGCAGGAGAATAGCTTCTTAAAGTGGTTGTAAACCCCTCCTTACAACTTGCACCTACAAGTAAGCCTAGATTAAGGCTTACCTGTAGGTGCAAGAAATATCTCCTTAACCTACGCGGTTAAGAAGATATTTGACAACGGCGCAGGCGCACTGAGCGTGCCGTGTTTGTGAATGGGGGGGGGGGTTTAATGCCATAATCCCGCGCATGTGCGGAGATCTGCCGGTCCGGCCAGTCACAGCGCCGGAGCGGTGATGCAAAGAAGACTGTAGGAGACCTGGCGGCGGCTGAGGGGACCGAGGAGAACTTCGGGGGCTTCGATCTCAGGTAAGTCAATCGTAATGAGCTAGTATGCTATGCATACTAGCTTATTATGACTTTCTCTTGCAGAATTTTTAAAAAAGGTTGAGGGTTTACTTTTTAAATGCGCCTTAAGCTGCGTTTTGCACACGCATTTAGATGTTTCAAGAGTTTGAATGTTAATAGATTCCATTGGCGAGCATAGTAATTTATGCTAGCCATTACACTAAATGATCTAAAAGGTGCGCAAAACCATAATCTCTGTAGTGATCAATACAAAAATGTGTGTGTGAAAAAATGTATTCACTCCTATTAAACCATAATAAACAATGTGCATCAAATACTCTCCCAAAACTCCAGCAACTGGTCTTTTCAGTTTCCAGACGTTTGCAGAGTGCTGTTTCCATTGCCCCAGGTGAAACGTGTGTAGGGTGTGGCCAGTGGCATATAATGTTGTACATCGGTTGTTGATCCCTGGTGTGGTGTATTTTGCCTGTGTTACTTTTTTGTGTTGGCTTTGGCTAACCAGTGAAGGACTATAGAGTCTGTGGTATCCGGAGTAGTGTCCCCCATTTGGATGATTTCTATGCTGATGAACTCTTCATTTGGAGATCATTGGTGTTTTTAGTAAGGGAACTGGCACACTTGTCTGTGAGGTTGTTTTGGATCCTTGCACGTGGACTGCCATTTTCAAGATTTTGCATTTGGACTTATTTCTCTTTGCAGTTTACTTCTTTGTTGTGAATTATGTTTTATGTTGATGCTAATTGTTCACCATGGATTATTGAGTTAACTTTTTCACATATTTATTTTTTATTGATCACTACAGAGGTATTGGTTTGCGCACCTTTTAGATTATTTTTGTAATTCTCTTGTTCCCAAAATCTAGGTTGCTGCATTACCCTTTTGCACTAAGCCCACATTTTTTTCTGTGTTTACATTAGAATTGATGAATGCTTAAGTGCTAGATGTGTCTAGCTTTTAAGTGAAGTTTGATACATTTAGGAGCGTCAAGCGTTTTTATGCACACAAGCGTCTCTCCTGAATGAGCTAGTGGTGATTGAATTTTTTTTCTGCCTGTAAATGCACCTAGGCGTTTACAGGCGTATTAAAACAGAAGCATTTACAGGCAAAAAAATGTCTTTAAAAGCAGCATTTCTTTAGCCCTGTTTACATGAGCGCTCATACGTATTCCATCTGTGTATTTGCAGTTGCCTGGTGTTTTGGATGTAAAGTAGTCAGTTTTGTGTGAACAGCTACTTGAGTTCAAACAGTACACAGGGAGCATATGCTTATGGGGAGATGGGGGAATTCCTGTATCTAGGAAACAGTCACACCAGGTAATTGTGAACTTCAACCCTAATTTCAAAAGTTGGGACGCTGTGTAAAATCTACATAAAAACAGAATGCAATGATTTGCAAATCTCATAAACCAGAGCTTGACCAAATCCGGGCGCCCGGTCGCAATTGTGACAAATTGTGACCTGGCGCCCGGGGAAGCTTAGGCTTGCAGAAGGCCGCAAAGCCGCGGCCTCAATTACCGGCCGACGCAATTTGAGGCTGCAGCTTTGCGGCCTTCTGCAGGCCTAAGCTTCCTTATGTGATCTGGCGCCATCTTGTGGTGGCTGTTGGCATTACAAGTCGTTACATTACAAGTAGCAAAACAGCAGTTCTAATGTGTTTTTCATCTCCTTCCCTCTAATTAGAACCCCAAAACATTATATATATTTTTTATTCTAACACCATAGAGAATAAAATGGCGGTCGTTGCAATACTTTGTCACACTGTATTTGCGCAGCGGTCTTACAAGCGCACTTTTTTTGAGGAAAAAATACACTTTTTTTTTTAATTAAAAAATAAACGACCGTAAAGTTAGCCCAGTTTTTTTTTTATATTGTGAAAGATATGGTTACGCCAAGTAAATTGTTACCCAACATGTCGCGCTTCAAAATTGTGTCCGCTCGTGGAATGGCGACAAACTTTTACCCTTTAAAATCTCCATAGGCGACGTTTAGATTTTTTTACAGGTTGCGTGTTTGGAGTTAGAGGAGGTCTAGAATTATTGCGCTCGCTCTACCGATCGTGGCGATACCTCACGTGTGGTTTGAATACCGTTTACATATGCGGGCGCTACTCACGTATGCGTTCGCTTCTGCACACGCGAGCTTGGTGGGACGGGGTGCGTTTTTGGCTCCTAACTTTTTTAGCTGGCTCCTAGATTCCAAGCAAATTTGTTAAACCCCCCTCATAAACCCATATTTTATTCACAATAGAAAACCTATAAAAGGTTTAAACTCTGCAAATGTACCATTTCAGGAAATTAAAAAATGTAATGGCAGTAGCATGTATCAAAATAGTTGGGACAAGTACATGTTTACCATGGTGTATAATCCCCTCTTCTTGTAACAAAATTCTGCAAACATCTGAGGAGACCAGTTGCTGAAGTTTTGGGAGAGGAATGTTGTGATACAGGATGTTAACTGCTCAAAAGTCCTGGGTCGTCTTGGTCTTTTATTTCAAGATTGGCCAAATATTTTCAATTGGTAAAAGGTCTGGACTGCAGGCAGGCCAGTTAGGACTCTACTACACACAATGCTGTTGTCGTACAACCCCTGGCAAAAAGTATGGAATCGCCACTCCAAAAACGAATTAGACATGCCTCAAAACTTATTTCTTTTACAGGGGTTGTAAAGGTTTGTTTTTTTATTTTCTAAATAGGTTCCTTTTGAACCCAGTGGTTCTCAACCTGGGGGTCAAATGATAATTTGCCAGGGGTCACCGAATCCTGGGCTATTCCTGAAGCCCGCACCACTCTCCCAGCCTTTTTGCAGCCACCCAGCAGGGCTGACCCTGGAGCCTGTGGCTGCCCAGCTGGGCTGTTCCTGGTGCCAGCGGCCACCCACTCAGCCTCTTTGCAGGTGCCCATTCAGTTCACAGCATGGCTGGGTCAGAGACTAGAGGTCAGCTGACTGGTGAGGAATGTGAAGTGGGATGGGCTGGAGGAGACCCCATCTCATGATTTCAGCATAGGTGTCACTGCTGCGAGACGCCACAAAGTCAGAGACACAGTGAACCCGGAGACACAGTGAGTGTGATTATAGTTGCCATTAAAAGGACTCAAGGGAGCTAAATGTCTGTGGTTTAGGCGCAAATTACTTGTCTTGCCATGGGTGCTGACAACCCACGCTACAAAAATAATTTTACTGTTAGGGGTCCCCACAACTTGGGAAATTTTATCAAGGGGTCACGGCACTAGAGGGTTGAGAACCACTGCTTTAACCTATAAACCGTAGGAACATTTTTAGAAAATAAAAAAGAAACCTATACAACCCCTTTAACATTCCAACCTTCTGGCGTCAAAGTGGAACTTTAAGTCTTTTTTTTTTTTTTTCAAACTTTCATCTATTAAATCTTCTGCCCTTCTTCTTTTTTTTTTTTTTTTTTTTTTTTTTTTTGTATAGTAAACTTTTTTTTTTTTTTTTTTTTCTTTTTCTTTCTGCCAGTACCTTATACCGCCCTCTTGGTACTTGCCTGCTTTGTGCATTGATATTAGAGCGTGGCCCCTTACATTGTCTTCTGGAGTCCACCGCCAGTGCTGCCCACTCCTTCTTCTCTCTGGTGCAACCATAGCATGCCATAGACCCACTCCCTCCTCACAGGAATTGACTGAGAGCAGCTGGGTATGGCTCTTGCTACTACTGCCTGTTTTTCTTGAGCCCAGGAACAGGGCAGTGGCCCTGTGGCTAGGACAGCACTGGAGTGTGAGAAGACTCGGGTAAGTGTTTTAGGAATGGGGGGGGGGGGGGGGGGAGAGAGGATTTTTACTTTTTTTTTTTTTTAAAGCGCGGAGTTCCGCTGAGAACATTAATTTAAAAGTCTGCAGCTACAAATACTGCAGCTGCTCACTTTTTTTAAATTAAGGACACTTAACCTTTCATGGGCGCCTGCAATGTCCTTACCTGAAGCCGGCATGTCCCTCGGCTCCTGGGTGGAGGCGCCACCATCTTCGGTAAGGGAATCTGGACGGGAAGCATTGCGGCTTCACAGTCTGGTTCCCTACTGTGCATGTGCGAGTCCTGACTGGTCCCTGCTGTCTTTTGGGACCTGTGTCTCTCCCAGAAGACAGCAGGCGGGATGGAGGAGGGACAGGACATAATCTGCGGCGATCTATTGCCGGAAGTGGGAGCAAATGCCTATATTAGACAGGTATCTGCTCCCCCCCCCCTCTCTCCTCTGAAAGGTGCCAAATGTGACACCAGAGGGGGGAGGAACGGATAAGCGGAAGTTCCATTTTTGTATTTATTTTTGGTGGAACTCCACTTCGATGCAGAGAATGCATGAAAGTGAGAATAAAACCTATCGGTCAGGAAAGAGAAAAACACTTCTTCACTTTTTTTTAAGTTTTATTAATACTGCATTTAAAAATTTTCCATATTAAAATATACCCCTGCTCTAAATTGTAAATTGTATAGCAGTTTAAAATTTTGGAAGCTAGCTTTGTATATTAGTTTAAAGAGTTTTAATATGTATTTTAATGAGGTATTCCAAGTTTACTACATAAACAAGTCTCTAGTGCGCCGAATGACACATAACAGGCAGGCACAGGTGTGGATCTTTTGGGCCTCCTACCTGGCTGGGTTCACAATCCTCATATGATCATTACCTAATGTTACTTGGTAATATAAAACTGTTCTATGCTCTAGTGCCCTTGTGCAAACATGCTGCACTTAGCTGCTGGTTGTATACACTTAGTATATGAAGTCTGCCAAGTGATTTTGTTTATTGACTTTGGGTCATAAGACATTTGCAGTCATTTTCTTATAAAGTGTGTAACACCTATAATTTACATCGTCCTCTTCTATATTTTGAAAAAATATCAAGGTACCTAACAGTTATTGAATTGATTCAGTTGTTAAATGTATGACTATAAATGCTGATATTTTATATTTCAAACGTTAAAATTTGGGGGTCATTTTTTTTTTTTCAAACTGCAGTGCATAGGAAAATGAACTAAAAAAAGAGATGGAATCCTGAAACCACCTTGGGTAAGAAAGTTGGGTGAGGACTCAGCACTACCCTGTCATCATGAATAATCGTATACGGTTCTTTACACGAAAGAGCCGTCAATTCCGATACCCTCCTTGCTGAGGATATGGCTAAAAGAAAAAAGTTTTTGTCAAAAGACTTGGAGAAACCTGGTGCAAAGGTTCAAAAGGTAGTTTCTGTAAAACGGATAATACCAAATTCAAATCCCTTGGGCACACAGGAGACATAACCGGCAGATTCAAACACAGTGCTCCCTGAACAATGGCCCTGACTAGGGAATGAGAGGCAAGCCGTTTTTGAAAATACCGACAAGGCCGAGATTTGGCCCTTAATAGTGCTCAAAGCAAACTTTTAAATATTTAAGTCCAACTGAAGAAAGGCAAAAATCCTATTAATGGGATACTTCCTAGGATGCCATGTCTGGGTTCACACCAGGAAACGTATGCCCTCCAGATTCTGTAGTAGAAGAGCCTGGAGGCGGGCTTCCTAGCATTAACCAGAGTGGATAGGACTGGCCCTAAAAAGCCCACGTTTTCTCAGAATGTGGGTCTCAACAGCCAAACCGTCACATTTTAGACTTTGTAAGGCAGGATGGAATATTGGACCCTGCGACAACAGGTCTGAGCGTAGTGGGAGTACCCAAGGTCTTCCTACTGCCATCCTTAGGATTTCTGTGTACCAGGGTCTCCTGGGCCAAGCCGGGGCGACCAAAATCACTGACTTTCCTTCCCTCTTGACTCTCTGAAGGAATCGTGGGAGAAGCGGAACTGGAGGGAACGCATAAATCGGGGAATGCTTCTTCTAGATCTGCCCCCCCCAGCCAAGAAGGCTGGCGTCTGTGGTCACCACTTTCCAGGTAACAGAGTGAAGGATTTTCCTTCTGACAGATTTTGGGGGAGCAGCCACCAATTGAGGCTCTGGCGAACCTTTGGAGATAAGATCATAGGAAGATCCAGGGCCTGAACATCTTTATTCCAAGCTGACAGCATTCCGCCCTGTAACGGCCTTGAGTGAAACTGGGCGTAAGGGACAGCCTCGGATGAGGCTACCATCTTTCTTAATCTCATGCCTACACGTATAGAAAGCCTTCTTTTTGCCTTTATCACTCGGACCAAGTCTCTTATGACTGTTGCGTGCAGCGGACTGATCTATGATCAACAGATCGTCCAGGTAGGCTGTTACTGCTATGCCCCGTGCCCTTAGCCTTGCTAGGGCCGGGGCCAGCATTTTTGTGAACACTTGAGGTCCTGCAGCCAGCCCGAAAGGAAGGGCCACAAACGGTGGCGCTGATCCACCGCAAACTTTAGAAATCTTTGGTGAGCGGGGAATATTGGTACATGTAGATATGCATCTTTGATGTCTATTGATGCCAGGAATGCTCCTCCCTGAAGGGTGGAAACAACTGAACAGACAGACTCCATGCGGAAGGAGCGAATGTTCAGAAACCGGTTCAGGGTTTTCAGATCTAGGATAGGTCTGACATCCCCTTTTGGTTTTGGGAACCGTGAAAAGGTTTTGAATAGAATCCTGATCCCTGATCCTCTGGGGATAATTCCAAGATTACCCCTTGGGACAACAGGTGTTCCAAGGCCAACAGTAAAGGCCTTTTTTTTTTTCTGGATCTTTGGCAACTCTTGATCTCAGAAAACGGGGTGATGGAAGTTCTCTGAATTCTAGCTTGTAGCCTGAGGACACTGTAGAGATGACCCACTTGTCCTGAACTTTATTCAGCCAGGCGTTGGCAAATTGCAGCAGTCTCCCCCCCCCCCCCCCCCCACTCGGCCGAGTGGGGGCATTTCTTCATAGGGAAGTTTTGGGGGTCTGCTTAGGCTTTGAACCCCAAGTCCCTTTCTGCCCTTGGGCTTGGCTTTGGGCCTTTCCCCTAGTGTTAGACTGTGGAGGCCGTCGCCACTGCCTGGAGAATGAGGTTCCAGGGGCTGGAGAAAGAATGCTTCAATGAAGGACGTTTACTCTTGCCTCCGGTAATCTTTTGGATGTGTTTTATACAAGTCATCCCCAAACAGGCGTCCTCCCCCAAAGGGGAACGCTGCCAAATATTTCTTTCAATAAACCTAGGCCTCCCAATGTTTTTTAACCAAAGGGACCTGCACATGTGTACACCTGCACATGTGTACCTGCAGGAGATTCAAGCGGTATGCTTGCTGAACAGAGTCCATAATCGCATCAGTCGCAAAGCCCAGGTCTTAAGAAGGTCCTCATTGGCCTCCTCCCTACAGAGGAGATTGAGGTTTATCTGCTTCATTTGTTCCTTGAGGAACGGACATACGCCAATGGCTGCAACTGCAGGTTGTACTACAGCCCCAGCCATGGAAGAGGAGTCTTTTAATAGGGACTCCCAGCTTTTTATCAGTTGGATCCTTAAAACTCTCCGCATTGTCTATAGGACAGGTCAGGATTTTGTTTGCACAAGAAATGGCTGCATCAATAGCAGGTACCCCCCATTTATTAGTGAAACCTTCCTCCATAGGATAAAGGAGGGAAAACTGCCTAGGAGGAGAAAAACGTTTATCTGGGTGAACCCAGTCATTGTACATCAGTTTATCCAGCAAGGGATGAACTGGAAAGGCGCATGCAGCCTGCAGCGATTTCCGAGATCTCAAAGAGGAAACGGAGGACCCTAGAAGCTTCAACAGGGGGCAAGTGGCAAGAACTATCTCTACATTATATTGCTCCTGCATTTTTAGCGACTGAGAGGTAGCGGGAATCCTCCGAGTCCTCAGACTGCACATGATCCTCTCCAGAGAGGGATTTTTCACCCTCAGAAGGCTCATCTGATGAGAGAGCCAGAGCAGATGATGGGGATCTACCCCGTTTTCTACTATATTTCAAGGAGGTTGCGATAATAGTAGCAATCCTTCTTCCTCTAAAGCAACTTTTAAAGCGTCCTCAGTGACGTATACAGGAGCTGCCATAGGAGAAGCTGCAAAACCAGGCAGGGGCTCATCCTGCGAGTCTGCTATCGGGCTGACAGAGGGGGATTGTAAACTGCAGGCAAGCTCAGAATCCTTTGCCGTACGCAAGGATTTTCTGGTGCCTCTTGACCCTCTTCTCGGGGACATAGTCCTTGCTGCAACGCAAAGGTACTATCCACAAAATAAATGCAATCACTGTTGTGTTATATTTTGTGTATTGTAAGACTATCAGCTCACTGCACAACCTGATGCAGAGTAGAAGTCTTAGGTTTATCTGGTTCAATCCACAGGGATGCTTACAGCCCACAGCTCTGTGTTCATGCCGTTTACAGAAGGCTCTGGCGTGCTGGGTTTTTTAAACCAGCCTCTTGGGGCCTGCACACAGGTGTTTTGCGTTTGCGCACGGGCGCTAGCAACCACGGCCCTCCCCCTATCCATGTCTCACTAAGACCGCTAAATATGTGCTTCCGTCACATGTGCTGCTGTCATGGCGGCGTCCAGGAGAACGAGGAAAGGGGGGAGATTACTGGGGGCATCATTGTGGACCCCTGTAGGCGTTTTTTGTGGCAGAGCCTGCAGCGGAAGTAGGTGAGTTTTTTTTTTTTTTTTTTTTTTTATTTGACCGACTTCACTGAGCTTGTTCCTGGATACACCAGGATACACCAGAATACACCAGGTATGCACTTACTCCTTCCAGTGTCGAAAAACCAGGAAAGACATCCTACTCGCAGAAGGTAATGCAAAATAAATGATCCTCTTCTTGCGCTATCCACGCCGCAGGAAAAGCTACTAAAAGTAGTTCCAGCTTTCACCCATCACAGCGGGCAAGTTGTGCCAACCTTCAGGTTTTTCAAGGGTTCCATTAGATAAAACCTCAAACCTGGACCTGTAGAAGACTCTGCCAGAAACTTTTCGTGCCACAATTGTATTAGTGTATCAAAGTCTGGATCCCAGAGCCCAGACCTCTGCAGAGAGACATTACAGGCAAACCTCCGTTCCTTCATTACACTAGGCCCGGGTAACACCCACCTTAGGCTTTTAAAATCGACCCGAGGTATGGAGATCTAGGTCTCTGCAGACAGACCATCAAAAGAGCACTTTTCTTCTTGGCACATGTTGAACGTGACCAACCACCTTAAACACTGGCTGAGTTCGGACGCGGGGGATTCGGCTACTATACTCGAGGCAGCCCATCTGGGCTCTTATGAGTCCCTTCGGTTGGCGATCCATCGGGGTACGGGTAAGGACCTCCCACTGACAGATTCTATGAAGGCCACTGTTAAGGCGTGGGTGGAGGTGGAGAAATTAGCCTGTCCCAGTTACACGGGGGTCTCCCCCTCGACTCCCCTGTGGATGAACCCGAAGCTCCAACATTTTTATAAATTTGACGACGCTGCTGGCTGGGCGGTTAAGGGGGTTAAATTGCTTAAGGACATTACGCGTGATGGGGTACTTTTAACGTTTGACCAGTTGAAGGCCAAACATCTTCCTAATTTGCAATTTTTCCGGTATTTGAGACTGAGGCACGCATTTCAGACACAGTTTGAGGCGCAGACGGTTGAATCCTTTCCTTCTCGATTAGAGCTCCTAATGACAGAAGACTTACCCAAAACTTTGTCAGTGACGTATAAAGAGTTATTTAAACTCAGTCCTAAGGCCTTAATAAAATGCAGAGAGCGGTGGGCGGCTGAGGTTCCTGGTATACAAGGGGAGGAGTGGGATGACATGTGGGACCGTCCATTTAAATATCTGGTGGCGGCAAGGGACCGGCTAATTCAGTTTAAATTCCTGCATAGGGTCTACTATACCCCGGCTAGGTTGGCATCGATATATCCGTCGGTGCCCCCTGAATGTTGGAGGTGTACTTTTTCGCCAGCGGACGCACATCATGTGTTTTGGGACTGCCCTCAGATTCAGCAGTTTTGGACTGGGGTCATGTCCTGTATAGCGGGAGTACTGGGGGTACATGTACCTCGGGAAATAAGTGTATGTTTGCTGGGCTTGGTGGAGGAGGTGGTCCCGTCCAGGGCGCATAGAACGTTACTCAGCATCCTCCTGTTCTATGGGAAGAAATCTATTTTGCTTAAGTGGAGGAGTCCGGGGGCCCCAGAGATAGCATTCTGGAAGGGGCTGGTGAATGCTATGCTTCCGTATTACAAGGCAACATGCTTGTCTCGGGTGTGTGGGAACATTTGAAAAAGTATGGAGGGCCTGGTATGAATCTGATCAGACGGTTGGGTAGTGAGGAATGTTAAATAATTTCTGAAGTTTCCTGTTTTGTGTATTTGCATTAATTTACTCCAGGTGCATCGGTAGTGGGATCTGGGACGTTTATTAAGCGAGGTGGAGATCCTTCTTCAGAGGAGCCCCGCGCTAGGTTTTGCAGGGGGAAGGGAACTGAGTAGAGGAGGGAGGGAGGGTGGGTGTTCTGTTGGTTATTGCCATCTGCGATGGCTCTGTTTTTATGTACATGTACATGGTCATGTTGACCAATGGTATACAGGCATACCACACTTTTAAGTACACAATGGGACCAGAGCATGTATGTAAAACGAAAATGTACTTAAAGTGAAACAATACCTTTTTTCACTTCTAGGGTGTAGTGGGGGGTCAGGAGCTGTAGTGGGGGTGTCAGGAGCACACTGGAACAGGGTGGGGTATGCTCTCGGAGCTTCAGCTCCTTCTGCTGCGGCTGCAAAATGTCTGTAAAGTACTTATAAGGCACTTTACATACACTCGCAGGTATGTCCTTACTCGCGAGTGTATGTAAAGTGAGTGTACTTAAAGCGGGGTATGCCTGTACTTGGTGTTGTACCAAGGGATGTGTGTTTTGTTATGCCAAAAATTTTCAATAAACAGAAATTAAAAAAAAAAAAAACACTGGTGAAAAAAAACTGAGGTACTCTCCGTTTGGGAGGGGTTATATAGGGGAGGAACTCAATTTTTAATTGGGTTTGCCAGTGTCCAATCACCTACATAACTCATTAAGTAATTAAGGCTCTGTGTCCCGTGATGTATGATCAAGAAAGGCATTTTATGGTTAACCAAGAACCTATTATCTTAGGTGTATAGTACACAGGCAGAGTATTCATACGAAATGAGGTTATAGACATTTACATTACATTGATTGGACACTGGCAAAGCTGTAAACTGCACACCACCTGGGTGACTTTCTTATAACCCTAACCCACTCGGAGTCCTCGTTTCTCTCAAGCGTCTTCCAGGACAGCCAATGAGACATAGGGCTCCTCCTACCAGGATGGGAAACGCATTACCCCACCAGATAAAAGGGCGGTCCTCCAGGCCCATGTCAGTATTCGTGTTTCCTGGAACCTGGTCCCCTAGGTCTCGAGCAGGGGCTCTAATGGCTGATTGGGGGTAATTCTAACCTCTCGCCAGAAGCAGTATCTCCGCTGGGGAGGTTGGTAGAATCTGTTGTCTTCTGTGCCTGGGGAGGGTCAGGACCGGGGTGACGTCGAGCCCATAGCATGTGGTCAGTGCGGCATGGTGGCATCCTTTCCCTGCAGACAGTGTGGTTGATTTGCGCAGGGGAATGAGGAAGCTGTGGCGCTTGCAAGGGTGGAGCTTCTGCGCTCCAAGCTGGCCCAAAGGAAGTATACGCCGAGGGTCACTTCCGGGTCGTGTGACGTCATCATCGGACGCTGGTTCCTGTCTCCATAAACATCACGAACAGGGGACGCTGGCTTGCTGGTGTTTTTTGGTGGAACCAGCAGAGGCTGTGGACGACCAGAGGGACAGATGGATTCTCCTGCAGTACCTACACAGGCAACAGATGCGGTCTCCAGCACCTCTCAGGTAAGCCTGGAGTGTGTGTGTTCTCCCACTCTCTTGCTGTCCTGGTGGTCTTGGGGGACACATTTTCCATCCTCCTGCATGTGGTGGTATGGAGTATTTTGTGGTTTAGGTTTTTATTTTGGGTCATTTGTTTTCTTACAGGCCAAGACCCAGGACAAGGCCCAAGCGCAGCCACATAAAGAAAATGTGCGGTTTGCGGTAACAAACTGAGCCCCACTTGGTGCAAAACAGTTTGCTGCACCTGGAAAAAGAACCTGAAATTCAGCGCCAAACAATAAATAAAAATAAAAAAACGAAATACAAAAGCTGCACCTCATAAACAATACTGATTGTAATGAATGGAAGATATAGGTAGAGGGCGCTAGACCACTCAGTGATACTAATTAATAATGAAAATTAAGTGAAGTGATCCTGTGCTGTGAAAAAAAAAAAAAAATATATATATATATATATATATATATATATATATATATATATATATATATATATATAATCACTATATGCAAAATATAGAAAATATAGAACTAAATAATCCAATTAATTGGCAAAACATCATAAGTGTCTCTGGTTCATAAATCCATGACATCAAGTCCCAATATTGTGTCAAACAGTGTGTCACACATATGTAAAACAGTTCTTCTTAGTTGGTTTTATCTTGCTTTAAGTGAGAAAAGGAAAATGCCACCACCACAATCCAGTCTTCTTTAACACCCAATACTGTGTTGAAGCAAAAGGATGCGCTTACCGGAAATAATAGACCACTTTAATTAAAAAGATAGTCAAATGAGCCTATGCAGGATTGTGCCTGCATACACATTGGACAGGAAAAAAGATCTTAGCCTCATCACCAGGAATTCCAGTTAGGATATGCAATAAAAAAAGGCAATGGAGATGCCAATAGTGTAATACTGATGGGTAAAATTTATTCATAAAAAACAAGGTAGAAAAAAAAAAAACAAACGGCCGAATTGGCCTCTTACTTTATAAGTGCCTACCCGGCACTGGGGCTGCAAGCGTGTCACCGCTACCTTGCGGTGCGGTAGGTGTGTGGGTCGTCTGTTGCGGTGTTACCGCCGTAGCACAGCCTGGCGTCCCAGTTGACCGCACCACGAGCAGGGGGGCACCTCACGTGATCGGGTCCGCCTCCGACGTACGTTTCGTTAGGTTGAACATCTTCAGGGGGGCTGCACCTGTATAGATGGCCTAGTGAGGGATGACCCAGTAGCCTCCTGTCAAAAAATGCTGACTTCGGTCAAAGATGAGCTTACGTCTTTTAGCTCTTTTAAGGATCTAATTGACAAGTTTCAGGCTCCCCCACGGGGTACATCCTCAAATAGAAAATCTTCAGTCGTTAGCGCTCCACAGCAGAGTGTAGAGAGTGAAGCCTCTGAGGCTGAAGCCAGATCTACCCGTTCTTCTCCAGAAGAATCAAGGTCAGATACTGGGCCCATGGATGGAGAATCCTCTAGGGGCTCAAGGTTTAAGTTGTCTTTGGAAGACGTAGATAACTTATTAAAGGCTATGTATATAACTCTTGAAATGGAGGAGGAGGAGGTGGTACAATTGTCTAAACATGACCTTGTGTACAAAGGTTTGCACAAAAAGAAATCTAAAGTCTTTCCAGTGCACAGTTCCCTCCTTGATACTATCAAGCTGGAGTGGGAAAATCCAGAGCGAAAACCTTTCTTTTCTGGTAACCTAAAAAGGTTTCCATTTGATGAGGATGCATCGCAGCCGTGGAACAAAAATCCAAAGTTGGATGCACCTCTTTCAAAAGTTTCAAAAAATTCGGACCTGCCGTTTGATATGTGCACGCTTAAGGACCCGATGGACAAGAGAGGAGATATCCTTCTTCAGAGCCTGGGATTCAGCTATTGGGAATCTTAAACCGGCTCTGGCCTCCACTTGTGTAGCCAGAAACTTGGAAGAATGGCTGACACAAATACAAACCCATCTGTTGGCAGGTACCTCTAGGTAAGAGATTCTGAAATCCTTTCCTCTCCTTTATAGTGCCGTGGGGTTTTAAGCTGATTCTTCCGCAGAGTCTGTAAGAATGACAGCCAGGACTTCGCCCTTGGTGAATTCAGCCCGAAGAAGCCTTTGGCTTAAAACCTGGTCAGGTGATGCAGCCTCTAAATTGCTCCTATGTGGGCTTCCCCTAACAGGGGATCATATTTTTGGCCCAGGTCTGCAGGAGGCACTGGAACGTAGGGCCGATAGAAAAAAGGCCTTTCCAGAAAACAAGAAAAAGCAGACAGCCTGAAAAAAAATTGTGGCCAAAGCAGGCAGAAAAGTCCTATAGAAAAGGACAACAGGCCCAAGAAACATTGGACCGGGCACAAGGGCAAAGGTAGAGGGGGTGTTCCTCCAGTGGGAGGAAGATTAAGGGCCTTTCTCCCACAGTGGGCAGCAGTCACCTCAAGTCCCTTCATCCTGAATCTAGTAGCAAATGGGTACAGGCTGGAATTCTCCTGCCAACCACCAGAACGACTATTGATCACCTCCCCTCCCAAAGATCCGGAAAAAGCGAGGGCTCCGGGTCTCCAAATAGAAGACTTGCTAGATCAGAAAGTCCTGATTCCTGTTCCCGCTCAGATCAGAGCAAAGGGTTTTATTCCCATATTTTTGTTATCAGAAAGCTGTCAGGAAAGTATCGGCTTATTCTGAATCGCCGGTCTCTAAAACGATCGATCAGGTACAAGCACTTCCGTATGGAGACAGTGTTCACAATCAAAAGCCTGCTTTACCCAAACTGCTTCATGGCCACTTTGGATTTAAGGGATGCTTATCTGCATGTCTCGATCCATCCAGCATTCCAAAGATTCTTGAGAATGGCAGTCCAAAATGGGAACAGAAATTCGTCACTTTCACGTACACTTTTTTTATAAAAAAAAATAAGACAACAGTAAAGTTTGCCCAATTTTTTTTATTTTGTGAAAGATAATGTTACACCGAGTAAATTGTTACCCAACATGTCACGCTTCAAAATTGCGTCTGCTCGTGGAATGGCGACAAACTTTTACCCTTTAAAATCTCCATAGGCAATATTTTAAAAATTCTTCAGGTTGCATGTTTTTGAGTTGGAGGTGGTCTAGAGGGCTCGAATTATTGCTCACGCTCTACCAATCGCGGTGATACCTCACATGTGTGGTTTGAACACCGCTTTCATATGCGTGCGCTACTCACGTATGTGTTCGTTTCTGCACGCCCGTTCCTGGCTCTAACTTTTTTAGCCGGCTCCTAGATTCCAAGCAAATTTGTCAAGCCCTGCACTATAAACAAGAGCGACAATTTAAAAAAAAAAAAAAAACACCAATATTTTTTTACTTTTTAATTTAATGAATCACAATATTTTTTTTCCCTCAGTTTAGGCCGACCGATGTGTAGTCTTCTACATATTTTTGTTAAAAAATCGCAATAAGCGTATATTGATTGGTTTGTGCAAAAGTTATAGCATCTACAAAATAGGGGATAGATTTATGGCTTTTTTTTTCTGTACTAGTAATGGTGGCGATCTTCTTTTTTTTTTTTTTTAACCATTCACATTTGTACAGCGATTGGTGCTATAAAACTCCACTGATTACTGTGTAAATGTGACTGGCAGGGAAGGTGTTAATACTATGGGGCGATCAAGGGGTGAAATATGCTCCCTGGGGAGTGATTCTAACTGTAGGGGAGGGGACTCACAAGGGGAGGAGACCGATCGATGTTCCTCTGTACTGGGAGCACATTGGTCTCCTCTCCTCTGACAGGATGTGGATCTGTGTTTACACACACATCCACGGTCCTGCTGTGATTGCAGGTGCCCGGCTAACATCCCGGCCGCCGGGCACGCGCACCGGGTCCCGATCGATGCAGCGCCCCCCCCCCCTGTATGACTGGGAAATCGGGACATCCACCCGGAGAGAGAGGGTTCCTGCTGATGTCATTTTACAATGAACAAAGAACATTATACATGTAATTTGACAGCAGCCTGTTTCCTGGTACTGCTGTTTTTTTTTTTTTCATGAAGTGGCTATCTGTGTGTGCCCTACTATTGCTTGATTTAAAAAAAAAAAAGTGTGGATTATGTATTTTTTTTAAATCGTGTTTTAGGCCCGATGCTTCACCTGTCCACCACTGGTGGACTGTTGTAAAGCTGAGAACTGAGCGATCAAACACTGCTGATTGCTCGTTTCTCAGAGCTCCCTGAGCATAGAGCTGGTGATTGTCAGTCACCGGCTCTCAGCTCTGTCCTCCTGCGCTCACTGCCGTGCTGGGCTGCGCAGAAAGCGGGAGTAGCTGGCTCAGGCTCTCGGTGGCTCTCTGAGAGGCTGAGCTGGGTCAGGCATGTGGGCAGATACCAACCATAAAGTCACAATCTTTCCTGAGCCTAGACCGGCTCTGTGATGTCAGCCAACAGTGTGCTTCTTCCTCTTGAAGTTCTCAACTTTGCTATAGAGGGTTTTATTTCCAACATAATGCATGCCCTTTCTTGGCTCTCCAAGCCTGGGGGGCTGTATTAGGGGACAGGGAGGCCATTAGTTGTCTGAGAAATTCTGACATGGGTACAATGAAACCTACCTTGGTCAGATAGGCCACTTATTTGTCTTTGAGCTACAATCGGATGAAGAGACCGTTTTAAAATGGGGTCCTGCTCTGCTGCATGATGAGCATCGTCAGTCTTGATTAGGCCATTTAGGCTCGCTCTGGTGAAATTTTTACCTGCCAGTATAAACCCTTGATTAATGCACAAACAGAAATATTACTGATTTCCATTTGAAAAAGTGCAATCGCAATCCTGGTTCCCTTTGTTTTTGTTTTTTTGCATTAGGTGAGTACAATAAATAAGCATACTGCAAGTCAAGGTGATATGAGCTCTCATTTTCTGCAAGGCTACAGTATTGGTCCAATAACAGGATGTACCTGTCCATTTCAACTGGTCTCTATATTGGTCTAGGCTTTGCTGTCATGGTGGAAATGTACCCAGTGGTGACCTTCAGGGTCTGGTAACTATAGGAATGGCAATCGCTGTGTACCTGTATAGTAGAACTTCACAATTAATTTAAAAAAAATGATCTCGCTCTTAATCCAGCATTTCCACAATTCATTTAACAAGTACAGAGCTTTAAAAAAAAAAAAAAGCAGCCGGCAAAGTTTATCCCAACGTTGCTTAGCACTGAGAGATCAAAATAAACTGTGTGTGTGTGTATATATGTGTCTATCATTTTTAGCAGAGACCCTAGAGAATATAATGGCGGTCGTTGCAATACTTTGTCACACTGTATTTGTGCAGCAGTCTTTTGAATGCAATTTTTTTGGGGAAAAAATACACTTCAATGAATTAAAAAAAAAAAAAAAAACTGTAAAGCTAGCTAAATTTTTTTTGTACAATGTGAAAGATGATCTGCCAACACTTGTGATCTTTATTCTAAGCGAAAAACTGTGATTATCATTTTATCCAGAGTCGTGCAGCTTTACTGTATAGTACTTTGCAGCTAACTACACACATTGCACTTCTTGTCCGATCCAGTGCTCGAAGCAACATTACAGATGCCCTCTGCAGTGTGGGGGTCTGGTTCCTAAGATATTACCGAAGTAGCATCAAGCTGATGCCCTGCTTCTATTAAAGTAGAAGGCAGTGAAGAGTTGATTGAAAAATCCAAAATAAGGGCACTGGTTAAGCATAAAAAACAATCTCAATAAGGGGAAAGAGGACCATCACTTAGACCCTGTTCACACCTGAGTGTCTTTCCGCTTGTAAAATGCTCAGCTCTGAAGCTCCAAAATGCCCAACAAACAAAATCCCATTTATTTCAATGGCCCCTGTTAACATATGAGCGTTCTGTCGCCTGAAGCGAAACGTCTGAAGCTCAAAAGTACATAAGCTTCTTTGTGGCCCCATAGAGACTTCAATAGTCTGACTAGAGCAGAGAAACGCTCGTATTACGCTCAAATAGCAGTTTTACCCCCCCCCTCAGTGCTTTTTATTGGCCAAGCAAAAACATCTGAAGCTGTCAAACGCTTGTAATACACTTCTTAAACGCCTTTTAAAAAACAAAAAATTAAAATATGTCCGAAAAATGGACACTGGTGTGAATGGAAGCTTAAAGATACTGGCAAAAACAAACAAAACATATTTACTATTGTTTATGCTCACACTCACCCCTCCTACTACAGGGAGCGCAGAATTATTAGGCAAATTAGTATTTTGACCACATCATCCTCTTTATGCATGTTGTCTTACTCCAAGCTGTATAGGCTCGAAAGCCTACTACCAATTAAGCATATTAGGTGATGTGCATCTCTGTAATGAGAAGGGGTGTGGTCTAATGACATCAACACCCTATATCAGGTGTGCATAATTATTAGTCAACTTCCTTTCCTTTGGCAAAATGGGTCAAAAGAAGGACTTGACAGGCTCAGAAAAGTCAAAAATAGTGAGATATCTTGCAGAGGGATGCAGCACTCTTAAAATTGCAAAGCTTCTGAAGCGTGATCATCGAACAATCAAGCGTTTCATTCAAAATAGTCAACACGGTCGCAAGAAGTGTGTGGAAAAACCAAGGCGCAAAATAACTGCCCATGAACTGAGAAAAGTCAAGCGTGCAGCTGCCAAGATGCCACCAGTTTGGCCATATTTCAGAGCTGCAACATCACTGGAGTGCCCAAAAGCACAAGGTGTGCAATACTCAGAGACATGGCCAAGGTAAGAAAGGCTGAAAGACGACCACCACTGAACAAGACACACAAGCTGAAACGTCAAGACTGGGCCAAGAAATATCTCAAGACTGATTTTTCTAAGGTTTTATGGACTGATGAAATGAGAGTGAGTCTTGATGGGCCAGATGGATGGGCCCGTGGCTGGATTGGTAAAGGGCAGAGAGCTCCAGTCCGACTCAGACGCCAGCAAGGTGGAGGTGGAGTACTGGTTTGGGCTGGTATCATCAAAGATGAGCTTGTGTCGCCTTTTCGGGTTGAGGATGGAGTCAAACTCAACTCCCAGTCCTACTGCCAGTTTCTGGAAGACACCTTCTTCAAGCAGTTGTACATGAAGAAGTCTGCATCCTTCAAGAAAAACATGATTTTCATGCAGGACAATGCTCCATCACACGCGTCCAAGTACTCCACAGCGTGGCTGGCAAGAAAGGGTATAAAAGAAGAAAAACTAATGACATGGCCTCCTTGTTCACCTGATCTGAACCCCATTGAGAACCTGTGGTCCATCATCAAATGTGAGATTTACAAGGAGGGAAAACAGTACACCTCTCTGAACAGTGTCTGGGAGGCTGTGGTTGCTGCTGCACGCAATGTTGATGGTGAACAGATCAAAACACTGACAGAATCCATGGATGGCAGGCTTTTGAGTGTCCTTGCAAAGAAAGGTGGCTATATTGGTCACTGATTTGTTTTTGTTTTGTTTTTGAATGTCAGAAATGTATATTTGTGAATGTTGAGATGTTATATTGGTTTCACTGGTAAAAATAAATAATTGAAATGGGTATATATTTTTTTTTTGTTAAGTTGCCTAATAATTATGCACAGTAATAGTCACCTGCACACACAGATATCCCCCTAAAATAGCTAAAACTAAAAACAAACTAAAAACTACTTCCAAAAATATTCAGCTTTGATATTAATGAGTTTTTTGGGTTCATTGAGAACATGGTTGTTGTTCAATAATAAAATTAATCCTCAAAAATACAACTTGCCTAATAATTCTGCACTCCCTGTATGTGTAAGTTGACAGTGTGCCAACTTCTATAATTTTTTTTTTTGTGAAATAATTCTGATGTGGGGTATTATTCATGAAACCCATTTTCTAGCATGATTTTTTGCTTTGTGGCTACAGAAAGAATTGGTGTTTGTAAACATTTTTTTTTTAAACAAACATGCCTATACTTGCCTGTTCTGTGCAGTTGTTTTTCACAGAGCAGCCCAGATCCTCTATCATGGGTGCTCAACCTGTGGCTCTCCAGCTGTTTCAGAACTACAATTCCCATGAGGCATTGCAAGCTTCTGACTGTTACAAGCATGACTCCCAAAGGCAGAGGCATGATGGGACTTGAAGTTCTGCAACAGCTGGAGAGCCACAGGTTGAGCACCCATAGTCTATTTTATGGGCCCCCGCCAGCGCTCCAGGCCCATCTTCTTCATCAGGTACCCCCACTGAAAGACGCTCTCAATTGGGGCAACCTGTGCAAGCCTCTCTGCCCTGCTCCTGTCAGTTTTTGATTGGCTCCTGCTGCTATCAATTTGTCCAATGAGGAGAGCGGGTAGAGCTGCTGCGCGCATGCACATAGCTGGATCTGGCTCAGGATGTGCAAGTTTGAAATAAAGTAAAACGTGTTTTTTTTTTTATTTTTTTGCTTAAAAATTCATGTGTTACCTAGAGCATTGTGTATAAATAGCTCCCGCAACACTACAGTTCCAATATTGGAACAAGAGGCATTAATGGGTTAAAGTGTCAAACCTTAAGACTTTACAACCACTTTAAAGCCCTTCTCACTTTTGGTACCATCTGCCAAATGTGACTCACAAGTGAATAGGGCTTCGCTTTAATCTGTTACACACGACTTTCTGTGCGGTGGTGCAGACTTTTAGGTGTTAAAAGTGGTGGTGAGGTGATATAATGGCCCCCCGACCACCTGTCAGACACCCTGAAACATGATCCACTGTAGATTACTGTTCAGAGGGCAACACTAATGTAAACGACCCCCTAAGAGCAATGACGTGTAGCTTTTCTATACAGACTGCGTTAGAACCCTTTGCGACATACAGTTGCATTCACAGTGGATATGGCTAGTATTGCTAAGTATTTTTCTTCTTTTTTTTCTTTTTTAAGAATCTTTTAGAGTTTGTTTCTTGATGAATGAAATTTCCATATTTTGGCATTTATGTTCAATAAGCAGCTGTCAAACTGTTAAATTATTTAGTTTGAAACATATTTGTATTCTTTTCAGCTTGCCTGTGGCACTGAGAAATCCAGTCAACAGGTAATATTGTTGAGGCTGTCCAGACTGATCACACCCTGGACTCTGCATGGCAACACTAGCCCAGTACAAGCATCAGATAACATACACTAATCATAGATGGCTTGTACCTCATTGGAACATAATGATAGAACACAAGCAAAGTGTGATTATTGGAAAAAGGATCTCATTAAGAATTCAGCAACTCTGATTGTTACTAATTGGATATTAGTAGCTTTACTGGTATACCCTCAATTAGAGCAAAGAATTATGTAACATGATATTTTGTTTACTTTTCTTATGAATTGGAAACCCATGGGTCTGATTATTTAGCATTCAAAATTTACATCAAATATACAAATCAACTCAAAAAGCCTTTCATCTGCAAAAATAGATATTGTATTGATCTCAAATGCTAAAAATATCTTTCTATTCTGATGTAAACATGCGATGTTGAATTAAATTCGCCATTACATTTTTTTTGTGTGTGTGTATATAATGTATATAATATATATATATTCACACTGCAAAACATTTTAGGCAGATGTGAAATTCTGTAAAGTAAGAATGCTTTGGAAAATATTTATTTTAATTATTTTAGTTTTGATCAATTTGCAAAATGAGGGAACAGGAAAAATCGAAATCAAATCAATATTTGGTGCGACTATGGTTTTGGCTTTATCAGTTCTAGGTACACTTGCTCCCAGTTTTTGAAGGAACTTGACGGCTAGGCTGTTCCAAACATCTTGGAGAACTAATCACAGATCTTCTGTAGATGTAGGCTGCCTCAAATCTTTCTGTCTCTTCATGTAGTCCCAGACAGACTTGAACTGTTGGCGCTTATAAATCTGGTATAATAATGATGAGATCAGGGCTCTCTGAGGGCCAAACCATCACTTCCAGGACTCCTTGTTCTTTACGTTGAAGATGGCTCTTAAAGCAGAGTTTCATCCAAAAAAGAAAGTTCTGCTTAAATTCCCCCCCCCCCCCCCCCTTTTCAGCCAACATTCACAAAACTATGTGGTTCTTCTGCTTTTTAGCACCACCCTTTGGGCAACTTCTGCTAATGTCTGATGGTTGGCATTGGTTCGGAGCATGCGTGTTTGTACTTTGGATTTTAGTCAGATGGATTTGTGTAAACACGATCCGATAATCCGACGGAACACGTTTGTTGTCGCACAATTTGAGAGCATGACCATCCAACATTTGTTGTCAAAAATTTCGACAATTGTCCGATGGTGAATACAGACGGTCGGATTATCCGACACAGCACGTCCCTCGGGATATCCGATCGTGTGTACGGGCCTTTAGCAGCATAGAGCTGTGTTCGGTGACTGGGGATAAGGGGAAATCAACCAGATACCCAGTAAAAGCAGTGTGTACGCTTCACGTTTGACACATATTTAACCCTTTGATCGCCCTAGATGTTAACCCCTTCCTGCCCAGTGTCAGTACAGTGACTGCATCTTATTAACACTGATCACTGTAATAATGGCACTGGTGATGTCAGTAGCAGTTAGGTCCCACAAAGTGTCAATGTCAGCTTGCCCGCTGCACTATTGCAGTGCTGTTATAAGTCGCTGATCGCCACCATTGCTAGAATTAAAAAAAAATATATTAAATGTTATATCCTATAGTTTGTAGATGCCATAACTTTGAAACAAACCAATTATGCACTTATTGGGATTTATTTTACCAAAAACATGTAGCAGAATACGTTTTGACCAAAATTTTCTATATATATTTTTTTTTTGTCGGTCCTTTCCCTTCTATAAATAAAAAAAACCAAAAAAAACAGATGTGATTAAATATCAGCAAAATAAAGCTCTATTTGTGTGCAAAAAAATTATACATTTATTTTGGGTACAGCGTTGCATGACTCTGCAATTGTCAGTTAAAGTAGCATTACAAAAAATGGCAGTTAGACGGCAGCCTTCAGTGCTGGATGGAGAGCTTTGGATGCCACAAGTAAAATTTTCCTTACAGGTTCTCTTCAACCCCAGTAGACTAAGGAAAATGTTGCTGCTTTGGTAAATTATGCTACAAACTCCCTTGTGTTTTACTCAGACTTCATGTTTTTTTCAGTTCATGTGATTGTAAACAATATACTGAAGAGCCTTATTGATTGCTGTGTGTGTGTGTGTGTGTGTATATATATATATATATATATATATATATATATATTTTTTTGTGTTATACACACAATGTGTGTAGAAAGACAGATCGACACGTAGTGGATACAAAAGCGACTTGAAGCCAGGATCACATGGTTTCTATAAACAGTGTTACCAAGTGGTTTAGTTCAATAGCTGTGGCATTTCTTCTCTAGCTAAACAAGTTTGTCAAGTTCCCCCTTCTTGAACACGGACTACTGTAGTCCTTTGGGCATTTCATTGTGAGAGGCACTTGCGCTCACACCTGTTATAATCTGCGAAGAAGATGGGTTTTCTATTGTCCCTGTTCTTACAGTCCTATCTTTTTCTCTACAGTGTGTCCTTGCACAGGGGGAACTGCAGGCCAATACGGTTTGAACCACCAATGCTGGACTTCCACGAACAGTAAGCATTATTGTTTCATCTTTATAATACATTCTGTTTTGACATATTTGGAACTTGTATTCTTCATAAAGGTGGTTTTCATTTTGGCGTGTAATAATTTCTTTATATACCAGTATTGCTATTGCACTTTAATTTTCTTGTGTTTTCAAAAAATAAATTCAGGGCAGTCGTTACAAAAAATATTGTATTTTGGTAACTCTAAAATCATACAATTTATAGTATTTGTTATACAAATGCTTCCCCATATACTTGCATTCAGCACCTTGAGGCTTCAGCCACAAAAACACAACGGCTTTATGGCGTACGAACTGCAGCGCCATTGTGAATGAGGTTTGCAATATACTTACAAAAGACACATTCAATTATCAAGGTTTTAAAATGTGTTTAAAAAATGAACACTGTTATTGCACCTACTGAAGCATCCCTAGCAGCGTTATAAATTGTCAGTCTGTCACTTTCTCTGGACGTCTTTATGTAAATGTGGTGAAATTGCGGGTGGGGGGGGAAATATTATTTTTTCTGTATTCTGATTCTTTATGCAGTTAATGTGTAAACAGCCACTAGTGATTTTTAGCTCATTTAATGTATGGCTTATTTGTCTTAATTCCCTGTTTATATAACTAAAGCAAAGCATGGTGCGTAAAGGACTAATGAAGCATAGGGGCCATGACAAAGCAAATCTTAGTGAAGTTCACTTTAAACATAAACATTTTTGACATATTGACTCTGTAAGGCTCTATGCACACAGGACGCTCAAACTAGTTCTGGACGTCGGATTGCTGGCAGGAAACGCTGCTTTAAGAGGCACGTTTTTATCAGCATTTTGCAGTGGCGTTTAGCCACGCTAGCTTTTAGCCGCGTTTCTTTTCCGCTGTTCAAAATCAATGGTTTCCAATGGGAGCCCATTGATTTTTAATAGAAGTCGCACCATGACGATCCGACTCACAGTGCAACTTGTGTTCTGAGGATGTTGAAGGGGAACCCCTGACATAATAAAAAAAAAATTGCGCCTCCACAACCCAAAGCACCTTGTTTCCATGTTGGTGAGGACAAGGGCCTATTCCCGACAACACTGGCTGTTGGTTGTCGGAATTATCGGAATCTAGAAGCCCCCTTTTAAGATTGTAACCCTATCCATTCACCACCAAAAAAGGTGTAAAAAAAATTAACACTGTACACAGGTTTTTGATGTGTTTTTTATTAAGGCGGCTCTTCCGATTCCTTCTACGGCTTTTCTCCCTTCGGCAATGTCTTCTCCCTCTGTTCTTCCGGTGTTGACTCGATCTCCCGGTGTAATGCTGGGTCAGTCGTGTGCAATGACTTATTTTGGCATTGGGGGGAACAAAAGCCAGCGTCATCTGGAGGACCCACCCCCTTGTGATGTCATAGTCCCATCATGCCTTGGGTGTTGGTCGTCAGGAGGCAGGGCCTCCTGATATTGGCGGGTGGCCCCGCCCCATGCCAATATAAGTCATTGCACAAGGACCCAGCATTACATCAGGAGATCGCATTGAGTCATCATCGGAAGTAGAACAGAGCGAGAAGACAGCAGAGGGAGAAGACAGCACATAGAGGTGAAGACATCGCCGGAGAGGGGAGAAGGAATTGGAAGACACCCCAAAGCTGCCCTAATAAAATACTATTTATTTTGTTTTTGGTGAATCGGAAAGGGTACATTAATGTACCCCATACTCATTCACATGTGGTGGGGGGGCCAGGATCTGGGGGCCCTCTTAAAGGGGTTTCCAGATTCCGATAAGCCCCGCCCACACCCCAACAACCACCGGCCAGGGTTGTGGGGCAGAGATCCTCATCAACATGGGGACAAGGTGCTTTGGGGTGGGGCGCGCAGGGCCCCCCTGCCCCAAAGCACCTAATCACCATGTTGAGGGCATGTGGCCTGGTATGGGCCAGGGGGGGGGTGGTGCTCGCTCGTCTGTCCCCTCCCCTTCCTGACCTGCCAGGGTAAGGATCTGGTATGGATTTTGGGGGGGGGGGGGGGCGACCCCACGCCATTGTTTTGGCCTGGGGGCTTCTCCATAAAATCCATACCAGGCCAAAGGGTCTGCTTTTCTTTTTCCCTTTTTTATTTTTGTCATTTTGCTGGGGGGGTTCCCCTTCAACATCCTCAACACACAAGTTGGATCATCATGATCTGACTTCTGGTTCGACTTCTATTTAAATCAATGGGCTCCCATAGGAAACCATTGATTTTGAATAGAGGCAGTGTTGAACTGTGTAACAGCTTTTACCAGCATCTGGCCTTTTTAGGACTGCTCTTGGAAGCGTTTTTATGGCGTTCAGACAACAGCCCATAAACTCCCCTGCTGATAAACATCCATGTGTGCATGGACACTTAGAATATCATAGCTGGGAGTTTATGGCCTGTTAAAAAAAAGAAAACGCTCCCAAAAATGTTCGTTAATGATCTTCAGTGTGCATGCAGGCTAATGCTCTCTGTTCCCCCACAGAACTTTCCCTCTGTAAGAAAAGGCACATATTTCTGTGTACCAACTATATTAGATTCAATAAGTATTTTAAATACTGCAGATTACCTATCCTTCAACTGGGATGTCTGCATTTATTTTTGTTTCAAGAACAGTTTCAGCAAGTACAGAAAATACCTGTTCTTGCTAGAAATAAAGCATCTTTGTCATGCTTAGAGCCCAACTCCAAAAAAAAAAATCCCTTGCGGTCCCCCTATTTTACCTGCCGCAAAGGGTAAATGCTCGTTTTTGCCTAGAAGAGGAATAAGATGAGATGTTATACCTCCCCTTTTTTCATGCTCCAGCAAAATACCCCCCCCCCCCTCTCCCCCCCACCAGTGTTGCTTCTGCGGTCACACTCCTGTCCAGTTTTTCTTTCAGCCTGAAGTTTGACTTTACCTGAAAGGAGAAAATAAAATTGGTGTCCTTCTGTAAACTACTAATCCTCACACTCCCGGTGAAAGTAAAAGGACTTCCCTTTAAAGATACATTGAAGAAAGTGAGCATGGTTACCAAGAGCTAAGGCCCCTTTCACACTTGTGCGACTTCAAAGTCATACGACTGTGGATTCGACTTTGCCCCACAACTTGAAGTACGACTTCAATGAGCAGGGACGCGATTTTGATCCCCCAATAATTAGGGGGAACTCCATGCCAATTTAAAAAAAAACAAAACGGAATGGGTTCCCCCTAAATGAGCATACCACCCCCTACGGTGTGGGGTCCCTCCCCAAGATGCATACCAGACCCTTATCCGAGCACCAGCCCTTCCTGAGCCGTACCAGGCCGCATACACTCAACATGGCCCCCCCACCCCAAAGCACCTTTCCCCCATGTTGATGAGGACAAGGGCCCCTTCCCGACAACCCTGTCCATTGTTTTTTGGGGTCTGCGTGCGGGCTTATCGGAATCTGGGAGCCCCTTTAATAAGGGGGCCCCCAGATACTGGCCCCCCACCCTATGTGGATGAGTATGGGGGTACATCGTACCCATTCACCTGGAGGAATAGTGTCAAAATAAAAGCACACAGGTTTTTAAAATCGTTTGTCAGCTCCGGGGGTCTTCTTCCGACTTCTCTGCTAATGCATGATTTTAAAAACCTGTGTAATGTGTATTTTTTTTGACACTTTTCCTCCAGGTGAATGGGTAGGGGTACGTTGTACCCCCATACTTATCCACATAGGGTGGGGCGCCGGGATCTGGGGGCCCCCTTATTAAAGGGGCCCCCAGATTCCATAAGACCCTGACAACCAACGCCCGGGGTTGTCAGGAAGGGGCACTTGTCATCAACATGGGGGCAAGGTGCTTTGGGGTGCCCCAAAGCACCCCCCCCCCATTTTGAGGGCATGCGGCCTGGTACGGCTCAGTGGGGTGCTCGCTCGTCCCCCACCCCCTTTCCTGACCGGCCGGGCTGGTGCTCGGGTGCGGGTCTGGTATGGATTTTAGGGGAGGGGGCGGTGTTGGGGCCATGCCGTTTTTTCGACGTGAGGGTTCCCCTTACAATTCCATACCAGTGGGGAACCCATGCTGTTATTTTTTTGATCCGACTGCAGAAAAAAGGTAATGTAAAGTCGTGCCAGTATGAATGGTATTCATTGAAAATCATGAATAATGACTTATCATACGATTTTGCCATCCAAAATCATGCTACAAATCGTATAAGTGTGAAAGGGGACTAAAGTGTGGTGAAATGAAATAAAATAAAACATGTTTAAGAAAAAAATAAAGGAAGCATCACATCTCAGGACTAAAGCTGCAGTACATGATATTTTGTGTTTAGGTTTAGGTATGCTGGTGTATTTTATATAGGGAATATGGATTGGTTCTGGAGGACCATTATTTGGTATTAAGGCAGTTCTCTTTTAAAGCCTTTTTAAAGTGCTCCTTTGTAAATACTTGTGGGTATAAAGAATTGTGAGATGATCGTCAAGCCGAAAATGTAATAATATTTTTGGATGCATAACTCTGTTATAGGTGTTTATCACAAATTAGATTTTATGTCATTGAATTTTAAAATTCACATGGAATATTATAATGTCAAGTAATTGCTTTCATTTTTCAACTGCTTTATGTTTTCCACTTTGGTTAAGACTTCATTTACTGGTATAATATGTTTAATTGCAGAGAGATTTCCTTCCAGTGAAAGTTTGTTTAGTTTACCAGAACTTTCTAATGTATTCAGACATTCTTTCTGCATAATGAGAAATGTGATTCAATACCCATAACACATTTTCTTGTCATGTGTTAACTGATTATAGAGATTCATAACCTGCATTTATTTTTATTTTTTTGTACTAGTACAGGGTTATTTCCTGCTGCTTTGTGGCAATCAAATGCAGATGTCAGTTTGGGTTATATTTGTATCACATGTTCCAACACCTTCCTCTTTTCGTGTTAATGTTATTGTAATAAATGGACATAGTGTTTTAGCAGGTTGTGTATCTCTGTACTTTGAAATAATGTCAGTCTGACCAAAAAGATAAAGTTTTCAGTGGCTTGAAATGCTTGAATAAGTAAATAAATACTCTGACCTGCTGCAATATATGGCTGTTACAAATAAAGGTAAACAAGTCCCCAGGCTTTTACTTGAGTCAAGTATTTTTTGTAAACAGTGGGTGCAATGTGGAATTTGTTAGGACAACTACTTCCTATTATATTAGTTGTATCTAATCAAACCTAGTGGGTCTTGTTTGATATGTCAGGGGAAAAAAAATAAAATTGCACTATTTAATATCCCATACTGGGGCTGGTGAATGAAAAAGAAAACTGATAGACGTTTATGGGTTACTAAGACTGTCTGTATGAAACGGTTCTTCCCTCAAACTGTGGTAAACTGAGTGTGCGTGTGTGTGTGTTTCTCTTTAATTTTAATGTAGACTTTGACTTTCCACTGGATTGTTAATTGAAATGGTCCTGTGAAAGGTGGAAGCGCTACGGTTTTCTGTGAAATCCTTGCCATTCATTAAGTAAGCACATCACTATTATGTGATTTCATTTTAGCATGCTGGGAAGCTGTTCATATTACGCCACCAAAAAGACAGTATAGCTTAAGGGCTCGTTCACACATCCGTCAATACCCTGTGTTTACGCTGCAGTGTTTTTAAAGCCTCATAACTGCCATTCATTGCCTGCGAGGAATATTATAGCTGCCACCAAGCAGTGTAGTACACACAGGGGTCGATAGAGTTGTGTTAAAAATTGAGCAGCATGTCAATTTCAGGAGGCATCGGCGCTCATCAGCCTCCTCAAATATTTCTGTGGTAGGACCCTGTGCTTATAACATTTTTGGCACATTAAGGAAACCTTTCTTAAAGTGTCAGCTGGGGGCAGGCAGTGGAGGTTCCTGTATGCCAGAATGCACAGTAATAGAGAATTAGGACAGGGCAGCTCCAGACGCTTCCTGTATGCACAGAGCAGTCGTGTGCTTCTGTGTGATGGCAAAAGCATCAAGCCAGCCAGCAATACTGACATTGCTAGGCAGGAGCAGAGGCATTAAACATGGTAAAGCCTTCTGTGTCAGCAAATGTTGGCACATGGAAGTGACAGTGCCAGCAAGTGTCATGAAGGCTGATATTATTGTATCGGTATTTATAAAAGAGGTGGGCTTTGGGCAGATTCAGTACCTGATATTAAGACTGGTATCTGCTATGGAATCTGTTCCCTGCCAATCACAAGGCAGGGGGACTTGATTGGGTAATGGTTTTCAGAAATGGTAATAAAGAGGATACGTGGGCATGATTTGTTTTACAAAGTTAGATGTTCTTCTGGTTACCAAGGATACCTCATCAGTTGGGGCTTGCATCATTCGGGTTACCAAGGATACCTCATCAGTTGGGGCTTGCATCATTCGGGGTCTTAACAATCTCGAAGGGCATCAAACTGGGAAACCTTCATGCGGCTATTATCGAAGAACTTTGGGCTGCACATACAATTTGTGGTAAAGAATATAGAAACGCTCCTTTGGAAATTGTGGGATGCACCAAATACTGGTGCAATTCCCTCTTTCTGCTGCACCATTCTTTCCATAATCATCTTGAGCCGGACTGAGCCAAGTGTCAAACCGTTCAGAGCACATAAATCCACTTTACATGGAACGCACAAAAATGCCTGCTATTACACCACAACCCAACCAGTCCTTAAAGTAGATAATTTCCTCTACATCACTTCCCCTTTAAGCACTTTTCCTCCAAAAACAACACTTTCATGGATATTTAACACACTTTCTTGATTTTTCAAAGCTTCAAAAACAAAGTGTCAAAACATGTCTCAAACGCTGTATGTGCGTTAATGAGCTTTGTGTCATTCTTCATAACCAACACACATGTAAACCAGGCCTTAAAGCTGAACTCCATGCACGGATATTATATTGCATAGTTAGACTGGACCAATGTAAGTATGTTTATGCCAGCTGAGAATCACTGTAGAAGTTGCCACTTCTACAGTTATTGCTGCTCTCTAGCGGGTCTTGTGCTTCTGCCCTGCTGCATAGTAACCATAGGGGGTTGCTTCCTCGCTCAGCACAGATGCCATTTACAGAATACCTTGAAAAAAAACTCCCCACCTCAACCAGTCAGAGACCCCCTGTGGCTACTATACAGCAGGGCAGCTGCTTGGCATGGGACCTGGAGCCCCCTGATGATCGCTGTAATGGTGGCAATTAACTACAGTGAGTCTCTACTGGTCCAACAGGTATGGCAGATGCATGCTTACATTGGTCCAAGTTGGACTAGGCAATAAAATCCATACCTAGAGTCGAGCTTTAAAGTGGTTAAAAAGTCACTTGTATTGCTTTTATTCTGCGCTAGGTCCCTGTTCAGTAAAGTGTGTTTTGCTAAATTTATAATGCTAAATAGTACCACCTTTGCAGAGAAATGCTGTCCTGTCATGTGACCTCGCTCCGCTTCAATTTCTGAGTAAGCGAGTACAGTGGGAGGGGCTGAGATTTTCCTCTGATGAATGCAGGCTAAGGCCCCTTTCACATTGAGACGTTTTTCATGCGGTACAGCGCTAAAAATAGCGCTGCTATACTGCATGAAAAAATCATGCCCTGCAGGCTTCAATGTGAAAGCCCGAAGGCTTTCACACTGAATCGGTGCAGTAGCAGGACCGCTCAAAGTCCTGCTAGCCACATCTTTGGAGCGGTATAGGAGCGGGGTGTTTACTGCTCCTATACCGCGGCTTCACATTGAAATCAATGGGAAACCGCGGTAATACCACCCGCAATGTGGGCGATATTAACCCCTTTTCGGCCGCTAGCGGGGGTTAAAACCTCACTGCTAGCGCCCGAATATCGCGGTAAATACGATGGTATAGCGGTGCTAAAAATAGCGTGGCTATACCGTCACCGCACCTTCGCTGCCCAATGTGAAAGCAGCCTAACAGAGGGAGGTCATCTGTCTACACACAAAGTATTTAACATTCAAATGATAGGAAAACGCATGCACACACACCGTACTGAACAAAGTAATTTAATACATGTTTCTTTACAAGCACTAGAACAGCTGCAGGGAATACAATTACATAGGCATGAGAGGGGGGGGGGGGGGGGGCAGGGAGATTTGGCTCTCACACAGACTACGGAACTGACAGGGGGGGAGAGGCAGAGACACTGAGGAGATGGGTGACTGAGGCGTGTATATGGACTAGGGCCGAAACAACTAATCGATTAATTTCATAATCGATTAATCGGCCAGTAACATAATGGGGTTAAAAAAAATCCCTTTATAGTACAAAAAGAGCAAATCGCTACTGTAAATTTCACTGTACCACAGTAAAAAAAATTAACCCCTTACAGTAGCGATTTGCCTTTTTTTTATTTTTTTACTCCATTTTAGTGTTTTTTTTTTTTGTTTTTTTTACCCCATTATGTTACTAAACATCTCGGGCCTGGGTCACTCCTGTGTTTTTTGGTGCTTTTTGCAGAAGCACACTACAGTTCATTTACATTGTTTCCTATGGGACACGTTCACATCCATGTTTTTTTTTTTTCAGCTGCTGCATATTTGTAAAGGGTAAGGACTTGTTTTAGTGCACACCTGTGCCATTTTGCTTTTTTGGTTCAATATACTTCAATGGAGAAGCTGCAGAAAAGCATGTAATGTGTTTTTGCGGCAATATGTGTGTTTTTTTTTTTTTTATATCTACCCAACAACAAATTGGCCCAAAAAAATGCAAATCTCAGCAAAAATACTTTTATTTTTTTTTATTTTTTTAAAAGGTTTTTAACCGATTTAATTGAAACAATAATCAGCAAACTAATCGATTATGAAAAGAGTCTTTAGTTGCAGCCCTAATACTGACCACGCTATCTGATATCGGCAGCCATGATAAACTTGGTCAGTTTGCAGAGGGACAGGCACAAGCGGGATCAACCAGGTATTGTACAACATAGAAAGTGACAATTGACCTGGAAAAAGCGCTGTGCTATGTTGTGCCTTTTTAACCACTTAAGACCCTGACCTAAAGGACCCGGCCAGGTTTTGCGATTCGGCACTGCGTCGCTTTAACAGACAATTGCACGTCTTGCGACGTGGCTCCCAAACAAAATTGGCGTCCTTTTTTCCCCCACAAATGTCTTTCTTTTGGTGGTATTTGATCACCTCTGCGGTTTTTATATTTTGCGCTATAAACAAAAATAGAGCGACCATTTTGAAAAAAAAAAATCAATATTTTTTACTTTTTGCTATAATAAATATCCCCCAAAAATATATTAAACTTTTTTTTTTCCCCTCAGTTTAGGCCGATACATATTCTTCTACCCATTTTTGGTAAAAAAAAATCGCAATAAGCGTTGATCGGTTGGTTTGCGCAAAATTTATAGCGTTTACAAAAGGGGGGATAGTTTTATTACATTTTTATAATTTTTTTTTTTTTTTTTTTTTACTACTTATGGCGACGATCAGCGTTTTTTTGTTTTTATTTTTATTTTTTATTTTTTTTATTTTTTTCGTGACTGCGACATTATGGCGGACACTTCGGACAATTTTGACACATTTTTGGGACCATTGTCATTTTCATAGCAAAAATGCATTTAAAATGCATTCTTTACTGTGAAAATGACAATTGCAGTTTTGGGAGTTGACCACAGGGGGCGTTGATGGGGTTATGTGTGACCTCATGTGTGTTTACAACTGTAGGGGGGGTGTGGCGTCATCGATTGTGTATCCCTATAAAAGGGATCACGCGATCGATGATGCCGCCACAGTGAAGAACGGGGAAGCTGTGTTTACACACAGCTCTCCCCGTTCAGCTCTGGGGTCGGCTCTGGGGACCGATCGCGGGACTCCAGTGGGGAGCAGGTCCCGGAGCTTCGGACCGGGTCGCGGGCGCGCGACCCACGGCTGGGTGCTAGCACAGGACATACCTATACGTGCATGTGCCAAGCCGTGTCATTCTGCCAAAGTAAATGTGCAGAAGGCGGTCCTTAAGTGGTTAAGGTGGTTGTAAATAACAAACATGTCATACTTGCCTCCACTGTGCAGCTTGTTTTGCGACACGAATGCGACACGAATGCTGGACTCTGTGCCCACGTCATTGGATTTGATTGACAGCAGCGGGAGCCAATGGCTGCGCTGCTATCAATATAGGGGCCGGGACAGCACGTCTCTGTGGAGGGAAATGCAGGACTCCGTTAACTGAATTTTTTTTTCACCTTAATAGATAGGATGCATTAAGGTGAAAAAACACAAGGGTTTGCAACCCCTTTAAAGGTGCAGGTGCATGATTTTATTTATTTTTCTTTTGGGGTTACAACCACTTTAATATACATAATGCAACCTTCTACATAATTTACCTTTTTGATCTAAAAATGTGCTGCCTCTTAATACAGTGAGAACTCATGTTCTTAATTTTAATTGCCCAAGATCATTAATCATTTGAGTACCAGCCTGTATTGCCCCTTCATTTTCAGGCTGTTTTTCAGTTTTCTGTGTTGTGATAGTTTGACTTAGTTACTCATTCATGCAACACTGTATACAAATTATTATTTTTTTCCCGACCATATTTTAATAGTATTTTATAATCCTTTTTTTCTGTTATTTTTTACTATTAAATAAAAAAAAAACACACTTTGGTCATTACAGCGATCACAAGACACCAAGCTGCTCTGATTGGCCAAGTAGTCTGTTTACCAAGTTGTCTGAGGGCTCTGTACACCACGATTAGCAGCCACACGATGGCTGTTTAGTGCCATTTTATAAGCCGGACATAACTGTCCACTAATATGCAACACCGCACTACAAAACCATTAAACAGAGGCATGTATGACTTCAGTCAAAAATGTATAGGGATTGTTCGCAGCAGAACGAACATGGATTGGATTGGTATGCATCTTTTACCCCATGTCTGTTGATTTAAAAAGAGAGAACCCTTTTCCAGTAGATTTTGTGGACTGTGTAAAACACATTGAGCCCAATTGAAAACAATAAATGTTCTTGTTTCCAGAAAACATATAATGCACCAAGAGCTTGAAACAACTGTTGTGCAAGAGTAAAAGCTTTTATTTTCGAAATGGCAAATCGGTAGCATAATTAAGTCAAATATTACACAATGGCAAAATTTTGAGCGCAACAATCTTTCAAGCCAGGCCTGCTTTGTGCATTTTACTTGCTATGGGGAACACAAACCTCAAGACATTGAATGATATTTCAGGTGGCTGTAGTGTGTGTGTGTGTGTGTGTGTGTGTGTGTGTGTGTGTGTGTGGCTTTCCAACCAGCAAGTTACCATAACCGTTTATCTCACGCAGTGTATATATTTTCCATTGATGCTGAGCAATACATTTTGCATGTTCAGTGTTGGTGCAGGGAACATGGTATTGCATGTGTCAGCGGCAATGCAGGTGGTAAGTATTTTTATTATTTATACTACTTTTGTTATAACAGATTTCGCTGCCAGGTACCCATTATTTAAAGTATGTTGGCCTACAGGTAATTTGTTGCATTGAGCACAAGTCTAAAGCTCCAGGACAAGTTTGTTCAGTAAACACTATGACCCACATATTTAATCATAGATAAAAACTGCCATGATCAAAATCATTCTCTTCAGCTCTGCATAACGTAATCCTGCCATGTGGATGCTGACATTGCTAGACCCAATCAGATTTATTGTTTCATTTTCTTAAAGGATTTAAAAAACCATATCGCATTCCTGGGTCAATGACTAACAAATTATTAAAGCAAGGGGCAGCCTGGCAAGCTAGTAATTTTAAAAGGACGCTTGTAATGGCCGTAACATAGACCTTTGGGGTCCATTTCTACCAGCCCAGTATGCTGTAGTGCCTTAACAATTGCGCGCGCACACTGTTAGTTTGCATTGGACTAGAGTGCCCAATACACTGCAACTTATCAAAAAATTCTGCATAGGTAAAGCACTATAACCCATAAAATGATCTCAAAGCCGATTTAGACAACTTAAACTGGAGGTCCAGCCTAAAAGAAACTAATGGCTAAAAATAATACAAATTTATACTTGCCAGAAATTGCTGTTACTAGGCAGATCGTCCTAATCTGCCCCTTCCTCTTCCGCAGTGAGGTTCTGTTCTCTCCTCCTCGCAAAGCCTTCTGGGACACACAGGACGGTGTTCCCATTCACAAATAGCCGCGCGACAGGAAACGGGCGGCTTCACTGCCTGTTTCCCTTAGTGAGGATGGCCGCCCTGAAACCCGGTCCAAGGGATGGATCTGCCTCGGGTGGCCGACATCGTGGGCAATATGCACAGGTGCTTATTAAAGGGGTTGTAAAGGTTCATTTTTTATTTTCTAAATAGGTTACTTTAAGCTAGTGCATTGTTGGTTCACTTACCTTGTCCTTCGATTTCCCTTCTAAATGTTTTTTTTCTTTTGTCTGCATTTCTCACTTCCTGTTCCTCCTCAGTAAGGTGTTCAGTAAGCTGTTCTAAATGACTTTCCACCGCTCAGATGATGGTGAAAAGCTTACTGAGGAGAAACAGGAAGTGAGAAATTCAAATACAGGGGAAAAAAAACATTTAGAAGGGAAATCAAAGGAAAAGGTAAGTGAACCAACAATGCACTAGCTTAAAGGAACCAATTTAGAAAATAAAAGACAAACTTTTCTAAATCCGGACCTCCGCTTTAAACATGGTTGATTGCTTAGATACTACAATTGCTTGTTTGTGCTGCCTCATTTATAAAAGTCCAAAGGGATAGATACACAAAATAAAAAATTCAGTTTTTATCAGTGTTTATTTTCCAAAGTTAGTTTTCATTGTTCTTAGTAATTTAATATTTTCCATCTAGTCTTTCTGTTTTTATGTCTTTCTACTCATGTATGATGTGATTTCTGTCTAAATATATTTAAAGCTGATCTCCAGCTTTTAGTGAAGTTTAAATAGTTTGGACCAAGCTGATTCAAACAAACCAAGGCTTCATGTACACTGCTGCTGATAAACGGATGCTTGGGAGCAGTTGGGCATTTTTTTCAGCTGCTCCTGAACTCTCTTATCTTATGAGTACATGTACACAGGGTCGTTTTTAGTCATTTCTCGGCAGTTGAGTTTAGAAGAATTTTTTGGAAAGCAAAAAATGTGTACGTGACAGATGTTGATAGGCCTTTGCAATGCCAAATGCCTGTAATGGCATGTAAAACCAATAACTGACGCTTACAAGCGTTTTTGATGACTAGTTGCAAAAAAATTATCTTGTAAACGCAGCAAAACGAACATTTTTAAATGTTGGTTACCATCTGTCCAAGTTAAATCGTTCAGGAGAGGTTTTAAAACGTTCCGTGTACATTAACCGCTTGCCGACCAGCTGCCGCAGTTATATGCCATTATTACAATGTCGGTGCATATTTTTAGCACTGACCACTGTAATAATGTCACTGGTTCCCAAAAGGTGTCAAAAACGGAAGCAATCCCGCTAAAAATCTGATCACTGCCATTGCTAGTAAAAATAAATAACAAAAAATGCCATAAATCTATCCCCTATTTTGTATATGCTATAAAGTTTGCGCAAACCAATCAACGCTTTTTGGGATTTTTTTTTTTTACCAAAAATATGTAGCAGAATACAAACCTGCCTAAATTAACGAAGAAATTAGATTTTACTTTTTTTTTTTTTTTTGGTGTGTATTATACCAGCAAAGATGGATATATTTTTATCAAAATTGTCAGTCTTTTTGCTAAAAACCACAGCGATTTTTATCAAATACCACCAAAAGAAAGTTCTATTTGTGGGGAAAAAGGACGTACATTTTTTATTTGGGTACAGTGTGGCATGACTGCGCAATTGTCAGCTAAAGTAACTCGGTGTCGGATCACAAAACATGGCCTGGTCATTGGGGGGCAAATCCTTCTGGACCTGAAGTGGTTAAGCCTAAGAGATGCAGTTGCTGTAAGGATTGTATGTAGCCTCAGCTACATACTATATACAGTGCTGTGTTCTGGCATGCGAGACAAACTTCATGTCCCACTTCCAGTACAAAATGGAGTTGGGCTAAATAGCACTTAGTGTTTCGCAGGGAGCTTTGTGTTTTTATCAACGATTACAGAGCTTCTCTTGCATACAAGTCAGAGATTGTGACGTCTTCCTCCTCTCCACCTCAGCCAATCAGAGGAAGCTTTGTATTCAGCCTTGTTCTAGCAATGGGACTGGAAGGGCCCATCCTACTGCCAGAGCACAGTGCTGTTTACTGTATGGAGCTGAGCCTTTCATATATCCCTGAGAGCAGTTGTATGTATTAGTGAAGTAAATAGACCAGCTTGGTCCAAAATAAATATTTAAACTTTACTAAAAGCTCAATATCTGCTTTAAAGCACATCTATGGTCAGAATGTAAAATACTATATTTTCCTTTTTCTTTTTTTCTTTCAATTATTTCTAAAGTGCTTCTATTAGGCTTCTTGCAAGTGGCAGTAATAATGTACTAATGTTTAAATATAAAAGGTGAAAAAATGCGCATACCAAAAACAAACTCAAAAAAGAAGCAGCAAACTCAAAATGTTTAAATGCAGGATTTTGCTGGCAGAAAAAACAAACCTGTACCATAAAGACCTTGTGTATACGCACACGAATATGCGCATGCATTTACACACGTAAAATTCTTCATCCCCTTCTAGCTGCCAGTGTTGAAATGTATGCTTGTATATACTTGTGCATACATGTGTATGCATGTGAATGACTGAATGTTATTAAATTCAAGCTTAATTTGCTTTTCTTTTTTCACACCTCTGAACTTCGCTGCATTACAGATCTTTACATACCGGTGTGCATTGTCCCATAGACAACAATGCAAATGTGTTAGTGTAATATAGTTATTGATGGGCTTGAGTTATTAATAGCTATATATGGTTTAGTTTGTGGTTTTATTTTATTTAATGTTTTAGTTTTACATTTTATATAAACCTAAAACCTTACTTTCAAAAATGCGCTGTACCAATGGATTTTTTTTTTTTTTTTTTTACTTTGTAGTGTGTGAATCACACATTAGTGCCGGCTGGATAGGATATTGCAAAACTGGTAAATATTTATCAGCACAGTAGATCCAATAGCCCTTATAATGCACCTGTGTTCAGATGGGTTAATAAAAAAATATACACCACAAATATGGCTTTGTGCAAAAGGCCTTAATCTAAATGATCTTAGTTTGTACACATACTTGAAAATTCCCACACATTTACTTCATTGGATTTTGTAACACGTTTACTATGTCCTGTAAATGGGCACTGCTGTGTCGCACACTTCACAGAGCCTGTGTTCGGTCAGATTAGGTGACCTGTCAGATTTCATAACTGAAGTGATGTTCCGTCATGGCCATCTTGGTACACCCCACACTCGGTCACCCTAAGCCTACAGTCTGAACATGCCAAGCAGACATCTTCTTACACCCACTGAAGTCTTGCATTTCACACTTATTTTTACCAGTAAACTGAGCTTATATCATGAAATGCAGCATTTAGAAGTTGGTAACACTGTTTTGATGTTGAGTTTTAAAAGTAGTGGTCTTCTGTCAGATTAGCAAACATGTGAGATCAGCAGGCTTGCTGCTGCTTTTCAAAATTAACATCAAAACCGTGTCATGGACTTCTAAATACTGTGTTTCACCATATAAACTTGGTTTACTGGTAAAAATAAGTTTGAAATGCAAGACTTCGTGGGTGAAAAAAGATGTCCACTTGGCATGTTCAGACTTTAGGCTTGGGGTAGCAGAGTGTGGGGGTGTACCAAGATGACCGTGATGGAACTTCACTTCCATTACAAGATTTAATGGGTCGCCTAATCTGATGGAACGCCTGCTTTCTGAACTACTATGAGGTGCTAAGGGGAGGAGTTTTCATGAGTCACAGCCAGTGCACAAATCAAAGGCAGCAAGATACCACAGGATATGTAGTCCTTTGAAATTAAACAGCAGAGGAGAAGCTGCAAAGCATGCAGAGAATCCAGGAGGTTGTAGAAAGATGACCAGCAGACGGGTAGCAAGTCTTTTATTGCCAAAAATAACTATTTGTATTGCTATTACTATGCTAATGTTATAACTCCTTTAAAGTGGCTATTAGGAATCCCACATTTTAGGAGGAACATTACTTTGCTTTAAACTTGAAATCTATATGATAAAATTTGTTTGCAATAACACAAACTTTAGAAGGAAAAAAAATGGGGATTTAAAAACTTTGCACGCAAGCAGGGTAGATATAAATCTATGATTAAAGATACAAATAAAATATTTTTTTTGTTTGTTTTGGAGTAAAAATGTATCAAGATTCCTATTTAAGATAAAATAATTTTGTTTATTCAGCATGAAATGGGGCTTAGTTATGTACCATGAGGCTGTATATTCTGCAATATTTACATTTTTGGTAAACTCATTCAATGAATCCAAGCTCTGCAAGCTGAGATGACATGCCACTGCATTGATGCATTCACACAATTTCACAGTAAGCACAAGATCAAACAAAGTTTAGAAATTATCCTTTTATCCAATTGGTTTGCTAATCTATGTACACTACAAACGGTATTATTGAATCAGTTCTGATATCGCTGTATTACTAACCTGATGGCTTATTCTAAATGGGAAACCTTCATTCTGTTTGAAAATATTAAAGATTCTAACGGCAAGAATAATTCCTTACACGGAAAGAACACCTTTCATTTCAGATCCATCAGGGCAGCGCCTGTTAACGGGCACCCATTAAAGTGAATGCGACTGTCTGAGTCAACAGCAAGAAACCTGTGTTTTGTATTCCCCCCCCCCCCCCCCCCCCCCCCCCATCCATTGCACCAGCAGTTATCCTGGCTATAATGATTTTCAATACCTAAAATCTCATGAGCAAAGGTCGGGTATCAACAAAGCTGCATTTTGTCTACATTAAGCACAAGCTAAGCTACTTTAGTTGGTATTGCTGCCCTGCTGATGTATTGCAGTGTGCTTGCTCTATACTTTTATAAAACGATTTATCTTAAGCATACCTAAAGTATTTATATATCCAATCATTCCAATGCCATATAAGCTTTAACATGCTAAAGAATTTCAATGTTCATTTTTAACATTTCTTTTAAATATTCAATATTTTGACGTCTGCAGTTTCTATTTAAAAAGTGTTTTTTGCTGCGAAGGTCCTTGTTTAAATACACAGTCAATCGTTTGCAGAATAGTATGTGGGTGTATGTGTGTATGTATGTATGTGTGTGTGAACCCTCTTGGAATGATATGGATTTCTGCACAAATTGGTTATAAAATGTGATCTGATCTTCATCTAAGTCACAACAATAGACAATCACAGTCTGCTTAAACTAGTAACACACAAATAATTGTTACCATGTTTTTATTGAACACCCCATGTAAACAATCACAGTGTATATAGATATATAGTGTGTGTATTAAAATAAAAAACGTTGCTCTTATATATACGATCCGTGCATAGAAACCTGCATCACTGGTGCAGTGCATAGGCTCTTGCAGTATAGTAAACATTAGATGATGTGGCTGTGAGGACAGCCATAACAAAAACAACCGTTATTTTTTTCCAGTATAATGCAGTATGTTACATTTTGGAATGCCTTATGTTTCACCATAAACATGGGTGTAATATAATGCATACATAAAGGTTGACTGTTGCTTTTAAGCACTTCTCTGGCTTTTAGATGTGCTTCAGCACGATTTACAGTTTAGCTGAAGATCTACTGTTTAGCACAGAGTGACCATAGACCTCAGTTGTCCAGGAAGCGGGACACTAGTAGGCCACGCCTCCCCTTTTGATACTATGAGAATCGTACTTTTAGCAGACACAGCAGGCATGGCCGTTCTGATACTTGGGGTCAGGGATTGGGGGAACTAGGCTGTCACATTACAGTTGGAGGGGGTCTACCTTCCACAATATATAAACAGACCAGTTCTGGCTAAGAAGCGGCATCCTGTTTTTCACTCATTCAGGGGTTTTCTCCTCTGGTACATTTTTGTGTCGAAGTAGGAATTCTCAACTGTACTAGATTAACTGTCAGGCTTCTTATGGTCGTCCTACTATAAAATCCTAAATCTCCATCACCACTGGAGTTGCCTTTTGAGTTTCCCCTGGCACCTATTCTACGGCTGGAAGAAGAAGGGACAGAGGAGGATGAGTTGGAGGAAGACAATTCCTCTGTGGTGGATAAATTCGATGAGGTCATTCTGACTTTTCCTCTGAGGTTTTTTTTGTTTTAATCTGAAGCTGTCACTATCTGAGGCCTGGGGTGCCGGGACTGGAGTCTTGGAAAGCATTTAAGCCAGCCAAGTCCTTTGTACAAGGACTAGGCCAATCCAGACAAGGTATTTTTGGCCCTAAGCAGTTTGCACAACAGTACATGAACCGCTTTTGCAAAAATTGGGCAGTTCCAGCTGTGGACCTTGTGGGTGACTTGCATAAATACGACCTTTACAGTGCCTGTGGACAATGTACTAGTGTTAATGACCCCACGGACAAACCTGAGTCCTTGTTTAAGGAATCCTTTTCTTTAGGTTGCATGGCTGCACTTGCTATCCTTGCATCTGTGGCTTTTTTGCTTTGGGCAAAACATGAGGCTAAATAACCTAGGACTCTTAAAGCAGAGGTAAACCTAAAAACAAAACTATTTTATTGCAGCTTACCAGTACTAAGATGAGGTGGCAGCATTGGTCTTTTTTTTTTTTTTTTTTTTTTTAGGCATTTCCTTTATTTTTACTTGGTTTTCCGACCAGCAAGTCTGTTTATTTTTAACTTCAGCAGAACAAGCTGTCCAGACAAAGTAGCAGTTAGAGTTGGGACAATCCATTAAACAGTGATGGAGCGCTTACAATGGCCCACTTTTATTCATGCATGTAAAATCTTTATCCCAAAAGGCAAAAACATTTTTTATAAAGTGTTAGCTGGCGTTCAGCTTCAATAATTATAAAGTGCCAATAAAAGTGTCTGGATTTATTGGTCCACAAATTGTTCATAAAAAGTACAACTCCTTTCCTCACCATAAAGTGCAAGATATTTGTGCAAAGGAAAATTGTAATAGTGAAAACATCACCCAGGGTCCATGGGTTTGAACCGCCATGGGCTAGTGCGGGGTAACGGCAATGGAGTTGGAATTTGTTTTTTCTGGGGTTTTCTTGTGGCTATTACTTTGATTAGGACAGTGTAGGTATAAGCAGCTTTGTCTTTTGAAGGAACCTTTTCTTGTACTTGACAAGGACACAACTTCTTGCCCAAGGTGGTCTTGGCATTTGCCTAGATGTAGTTAGGGCTGTGCAAGTCTGTTTTGTAGCCAAGACCTTGATTCATCGATCTAAAGCTCTGATCATGGTGCACAGAAAGCTTTTGCTCTATCCACAATTACTAGGTGGATTGGACAAATCGCTACTCGGGTGTACAACCCAAATGTAAGGTTTTTCATCTTTCCTGTGCAGGCACTCCACAAGAATGGTGATTCGAAGGCTTTTCAGCATCAAGTCTTGCCTGATTATTTTACAGCTCTTTCAAAATGAGCCTATATGTGGGAGATAAATAACATAAATTGTGTTTGAGTACAACGTCGCACGACTGCGCAATTGTCAGGTAAAGCTAAGCAGTGCCGTATCGCAAAAAACGGCCTGGTTATTAACCTCTTCAGCCCCGGAAAAATGTACACACTTCCTGTGTCACTTTAGATGACAATTGTACGATCATTCGACGTTGTACCCAAACAACATTGGCATCCTTTTTTTCCCACACAAATAGAGCTTTCTTTTGGTGGTATTTGATCACATCTGCGTTTTTTTTTTTTTTTTTTTGCGCTATAAACGAAAGAGCAACAATTTTGAAAAAAACACCATCTTTTACTTTCTGCTATAATAAATATCCCCCAAAAAAATGTTTTCCTCAGTTTAGGTTGATATGTATTCTACATATATTGATGGGGCTATATTTATGTTTTTTGTTTTTTTGTATTTTGGGCTGTGATGTTGCCGCAGACAAATCGAACACCTTTTTGACACATTTTTGGGACCATGGACATTTATACAGCGATCACTGCTATAAATGTCACTGGCAGGGAAGGGGTTAACACTAGGAGGCGATCAATGTGTTATGTGTGTTGCCTAGTGTGTGTGTGTGTGTGTGTGTGTGTGTGTGTGTGTGTGTGTGTGTTCTAACTGGGGTGGGGGATAGGACTGGTTAGGGGAGGAGACCTATTGGTGTTCATAGTTGGTATTAACACACAATCTGTCTCCTCTCCCCTGTGAGAACCGGGATTTGTGTTTTTACACACAAAGATCCCGGTTCTTGCTCTGTCACAAGCGATTGCCGGTGCCCGGCGGTCATCGCGCCCGCTGGGCTCCCGCATCAGATCGGGGGACATGCTGTGGGCATGCCTCTAACGTCTTAAAGGGCCGGCGTACAGCTACAATGGCTCGTCCAGGGGAACCAACCTGCTGCGGTATAACTGCGGCGGCTGGTCCGGAAGTGGTTAAAGGGGCAAATCCTTCCGGGGCTGAAGTGGTTAAAGACTGCCATGCTGCATAATGTTATGTTTTGGATATTCTTTCACACTTGTGCGACTTGTCCTGCAAAGTCGCATGACACGTACTCCATGATTTCCAATGATAACTATTCATATATCTGCATCAAGTCGTGCGGACGTCAAAGTAGTCCCTGCACTACTGTCTTTCATGCGAGTTGAGGTCCATAGACCAAGTTTACACAGGCACTCCCTGAAATTGTGTCTAAATTGCAGCGAAATGGTGCAACTTTTAAGTCGCGGCAATGTGAAAGGGACCTTTTAGAAAAATGGTAAATGGCAGAGTGATGTTGACTGTTCAAATTGGCTGAAAACATGACCCTATCCATTGGTTACCAGGAATGTTGATTCGTTCATTCATTTCTCAGTGATGAAATTGGCAAGGTTAACCTGACTTGCCGTCTTAAAAGTCCCACTGGGGAGAATTGAATTTGCTGTGTTTTTTACTTGGCAAATCCATTCTAATTTAAGAACTGTAAAGTGTGAGGGCTTCACATGTTGATACATATGTGAAAAGGAAATATCATCTGCAGTGAAAGTATAAAATTAATCCCACTTCCATTCATGTGGCAGAGAACAACTTCAGTTTAGTTTCGGTGAGTAAAACTTGTTCTCATAAATAGCAGAGCTCAACGTTCAGTATTTTCTGAATCTAGACAGATGATTATTCTCCTAAGGGAAATGTGGTCAAATTTCGTTAGTAGTTTTACATAACTTGTTCTGTTCACACAAGCGTATCTTTATCGGGCTGCTGTTTGTCTGCCTCCTTCCTTATGATTGTTTTCGTTTAAAATCTTGACTGACTTGCATATGTACACCCTTGTATATATCCATGTCATTTTTTTGTTTACTCTTCCTAGCTTGTTGTCAACAGGACAATGCTAATGAAATGAAAATACTTATTAAGGGATTATATGCTTTAAATTGATATTGCCGTTTTTGGGTAAACAAAATATAGGCTATATGGGTTTCTAATTATGTCCTTTGGGTACACAGCATGTCACATCTCCCTGTCTGTCTGCACCAGCCCTCCAGCTCTTTCCGGGTGCTTTTCTTGTGCATTGTTTGTAAATGCAATAAAAAATGTCAAAACAGTGAGTCCATAATAAAGAGAACTGCTACGAACACCTGTAAAATTCCTAATCCTCAGAACCAGAATAATTGGTCGTTTAATTCACCTCTGGAAGGTTTACCTCATGACCTGGTCATTTTTTTTAAATATAGTGCTGCTTTATTTTAACTGACAATTGTGCAACGCTCTACCCAGATAAAATGTATGTCCTCCCCCAAAAATAGAGCTTTCTTTTGGTGGTGTTTGATCGCCTCTGCGGTTTTGATTTTTTGCACTATAAACATAAAAGATCACATAAACGCATCCATTAAAATAAAAAAAAAAGAATTTCTTCATCAATTTCGGTCAATATGTATTTTGCTACATGTTTTGGGTAAAAAATTAAATAAACGAATGGGCGTATATTTGGTTTACACAAGGTATAGCGTTTACAAGCTATGGGATAGATTTAATGGACTTTTTTTATTTGTTCTTTTTACTAGTAATGGCGGCGATCAGTGATTTTTTTTATTTTTTACTTTTTTTGGACTGCGACATTAGGGCAGACTAATCTGACACAAAGGGGGTTATTTACGAAAGGCAAATCCAAGTGCACTTGCAGTGCCAAGTGGAAGTGCAGTCACTGTAGATCTGAGGGGGACATGCAAGGAAAAAAAAAAAACAGCATTTTAGCTTGCACATGATTGGATGTTAAAATCAGCAGAGCTTCCCACAATTTCAGATCTACAGCGACTGCACTTGTAGTGCAAAGTGGATTTACCTTTCAAAAATGACCCCCATAGTGACACTTTTTGGGGACCAGTGACACCAATACAGTGATCAATGCAAAAAAAAGCACTGTTGCTGTGTAAATGACACTGGCAGGGAAGGGGTTAACATCAGGGGCAATCAAAGGGTTAAGTCTGCTCCTGGGGAGTGCATTTTACCTGTGTGGAGGAGGCTGTGACTGGATACTGCTCTGTAAACAAAACAGCCAACAATTCTGAAGAGACAGAAATGTTTAATTTATGTTCGAAAACATAGCCAATAAAAAATGGATCGCTACAAAGTTAAGGAATTTTTCTTAGTTGTCAACAGAATAGGTGTCCAAGGTGTCTTGATCTGGTGAGAGTTAAAAAATGTAACATTTTCCAAATGTTCCTTGAATTCCTTACGGTCTCTTGAACAATGCTGACCAAGCAAAACAGGGTGAATCTACCCAAAGACTTGTTAAGGTTTCCAATTTTTTCCTAGACTATCTAAAACTAAAGCATGGCTGAAGGTGTTTATCAATCTTCAGTTGGACAAACTGCCTAGAGAAGAAACAGTGCTGTTACTACTCTCTCTAGGACAACAGTAGTGTACAACCTAATTGCAAAAAAATCTACTTTTAGGCTGGGCTCACATCTAAGCCGGATGAGGCTCGAGCAGTGGTCCGGTATGTCCCTGTCGGGGCCAAATTTTTGCCCGAATTTGGCCCTGAAACACAGCCAAAGACGCGCAAGACTCCTGTGCAAGCCACTCCACAGCCGGCACGGTGATATGTGAATTGTTGGTTAAAGTGGTGCAGCCAAATCCTCCGGGGCTGAAGTGGTTAAAGCGGAGGTTCGGCCAAATTTTGTTTTTTAAGAGGCCCTGGGCGCGACTTTATGACGTCATGCCCGGTACCCTGGAAGTAAACAAAGCAATCGTGGCTGTCGGTGAATTTTTTTCACGATCTCATGCTTGTAAGCCTGGTGGAGAGATGTGGGGTCTTATTGACATCTCTCCATAAAGAGGACCTGTCACACTATTTCCTATTACAAGGGATGTTTACATTCCTTGTAATAGGAATAAAAGTGATCAAAAAAATTAAAAGTGTAAAAATAAAAATTTTTATTTTTAAAACTCCCCTGTCCCCGGTAGCTCGCGCACAGAAGCGAACACGCGTTCAAGTCCCGCCCACATATGTAAACGCCGTTCAAATCCCACATGTGAGGTATCATGGCGTGCAATAGAGCGTGTGCAACAATTCCAGCACTTTACCTCCTCTGTAACTCGAAAATAAATAATAAATAAATAAAAGTGTTGCCTATGGAGATTTTTAAGTACCTAAGTTTGGCGCCATTCCATGAGTGTGGGCAATTTTAATGCGTGACATGTTGGGTATCTATTCACGTTATACAAAAAAATTGAGCTAACTTTACTGTTTAGTTATTTTTTAATTCATGAAACCGTTATTTTTAAGGCGTTAGAAAAATGATTGCGCAAATACCGTGCGAGGGGAAAAAAAGTTGCAATGACCGCCATTTTATTCCCTAGGGTGTCTGCTAAAAAAATATATATAATGTTTGGGGGTTCTGATTAATTTTCTATCAAAAAAATTTTGATTTTTACATGACGGAGAGAAGTGCCAAAATAGGCCAAAGTGGTTAAAGTGGTTCTAAAGGCTGAAAGTTTGCATGAAAGTAAAAAACCTTTAGTGTGCAGCTTCCCCCCCAGCCCATCCTTATACTAACCTGAGCCCGATTCCCAAGCCGACAATGTGCACAAGAGATGTTCTCCCTGGTCTCCTCCTCCTTATTGGCTGAAACACAGCAGTGGGAGCCATTGTCAATCACAGCCAGTGAGGAGGGATCAAGGGCAGGGCAGAGATGCGCTCTCATAGACAGAGGAGGCTAAGAATTGGGTTTGCATTAGTGCCCCCAGAGCAAGCAGCTTGTGGATCACCAGTGGTGTACCTGATAAAGAGGATCCGGACTGTAAGTATGACCTGTTTGTGGTTTAAAAAAGGTGAACCCTTAACACTTTTTTAGTAATGACATACCGTAATTTATTGCCAAATAAACATGTCCATAGCAAAAATGTACAATTCAGTTTCCTTTAAACTAAGATTTCTCAGATTTGGCACAGAACAAGCATTTCACTCACTAAGGAGGCTGTAAATTCCGTAAATCTAGGTCCAGCCAATATTTGATTGATCTGAGGGCACACCTCATACACAAGCAGTGGCAAATGCAACTACCTTTTGTCTTCTAATTGCAATTTTTCCGCCTTGTCTCTGTGGAAGGGTAGATACACAGACCACATAAACAAACAAAAAAAGTCTTTTTCTAGTTAGAGGGATGCAGAATTCAGACATATAGGTTAAACTGATATCTACAGGAGGATTTGGACACTGGCAAAACAAAGTGACCAGCCTGAAATAATCGCTTGGACTCCCAGTATGCCTATGTTTTTTTGCCAGTGTTCTTGAAGGATGGATGTTTTTTCTTCTCAATAGAGAGCAGTAAACATTTTGAACTATTTTTTACTAGCTTTTTTTTTTTTCTTTCTTTCACAAGAATACTTTTTCTTCAATCAAGTTTCAATGTTGTAAGATGCTGCACCCAGACCCAGCTGGACTTGATAGTTGCAGTGCCTTCCTGGAATTTGACCTTTGGACATTTGGCTCTGCTTGGCTTGTAGCACTTTGCTGACCTTTTTAGGTGTACTGTTACCTCAGAGCACTTTCCAGTTTGAGAGCTGTGGCACAGTTTCTGTTGTGTTCTGGTGTGGGAGCCACTAAACTCTGTGATTCTGCATGAGAGTTCAGGACTTGATGGTAGTCTACTTTTGAGGCAATTACGTTTACTCTAATCCACTCCACACTTATACTAGGGTTGCACTAATAACGTTTTTGGTTTTTTTTTTTTTTTTTTTTTTTTTTAATCTACGAGTACCGATACTTTCGGTCAAGTACTTGCCAATACTGAGTACCGACACTTTGCTATGCGATTTGCGTCAACCCCAAAAAAATTGGTGCAAATCGCACTACAAAGAATCGCATGCAATTTTCGTTGTTTGTGTGTATATACACGCACCATCTAGTGGGCAGTTTGGAACTCACAAAATTCAGCAGAGGAAGCACTGTTCCAGTTAGTGGGTAGAGACTGATTAGAGGTTCAAAGCAGCAATCATTTATTGGAAAACTGAACAGACTGATGACATTAGGTAAATGTCTCACACGCCCATGCAGGGAGATGGTGGTAGTGTGCCAGTGGAGTTCTGTAGTTGGCTGAGCCTGGTGAAATGAATGGCTGCCTCTTACCCTGGAGCTCCTGGGGACAGGCTGTGAGCCCAATGGATGCCGGACCAATGGACGGAACGGCAAAGCCGGCACGCCTAAATGACAGCTGTGGTCAGGGCGCATCACTGCCGGCTAGGGGAAACGCCAACGGCGGGCGGAAGTGCTCCACAATGGAGACAGTACTGTGCAGGCAACAAAGGACATCCATCGATCCGGCATCCATTGGGCTTGGAATTGGGAGAATTGTCTTTTCACCCAGAAGTGGTTCAGAACCTGTTTCACAGGTTGGAGACTTTGTATGTGGATTTCTTGGGCTTTAACTGCATGGCTGTTGAAAACCAGGTCTTGAGAGACAGGTTTTTAATTAGTGATCCTGCCAGTAACACTTCCTGTCCTATGAAGGATCAGCGTTGTCAGCCCATGCTGCTTGCTCCTAATGTAGTCCACAAAGAACTGAGCAGGGCCGATAATGCTGCTTGATATTTCAGTATAGCAGACACTGTGTGCACATAGTTATGAGCCTACTATTTTTTTTACAGAATCAAGAGGTAGTTCTCTGTATTTGAAAGAACATTTTAAAGAGTCAATGGGGAAAAGTGCATGTATTGGAGAGGAGTAGTAAATGATGTTCTATGCTTTTCAGTAGCATGCTTGTGACCCCTGACTTTTTTTTTTTTAACGGTCTTCCGCCGCTTTCTTCTAGAGCCCTTTAAAAGGTACTTGGGTGCTTTTTGCCACAAGGACTGCCCTACAGGACAGTCTGCACATGGTTTTCTGTACTCTTGGTTGGATGCGCTTACCCTGTATTCCAAACTCTACTCCATTAATATGTACCATAAGGAAATACCCTCACCTGTAGGTGAAAGGGAGCCAGAGTGAAAGCTCAGGCAAATGTTTGCTTTGCTAAAGTCCTAAACACCTAACCTCTCAGTGACAATGCTTCCCTCCCTTCAGAGCAGGACCTGATTTTAACCACCGGGTTTGTGCATACCATTTCGTTCTAGCTCTCAAAAACACTGTGTTGAAGGAGGCCACATACAATTTCTTACCCCAAGGCTTTTATATTGCATGAAGCCATAATATCAGATGTATATTTGCCAATGTGGATAGGCTTGTTTCTGCTGTGCGCAAAAGCCTCTGCATAGTCCAACTTGATTCTCCTCCCTATCTCGCCATGCTCTTTTGGGTGGAAAAAGACCTAAAAGATCTAAGACTATTCCTGATCATGAACAAGTAGAATGAGAACAGTTCATCAATATAGTCAATCCAGAATAGATTTTTTTTTTTTTTAGATGAAAGTTGCTGAGCTCTGTCAAGTGGCAAGAGTTCCCAAAAAAATCTGTTCTGTAGTAGATCCTGCTGTCTCAGTCTTCAATATCTCTCTGTACCAATTGAAGATGTTCCTTAATTCCAAGATTCAACAGAGGAAGTTTGAGATGCTCTTAAAGGCTTTCTTACATTTGCATGCCCAGCTTTGTAATCGGCTCTACAACAGCTAACTGAACAAGGGTAATGAACAAGCAGAATGATCCTTTAGTCCAAGACCGTACTTTAACTGAGGAATTACCTTCTGCGCTGCGCTGTGTGTTGATGTTTAGGAACAAGTAGCGATACAAATATTCAGAATGGCTTTTTCCATTCAGATGAGCAGAATCTTGTGGCTCAAAGCTTGACCAGATGAAGCTGCCTGTAAAAAACCTCTGTTGTATGCCGTTTTGATGGAGGACGTGTTTTTGATGATGTACTTGACCAGTCCATTAAGCTATCGCTGCTTCCACAACAAATGGTCAAGAAATCCTCTTCCTCAGGAGCCTCTGCCTACTCAAAATGCAGAGCACCCCAATCTTCTACACGGGCTTCAATTTCAAAACCTAAGTTAGGCATTTCCATTAGCACAAGACTTTGGTCTCCATATTTAACAAGTTACCCCTGTTTGTAACTAGGCTGACGCATAAGTATCTTCCTGTACCAGATTTCAACTTTGTAATAAATAATGGTTTAACTTTTGAAGACAAGACTATGGTGCCGACTTTCTGCTGTCTACATATATCACAATGATCACATGCTTGAGTTTGACCCCACTGCATGGATAGATTTTATTTTTTATTCCTGGAGTTGGGCTTTTATTATCCAGTCATGTGTTGGGGTAAAAAAAAAAAACTTTTTTTTTTCTGTGCATGATTGGGTAATCATTGCAAAATTTTTTTACTTGGATTCATCTCATTTTGTAAACTAGGTATAAATTTACTTTGCAAAGTGAATGTGCAGCTTCTTTGGTAAATAAACCCAATCGGGTAAGGTTAGGCAGGGAATATTAGAATGTCTTCATAAGCCCAATTGTACTTTGTTCCGTCTTAAGCTGAGTTTGCCTAAAAAGTGTCCATTTTAGGCGTTACAATTGTTTGTGGGTCATAGTCATTGATATAGCTCTGCATCTAAATCTAAAAACACGCATGTGCAAAGCAGTGCAGCTGGAACGCTTGGCAAGTGCTCCTCTAATTTTCGGGTCTAAAATACTTTTGCGTGCAAACTTCACTAAGCCGCTAATCGATTCATTCTGTCAATGACATGCCCCGAAACACTTAACTTTCCAATGCTGCATGGAATCTTTGTAATAGAAAATAGAACTTGTTGCTGAATAAAGTTTTTTATTTTATTTTTTTCTTGAAGGTCAGCACCAAAATTTTATTTAGCAGCAGTGGAGCTTAGTACTCATTAACAAGTGTTTTATAGGTTATTTGCATAGACAAGCAGTGTTCTATTTACTTGCACTGGAGGTTTATGTGTAGATATGGTATAGTGTCGGATTCCCCTTTATAATTACAAGCAAGGTTTGCTTGCAGTGTACATTTTTAGCCTTTGTTTTTGCCTATTTTTATACCTATTTTGCAATGCACATTTTGATCTTACATTTGCATTTTATTTTGATACTCTGGCAGGTAAATACCACTGTAGCTATTGCATAAGCAAATTAAATCCTTTTTGTGCGAGTGTCTACTTCGGTCAGCGTCCATAATGTTTATATTTATTCTGTTTGAAACCTACTTGGTTTACCCATCGCAGTAACACATTTTGTGTAATTTTTTCTTCCTCTGGAATTCCACTAGCAAAGATTGGCACACTTTGTGAGCTTAGGCCACTCATCATTTTTTTTTGTTTGTTTATTTTTCAGGCAAGGTGCAGGTTTGATAATCATTAACGGCTTTGTCCATACATGGATATACTGTAAGATTTTTACACCACTGAAGATGTGGTTATGATGTGATCCTACCTTCTTCCTGCTTGGCATATGTGTGCTAAATTGGCAAGCGACAACTGTCTACAAACCCTGTCAGCTGGAGGCTCTAAAAAGTGCATACATTCATGTCGGCTGCATGTAAATGCTACTGTTTGGTGCTAAACTGACCAAAAAATCAGAACATGTGGCTGGTTCATCTTCATGTCAAAGCTGAGAAAATCCCAAACAGGAAAAAGATCCTTCCACTATAAACAAACAAGAGCTTCATGTACTTTGCATCATCACCCATGATCATGCAGTAGTGAGGCAGAGAGAGTTAGACTTCCTCAGATTCAGAAACTGAGAAAACATTGTTCATACAAATCTAATTTACTCCACCACTAGAGTCTCTATAGAAAAGTTTTGGTTTCAACCTTTGTTTTTTAAAGAAAATCTATAGAAATGCTGTCTTCTCAGTCCCTAGATGCTGGTTGCCCAGCTGTCATAGTGATTTATTACGTTGAGTCGCTGAGACCGTACAAGGAAGTAGTTCAAGAATTGCATCTTAAATTATTTCATAGACTGCATGCTTGTTCTAAGTTACATTTCTTGAAGTATAGTTTTCTTTCAAAGGGAACCTATGTGTATCAAAATATTAGAACTGCCATTGTTGACCCGTTTGTATGTGTAGCTTCCAGGTTGTCATCCTAGTCTTGACTAGGGTAAGTCAGTGGTTAGTGAATCCAGGCCCAGGAACTGGGCGTGTGTCCATCAGCTATATAGTGGTCTGTTGCCGAAGGCATATCTATGTTGTAACGTTGAGCAGACCAAGGAAGTACAGTCCTAAATTCATCTGTCCACATTCTGTTAATTGCAGTAAGCATCCTATACAATTTTTTTGTATGTGTGTATATATATATATATATTCTTGCTGCTTTCAGTACAAGTTGAGTTTATTTGTACAGCTAACTTAACCACTTACCCCCCGGACCATATTGCTGCCCAAAGACCAGAGTACTTTTTGCGATTCGGGACTGCGTCGCTTTAACAGACAATTGCGCGGTCGTGCGACGTGGCTCCCAAACAAAATTGGCGTCCTTTTTTTCCCACAAATAGAGCTTTCTTTTGGTGGTATTTGATCACCTCTGCGTTTTTTATTTTTTGCGCTATAAACAAAAATAGAACGACAATTTTGAAAAAAATGAATACTTTTTGCTGTAATAAATATCCCCCAAAAATATATAAAAAAAAAATGTTTTCCTCAGTTTAGGCCGATACGTATTCTTCTACATATTTTTCGTAAAAAAAAATCGCAATAAGCGTTTATTGATTGGTTTGCGCAAAAGTTATAGCGTTTACAAAATAGGGGGTATTTTTATGGCATTTTTATTAATATTTTTTTTTACTAGTAATGGCGGCGATCAGCGATTTTTTTTTCGGTATTGCGACATTATGGCGGACACTTCGGACATTTTTGACACATTTTTGGGACCATTGGCATTTTTATAGCGATCAGTGCTATAAAAATGCATTGGATTACTATAAAAATGCCGCTGGCAGTGAAGGGGTTAACACTAGGGGGCGGGGAAGGGTTTAAGTATGCCTGGGTGTGTTCTTACTGTGGGGCGGGGGGGGGGGGGGGCCTCACTAGGGGAAACACTGATCTTCTGTTCATACAGTGTATGAACAGAAAATCAGCATTTCCCCTGCTGACAGGAACGAGAGCTTTGTGTTTACACACACAGCTCCCGTTCCCCGCTCTGTACCGAGCGATCGCGTGTGCCCGGCGGCGATCGCGCCCGCCGGGCACACGCACGGGAGTCGCGGGCGAGCGGGGGGCGCGCGCCCCTAGTGGCGGCTTTTAGGCAGGACGTCATATTACGTGCTCTCGCCTAGGAGAGCCACCTTGTGGACGTATTTTGACGCTGCGGCGACGGCAAGTGGTTAAGAAATATATATATATATATATATATATATATATATATATATATATATATATATATATATATATATATATATATATATATATTAAAAAAAAGAACAGTTGCATCACCACCAGGTTTTTTGGGGTGTCTTGCATTTTATTAGGAGCTCCCAAATTAGTGTAAGGCAGAGTTTGGATTTTAAGGCAGACCACTGTTGTCACTGACTTCACATGGAGAATTAATTTGGTTTGTTATACAGCATAATGCTACAGCCTTTTTCCTAGAGTACTGTTACCTAAACTATTGGTCAGGATCTAAATTTGGTCATGGACAGGTTTATGATGGGTCACCACATGTCATCCACATGACTGTGTAGCATCTAAGTGCATACTGCTGAGATCTGATGCTATAAGCAATGTGATGAAAACATGATTTCTGCCCACTGCACACATTATCTCTCTTTTCAAAATCTGTTAAAATAATATGGTTACGAGCATGTATTCATATGAGGGACTAGAGCACCGTCAGGGAATTGCACAGGAAAGGTAGTGAGGCAAGGATACCCTGGCACTACAGTATTTAAAAATGTTTAAAGAAAATATAACCAAGGGTTTATTTATCCATAGAGTACAGGCAATGTAATTGGCACTGGTTGTAGGTTCGTACCTTCAGGTAATTGGACCCTGGAAAAGCTTTTGAGGACCTGCCCCGGGCATCTCCCCTAATAGCATCTCTGTGAGTCCTCAATTTTTTTGCTAGCCTCCTGAGGCAATGGACCTACTCTCCCTCAGGTTGAAATTACTCTTCACTTAATGCACTCTTTCATTTTTTTTTCCTAATTATAATCAACATAACCTTGTTTTTCAAGAACGTGCCTTAACACTGCAATTACCTTCTGCTGTGCGCTTTTTTTGTGGATGCCCTCAGGATGTAATTTGTGTGTATATCTCCATTCACATTTCAGAATGCTGTGGCTAAAAGCCTAAACGGCTAAAGCTGGCTATAAAAAGTGCATCACACATTTTTCTTTTCACGGATGACATCTGTTTGCGGAGCCACCTGACCAATTCATGAAAGTTGGCACAAGATGTCAATATTTTACTCCCACAGCAGAAGATCCAAATACTCCCATTCTCAAGAACTCCTTCCGCCAAAATGCCAAGCACCCGAACACTCCACCCAGGCTTCGACTTTAAAACGTAACGCCAGCCCTTCTTTTGGCACAAAGCTCTTTTTTACCAAGAGTGTGGGGGGAGTCTGGGTCAGAAAGGCCCCAGATCTGTGGGTTCAATTGGTGGCTTCAAAGAGGTACACAATAGGGTTCAAAACACTCCCCCCCCCCCCTTTTTTTGCTTCTCTCAAATCGGCAAAAAACTGCCCAAGGACAGTCAGATATGCAGGATGGGCTGCAGCATCTCTTGTCCCAGGGAATAGTTATGCTTTTACCCCCTACAAAGACATGGTTGTCTACACCCAAGACCATAATTTCTTCGAAGGTGGTATCAGTTTTGCATCTCAACAAGCATGTTGACCTACCTTGCCCTGCTCCAAAGAAACTGTTCATTGTAAAGACCTAGTCAGAAGCAATTGGTCTACCTCAAAGCTATAGCTTCCATCAGACTGAGTCCCTATTTCTGGTCTCTGTACCTTGCAAGGGACACCCTGCTTTCAAGTCCACCATTGTGCGAGAGATCAATCTCTCAAGCTTACATTTGAAGGACCAGTCTCCTCCTGCATTTTTTTTACATGCCCATCCTTCCAAATTAGTGGGTCTTTCTTGGGCTTTTCAGTACCAGGTCTCTGCAGCTCAGCTGTGTAAGGCCACCACTTGTTCCTTGGTTAATACTTTTTCAAAGTTTGCCACGTATTTCTTCTGCGGATGCAGCTTTTGGCAACAGCACTCTGAAGTTGGGTCTTTTTGATACTTGTTAGGTCTGTTGTAACAATTCTGTTTGCCTGACTGCTGCCCACACTTCTTATTCACTGCTTGGGGATGTCCAAGGATCTATGAATACTTGTATTTGTCCTGTACTGTAAAATGTGGGATTTGCAGGCAAGTCAAAATTCAGCTTTTCTCCACACTTTACTGAAGCTTACAGAAATGTTGGAGTGCTCGCAGTGTGTTGACATTTATTTTTCTTTGCTAATGTTTTGGTAATAATTCTCCTCTTGGATCCCAGCTAGGTAATGATTTTCATATTTGGCGCTGATGATTAGAAAGTTTAAGAACCCGCACCTTAGTTGATTCTTCATAGGTAAATAATTTCCTAAGCTGCAGTCTAATCTGGGCCAGTCAGGGGTGGAGGTGGTCAAGCTCTGCCCCAACCCCACTAACACTTGGACCTATTTTTAAAGGGTCTCTACTGCTTTCAGTTTTATGTAAAGTGAAAATTACTTCTTATACTTGGGGACAAAGTTCGTAAATCCTAAGGCCTTGCCAATGTTGCATGGATGAGCAGAAGTAGTGACACACAGAAGATTAAAGTATTTTGCAGCGGACAACCTCATGCTGTACATTTTCGCTCCCATCAAATGGCAAGTTTGAACTGAACCCATTTTTCATGTTGGTTCCAGATTACCCTTTCTTAATTTTATACATACATTTTCTTTTTCTTCGGTTATTGGCTTAACAAATTCATTACAGATAAAAAGAAAATGATCTTTGTAACATCCTTCGTGAGGTCCTGCACCTGTTCTTTTTCAGCCACACTTCTGTTTGGCATGAGCAGTTTTACTTTAGTTGTGGTCATGTGCAATGCTCTATGCACATTACAAATCTATAGTCCTTAGTCTATCTCAGGAGTGAGGAAGAGAGGGCAGCTGCATTCTTGCATACACTGGGACCATGGAGAATGAACATAGCCAAATGTAGTCTGATCTAGGGCTGCAACGAACGATTATTTTCATAATCGATAAGTTGGCCGATTATTGTTTCGATTAATCGGATAATAGCCTTTAAAAAAAAAAAAAAATTGCATTTAAAAAAAAAATTGGGGCCAATTTGTTGTTGGGCAGATTACAAAACACAAATTGGAGCAAAAACGCATTACATGCTTTTCTGCAGCTTCTCCATTGAAGTATATTGAACCAAAAAAAACAAAATGGCACCGTTGTGCGTTAAAGTCCTTGCCCTTTCCAAATACGCAGCAGCTGAAAAAAAATCATGGATGTGATCGTGTCCCATAGGAAAACATGTAAATAAACTGTAGTGTGTTTCTGCAAAAAGCACCAAAAAGCAGAGGTGTGACCCCAGGCCTGAGATGTTTAGTAACATAATGGGGTTAAAAAAACAAAAATAAGTACAAAAAGAGCAAATAATCGCTACTGTAAGGGGTTCATTATTTTTTTACTGTGGGACAGTGAAAGTGATATTTACAGTAGCATTGTGCTTTTTTGTACTAATGAGGGGCTAATTTTTTTTTTTTTTTTAACCCTATTATGTTACTGGCCGATCGATGATGAAAATTGTAATCGATTAATTTCATAATAGATTCGTTGTCGATTAATCAATTAGTTGTTTCGGCCCTAGTCTGATCACAGCAACAACAAAAAAGAATGAGACTGCAAAAGTTACTTTGTTATAAAAAAAAAAAAAATTCTTCAATAGGGGTGTGTTTGTGTGTTTTTTTTTTTTTTTTCTAACAAGTTTAGTATCACTTTGTAGATGTAAAGTCATTTTGTTTAGCAATACTGTGTTCTGCTCCACAAATTTGTCCCCATTTATATCACATTATAAATAACTAACAGCCCAGTGCTGATGTTTATTGTTTTGTGAATTGTATCGGTTATAAATAGTTTGAGTTACAGTTTTTGTCAATGGTTACATTTGTGAGTTATGGGACGATGAAAGTAAACGTGAATACTATGTAGAAAAAGCAACCCACAAAGTGTTAAGACTGACTTGGAGAGATGGCAGCCGGAATTGTTCTCATGGTTTGGACGCGCCGCCATCATTAAGATGGTAATTCTCCCTCGAGTGCTGTACCTGTTTCATGCCCTTCCCCTCAGAATCCCTATGTCTTTTTTTGCCTCACTGAAAACCCTTCTCTTGAAGTTTCTTTGGAACTCCCTGAGGCCCAGGATTAGATTCTCCCTATTGATGAAACCCAAAGAGAGGGGGGCATGGGTATCCCAGATTTTGTCTCCTACTATCAGGCTTCACACCTGACTAGGATCGATTGGCATTGCCATGGTGCGGCGAAGGATTGGGTGACCCTGGAGGCGGATTTGAGCCCACTACCGCCTGGGTACTCCCCCTGGGTCACCTGGGGAAGCTGCCCGAGTGGTCTTAGAGATCACCCCATTACGGGAAGCACGCTTGAAATCTTTCATAGGCTAACTAAGACCCTAGACATTTCCTCTCATCCTAGCCCATTGACGCCCTTAGTAGACAACCCTGACTTGTTACCCAGTCCCGGGACTGGGTAACCCTCTCTTCCGAGTCTCAGACAGCTCGAAGCCCTTCTTAGCAGGGGACTGCTTTAGTAAGGGAGGGTTGAAGGATTGGGTGACTCTTAAGAGGGAGACGAGTACCCCTCACTTGCCTTTCTGGGTGTACTTACAATTGCGCAGTTGCCTGGGAGGGCCAAGGGTTGAAAGCAAATTTCAAAGGCCCCTTACAGCACTGGAGTCGGTTTGTCACAAAGGTACACCCTGCACAAAAACCACCTCCTTAACCTATGCATGGCTACAGGACCTGAAACACGAGGCTACCGATGAGCTCAGGGCGCGATGGTCAGGGGAGTTGCACGTGGAGATCACATCCAAACAATGGAGGTATGCCTGTATTTTGACTCATAAATGTTCCATAAGCATGGAGATGCAAGAAACGTCCTATAAAATCATGATTCACTGGTACAACACTCCGGCCAAGATAACGGAAACCAAAATTGATCTAAACACAGCTGCATGCTTGCTACACATCGCTACTGTTTCATTGAAGAGATACAAAAACTCTTTGACAAGACACCTCCTGAACGCGGCGAAGTCCCTGATTCCGCTTTACTGGAAGTCGCAAAGAGTTCCTTCCACTGCTGAATGGCTGAGGAAGGTTTCTGATACTTATACCATGGAGGATACTCTAGCTCGGGCTACTGACAATGTCGAAAAATTCCACGAGATCTGGCAGCCATGGCTGCTCTTTAGGTACTCTACTACATACACGGACTACGTGTCCTAAATGTCTTTTTGGGTTCATCTCTGTGTGTTTGGGAGGATCTGGGTCGTCTGATGCCCCGGGTCCTCTCATTTGGATGGATCTGGGTTTATTTACAGTATTTTGGCTACTACCGTTTCTTTCTGTTTCTACTCTCTTCTCTTTCCTTCCCTTGCTCTTTTTCCTATAGTGCAGTCGGCATTGTGTTGCTTACCATGTTCATTTTGCGGATGGATTATTTTGCTTGGTGTTGCTGGAAGCTAACTGCCTAATGTTTTTTTTTTTTCTCTGTCAGAGCTCAGATGAGATACTGAAACTCTAGGCCTAGCTACTGATGTTATTTAGTTCAGGTATTTTAGAAAGGATGGTTTACTCAGTTTTCTATAATTGCCTGTTTTTACTGGGTTTGACACTGTATTGCGTATTGGTATTTGTTCTAGCCTCATGTTTTGCAGAAGCCTCTGCACTTGCCTTGTATTGTTATGATATACTTTTGCTTCAATAAACTTGAAATGTAAAAAAAAAAAAAAAGCAACCCAGTTTTCAGTTTTTATATAATCATTTCGATGTTTTGACGCTATCCCTATAGAAAAAAATACCATTGTTTGATGTGAGTGCTCTTTGTATTCCCCAGTATAAGTTCAGCCATTGCGTGCCAATCTGTGTTTGCAAAAATACTTTGGTTAAAGTAAGCAAGCTGGCCAAGGTTTTCTAAATTGAATGTATATGTGAAAAATCTCTTTAAATATGTTATACAGATGCATATATAAGCTGCAAATGTATGTTTCATTATTTGCATAAGCTTTTTTTAGTGTGGTTTTTGCCTTGCGATAGACCTACCACACAACACCTGCTAATGGGGGTTTTGGAGCATCAGTTTATTTTCGAGTTTGTGGCTTCACTTCTGCTAAGCTATCTACACTTGCATACCTAATTATTTCAGTTATTTGCTGCTTTGAATGGAATATTGTAGATCAATGTGGTACTTACTTCATTGGTAAAGACATATTTTTATATTTGCTTTGACTAGTTGGTGGTGTTTTTTTTTTTTTTTTTGCAAAGTGTACATTGCTGATGGTGTATTAAATTTGCTAAGCTGGTTTGCAGCCCAGATTAGAAGCTTGAAATCGCAAGATTCTAATACCGATATTTTGCCATAGATTTCCCATGAACATATTTTTCTTATGTGATTTTGGATCTCAAAATAGGTGTATACCTGTAATACAGTATCATTGGTCTTCATAAAAGTGCATACATGAAAATCTTACCCTTAAATATTTGACGAGGCACTAGTATTTATTTTGGAAGTGCATTAAAATCCTGTGTGCAAATCGGCTAGCTATATACATAATTCTAAATAGAAGGAAGTATTTGTATGTGTTGCTTACACCTGCAGATATTCCTTTTTCATCAGTGAATGGTGAGAGATCTGATGCTTATCTGGATCATGTACAACAGAATACTCCTGTGTGTATTCCCACCAACTCAAATAACATTTAGGTGCACGAAGTTGGAGTCGAAAGAACAGCTTTTCTGTAAAGTTAAGGAAACTGTTCTTGATCCCAATCCTTTTCTAAATGAAAAATGTCGAAGTGATAACAAGCACTGTGATGTTCACAAGTGCCCATTGAAGTACAGGAGTTAACCTAGACATGGGATCTATCAGTAAATATCAGACTATTTCCTGCTGTATTTTGATTTTGTGAATTTATTGGTGGGGTAGAATTGGTTTCAAAAAGTGGAATATTTTTAAGGAATTTTTGTTATTCATGACAATAATAAAACTTAACAATATGGAGTCTTCTTGACACTGTTTTCAGGAACTTTTTAATTTAAGAGTTTGTAGGTTTTTTAACGTGCAATTTCCCATTTTCTTGCAGGCCTGTGGGAATGCCAAAAATGGAAAAAGTATACTTGCATAATCCTAGTTCAGATGAAACTATTACTTTAGTATCAATATCAGCAACAACATCGCATTTTCATGCTTCGTTTTTTCAAAACCGGGTAAGAAGTCTGTTTTACCACTTATGTATTTTGGTTTGTTCCCTACTTTATTTATTTTTTTGTGAAACTTTATATTCAGAATATGATTCCTGTGGTGGGATTATATCCATCTATGCCATGTATTTGGCTTGGAAAATTAAAGCACTTATACTGGTTTACTAAAGGAGTTGAAAATCTTTAAAAAAAATCTTTATATACTCAGCCATGTGTTGGTGAAATAAAAAATGATGCTTGGATAGTTTAAGTGAATCTTCACACAACTTATGTGTGAAGATTCACAGCTCCTGACGTGAATGAATGAGTTTCTAGTGGACAGACTATTTACTTTTGCTAGATACTCTTCAGACCTTTTCGATATCAATTAAAAATGTTCTTGTATAAAAAGAGTTAACTATTCAATCACTGGAGCACAGTCTGAACCCCTTATGTAATAACCCAATGCATTGGTTATTAGGCTACCCAGAAAAATAAAGCACAAATGGAGTCTAAATATGTCAAAATTGGGTCTTTTTCAACAGTCAACATGACCAAGCTGGCAATTGCAATTTAATCACCGACTAGCAGTTAGATGAATTTCCTGAGAATGGTGATGCAATGTGATACACTGCAGAATAAAGCTGAATTTCTACTGAACAGCATGCAATTTGTTTTCCTTTTTGTATAGCAACTAACCAAAAAATAACTAAAAAAAGTTTACACCAAAATCTTGGTGCCAGTGAAGCCCGGTTCTTCTAGTTGCCTGTGCTGTTTTTGCCATCCCATCTCCAGAAAATAATTTGTTATACCCTGAACCATTCCTGCATTTATAACACAATCTACAATCTGCAAAATTCATGCTGATTGAGAAGCTTTAGCTGTGACTTAAAGGGGTCCCTATGCAGAGAGACTGCTGCTTCTGTACAAAGAACAAGGGTCTTTCTCTGTAGCATTGGGGGGGGGGGGGGGGGGTTCTATCTAGACTGCGGTTTATTTCTTAAGAAAACTAACTAAGTCCTTTTGCACACTTTATTTTTTATTTATTTATTTTTTATATATGGTCCTGGCATGATATAAACTTAGTGCAATTGGGCTATATATTTATTTTATTTTTTAACTGAATGGCAGGTTTAGGGTGAGACGGAGGCTTGATAAAGATGATTTTAAGTGAAATATAAAATCTTCTGTAATTGAAAAAAAGTACATTGGTTTTGTAGCCCAGGAAAACAGGTTGTACGTGTTGGGCTGTGACCTCCTATTAATAGCTGTGTTTTGTAAACCATTTGTGAAGTTCAGTAAGGTATGATGATCAGCTGGTCTTTTTACTGCTCTATTATTTTTGGAGCAGTAGTAACATTTCAGCTGATCGTGAAACCATCAGCAGAAGGAAGGCCAGGCAAGTGTTATAAAGAGCATTTACAGTGACCAGGAAAGGGTCACTCATAAGGTTACTGTCAGTTGTATATTCTGATTTGTTTCACCTCTAGGAGAAAATAGGCTTTTTTTTTTTTTTTTTTTTAAATAAATTTCCAGTGCTAGTCAAATCACTTATACACATATAATAGTTATAACAGAGCATCACCAAGCAAGCCATAGCTTGTTTAGTCAGACTTCTCCTGTAGAGACCCGTTTTCAGCAGACTTCTCCTGTAGAGACCCGTTTTCAGCAGACTTCTCCTGTAGGGACCCGTTTTCAGCAGACTTCTCCTGTAGAGACCCGTTTTCAGCAGACTTCTCCTGTAGAGACCCGTTTTCAGCTGACAGCACAGAGCCACTCCTGGCTCAGGCAAGATCGCAACAATGAAGACAAGATCCACCCACATGCCTGGACCAGCTCGGACTCTCACTGAGAGCCTGGGGTGGCCACTCCCGCCCCCTCCACAGCCCAGCACTTCAGTAATCCCAAGTGGTGGGGGGGGCATGTATAGTGCCAGAGCAAAAGGCCCATAAGAAAGCCTGTGAGTGCCGGGCGATCTTTGGTATTTGATCGCTTGGTTCTCAGTGTTAAAGCTGGCGGGGGACAAATGCAGCATTGGACCAATGCTGCATCCATCTAGGTAAGTATTAATCTGCAAAAAAACATGGTTAGTATCCCTAGCTATCCAGCATGTACTGTCGGCTATTTATCGTATATTAATTGGATTGACCTTCTCTGTCTTTGTTTCACAGAAAATTCTCCCCGGTGGGAACACATCATTTGATGTAGTGTTTCTCGCAAGAGTAGTGGGAAACGTAGAGAATACTTTATTTATTAACACCTCAAATCATGGGGTATTTACCTATCAGGTAAGAAGTGTTTTTTTTTTTTTTTTTTTATTTATGTTGTGTGCCTAGGATTATCTTTGTCGATCAGTTTAGTAAATGGTAAAAACCTGGAAGAGTTGTCTTTACCAGTGCCCTTTTCAGATCCCTGTTTTTGCACATTAGCAGTTATTTTTACATTTTATCTAGAGGAAAGTTACATTCTAGTGAATGATTGTAGTAAAACCAATATTTTTTTTTTGGGGGGGGGGGGGGCACTGTGTCCCATTTGGGAGATGTTCCTTAACTTCCTATTGTGAGACACAGTGGTGGCTTTTTAAAAAGAGAGGTCATATCTTTAGAGTGCTGTCACTGGAAAATGTGCCCAGTGAAAACGTTTCCATCTATTCCCAGTGATAACCAAAAATGTTATGTTTTTGGAATAGAGACTGCTAATAAAAAAACTGACAGAGGTTATAATGCTTTCCTACTCTGTCCAAGAAAAAAGTGATGCACTTTGAGGGGATTCTTTTAAAGGGACATTCACAATGGAGTTTAGAAGTGGAGTAGAGTTTTTATTCTCATTTAGCCAAGCATGTGCCTCCACTAAAGTGATGACAAGCAATTGTGGTGAGGATAGAGCAAGAACAAAGTTTGTAGTGTTGTATAAAGGGGAAATAAAGGTACACTTAGTTTATTAAATATTCTCTATTGCCCAGTACAGGAGGCCATGGGTTATATGCTGCTACCTTCAGGTGATTGGACTAGGTCTGGCCCCTAGTCTCCCCATCTAGAACCCACCCACTCCGTGCTAGTGTCTCTTGGAGAAGAATGTTTTACTATTGTTTTTCACCAGATTTATTACCTCCTTTGAATGGACCCTTCTATCAACATTTGACTGCTTCCTGCTATCATGGCTTAGATTGGTGCCCCCTCGAGCACACCTTGGGAACTGTATCCCAGGCCCTGGTTTTCTATAGTTTCATGCACTGGATCCTGCAGTCGGTGTTCAATTTGGCACATGGCACAACAAGCATAGTTCGCTGCAGGGTTCTATGCATGGTCCTTTCCAGTGGCACTCAGCCTCTCTGATACCCACTGTGACGAGTAAAGCCAGGACCCTGGATGTCAGCTATTATTAAACACTAGGAATAGTGTGAAACACGCCGCCTGTTTCGTTTTCTGTGTCTTGTTTTGCCGTTTTTGATTTTACTTTATAAAGGCAACGATTATTTTGAAGTGCGGCTGTCCAGAAAGATATTTTTTCTTTTTCTATTTTGCTATATGCATTGCCTGCACCTGTTTCTGTGAGGAGGATCAGCATAAGTCATTTCCTGCCTGGAGTGGCTACTTCCCTTTCTCAGGACCCTAGATGGTACCAGGGATGTGGATAAGGTATAACACGGATTCCCTGTACCCTTATATATTTGTTGATGGCTCGGTAGTATACATGACATCCTAATACAACAGAGCTATGCACATAAGCTGTTTGATAAGGCAGAGGTATAGGGAGATTTGCATTTTCAGCATTTTTCCCTAACTTTGTCTCATTGGTCAGCCTAATTGGTAAAGTTGTTATATTGTTTTTTACCTATTTAAATTGGCTTTTTTTACTTCACAAACTAGACTAGTGATTTCGTGCTTGTAAAGTCCTGGTTGCGCACTTCTGGCTTCCATTTTTCTGCAGACAACACAAGCTGATCCTTTGCCACCTGTTGCAGGATTCCTCAGACGGCCAATAAAACTCTGTTGGTGCCTCTGTTGCTGCAACTCTCTTGTACCCAACACACTGAACCCTCTTAATTCACAGCCATTCCAAGAGTACACCACAGGGTAAGACCCTGAGGGAAGTTCAATTTTTCCTCAAGTTTATAGTTGTTCTGTTAACGGGGTCTAACACCATCACAGCTCCAGGTCCATAACTCAAGCACAGACATGCAACATGATGCCTGTCTAAGGAAGAATTTACTGCCACTTTGTCTGATCTTTCATCAGTTATAACCACTTCTGGAATCAGCAGAGGCCATCCGCCCCGGGAGCTCTTCTATCTCGCCTTCCCCTGACTATATTCATGGACAAAGACCAGAACTTTTACCACACTTGGAGGAATTTAAGAAATCCATAACAACCTTTTACTGTAGCTATGGTCGTTCAAAATGGCCTGTACCAGATTAATATATTCTGTATCCTGTACTTTACAATAAAGATAAGAGGAATTTTGACATATATTCTATGTCCTGGAGTACAGTACAGGACTGGGGGGGGGGGGTCCCCTCTATCTTATCTTTTTTGCTTTCTAACAAAACTGGAGCTTCAGAGTAGGCAGTGGTTGTATGGGGACACTAGGGGGTGGACCCAACAAAGCTTTTGACAGTGTCTATTCACCTGAATGTAGCAGGATTTAACCCTTGGTCTGTGACTCTGTTCATGTGTCCTGTACTGTATTAAAAAATATAGAAGAAATTTGTATTTGTTGTTGATAATATAAGAATGAGTTTTATCAAATGTGACGTTGGAACTCTTTGGTCTCTAATTGTCGGTTGTTTTTTATTATGCTCAGGAACCATTTATGCTTGGGAAGAACATAATTTTCCAACTTTACAAATTTGAGGCTTACATAGATTGTAGTTCTGAAGTATGAAGTCATATAGTTTAGTTGCCTTTTTAGTGCTTGCTTTAGTTACTTGTGAGTTAAAGATTGGGTGCAATGAGTCTGTAACTAACATGTGTTTGTTCCCCCCCCCCCCCCCATTTACACTCTCTACATTTAATTTTGTAGGTTTTTGGAGTTGGGATCCCCAACCCATATCGTTTGCGCCCATTTATTGGGGCACGAGTTCCTGTAAATAGCAGTTTTTCACCTTTAATAAATATTCACAACCCCCACAGTGAACCTTTACAGGTATGTGGTTTTAGTTGTGTGTTCTAAAAAAATGCTTAATTGGATAAAGTGTTCTCTATAAATTTGGTTTGTTTATCTGTGCAGGTGCCTGTTCGCAAAAGTCCATTATTTACATTAGTGATATGAAATACTGCATGTCTTTTTAACTGAATATTTAAGTAGCCTGTGCACTTTGTATGCATTTATTTAGTTTGTGTCTCATGTAACCTTTTAGTATATGTACAGTATTAAAGAAACATTCAGACGTGGTGTATATTTTTATGTAGTTACATTGTGCAGCTTGGCCAATGTCCCTTGAAGTCACTCAGGTAAACACTGCTACTCCAGTGATCTCCACTTCCAGATCTAATGCTGAGCGGTCTGGTTGATGCATTGTGAACACAGGAGGTTGAAGACTCAGTACAGGTGCCGTTCAGAGAATGCTTTTTATTTTCTGAATGAGTGCGAATCTTACACTGCCTTGATGAGGCGGAGAGCATTATTTCAATGCCCCGCCTCTCCACCTCATCAAGTCCTAAAATGCTTTGCAATTATTTATAATGTATGTGGTAAATACACAGTTAGGCCCCATTCACACGATCGGACTGATCGGGCCACCCATTGTCCTAATTGTTTTTGTTCGCTCTGCATTGCGGAGTGGGCAGAACCTGCCACCTGCCTGTTCAGCGGGGATCAACGGAGAGATCCCCCACTGAGCAGGCAGACTCCACCCCGACAGATCCGCCCTCTCACTATGTTAAAATATGCCATGCCTGAATTTCATCTTTAAATCTGGTACAGTGGTAATCAAAGTTTTCTTAAATCTAAATGTGGCCCTCCCTTCTTTTTTTTTTTTCCAGATACTTTTCCTTCGTTTTTAAATGCAATAAATATTCTTTACAGAGTTATTAATAATTGCAAAACCTAGTATGCAAGCTTTTTTTTAATCAATGCCTGTAATTCCTTTGCACAAGTACATGCATGTATGCTGACTGGAAGATAGAACACAGTGAGCAAATGAATGACTGTGTCCCTTTGTTCTTTTTCTGTAGACTAGGGCAATAGACTAGGATGTAATGCCACTCATGTTGCACTTATGTATTAAAGGGGTTGTAAAAGTATAATTTTTTTTCTTAAATATCTTCCTTTACCTTGGTGCAGTCCTCTTTCACTTACCTCATCCTTCGATTTTGCTTTTAAATGTCCTTATTTCTTCTGAGAAATCCTCACTTCCTGTTCTTTTGTCTGTAACTACACACCGTAATGCAGGGATTTCTTCCTGGTGTGGAGAAAGCCTCTTGAGGGGGCGAGCAGGCAAGTCAGGACACTCTCTACTTTGCAGATAGAGAAAGGAGCTGTGTGTTAGTGGGCATCCTGACACTCCTGCTCGCCCCCTCCCCCCTCAAGAGGCTTTCTCCACACCGGGAAAAAATCCTTGCATTACGGTGTGTAGTTACAGACAGAAGAACAGGAAGTGAGGATTTCTCAGAAGAAATAAGGACATTTAAAAGCAAAATCGAAGTATGAGGTAAGTGAAGGAGGACTGCACTAAGGTAAAAAACATAAGTAATGCAAGGACCATTAGTCATTTGCACTCATTTATTTGGATCCAGGAATTGGATTGTGATTGGTTTCTATGGGTTGCAGAGTTTTGTACATTTACATTACCTTTAGTACTTCTCTATGTGTTAAGCCTATACTATAATGGATATAAGGGAGCATGGATTACATCACTTCACTTTCAGCCAAGCTATGAATTTTCACCAGTGTGGGCAAAAATCTAGAATAAAACATACTGCATACAGCTGTTGAATGCATGCATTGTTCCCATCTCCGTCTTTAAAAACACGTCAATACAAGTAAATGCCTGATAGTTGTCTGATAATCGGTTAGTTCCTGACTTCTTGTAGTGGGCTAAAAGCACTCCCACCGCGATGCCAAAATCTCAAAAAGGGTTATCGGCCATTATGTTATTTTCACACATGCAAGTATTCTTATCGATTCCATTGCGATTATCTGCTTGTGTAAAATAAGGACTGGAAAATGAGCTGTTTAATTTACATCATGTAATAACAGCGTTTTCAGAAAAGAAGCAAGTATGTAAACGAGGTTGATCTATGCAGCAGAAGAGAAAGGAAGCTGTTCTGTAATCCAGCAGGCAGGGCTGACCACAGTTTGGGATTTTAGTGTTGTCAGTCCATTACAGTGAGTTATGAGCCGACTATTTCACTGGATATTTTTCTGTACTTGCAGTGTCTTTTTAAAGAGAAAGATTTGCTTTTTTTTTGGCTCACCATTTAGAGATGAATTATTTTCTTTGGTTGTCCACATGTGAAATATTACTATATAGATATTTGCCTTAGATTAAATATTTTTGTGACTAGGAACATTTTCCTTCTGCTTAAAAATGCATTGCACATTTATTAATCGTTTTATTTTAAAAGATTTTCGAGAGTTTATCTGTGTTTAACTGCCTCTTTGCATACAAATTCAGGTTGTGGAAATGTACTCTAGTGGGGGTGATCTGCACTTAGAGCTTCCAACAGGACAACAAGGAGGCACCAAGAAATTATGGGTAACGATTACCTTTTTATTTAGACTAACTAGGATTGTTACAATATTTTCATTTTTGAGCATGTTTTGTATTTGTCACCACTGCTTTTAAATGTTGGGATTCCCCATCCCCCACTCCCTCATCATAGGATTTGACTGACAGCAGCAGGAGCCATGACTCCTGCTGCTATCAATCTGCCTGAAGAAGGGGGGTTAGAGAGAGCAGAGTCGCTTCTTTGTGCACAGTCCTGGATTGAAATTGGGCACTGATAAGTATAAGTGGGGAAGGGCTTGAGAGGGATCCTAAAAACATTTTTTTACCCTAATGCAAGGAACTGCTTTAATAGCTATGGCAGCAATGAGTTCAAGCAGACTTTCAGTAGCTGTGGCTCAGACCTGAACAATATTCAGGAGGAATTTTTGACCATTCCTCATTGCAAAACTACTTCAGCTCAGACACGTTTGTAGTATGTGTCTGGTGTGAACGGCTGGCTCTCTTGAGGTCATTCCACAGTATCCCTATGGATTTAAATCTGGGCTCTGGCAAATTTATATTTATGCCAAATTACTACCGAAAACCAGTTAATTCCAAGGGGTCACATACTTTTTCTTGCCATTGTATATAAGCTTGCATCTTTCTTTGCTTTTGTGTTTTTAACCATGTTGTAGTTTTCTGTTCAAGTCTTTGCTGCTGGGTGTTCTTATGAAACACGATTATTTATATATCAAATTATTAATGCTTTTATAGGAAATCCCACCATACGAAACAAAGGGTGTAATGCGTGCAAGCTTCTCATCACGAGAGGCAGACAATCATACTGCCTTTATTAGGATTAAAACCAATGCCTCAGACAGCGCAGAATTCATTATCCTTCCCGTGGAGGTGGAAGTCACCACAGGTTTGCATTGTGCCTATTTTAAACATTGTCATTATGTCTGTGAAACAAAGTGTAACCGTTTTAATGGTTTATTTTCAGCTCCCGGTATTTATTCATCAATAGAGATGCTAGATTTTGGTACGCTACGAACACAAGGTAAGTCAATATTTTTCTAATGTCAGAAATGCAAACTGTGAGCTTTTAAAATAACGTACTTCAAATACTCGCAGTAGTTTTAGTTGATTTTTAATAAATGCAACCATATCTACTATTGTGTGATTAGTAAAAGGTGTAATGACTGTGTGTGTGTACTGAAATACTTTGGGGGTTATTTACTAAAGGCAACTTTGCACTACAAGGGCAAACTACAAAGTGCACTTGAAAGTGCAGTCGCTGTAAATCTAAAGGGGTAGATCTGAAACAAGGGGAAGCTCTGCTGATTTTATTATCCAACCATGTGCAAGCTAAAATGCTGTATTTTATTTTCCTTGCATCCCCCCCCCCCCCTCAGATTTACAGCAACTGCACTTACAAGTGCAATTTCAAGTGCACTTTGCACTTGTAGTGCAGCGTGGATTTGCCTTTCGTAAATAACCCCCATAGTGTTGTAATTCTGAGTGCACAAATGGCTGCATAGTGAGAACTTGAACAGGTTGTGAAATTGATATAATTTCGTCCACAATTTTATTAATTGGGCTTTGGCACTGGGAATGTTTAGTTATGTATTTATATTCTATATTCATTGTATTTCCAATAGCCTGATCTTTTTATACTTGGGTGCTTTTGTTGAGTTTTCTGGAATTCTGTACTTTCATCATGCAATATTAAGGCCTCATGCACACTGGACGTTATATTGCTGTTGAAAGCTGTAGCTGTAGAATGAGTTTAGAAGTGTTTTTTGCAGGTTTCTTTTTTTAGCAAAACTATACTCCCACAAAAACGTATGGCTCAAAAACGCTGATAAACGCCAAATACTATTTTTAAATCTTTTATCAGAGTTGGAGCACTTTTACAGCTAAAAAAAACTCCTAAAACCCAGAAAACACCCCTGCCAAAAAACGCTGCATGGACACATAGGAAATGCTGGGGAGTTTACACTCAGCATAAAAAAAAAAAAAAAAACGAAAAAAAAACACCTGAAGCCAAAAACCGCAGCTGTAAAAACACTACGTGACCCCGATCTTGTCAAAGAGCAGCACTTTGCCCATGTGATTGGCTGTGTCCAATAACAACCAATCACCCGTAAAAAAGGAAGTGACGCTTATCGGCCCTCCTCCGATCAGTGACATCTCCTCACAGGGAAGATGTGAAAATGTAATCGGGACTGATCATCAGTGCCCTGATTACAATGCAATGCCCATTAGTTTTGCCAATTTGTTGACCATCAGTTATGCCAATTAGTGCTGCATATTAGTGCCTCCTCACCAGTGCAGCCCCATCAGCACACATCAGTGAGGCCACTTTCACACTGAGTAGCTGGCTGCGTTGATGGGTAAACAGCAGTTTTACCAGCTCTTTTCGACCGCTAGCGGGGGTGCTTTGGCCATTTGCTTTGGTCATTTGATTTCAATGGCAGGGGAGGTGCAGGAGTGCTGCACCGCTCCAAAGGTGCTGCTTGCAGGATTTTTTTTTTTTCCTGTTCTGTAAGCGTACCGCCCCACTGTGAAAGCACTGGGGCTGCAGAAGAGGCTGTTTACATGCACTTTTCAGGCACTATTTTTAGCACAAAAAATGTCTGTAAAACACTTCAGTGTGACAGTGGCCTGAAGGAGAATTACTTATTTACAAAACAAACACATTTTTTTTTTTTTTTTTTAAGCAAAAAATTCAATACCACCAAAAACCATTTGTGTGAAGAAAATGATTAAAAATGTATTTTGCTACAATGTTGCACGACCACGCAATTGTCGTTCAAAGTGCGACTTTGCTGAAAGCAGATAAAATGGCCTGGGCAGGAAGGGGGTGAAGTGCCCAGTTAATTGTCCAAAAGGTACATGTTGTGACTTCTGACATGGTTCTCACATATGATAAAAACTTTGCAAGGTAAAAATATTATATACTAGAATGAAAACAATCAGCATTCCAAATTTGCATACTTGCAGGCATTTATGGTATGGACGATTGAGAGTCTTGTATTTAAGATGTAATTGAACAATCTTCAGGCATTCGTTGATCTCTTAAAAATGTAACTTAACATATTTACTGTATGGTCTCTAAGGAATGTCACAGTACAATTTTCATCATGGTTAGGGAGTGTCGCCTTCATGCCCTGGTTGAACTTATTTTTTGAGATTTATTTATCAAATATCCCCTTGCACTTTTATGAAACCAACCTCCTGTTCATATTTCCTATTGAAGCATGTGTGCAACGATCATACAGTTTCTTGAGACATGTGCAAAATTGATAATGCTAATAATGCTATTTTAGCAGCGTTGATATTAAAGCCATGACTAGGTATGGTTATTGTATTTATTTTATTATGAAAATAGTCCTGTTTAACCACTTAAGACTCGGACCAATATGCAGGTAAAGGACCTTGCCCCTTTATGTGATTCAGTAATGCGTCGCTTTAACTGACAATTGCACGGTCGTGCGACATGGCTCCCAAAAAAATTTGCGTCCTTCCCCCCCCCCTCCCCCACAAATAGAGCTTTCTTTTAATGGTATTTGATCACCTCAACGGTTTTTATTGCGCTATAAACAAAAATAGAGCGACAATTTAAAAAAAATGCAATATTTTTTACTTTTTGCTATAATATCCCCCCCCCCCAAAAAAAAGTTTCCTCAGTTTAGGGCGATACGCATTCTTCTACATATTTTTGGTAAAAAAAAATCGCAATAAGCGTTTATTGGTTTGCGCAAAATTTATAGCGTTTACAAAATAGGGAATAGTTTTATAGCGTTTTTATAAAACTTTTTTTTTTTTTTTTTTTCTTTTACTACTAATGGCGGCGATTGGGGTTTTTTTTTTTTTTTTTTTTTGTGACTGCGACATATCGGACACTTGACACATTTTTGGGACCATTGTCACTTTCACAGCGAAAAGTGCTATAAAAATGCACTGATTACTGTGAAAATAACAGTGGCAGTAAAGGGGTTAACCAAGAGGGGGCAATGTAGGGCTTGAGTGTGTACTAAGGGAGTGGTGTTACTGTGGAGGGGGGGGGGGTGGCTGTGCGTGTGACGTCACTGATCGTTGTTCCCTAACACAGGGAACAGACGATCACAGACAGCCACACTAGGAAGAACTGGGAAGGTTTGTTTACGCTCACCTCTCCCCGTTCTTCCTCTCTGACCCGATCGTGGGACACCGGCGGCTATCGGGTCAAGGAGGACATGACCGGGTACCTGTACGTCCATGTGCCCAGCCGTGCCATTCTGCCGAAGTTAATAGTCGTGCGGCGGTCCTTAACAGGTTAACAGACCTTTTAATCTTGGGGCCCTTTTCACACTGCTGCCCTTTTTTTTAATGTGTTCTCATTGACTTACAATGGAAGATGCCCTTTTGCTGTGCTTTTTGAGCAACTGCGCCAAAGATGCAGCATGCAGGACATTTCAAAGCACAGTGCACCAGCACTGTGACGAATTACATAGGATGTAATTGGGAATAGTTTTCACACACTTTTGTTGCCCTGGAAAAGCGTGGCAAAAAAACACCAGTGTGAAAAGGGCCTTATCCAGAGATAACAACATGTTACGTTAAAGAGACATCAAATTGCATCTACTTTGAAAGAGTAAGTTCTGTTCTGAATTTCCTAAGTTCAGTTCTAAAGATACTAGGCATTGAGGCTAGAGGGTATAGTTATAAATAACATTTATTTATAAAAAGTCTTATTATAGAAAACAATTGCTCAGACAAAATCTTAGTGGTTCTCTTTGTCTTCCAGATATTCCCAAAATATTAAATCTTCATTTACTAAATTCAGGAGCAAAAGATGTTCCTATTACTGTAAGTATGGCATTTATTTCTGCGTTTATAACTTTTATTTTTTTGAGATGTACAATGTTTCCCCACAATGTGCTGGCTTACCACTTCCCTGCTGTCCATTTCTTATTTTTTTTTTTGTCTCAGATGGTCAGAAAATATTCATTTTTTTTTTTACACTTTAAAAAAATTAAAAATTCAACTTGGTCTTCAAAATTTGTAAAAGACCTCCCCAAACCATACATTTTCTGAAAGCACAAGGCCCATAAAATAAAAGCTAGTGCTGCTGATTTTTTAGGTTGTTTCATAGTTGTGCAAATGTTTATCAAATTATATTTTCAAGAAAAATTATTTTAACTTGACTTTTTGAAGATCTCAAAACTGTAAGTTTTGTGTATATGTGATGGGTGGGGGGTAAGCATTTATTTACGTCTCTACTTATCGCCTTTTCCCCTGCTGCCTGACACTTGCTACTGAACACAGAAGTGCCAAGCACATCCATGCTCATTCATAATCTCCATGGGTTCATTAAATATGCTTCCCATATTGGCAAATCTCCTTCACTTTATGAATTAACATGATGGTGCTCGGTACTATGTTTTTTGGTGCTCACAAAGCGGAGATGATCAGTTAACGTCAGAGGCCTGTTTACCAACCTCTCAGCTCTATCCTGTACAGAAAAGTCGCCCATTAAACCGCCATGAATCAAAGGTGTGGCTCATGTCAGCAACTGATTGGAGCTATTCATTAAAGCGTGTCTGTGTAAAATTATATTAATTTACACATTGTATTTCAATTATTTCTAGCCTACTTCAATTAATCTTTGAAGTTTGTGAATAATCCCACACATTTACTTCCTTGTTTTCTGTAACACGTATTCACATTTCCCTGTGAGTAGGCACTGCTGTTTTACAGAATTCCCAGTCTGCCTTCTGAAGTACAGAGGTGCTGAGAAGGAGTTTCAGGAGGCGCAGTCAGTACGGGAATCACTGCTTGCAGGCAGCAAGGTACCATGTGATATGTAGTTTTTACAATTTGAAAGTCAACCAAAGAAATAAGTGCAGGGGAGACAGCAAAGCATGATGTAAAAAAATTAAATTGTATGCTGTGACCATAGAAATCCTTTAAGCAGCAGTCTAGGCAACCCTTCTATAAGTTCATGTTCACTTCAGCCAAACAGCAGTGAAATGGTTAATGTTGTCGTGAGACTTTCATTTCCACATTTTAGCAGTGCTAGAATTTCTATTTTTGGCTTTTGACTTTACAGTTTTCACAGTTACAATGCAGGGCCAAAATAAATGTTCTTTTGTTGCTGAATTAATCATGCTATTTCTTCATGCTGGCTTGTGTTGGGGAACATAAACCCAGAATGTTTTTTTTTTTGTTTTTTTTTTTTTTGTTTTTTTTACCGCACAGAAAAGGGTGATGTAGTTAGTGTAAGGCCTCATGTACACTACAGCTGCTAAACGGAAGTTTAGGAGTTGGGCATTTTTTCTCAGAACCCCCTGAACTTTCCTCTGTTATCTTATCTGTACACTCAGTTTTTAACCACTTCAATACCGGGCTTTTATACACACCTCATTACCGGGCCTATTCTGGCACTTCTCTCCTACATGTAAAAATCATCATTCTTTTGCTCGAAAATTACGCAGAACCCCCAAACATTATATATGTTTTTTTAGCAGACACCCTAGGGAATAAAACGACGGTCATTGCAACGTTTTATCTTGCACGGTATTTGCGCAATAATTTTTCAAATGCCATTTTTTTTGGAAAAAAATTGTTTTATGTATTAAAAAAATAACAAAACAGTAAAGTTAGCCCAATTTTTTTGTATAATGTGAAAGATTATGTTACACGAGTAAATAGATACCCAACATGTCATGCTTTAAAATTGCACACACTCATGGAATGACGCCAAACTTCAGTACTTAAAAATCTCCATAGGCAACGCTTTAATTTTTTTTTTACAGGTTACCAGTTTAGATTTACAGAGGAGATCTAGTGCTAGATTTGTTGCTGGCACTCTAACGCACGCGGCGATACCTCACATATGTTTAAACAGCGTTTACATATGTCGGCGGGACTTACGTGTGCGTTCGCTTCTGCACGCGAGCTACCAGGGACAGGGACGTTTTAATTACATTTTATTTATTTTTTTACTTTTTTTTTTTCACTTTTATTCCTATTACAAGGAATGTAAACATCCCTTGTAATAGGAAATGTGTGTGACAGGTCCTCTTTATGGAGAGATGCGGGGTCAATAAGACCCCGCATCTCTCCTCCAGGCTGGAAACCATGAGATCGGTGAAAAAAAATTCACCGATCTCATGAATACTGTTGTTTACTAGCCGCATCACATCGCGCCCAGGTCCATCTGGTCACCAGTCATCTCTATGCTTCCAGCCTACGCCAGACGATTCTTTCTCCGGGCCCCCAATGGCACGGGAGAGCCCGGAGAAACACCGGATGGCGGCGGGAGGGGGGGGTGTCCCCTCCCGCCGCCTGTAAGAACGATCAAGCGGTGGAACCGCCGCTATGATCGTTCTTATGTTGCGCAGAATCGCCGGCAGAACAAAAGGATATCTGGATGATGCCTCTAGCTGCAGGCATCATTCAGATATCCACCCACAAAGCCCAGGACGTCATTTGACTTCCACCCAGGATGGGAGATCCCATCTGTGAGCGTCAAATGACAATGGGCGGGTATTGAAGTGGTTAATAGTAGTTTAGGGGCAGTTGCATGCATTTTTTTGAAAGCAGAAAAAGAACGCTCAGGACTGTAGTTTACTGGTATTTCAAATGCTTGTAACCGTGGTAAACCACGCATTTTTAAAGGGGGGGGGGGACCCTGATAATTTTTGAAATTTCACTACATGCTGTTGCCTGCGTCAATGGATGAGTCGGTAGTGATGAACTCCGATCCTCTTACCAGTTTTCTATGTCTTCGGAGCCTCAGCAACATCATCAGGAGGATTTCCTCTTGCATGCTCATGATGGGATCCATGGTGAAAACAAAAAATTAGATGGCTATCTACAAGCACACTGCTCTCTCTGCTGCTGTTCTGTCTTCTCTCACAGATTGGCTGAAATAGTTAATACTTGTTTTTCCTGAATTTGGGAGAGTCTCCTGAGGTTATCTTTACATGTATGTTTGTTTTGCTAGTGCATTTGTAATTCTGTACAGCGGAGTTGCTGCTCTTCCTAATTCAGCTTTGTGGCTTCCCATTTCATTGGGCAGTGAATTTTCATAATCACCTCCTGATAAGTGAGCTTACCCATGAATTAATGCCTAAACTAGGAAGTGGCAGAGTGACATTCTTGACTAACAAGGTGTGTTTCTCACAAGAATGACTGACCAATATCAGAATTCCTTTTGCATGTAAAAAAGTAAACATGTACCGGTATGTATTTCTATTTCGTTGCTTGCCTTAAATTTAAACACAGAACTGTACTCAAATGTTTACTTTAAGTGTAAGAGCAGCCTAAAACTAAAATCCCTGCATCTACTGACTTCCACGATCTAACACTAACCTATCTTAGCTCTGTAAAGAAGAAATCAGTATACATACCTTTTTTGAAGCCGATCCGGTCTCCAGCGGCGGACATTCTGCGGAGGACACGGCCGACAACGGCTGTGAAATTAATGGGAGGTGACGTCATCCATAGAGTTACTATGGAGCTTCCATTGTCGGATATGTCCGCTGCACCTGCCTCCAAAGCGAAGCCGCAGATGACCGCTCAGCATGGAATCTGGTTGGAGTGAATCTAACCACAAACAAGCCCCCTAGCTTGATGGATCACAAACGAGTCCACAACAGTGGAAAAGAGCTATAGAGCACCCTCCAGCCACCTTGACCAGACATTATTAATTTTTTTGTTCTGTCCCTTTGTTCATGGTATCTCGGTACACAGAGGCAGGTTGGAATTAGAGGATTCCAGAATGTGAGAGAGGGGAGATAGATTTTCTTCTAATGCATGGCAATAGATTTTTGAACATGAAACAAGATGCTTATAGGAACAATGGGTTAATGGTATATCAACAGTTTAGGTACATTAAGATCTGTCCCGTACCAAGTCCAACAGTGCTACAGTAGCAGTGTCCAGCCAAACTCCCTATTTTTATTTATAATTCACATTTTTGTGGGCAGCCCCTTTGCTGATAAGTATTTTTCTAAACAAAGATGAATTCAACTACTTAATCCAAGATTGGAGGTAAGGGTAACGACCATGTCTTTTAATTTCCTGGCTATAAAGAACACTTGTCTTATCTCAACAGTCATCAAGGTGTTCTCTTTGGAAGCTCTAGCCATCCTAAGATATAAGTGAGAGGAGTAAAGGAGATCTGGGAGTCTAACATCAAATTGACTGTCCTACTATACCACGGCAATACCGAAATTGCTTGGAGAAACTCATAAGCATGTGTAGTAGATCTTTCTTGTCTCTAAGACATCTTGGACATTGTGAATAGTTTCTATGTCTGTATTGCCCATCGCCATATGGATGTTCGATATGTCCTAATGAAGTATGTAACGCTCAGTTAATCTGAGTTAGATAAAAATACCCACTTCAGGAAGATTTTACCCTCTTCATGACGGGCCATTTTTTGCCATTTGGGACTGCACTACTTTAACTGGCGATAACTTGGTCATGCAATGCTGTATGCAAACATTCAAATATTTTTTTTTTAACACAAATAGAGCTGAGTTTTTATTTTTTTGCTCTATAAACGAAAAAGGGCATACATTTTGAAAAAAAAAAACACTTTTTTACTTTCTGTTCTAAAATATATCCAATAATTTTAAAAATCAAATTTCTTCATACATTTAGGCCAAAATGTATTTTGCTACATGTCTTTGGTTTAAAAAAAATAAATAAAAAATCCCAATAAGTGTGTATTGATTGGTTTGCAAGAATGTTATGGCGTCTACAGATATATATAATGACATTTTTTATTTATTTTTTAACTGGAAATTGCGATGATCAGCGTCTTATAACGGGACAGTGGGCAATCTGAAACTGACACTTTATGGGAACTGACATCTCCAGTAACACTAATCAGTGCTAATAATATACACTGACACTGTATACTGTCACTGGCTTGGAAGGGGTTGACATCTGGGGCAATGAACGGATTAAATGTGAGGCTTACTATGTTTACGGTGTGGTGATTTTACTAAGCGATAAAAACTGGCACACCGCCACTGTCAGAAGAGAGCTTTGTGTTTACAAGCACAAAGCTGTCTCCTCTCGTCATAAATCATTGGCCGAGAACTGAGATCAGCATGTGCTGAATCCAGTGACGGCACAGCCAGGCGGGGGCATGCACCCCCTACCCTGAAATGCAGAATCATATATAGGTGTACTTGATTTTGTGTAGCTGTTTGAACGTCTGGTTCACATTTACAAGACCAATCAGCCACTCCAAGAAAAACGGTACCGTGATTTTAACTACAGCTGCAACCATGATCCTGGTATAACCACTGGCTACTCAGGACGTATAATTATTATTGGATGGCAAGTGGTAAACACTTAATTATCCCTACTTAACTCCTTCCCTTTTCTCTCTATTTTCCTGCGTCCTTTTTTTTGTTTAATATTTAAACTTGTTTTGTTTTTGCTTGCAATTTTTTTGTGAAAGTGCAAGATTGAAAGAAAAAAAGCTTTTTGTCCTATTAATAACTTTGCAATGTTTTGTAACTAGAATCGTAATCGTAGTGGCGTTTTAAAAAAAGTTTAGCATGAAAAAGAGTAAAGTTACAAAATGTATACTTTATCTACATTAGCCATTACATTTTCTAAACTAACACTGGTCAAAGTAGATCTCATCTGCCCCAACACTGTACCCCCTGCTCTTCTGTTCCACTGCTGAAGCCCCTTCTCATATCTTCCACCGCTGTACCTCCCTGCTCATCTGCTCCACTTGCTGTACCCTCTTCTCATCTATGATATAGATAAATGTACAAAGGTAATTTTACTAATTTTCATTGTCAGATTTTTAATTTTTTTTTTAAGAAGAGCTGTGATGACAGCTGCACACCATATTGGTAATTGCAATTGCATGGTGCCTTACAGAATTATAATATAGCTACTTCATGAGTTCGGTAAATGAAAAGGAAGTTCACACTTGTAATATACTTGGCTAAGCTTGTTGCTTCTTGTTCCTATTTTTAACTTGTGTTAATTAAAATAGATCCTTTAAACAAATGCAGTATCCAGAGTGCATGAAGAAAGACAGGACTGTAGATAATATATTAGGAAAGCTTGAGATGTATACATTCTTACTTTTAATCTCAAGGTTACACCCTAATGCCATTTTATTTTTATATAAATGATATCCAATGGTTGTCACCGCACACAAATCGGAGATAAAAAATGGGCCCGGGTGCACAGCAAAGACTGTAGTGCATATAAACCAAAAAAATAGCAGCACTCCTCCTTTCTCCCCAGTCTTTCTTTCCAGCAATGAGGAATGGAGGAAATACACTTTTCCGACTAGGTCTACTAGTATATAATCGCTCTTCGTGAAGCAGAATTGTGTAGATGTGTTAGCAAAGTAACTGGTACAGTCTGTACAGTATATAATTTTAAGTCCCAACCTAGTATACATGAATTGCTCATCTGCATGTAGAAGTCTCAGCACATTTTATTTGTATTTTTTCCTGTTTGGTATAGAATTTACCAGCGCAATATTTTCATTCTCCTGTCTCTCTGTGTTTCTACATTTACCAGCACACTATATTTTAATTTGTCTTGTCTCTCTATAGTCCCAGCAAACTATACTTGCAATTTTGATGTTTGTGTAGAACCAAACTGAGCACCTTTTCAAATCTAAGCACATCACAGTTCTAAATTAAAGACCTAAAAATCCAAGCATTTTATATATTTTTTTTTTACACTTTATCTTACTCTCTCCTCTGACCAAATGGGGAATACTGTTGCTGGTTTTAAATAAAATGAATTTATTTGTACAATGTTCAAAATGGGCTCAGGCCACTTATTGCAGAGCAGAATGCGGCAGTGTACTAGAATCTCTGGACACCACAGATGATTAATATAGACACTCAGAGTGAATTTTGCATTACAGCAATCATTTAAATGTTACCTCCTAAAATTATATATTATTGAACTGCTGCAGGTCCATGTGCTTTAGCCACATTTCTGGAAACTATTTCTGTAAGCAGGTGACAGGCACTGTCCCTAAAATGTAAAAAAATAACCAGTTGTTCGACTGCTTGCACATCAATAACACATACTGGCCAGGTCAGGAAAATATGGTGGTAAATGCAGGCAGTACGGTAGAATGACTGAAGAAAGGCGTGTGTCTTAACATCTATCTTTCTTTGACAAGGCTGTCTGACTGACCAAAATATGTTGTTGGAACATTGACAAAGAACATAATCCTATGTAGTCATAAATTTAACAGAAAATGTTTAGAGGAGGGAAAGGGAATTTGGGACTTTAAATGAGGTTCAGGGGCCGTTCAGATCCCCTCCCCCATCCCGGTTTGGTATTTAAAAAGAAGAGGCGGGACTTTATATGAGGCACACGGACACAAAGGAATACATTTAGATGGAAAATGGCTTTTAATTGGTTCAAATTATAATATAGTTTCATGTTTAAATTCTATGCATTTTGCTATATATCAATATTTTTAATTTCATCCGAACCAAATATTGCACAGTAATCAATGATAAATATTCCAACAAGAACTTTTCATATATTTACAAATACACGGAATGGAATAATTGATTACATATTTTACATACACAATTTTTTATAGTGTTTATAGTGTGTCTTGTTTCCTTTTTATTCAGAGGTCCCCAATTTTGGGGTCACCCCATACAGTTCACATCATTTTTGATTTACACACTTCCACTCTCTTGGGGCACTGTCTGTGTGGGCTGTTGATGCCCTGCCTCCTCAGCTCCCGGTTGTGACGTTCTCTGGCTGGTCTGCGATTCTAATGGCCACACCACCACTGTGCAGACGCATCTGTAAGGTGTGTGGGTGGAACATAAAAGTGGGGGGGGGGGGTCTCTCCTATTTTGTTTGCCCACTTGCTCTTTGCTAACTTTTTATATCATTGAAACCGATTTGTCTCTTTCATCCCTAGATGATCACTTCAGTTTTTGCTCCTGATGAGTGGCCCTAAAGGCCCGAAATGCATAGAGCTAATATCTACCGATAAGTGTATTTATTCATAAATTTTTATAGATGTTCCTTTCAACATATCTCCAACCCCCCTCTACACATTTCCATTCAAAAATATTTTATTAAGTTATTAATTTGCCCAGGTATCGACTGTAATGCATCAATTCAGTGTATTTGTACATATATGAAATGTTCTTGTTGAAATATTTATTTATCATTGATTATTGTGCAATATTTGGTTTGGATGAAATGAAAAATATTGCTATATAGCAAAATGCATAGAATTTAAACCTGATACTATTATAATTTGAATCAATTAATAGCTATTTTCCATCTAATTTATTCCTTTGTGTCCATGTGCCTCATATAAAGTCCCGCCTCCTTGTTCTCTTTTTTTAAATACCAAACCGGGATGGGGGAAGGGGATCTGAACGGCCCCTGAACTTCCACCATTCCCTTCCACCATTCCCTTCCACCAATCTTGGCTTTTTATTGGTTGCAGAACTTGCACGTTCAAGAGCATGCCATTAGGCAGAACCGACAACGGTGCTTGAATGTTTTTGAGGTATATGCAGGCATTGTAGAGTGCTTGCATTACAACTTTTTTTTTTGTAAAGTTGTGTTTTTATGTCTACCTTTGCTTGGCGCTCTGTACTGTTGTAGGTGCCACATGCTTCACTGCCTAAGTTTGTTGTAGCTACCAGATATCTTCTGTTTAGACCAGGGGTCTCAAACTCAAATTACCTGAGGGCCACAAGACAAGTTTTCATATGCCATGAGGGGCCGCATGCAAACTTTCAAACTTCAAAAACAACAGTACTGGTGTCAGCGAACACATTATTAACCCCCAGCACTGGTGTCAGCGAGCCAGCTAAAAAAGTTAGGAGCCAGAAAACGCACCCCGTCCCGACGAGCTTGCGCGCAGAAGCGAACACATACGTGAGCAGCGCCCGCATATTTAAATGGTGTTCAAACCACACATGTGAGCTATCGCCGCGATTGGTAGAGTGAGAGCAATAATTCTAGCTCCTCTGTAACTTAAAACATGCAACCTGTAGATTTTTTTAAACGTCGCCTATGAAGATTTTAAAGGGTAAAAAAAGTTTGTCGGCATTCCACAAGCGGACACAATTTTGAAGCGTGACATGTTGGGTATGAATTTACTCGGCGTAACATTATCTTTCATAATATTAAAAAAAATGGGGATAACTTTACTGTTGTCTTATTTTTTAATTAAAAAAAGTGTAATTTTTTCCCAAAAAAGTGCGCTTGTAAGACCGCTGCGCAAATACGGCGAAACAGAAAGTATTGCAACGATCGCTATTTTATTCTCTAGGGCAGGGATATGCAATTAGCGGACCTCCAGCTGTTGCAAAACTACAAGTCCCATCATGCCTCTGCCTCTGGGTGTCACGCTTGTGGCTGTCAGTCTTGCTATGCCTCATGGGACTTGTAGTTCTGCAACAGCTGGAGGTCCGCTAATTGCATATCCCTGCTCTAGGGTGTTAGGATAAAAAATATATATAATGTTTGGGGGTTCTAATTAGAGGGAAGAAGATGGCAGTGAAAATAGTGTAAAATGACATTAGAATTGCTGTTTAACGTGTAATGCTTAACTTGTAATACCAACGGCCACCACCAGATGGCGCCAGCTCACATCTGGTGGTAATAACTTGTAATACCAACGGCTCACCACCAGCTCAAAAAAAAAAAAAAAAAACTTTTTTTTTTTTTTTTTTTTTTGCTCCCCTCACTTCCACCCTGCCTGGGGGCCATTTATAACTGGTCCGCGGGCCGCAAATGGCCCGCGGGCCGGTACTTTGAGACCACTGGTTTAGACCTACCATACAAAACATGTCCTTTGAATTAACTGGAGTACTTAATTAGTGGTTACCGGTAGTTTAAAGCTTGTTATTTCACATGGATCACCATGTGTAGGATCACCCATTCCTAGACTGCTGCATCTATGTGATCATGTAATGTAAATTCCAGTAGCTTGTGAAGATTTTACTCTATAATAAATATGCATAAAGGTGTTATTTTATATCAATGAAACGCTCTTAATATAATTTAAAAAAAAAATTGTAAAACGAGCATCTCCTAATCTTGTTATGATCTGCTTGTGTTTCCATGCTTTTTCATTTCATTCCTGTTTTGGCATGCATGTGCCATGTAAAGATATTTGAAAGTTATCCCTTTGTGAAGGGTAATATTACATGCGTTAATGCAAAATGTCTGATCTATTTTTTTTTTTTTTTTCTGCTACACTTTAATGTATATGGTTTTCCAGGTCATTATGATTTATGGCATCTTGTAGACTGTGCCAAGTTTAGACATTGCAAATTAAAATATATGTGTTATGTATTAGACAGCATTGTAAAATGATTTATATTACTTATGGCTGCCTAAACAACTGTCACATCATTATATTATACTTTGCATGGATTTGAACGGTGTAATTATGTCTTCCTTTTAAATATTTTCTGGGAATCAAAAAGTTAGAGCCAGCTTTTTGGTGTTGAAAACTAAATTCATAATAGGATAGGGATCAGAATACAATCAACAGTTTATCTTGATTGTACAGAACACAGGCATATTCGTAGACAACTGGGTTATATGTTGCTACCTACAAGTGATTGAACACTGGCAAAGAGAACTGTATGCACCCTTATATTAACCCTCCCACTGACGGTTATATTCATTATTTTTTTTGCTAGAGATGCATCTCTAATTTTCCTCCTCCTGATTTTTTTTTTTACATATGTTTTCTGCTCAAATTTGGCTGTGTACCAGTCCTTTTATATACTTATGCAGCGTCCAGATTGCTACCCTAGGCACTCCACTTGGATTGTACCCAGACAACACCAGAATTATGGAAGACTCTGGTTGGCCTGTAAAGTTACTTTGAGCACGAGACCCTGCGCTAGGTGCTCCTCCTTGGCACATTGTGCAGTTTGTGGAGTTAGCTGCAATGTGATATACAGGTCCAAGGCAGTGGTGATCTGCGCAGGTGTGGTTCAGTCCCTGAAGACCCTGTGTATTTTTCCAAAACGAGGATATCCTGTCGTCGTTGTCCCCCCTCCCTTAAAGTGGTTGTAAACCCTTGCGTATACCAACTGAAGTGACATGCCTCCGATGCACGGAGATGAAACAAATTTTCCTAAATAACTCTTTACTTGCACCCATCTCTCCTCTACAGCCTCCTGAAGCAGACATTTTACACAGCATTCCTGAGCTCAAGTAGGCAAGGGGTTCAGATCTGATGTCACTCACCGCAGAGAGCTGACTGTAATCTGAGATCTGAGTGGAGTAAATGGGCTCACACCCCCACACAAATTCATAGGGTAACCTGCACAGCGGACGCTGTCAATCAAAGGCTGTGTGCTGGAGCTACAACCCCGCCCCCCGCAATCCCTTGGCATTAGCTGTTAAAAGATGGTTATGCAGGTAGGGTTCAAACAGAAATCAAACTCAGTGCTTTGGATTGAGGCAATTGTACATCATAGAAGGATATGCTTTGTTAATTTTTAATGTCTGAGGTTTACAACTACTTTAAATATTGCAGCCAAGGTCTTTTGCAGCTTTGTGCGTAAGAAACGCGTTCCCTTTTTAAAAATCCACCTTTGTGTTAAGTAGGCAAGGGGTGCAGATCTGATGTCACTTACCGCAGAGAGCTGACTGTAACCTGAGATATGAGTGGAGGAAATGGGCTTACACCCCCACACAAATTCATAGGGAAACCTGCACAGCGGAAGGCTGTCAATGGCTGTGTGGTGAGGCTTTATTACCTGAAAAAAAGGAAGAGGGAGCGTTCTCCTTTGACTCAGAAAAATCTCCGCAGGAAGAGGCCATTTTGTCCTTTTTTTTTTTTTTTTTTTTTACTCCAAATACCCTTTTTGTGCTGATGAGTTATCGGTTTGCTTTTACTTGAGGGTACTGGGTTTGGTGGTGCCTTATGCCCAATTCCACAACAGGTCACTGCAATTAAGCATCCTGGCGAAGTAGGGCTCCATCTCTGAGTAATTTATTATGCAGGATTTATATAGCGCCAACAGTTTGCTCAATGCTTTACAACATCAGGGAAGACAGTACAGTTACAATACAATTCAATACAGGAGGGATCAGAGGGCCCTGCTTGTTAGAGCTTAGTCTAGAAGGGAGGGTCAAGTGCAACAAAGGGTAGTAGCTGTGGGGGATGATCAGATGGACAAAATAAAAATACAGTAGTTAGGTGTGCGTAGGCTAGGCTTCTCTGAAGAGGAGGGTTTTCAGGGATCCTCTAAAAGCTAATAGAGAAGGAGATAGACGGACAAATTGGGGTAAGGAGTTCCATAGGCTTGAAGAGGCTCTGGAAAAGTCCTGAAAACGAGCATGGGAGCAGGTGATGAGAGCGCTATAGAGCAGGAGCAGAAGAACGAAGAGGACGATTAGGTTGGTATTTAGAGGTCAGTGATGTAGCTGGCGGCAGAGTTGTTGATGGCTTTGTAGGTAATTGTTAGTATTTTGAATTTAATTTGTTGGGTAAGCAGAAGCCAGTGGAGGGATTGACAGAGAGGAGTAACAGACAGAGCAGTTGGTAAGATAGATGAGTCTGGCAGTAGCATTCATGATGGACTAAAGGGAGATGGAGTATGCAGAGGTAAGCCAATGAGGAGGGAGTTGCAGTAATCGAGGCAAGAGATTACCAGGGAGTGAATTACGTTTTTGTGTCATTGGTTGGAAAGGGGCGTATTTTGGAGATGTTGAGGTGGCAAGATTTGGACAGTGATTGGACGTGAGGCTTAAAGGAGAGTTCAGAGTCCAGGACTACTCCTAGGACCTTGGCATGTGGGGATGGGCTGATAGTTGCACCATCAATTTTGACAGAGATCAGGGGAAGAGGCAGGTGGAGGAGGAAAAATAAGTTTGGTTTTGGATAGATTGAGTTTGAGGAAGTGGTGTGACATCCAAACTGATATATCTGATTCCATGTGTGTCTCTCCCTGAGTTGGTGGATTCCTAATCCAGCGTTGGAGTCAGGGAAGTCTGTTCTTCCAATGACTTCAGAGATTGTCATGATGAATGGCGAGGAGTCATTGGAATGTTGACTGTTAAGGGAACCTGTTCAGCAGAGGAATCCAAACTTTAACAAGCCATTTGACGTCTCGGCTTCAAGGACTGCCAACATGGGTTCAGTGAGACCATATCACAACTGTGGCCTACATCAACCATCAAGGAGCCTGTCAGCATCTGGACCAAGGAGTGGTCCCTTCACCCAGATGTGTTTTGCATAACCTTTGACACAGGTGACATTTATTTTAACAGACTAAAGAGGTTTGTTGCCAGATCCAGAGATTTTAGGCTTTTGCAGTGGATCCCCTGGTGACCTGTGGGATCAGTGTTGTCTGAGTTGTATTTTCCTCCTCTAAAGCACCTTTCATGACTGTCCTGCAGGTTTGAGTCCGAGGACATTTCATTGATTCTTGTGGCACCAAACTGGCCCACCCTTATTTTTCATTGTCTTGCTTTTGTCCCAGTCATCTAAGAAATATATGCCAGGATACTTCTTGCTTGCGTAAATAAAATAAAACTGTGAGGGTAACTGTCAGAAGTTTTATATAAAGATCCTTAGTTCTGGTTCGCAGTGTCCAATGGCCTGAAGGTAGCAACATATAACCTAGCTGTTTACAAAAAAATGTCTGTCCTGTACTGTAGTCCAAGAAATAAATTTTTGCCCAGCAATGTGTGTTTTTTTAATCGGCATGAAAGGAATGTATACTGGTGGTACAAGCAAAAAAAAACTATGTACTACTAAATTTATTTTTGCTGTTTTGAAAATGTGATTTATGCTTCATGTACGCCAACTTCCCCTGGAGGCTGTTGCGGGAAAAACGCTAACACTGCAAGGTTTTGCCACATTCAGCGGTTTTTGGCCAAAACCTTCCTCTCCTGAACGCGATTCTTCCATGTTCAGGAGAGGGTGTTTTAACCTCCTAAACGTGGCTGGTCCTAAACTCTGCTAAAAGCCTATGTGTACATAAACAGAACACATAGGCTTTTATTGAGTTGCATTTAGGGGCTTTGGCAAAAAGGCAAAAGCTCCTAAACGTTAGTTTAGAAGCAGGCAGTGTACATGAAGCCTTAGTTCCCTAGCCCGAAATTTGTCCCGATTGTCAAGGTTTCCCAAATGCCAGTACTATTCATTGTAGTTTGATCAATGTTAATTGCAGTTTTATCAAGGTGTTTTTCATAAAGTTAATTGCATTTTATCTAGCAGTAATGCATGTTAGAATTTTTTTTGTGTAGTTTAAGGCTTACTTCTGGTTACTCTGTTTTTATTTAGAGTGTCCGGGCAACACCACAGAATGATGCCATAACCGTTTATTTTAAACCAATAACATTAAAAGCTTCTGAGAGCAGATACACCAAAGTTGCGAGCATCAGTTTTGATGGTAAGGGTGTGGATTTCTTCTTCTTTAAAAAATTTTTTTTTTTTTGTGGTATAAGTAACGTGCAAGTGCTGTTATTTAAAGCTTATGAACATTTATTTTTACTTGTTTGGATAAAAAGTGGAGCTTTGGAACCTCATTGTAGTTTTTATTGCAGTCTGTCTATATTGGGGAGAAATTACATTTTGTAGTAGAATGAGAAAGGGTTAGAACTTTTGACAATGTTTTTGTATTTCTGCCTTCCTGCTGCAGTAAAACTTGCAACCCTGTTTTTTGGGGAATATCTCCCCAATGATGTAACGGGCAGAAATTCAAACTTGACAGAAAATGTTATCCTTCCTCTTATTCAAATTCAAAGAGAGTTTTCTCGGGCTTAAGGCTACATTCAAACGAGGCGGACTCCGCTACGGAGTCTGCCAGCTCAGCGGGATCTCCGCTGAGCTGGCGGATGATGGGCCCCCCTCTGCTCACTTTTGCGGGGAGGGGCTTGTCGAGCGCCGCTGTCTCCTATGGAGAGATCTGATGAAAACTGACGGCATGTCCGGTTTCATCAGATCTCACCAGATCCAATCTGCCATGGACTGATGGCTACATATCGCCATATGTCCGATTTGATCGGGTCGAATGTCAGTGGACATGTCTCCACTGACATCCGACGCTCCATAGGCTTGCATGGAGTGGCCGTTCAGGTCCACTGACAAAACTGACAGGCGGACCTGAATGGTTCGACCGTGTAAAAGGGGCCTTAAAGTGATATTAACGGTTACATTTTTATTTTTCTAAAATAATAAACATGTTATACTTGCATGCTCTGTGCAATGGTTTAGCACAGAGTAGCTCTGATCCTTTTATTTTGTAGTTACTGGATTTGATTGACAACAGTGTGAGCCAATGAGCCAACTCTCACTGAGTCTTGGGAAGAGGAAGAGAGAGCAGCAAAGGTGCTCTTGTGCGCTGGACTAAGATCGGGCTCATGTAAGTAATTGGGGGTGGAGGGACTGTACCTTAAGGATTTTTTTTTTAACTTGATGCAGAGAATGCATAAGGGTTAAAAAAAAAAAAAAAAAAGCTTTAGCCTTTATGACTTTAAAGCACATCACCTTCCCTTTCCTGACCTGATTTTCAGGCTACTTGCTCAGATATGGGTCCGGTATATGTTTTTGTTAAGAACCTCACACTTTTTTATTTTGTTTTATTTCTTTCTTGAATTGCATGTGGTTCCCCCTTTAATTCTATACCAGACCTGAAAGGCTTAGTATTTATTGTGGGCGGACCCCAAGGGTTGACTTTGTATACTAGTCATCTGAACAGAAATCGGGAGTCTATCAAAAATCTTCACACAATGAGGCATTTCTGTTTATTATATTGTGTACTTTTAATGTACATTCTGCCAGTGTGAAACTTGGTTGTATGTATTTTATAACTCTGTTTTGCTCGCTCACTTTTTACATTTTCTAACATTGCTTTTTGTTTGTGCAGCATCAAGAGCAAAGAAACCATTACAGTTTTCTGGAAAAATAACAGTTAAAGCAAAAGAAAAGAGTTATTCAAAACTTGAAATTCCATATCAAGCTGAAGTGTTGGATGGGTAAGTAAATGGTCCCCAAGCTTCATAATTGTGAGTCTAATCACGTGAATGGATCTTTTTTTTTTTTTTTTTCTGCCTCATAAAATTCTAAAGATTCTCAGATGTTGGTTACTGGTCAATTGCTGAATAATAACTTAACTAATAAAGTGGACTCCTTGCTTAGCCAGTGCCTGAAGTACATACATTTGTAATGACCCACAGTGCGTCTATGCTTGATAACCTTAACAATGCAGTATAAGCTAAACATTTCCAACCAACTTAAGCCTGCTTTATTCAAACTTGGTGTCCTGTCTTTTTAGCCATAGTGGCTAGCCCATAGACAGCCTAATTCTTTTTTGTCACCTTTGGAATGTTGCATATCTGTTTATTGACATTAGCCATAGTTATTTTTCTATATGCCCACCTAACTTGTGGCTGCTATTTTTTAATATGCAAAGCCCACACATGGTGATAAAGGCCTTATACGACACTTCATTTACACCAGTACCTCAGAATTGCTCCACCATTACATGCAGTGATTGCAGCTTTGCATTTAAACCTTCAATGAATATGCCAGTTTCTCTATGCTGAGAAGCCATCCTGCCTCCTTTTTCAGCAGGGAGATCCTTCACCTCATACAGTACTGGACATATGGTGCTAGAAGGTTATAGATTTTTTTATTAATAAAGTTTATGAATACTTGTGCCTTTCTTAATGTGTGATTATTTCACTCACAGGTACTTGGGGTTTGATCATGTAGCCACTTTATTTCATATCCGGGACAGTCCCTCTGATCCAGTAGAGAGACCGATCTACTTGACAAACACCTTCAACTTTGCGGTTCTCATTCATGATGTCTTGCTTCCAGAAGATGCAAAGCTCATGTTTAAAGTAAGGTTAACTACCTTAACATGCAGCAGGCAATTTCAGATATAAAATTCTTGCAGTAATTCAGTTTTTTATTTATTTTCTTCTAAATATAGGTCCAGAATTTTACTTCACATGTGTTAATTCCTCCCGGTGAATCAAGATATGTATTCTCATTAATGTTCATACCATCCACCTCCTCTGTCCATATTGACAGCAATATATTGCTTATTACCAATGCATCAAAGTTTCATCTTCCCATTCGAGCTTACACAGGCTTTCTAGATGTAAGTATGACAAGATTCTCTACAACCAAGCACAGACAACACATATTGTTTTTCACCTTTACTCTTGTACTCATACCCTTTTACACAGTGAATGGAATTTATGAAAACTGGATCAGTCAGAAACTGGAGAAGATTTGCATGGCAAGCAATAAACTATCTTCAGCTTGCTCAGTTAGACTGCTTTCACACTGGGGTGGTTTTCAGGCACTTTAGCGCTGGAAATAGCATCTGCTAAGCGCCTGAAATCGCCTCCCATTCATTCTAGTGTGATTTTTTTTTTTTTCAAACTCGGATGGTGCGATTGCAGGATGTTCCAAAAAGTCCTGCAAGCAGCATATTTGGGGTGGTTTAGGAGCGCTGAGTTTAGTGCGCCCAAAATGCCCTGTCTATTGGAATGAATGGGCTACGCTTTGAAAAAGTGCCCTGCCAGTGGCCAAAATGTGGCACCAAAACGAGTGGTGCGTTAGTGCCAACGACCAGCGCTTTTGGTGTGAAAGCAGCCTAAAGCATTGATAATGCAATAGAAGTTGATGGGTTGCTATGCACAGTTTCTTCAATATCGATAAATTCCCCTTAAAGCAGAGCTCCAGCTCTAAACACTGCAGCTGCTGACCTTTATTAAGGCACTTACCTGTCCAGGGAGCTCGCGATGTTGGCCCCCCAAGGCCGATCCTTCCATCGGATTGGGTGCAGGCGCCACCATTCCAACTAAGGGAAACGGGCAGTGGAGCCTTCAGGCTTCACTGCCGGTTTCCTACTAAGCATGCGCGAGCTGCACGGCACTTCCTGAATAGCCCCGTCATCTTCTGAGACACACAAAGGTCCCAGAAGGCATCAGAGAAGAGGACATGACGCACTGGGCGAAGCTGGGGCGGAAGTACACAAGGTACTTCATAAAAGGTAAGTTAGGGGGAGGAAGAAAAAAATATCCAAAAGCGAGTGGTGGAGGGGTTGTCATTCCTTTAAGATAAAGTTGTAAAAGTGGGTGGAACTCCACTTTAATATGCTTGACGTTATAAGTAGGTTGTCTAGATTATCAAAATGTATATAAGCGCTAATCTAAAAGGAAGTAGGTCCAAATGACGGTTTTCCACAGCAATAACTGATTTACAAACGAATACATTCATAACAAAACATAAGTTCAATTTATAAAAGGAACACACCAGTATAAGGATGCTAAAGAAAGTGACAGTTATTTAGTTTTTTTATTTGTAAGCAATGAGATTTGAAAATTCCAGTCACATGGCTAAAGTAAATGCCCATATGTTTGTGCTTAAAGCTTTGAGAATTGTGCTCCATATGCATTTTATTGGCTAAATGAACAACCATGTCCCTGTAGGTGATTATCTGAACTAGGCTGCTTCTGTATCTAGCAGTCTTCTAAAAATGTGTTCCATGTTACTTGGAATACTGCATACATCCTGAGCTTGTTCACCATCTCCCAGTGTCAGGCGTCAAGCCAAGTTATTGCATTGTCATTGCTTACCAATTGTTAACCACTTGCTGACGGCCGTACGACTTTGTACGGCCTCAGCGCGGCTCCCAATCTCTAACAGGCCGTGTTTTTACGGCCTCCCCTTTGGGGAACTGCTGTGCTGGCCGTGTCCAGTCACAGATCGCCGTGAACGGCCAATCGGAGCGGCCGTTTCCTAGGCGATCTGTGCGGCCAATGAGAGATGATCTCATATGTTTACATATGAGATCATCTCTCATTCCCGGCTCTCGCAGACAGCGGTGCTGTCAGGGGAGAGAGGAGACGGATCTGTGTCTCTTGTACATAGAGACACAGATCGGTCACCCCCCCAGTCACCCCCCCTCCCCCACAGTTAGAACACTAATTAGGGTACACATTTAACCCCTTCCTCACCCCCTAGTGTTAACCCCTTCACTGCCAGTCACATTTATACAGTAATTAGTGCATATTTATAGCACTGATTGCAGTATAAAATGTGAATGGCGCCAAAAATGTGTCAAAAGTGTCCGATGTGTCCGCCATAACGTCGCAGTCCCAATAAAAATCGCAGATCGCCGCCATTTCTAGTAAAAAAAAAAGCATTTATACAGTAATTAGTGCATATTTATAGCACTGATTGCAGTATAAATGTGAATGGCGCCAAAAATGTGTCAAAAGTGTCCGATGTGTCCGCCATAACGTCGCAGTCCCAATAAAAATCCCAGATCGCCGCCATTTCTAGTAAAAAAAAAAAATTATACAGTAATTAGTGCATATTTATAGCACTGATTGCAGTATAAATGTGAATGGCGCCAAAAATGTGTCAAAAGTGTCCGATGTGTCCGCCATAACGTCGCAGTCCCAATAAAAATCGCAGATCGCCGCCATTTCTAGTAAAAAAAAAAATAATTCTGTCCCTTATTTTGTAGGCGCTATAACTTTTGCGCAAACCAGTCGCTTATTGCGATTTTTTTTTTTTTTTTTTTTTACTAAAAATATGTAGAATACGTATCGGCCTAGACTGAGGATAAAAAAAAAACGTAAAAAAAAAAATTGAGCTATTTATTACAGCAACAAAGTAAAAATATTTTATTTTTTTTCAAAATTGTCGCTCTATTTTTGTTTATAGCGCAAAAAATAAAAACCGCAGAGGTGATCAAATACCACCAAAAGAAAGCTCTATTTGTGGGGAAAAAAGGACGTTAATTTTGTTTGGGAGCCACGTCGCACGACCGCGCAATTGTCGGTTAAAGCGACGCAGTGCCGAATCGCAAAAAGTCCTCTGGTCAGGAAGGGGTTTAAGTGCCCAGTAAGGAAGTGGTTAATTGGAAAAGAGGATTCAACATTGACTATTGATTGGGAAGGCTCATTTGGGGTCATGTGTGCTTTTTTGTATGTACTGCTTTTAAATTACTGAGCAATGAGTTACCTTTTTTCTTTTCAGTATTTTATTTTACCACCAAAACCTGAAGAACGTTTCTTAGATTTTGGCATTCTAAGTGCTGCAGAATCTAGTAGTCTTCTAATTGCAATTATAAATAGCAACCCCATTGAGGTAAGAAACATGTTTTTTTTTCTGTAAATAATGGTTTTTAGTAATGGTGTTTATTTCCCAGCATGTGTTTATCCTTTGCTGGTCTTACCTGATTGATAAATGCAATTATTTGCTCAGATGTATACCTAGATGTATACAGGAATGGCTTCTGATTGTTAATGTGTATTGTATGCCAGTGTATTTACAATGGAAATTCCCCCCCCCCCATAATTAAATGTATTTTTATTCATCTGCTGAGACATTTTCAGTCACTGCATCACCCTTAAAATGGCTTCAATTTTGAAGATTGCTCCATTTTTTTTTTTTAAGCTACTTCTTATGCAATACTATTTGACTATTCAAATGTATTGTTTCCAATAAAACTTCAAATGTGGTTGTTCCACAATACCACATTTAACTTGCAGATGAACTCTTGCACTTCCATATCTATGGTCCCTTTCATTTTTTTTTCTCGGGAAAGGAGGTCAGGTGCAGCTATTAAAAAAAAAAAAAAAAAATTTTAAAGGAAAATCCCTTCTGGTATTGTAAACTTGCCTCAGTTAGGCCCCTTGCACACTGGGGCGTTTTTCATGCGGTACAGCGCTAAAAATAGCGCTGCTATACCGCATGAAAAATCATGCCCTGTAGTGTTCAATGTGAAAGCCCGAAGTTTTGCTAGCCGCATCTTGTGTGTCTGTTCACCGCTCCTATACCGCGCCGTTTGAAATCAATGGGAAAGCGCGGGGGTTAAAACCTCACCGCTAGCTAAATACAACGGTATAGCCGCGCTACAAATAGCGCGGCTATACCGTCACCGCGGCTGCACGCCTCCATGTGAAAGCAGCCTTAGTATTTCAAAGTGTATGGTAAAAATACATTTTTTCTAAATTAACAACTTCAATGTTTGTTTATAAAAGGTTGGTGTGGATAAGTTGTCTTTGCTTTTGCGTGTGTTTTAAAAAAAAAAATGTTTTTACACTTTTTGCCACAGTTACAAAATCTAGCTTTCATAGACTCCAAATAAACAAACCATATTATAGTTGTGTAATAGTTCAGAGTACTATAAACTCTAATTACTTTGAGCCAAATTTAGTGTAAGTAGCGGGAGCCAAAGTAATCATTAATTTTGTTAAAGCAATATAAAGTAGAGACAATGTCTCAGTTGTGAAAAATGTGTATTGCTGCCAGGTGTTCAAACATATGCATTATCTGTCCTTTCTGCTAATTTAAAGTTGGAAGCCATATAAGATTTTTGGTTAGACCCAAAGAACTGTGGCTATGACTACTTTCCCTGTTCTTTTCTTTCCTGGTTTTAAAATAAAGTGGATTAATTTACTTTAAAAATTGTTCTTTGTTTAAACGATCCCATCTCCATTATCTACATCTCTAAGGCCCCTTTCACACTGGGGCGGGTGGTGCGGTGGCAGTAAAGCGCCGCTATTTCTAGCGCGCTTTACTGTCGGAATTGCGGCACTCTTCAGACGCTAGTGGTGCGGTTTTACCCCCGCTAGCGTCCGAAAATCGGTTAATACCGCCCGCAATACGCCTCTGCAGAGGCGCATTGCTGGCAGTATAGCCGCGGTTTCCCATTGCTTTCAAAGATGCGGCTAGCAGGATTTTTAGAGTGGTCCTGCTAGCGCACCGCTCCAGTGTGACCGCCCTCAGGCATTTACACTGGAGAAACAGCAGCCGCTGTTCCAGGTCGGTTTGCAGACGCTATTTTTAGCGCAATAGCACCTGCAAAGCGACCCAGTGTGAAAGGGGTCTAAGACATCTGTTTAAACATTTTGTATGATCAGACCAGAGATATTAAAGCAAAGTACATGGACTATATTTAATCCTTTTCTCAGTAACCGTTTCTCTTGGGGCACATTTTGTAATGATGATTAAATTACCATGTCAAAATATGTTGTTGCTACTATTGCTTATTTTATTCATGTTTGCTGTTTTAGTTGGCATTAAAAAGTTGGCACATAATTGGAGACAGTCTTGCTATAGAACTTTTAACTACAGACAGGGGAAACAGGACCTCCATAATAGCAAGCCTTCCTGAGATTGAAAACTCCACTGCATCAGATCGTACTTCAGTAAGTGTAATGTGTTTCTATTCATTATTAAAGCATACTGTCTCACTTTATAGATTTAAAGGTATTGGTGTTGGTTTTATAACAGTGCTGTCAGAAAATAGAGTATCTCATATTTTTTTTTGTGTGTGTAAGCCCTGGTTTACATTGATGCTGCTTTGAAATCGTGCGACTTTACTTGAAGTCGCACGATTTCAAAGAAGCAGGTCAGTGTGATTTCAGGTGCTACTTCAAGGACATCTGTGCGGCTTCATGCACAGATGTCTATTGGAGTCCTACCTGAAATCGGCAAAAGTTGTACAAAAACTACTTTTACAAATCAGTGCGGCGCCTCAAAGTGCCATTGCCGGCAATTGGATGCGACTTGACTTGTAAAATCGCATGACAAATCGCTCCAATGTGAACTAGGGCTAAAAAAAATGTAAGAGTTTTCCATATTATGCATTTACCGATAAGCCAATAGGGGTGCCATACAGTAAAACAAAAACTGTAAAGAAAATGTACATAATATTAAAAAATATTTGAATTAAAGTTCATTAACATGTTAATATTAAAAATTGCATTATAAAGGATAAGTTCACCTTTTGGAATGTTACATGTCCCCCCCCCCCCCCGTATTTAGGGGAAGCTCCTGCCTCCTTTCCCCTTTTGACAGTGGGAGGGGTTTTCCTTCCACACCTGCTGTTACCTTTTAAAAAGATCAGAACTGTGCAGGGCAGATGGACTTGTAGTTTCAGTGGGCTGCAGAGGGCACTGATGAACCCTCTTGTAGTCCATAGACATGTCCTCCGGCTTTCAAACAGAAGGTACGGGCTGAAAGCCAGAGGACACGTTTGCGGGAGCCCACATTGCACCCATAATCTACTGATCGAGGGTACAATGCTTTCCAGGCTCCTGCTGGAAAAAATACTAAATGTACATTTTTTTTTTTTTTTTTTGTTTCCAGAAAGGTGAACTTATTATTAAATGTAATTTGCACCATCTAATATATCGTGTCTTCAAAGCAGCACTTATTAACCAACACTACACGCAGAAGGTATAAGCAAATATGACTGCCCTGTGTATGTAGAAGTATATTTGGAGAAACAGCTCTTTTAAATGTATAGGTCATGATAGGATTATTTTCATCATTTAAATTTAATTACCATATATCTAAAAATATATATATAAATAATTAATAATAAAAAAATCTCTGTGCGTTTTTGTTTCAGGTTATATTAACTTCAGGCTATTATGCAGTGTTTCGAGTAACATTAACAGCAAAGAATCTTGAGGGTTTCTTTGATGGAGGTATCCAAATCACCACAGATTATGAGGTATTTTAAGGCAACTTCTTAGCTTATTTTGCCCTCTAGCAGATGTTTCTATATCCTGCATTGCATCCTATGTTCAAAAGTAGATACATATTTACTCTTCTGCCAATAAATCTTTGTTTCTTGTCCCTCTAATTTCTATAGTTTTGTTTGACAACCTTATCTTATTTTTGGGGATAAATTATTTAATTTCCTTTGTTTCAATTGCTTGTTGAAGTTATGTATATTGTCTCAACCCTTGTCTAGCTGTCCTGTTGTATAATCTAGCAAAACTATGCACATTTATTGAACGTAAAGAAAATGACTGGCTAACTGTAAGAATATAAAACCCCTATTCTTTCATTGCTTTTCCACAGGTTTACTTTTTTTATCTTGTGAATTTTTTGCATTGGTATCAAAGGTTGTTGATATTCTATGAAAGATCTGGAATGGTTTTGTGTTTCAAAAGATAGACCTCTACAGAAGTCTGATCAATTTTACAGAATGCAAAGGCCCCCGACCCCCTTCCCAGCTGCTTCCATTACCAGGCTCTTCCATGCAGTTTGTGAGCTCAGGACCACTATATTTGTTCGGGGTGGCTACTGACCGAGAAGCAATATCGGTTTGTTATCCTCCTCTGTGACGGTTGAAGGCCAAATTGCATCACTTCTTCTGGTTATGGCTGTTTGTTTACTAGCTGTTACTGACTAAGTAAGCATGTGGTCAAACTGATCTTGATTTGATCAGATGCTTTTGAGGGTAATGTGGGAGATCAGGGATCTGATAAACCATAGGTCTCCCAATAAAGGCTAACTTTCACTTCCCATGCTATATCAAAAGGGATGTTGTTCATCCCTTGTGATGGCAATAAAGTTGATCGGGAAAAAAGAATACAGTGCAAGGGAAAAAAAGTTCCCACATGCTCATGTGTAAATATGAACGTGCACTCAGATTTTGCATTCATATTTAAAGAGTGGTTGCACTGCACAAGTGAGGCATCACCGTCCACATTAGAGTGAGAGCTTTTAAAACTTTAGAATCACCTTAAAAATCTGTCCTTGTGCAATCATTTAAGTTACTTAACCACTTCCATGCCATGCCAATTCTGGCTTTCCTCTCCTATGTAAATATCATAATTTTTATGCTAGAAAACAAATTACGGTACCTCTGAGGCCCTGTACACACGCTAGAACATGTCCGATGAAAACGGTCTGCGGACCGTTTTCATCGGACATGTCCGCTGGGAGATTTTGGTCTGATGGCTGTACACACCATCAAACCGAAATCCCCGCGGACAGACAGCGAAAGTAAAATACCAGGAAGTATCCGTGGAAGTATTTTACTTCCTGGTATTTTACTTTCGCTGTCTGTCCGAAGTAAAATACTTCCACGCATGCGTCGAATACATTCGACGCATGCGAGAGATTTCTGTCCGCTGGTAGGTGTACTAACCAGCAGACATGTCGGACGGACGGGTTTCCAGCAGACAAGTTTTAAAGCATGCTAGGCTGTACACACGGTCGGATGTTCGGTCATGTGTACAAGGCCTAAGACTTGGTAGGTATAATATTTGCTTTTGGGTTCAATACCGCCTAAATTCTCCAAACGTTTTTATCTCCAGTACTGTAACCCTGCATGCTATAGATATGCTTGAAATTGACTCTGAATATGGTTTTCTCTCAGTGGAAATGTTCGATTGGCCCTCTTAATCCAGTGTTCTATACTGGCATAACTAAATACCAGTCACATTTCTGAAGTGTTCCCACAGACTAAAGGTGTTGAGGAAAGACTAGACTTGTTATAATACCAAATCAACTAGGCAAAACATTTTTGCTTATTTAACTGCACATTCATATTTAGCCACACTGTAAAAGTGCTGTAACAGGACATTAATCAACATTTTTTCCATCTCTAGATATTGACAATACCTGTGAAAGCAGTGATTGCTGTGGGTTCACTGACCTGTTCCCCAAAGATTATTACGCTTCCTCCTTCCTTTCCGGTAAGCGCTCTTGTACAAATGGCAAACGTGTGCTGCTTCTTTGGTCATTTTAAAATAAGATTTTTAAAAAAAAAATTTGATAACTGCTATATGATGTGTGTGAATTATACAGGTGGACATTATTTTGGAGTGTATGGTGTGGGACAATGTTTCTCAACTCCAGTCCTCAAGTACCCACAACAGATCATGTTTTCAGGCTATCCATTATTTTGCACAGGCGATTTGATCAGTTTCACTGCCTTTAGGAATTACCACAGCTGTTTTATCTGAGGGAAATCCTGAAAACATGACCTGTTGGGGGGGGGGGGGGGGGGGGGACTTGAGGACTAGAGTTGAGAAACCTTGGTATGATAGTCTACAGGGAGTGGTAACGCCAGGTCTTAATAAAGCAAATAAAGCAGTACATGGCGGCACCAATAACTTTGCAAAATATTTTGTGATGCTTGCAAAACCTGTGGTTCAACAGCAGCTGGTAGGCAGTTTACTATATATCCAACATTATCCACTTTCACAGTTCTCTTATGGAAACTACAGAACATCTCTCCTTTATGTATTGAAAAAGAGGAGAGGGAGGAGCGTTTTTAGTAGAAATCAGAAGAGCAACCTAGGTTGACAATGCTGCTCCTTTGTAGTTTGTGCGGTAAGTGAGAGTTGTCACTGTAGGACAGGATCATAAAATGGGGCAGGAAAAAAGGCAAAACGCCTGGAAAAAATGAATGCAGCTACCACATCTAATGACTGGTAAGCTGCAATACATTTGTTTTTTTGGATTTAGACTTTATGTAAACCACCTACCAATGAAGAAGAAAGGTTCACATTTCGGGCTTCTGTGAATAGAAGAAGTAATGACCACAAATATTGTCCTCACTGTTCAGGCGACAAGTGTTGCGTAGGTAATAATTATACATTCCCTGTCAGCCAAGTTGACCTCCAGCAGTCAAGTATTTTCAGGGCTTATTTTTTTGGAAAGACTTGTTTGGTGACTTTGAATTCATTAGGTCTGCCACGTTGGAGTAAACGGCATAGATGACATGCAGAAAACAGCCAGTTCAGCCTGTTTACATGTGTATGGTTTTGCCTCTGAGACTTGCTGTCCTGCATTGTTACGTGTTCTAGAAAGAAAATAACTTGCCTAGCTAGTTGTATGACTAAACCGTAAATTTTTGTTTTTCTTTCTTTTATCTTGCTGCAGGGAAAATTGGTTCATCAGAGTCTAAATATTATGAGTTCCTTCTCACAGAAGGTGAAAATACAACAATTACGCTCCTTATCGGAGGATATGAGATTTTTTTATAAGCGACTAAGGAGCAATAAGGAAGAATTAGAACCTGGAAAGAAATCAAAGGTATCCCTGCAATTCTATTGTTTCCTAATGTTTAATTTAGGTTTGCTAGTTGAAATTTTTTAGGTTTGACCATTTATGACTTTCTGTGCAATAAAAACTTATCTTGCATATTGAACCCTGTCTTACACCTGGGTTTGCTGGCTTTGTGACAAATGTTTGAGTACTGTCCGTGATAGTTTTTTAAATTGGTACTAACATACAATTTTTCAGGACAAGCTTTCGGGGTTGGAGCCCAGTACTTAATTGCTTCTGTTGCAAGGGGCCTTTCACATGGGCTTGTCCATGTACAGGCTCCGCTGATCCCTGCTGAGCAGGCGGATGACAGGTCCGTCTCCGCTCACTGTGCAGAGATGGACCTGTCAAAGCCCCTCTGTCCTCTATGGAGATCGGATGAAAACGGGGACCGCCTGTCTGTTTTCATCAGATCCAATTCAATTCTCCAGATGGCTGGAATATAGGGTTTCCATCCGTCTGGATTTCATGGACAGAATCGGATAGCGGTGGATGTAAGCAGACATGTCATGGCTGTCATCATGCCTGAAAAGCAGCTACAATAACCTCCGGCTTTGTGAAAAACTGACCATGTGACAGTTACTTCTCTACTGTTGCACTTTGTGGCTGTTGCTTAAATCTTCTCTGTGGAAGGGGGGGGGGGGTGCGGATAGCAGATACCCACGTCAACTTTATTAATAAGTAATATAAGAAAGGGATTTTAATTTAGCAGCTTTCATACAACCTCTGACATTTGCAACCTTTTATTTGATGAAGCGCCTGCTTCTCTTAAATTTTGTCAGTGGGCTTTAATAATATGTATGACACGCTCGTCCAAGTTATCCTGATTTTGCTTCAACTTACTAGATCAAATGTTTGTAGATGTCTCTTAAAGTAATTGACGCATTACAGAAGTGTAATATGATGCCGCTTACACACGATCATTTTTCGGCATGAAAAAAACGTAGTTTTTAAAAAATGTAATCTAAAATGATCGTGTGTGGGCTTCACATAATTTTTCAGTTTTTTTGGGTTATAAAAAATGATCGTGTGTGGGTTAAAACAACGATAAAAACCTGCGCATGCTTAAAAGCAAGTTATGAGACGGGAGCGCTCGTTCTGGTAAAACTACCATTCGTAATGGAGTGAGCACATTCATCACGCTGTAACAGGCCGAAAATCCGCATGGAACTTCCCCTTTAGAGTGCCATCGTTCACTGCCTGGAGGGGGTCACTTGTTTGTTCTATTAACCACTTTAGCTCCGGAAGGTTTTGCCCCCTTCCTGACCAGGCCATTTTTTGTGATGCGGCACTGCGTTGGTTTAAAGAGGTTGGAAAGGTTTGTTTTTTATTTTCTAAATAGGTTCATTTAAGCTAGTGCATTGTTGGTTCATTTTCCTTTTCCTTCAATTTCCCTTCTAAATGTTTTTTTTCTTTGTCTGAATTTCTCACTTCCTGTTTCTCCTCCAGTAAGCTGTTCTGGCTGACTAACCACCGCTCGCATGATGGTGGCAAGCTTACTGAGTAGAAACAGGAAGTGAGAAATTCAGACAAAGGAAAAAATCATTTAGAAGGGAAATCTAAGGAAAAGGTAAGTGAACCAACAATGCACTAGCTTAAAGGGACCTATTTAGAAAATAAAAAACAAACTTTTACAACCCCTAACTGACGGCGCTGTACCCAAATACAATTTAAGTCCTCACAAATGGAGCTTTCTTTTGATGGTATTTGATCAACTCTGTGGTTTTTATTTTTTGTGCTATTAAAAAAAAAAAAAAAAAGCCTGGACAATTCTGATTTTTTTTTTTTTTTTTTTTTTTTTTTACTTTTCTGCTACAAAACATTCCCAGTAAAAATGTCAGTGTAATAATATAGGACCTAGAACAAGTTCAGGATTGGGACCAGCTTGCAGGGGGATTTTCTTGATTTTGCAGTGAGCTCCCTTCACTGCCTGGAGGGGGTCACTTGTTTGTTCTCTTAAAGCAGATGTACACAAAGCTGAAAGACATTTACTTTGCCAAAGAACTTTGCATCACAAATCATTTCCATTTTTTAGTTTTTTTGTAAATTCTTATTTCTCATCCGTTCATGGACGGACACAGCAGCATTGACCTTAGGGTTATATACCTTTCCTCTGGGAGAGACTAGGCAGAAAAAAACAGCACTTTAAGTGTTAAAAACACTTCTCTCAGTACAGCACCTCCCAGGGGGCATGTCCCCGGGTACATCCAACTCTCTGGAAGCATCCAGCCTCAGTTTTAATCTGCCTAGCGTCAGGAGAGCTTGGCCTTTTTCTGGAGTCCATGTGCTCTGGAGATTTTTCGCGATTTTTTTCGCCTTTATTTGTTTTTTGTGCCTGCCTTTTGGATCCTGGGATCTCTATCAACTGCCGACTGGGTGACAGGCTGGATCTTGATCCTTGTAGTCTCCCCATGTTTGGCCATCGAGCGTGTGCCGGTCTTTTAACTAGGCCGTCCACAAAATGCCCCATTGCTCCAGGGGCGGCCGGTGAACTACATGTTCCAGGGCACACATATGACAGGTCTCTATGGCTGTGTCACAGTGTGCCGGGCCGACAGCCATGCTGCAAGTGGATGTTGGTTCTGTCTGGAATGCCTCCAGCCGGTAGTCGCAGGACGGGTAAGTAGTGTGTCCCCTTGCCTCGGCAGGGTGATTTCGGCTGGTGCATTCCTGGGGAGGTCGACTGAGGGTCCGCCCTGCTTTCCTCTCTCCCTTTTCCTCTCCCTCCTTCCCCTGTTTCTGGGTGGCGGCTGTGAGGTGGGGGGTCCACCTGGGGGGGGGGGGCTGTGCGGCTGTGGGGTACTGTGTTTTTTTTTGCTGTACTGGGCTGGAATTTTTTATTGAAAGGTGCTCTGTGTTGGCTGTGTTTTTACTGTGTGTATGCATGTGTACGGCCGCCATTTTGCCGGAGCCGTGGCTCTATATGTCGGCGGCCATTTTCTTGTAGCCCGCATGCTGTTTTTCTGCATGTCGGCAACCATTTTAGAAATGCTTTGGCCTCTAGTGCCTAAAATTATGGCGCGAACACTGCGGTTTCTTCTTCTGAGGAAACGACACGGCACAGACAGCACTCTCTCTCAGCTCGGCACAGCGGTACAGCCTGCTTCTGGGTGGCGAGTCCCCGGGGGCCCCTGCTCTCTGTTTCAGCCAGGAGGGTGACCGGTGGGTCCCGTTTTTGGGTCTGCAGACTAAGGTGGCATTTTTTTTGTAGGTGGACAGCATGGAGTCTGAACCACCAGGGCCCTCATGTGAGGCTTCTTCCCCAATCATGCCAGAGTTAACCCTTAGTGCCCCTGCTCCTGTGGCCTCGCTGGATGCTGTGACGGCAGTCCTGGAGGCGTTTGTTGCCAGGATGGAAGCGGCAAGTGGCCACAAGGGGGGTAAAAAGCGACCCCTCCCTGAGCCTGCTTCTGGGGATGTCCCTGACGCAGAATCAGGTACTGCTTCTGCTTTTGACCATAGTTCTGTCATGTCAGAGGATGCAGACTTAACCCACGCGGACAGTGAGGATGATTCTGCTTCAGGGTCAAAGCAGGATAAGGAATTTGTTGGAGCTCTTATCACTGCGGTGCGGGATACTCTAAAACTTTTGGGTTCCGCAAGCCACCCCGCACCGCAAAAGTGTTTCCTTGTGTTCCGTATCTGGACGACTTGTTATACAAGGAATGGGATCGGCCACAGAAAGCTTTTGCTGTACCAAAGTACCTTGCGGTCCGTTACCCACTTTTTATGGAAATCCTCCCCAAAAGAGTATCTCCTCCGTCAGTGCACCCCCCTGTGTCCAGGCTGAACAAAGCTACCACGTTGCCTGTGGAAGGGGCTCCCGCTTTTAAGGACCCCACAGACAGTAGAGCTGAGGCTGTAGCCCGCTCCTTATTCACAGTGGTGGGATCGTCGTTGAGACCGGTTTTGGCCGGGGCTCTGGTGTCAGACTCTTACCGAACGGGCTAAGTCCCTGGTGCAGGAGCTGGAGGCGCAGAATGCTTCTGAGACCTGCGTTGACCTGGCCGACCAGTTAGTGCAAGGTCTAAAGTTTGTCTGTGAGTCAGCCCTGGATACGCTTCCCTTGCTTTCCAGGGTCTGGGTTTGCAAAGTAGTTTCCTCGGGGTACAAGATAGAATTTCTCTCTTGTCCGCCAAACAGATTTTTTCCCTCCGGCTTCCTCCGGGTCGTCTGAAGGATCTGTCAGGGGCTGTCCAGGATCTTCTGGTCAGAGGAGTGATTGTGCCGGTTCCCTCACAGGAACGTTTTCAGGGGTTTTACTCCAATCTGTTTGTAATCCCCAAGAAGGACGGGGTACGTCCAGTCCTGGACCTCAAGGCCCTCAATTGCCTTGTCAAAATACAAAGGTTCAGGATGGAGTCGATACGCTCAGTAATAGCAGCGCTCAATCGGGGGGATTTCCTAGCGTCCTTGGAAATCAAGGACGTGTACCTGCATATCCCAATATGTGTAAAACACCAGATATTTCTGCGTTTTGCGATCGGAGAGGACCACTTTCAATTTGTGGCCCTCCTGTTCGGCCTGGCCTCGGCACCTCGCCCCAAATCTGGCCCTGCTGCGGCTGCCCGGGAACGCTATCGTGGGATACCTAGACGACCTTCTTCTGAGAGCTTCCTCAAGCTCAGAGTTAGAAGAGGACGTGTCTATCACCTGTCAGACCCTCCGAGAATTCGGTTGGCTGCTGAATATACAGAAGTCAGTACTGGTACCGTCTCAGCGGCTGGAGTATCTGGGGTTGGTCCTGGATTCCTCGGAGGCGAGAGTTTTCCTCCCAGCAGAGAAACTGCAGACTCTGCAAACTGCGGTGTAGCGGTTGGTGACCCAGAAATGGGCGTCACTTCGCTTTTGCATGAGAGTGCCTGGTCTGATGGTGGCCTCTTTCGAGGCAGTCCCGTATGCCCAATTCCACACTCGAGTGTTACAGAAGGAGATTCTGTCACGTTGGAATAGGATTCTATGAACTTTTTTAAAATCTGATGCATATACAATATATAGTGATAGTATAGCTTGGAAAGCTGTTTTCAAACCAGACGCAAAGTCAGAGCAAACAAGGAAAGCACTACATAAATGTATCAGTGGGTCATCTCAGCGCCAGGCCCTCATATAGATTTTCTGAGTTTACTTTATGGTCACAAAATTGTCGAGAGGGAGTACCTAAAGGAGGGAGGATAGATAAAAAGAGTAGGTATTGGGAGACATTGGAAAGAGGGAAAATGAGAAGGTGGTGGGGGAAGCGCGCTGAAGAAAACGTAAAAGTAAACACTGTTGCCACAGTAGCTTTCTGTGGGGTACTTTCAATGACTACCTATCAAGAGATACTTATAGCAATTTCCAATTTTTTTTTATTAAATACTTGTTTACACCTTTTTAATATTTGCAGTTGATCCTTTGTAGTCTTTTTGCAACAAAGTCCTGCCATATATGGTGGTACTCAGATAACCAGCCGTGCCTGTGTAATAGTGGACCTTTGCAGCATGAAGAGCAATCTGAGTTTTGCACTACACTCCTGTCAAGTGTCAAACTCAGATGTGCAGGTGAGTTCATACAGCCACTGCAACTCCATTGAATAAAATATAGGCTGCCTGCAAGCAGATCCCTTACCTTAGAAACCTAAACAAATGGCTCTTGCATGCTGTCGGGGCCATTTTGCCAGGTAAAAAAGCCCTTACAAGCCTGTGTGATGGGGTTAAACGCAGAAACACAATCAGGAGTTGGATGTAGAGCATTGTTACACTATTATAGGAAGTTCCTGAACAAAGAACTTCATGGCAGAATCACCAAGTGTTTTAAAAGCTGTGGATTTAATATAATGAAATTTGAAAATTACATTAACATTGTAAAGCTTTATACAGTAGGAGATTTTTGCAATTGGGTTTATATAGGTTTTGGAAAAATGGCTCAATTTTCAGCTACTCTTAAAGTCTGAAGCATTGACTGCTGTTATCAGTCTAATAACTGAGCTAATTGTTCTGTTTCATGTTTTGTAGATTGCAAATATCTACTTTGATGCTGCTTTAAACTGTGGAGACCACTGTTATGCTGGACTTCCCTTTTTATCTAAACGTAAGTAAAGTTGATAATTCTTGCTTGACTTTTTTTCCCGTTGCACATTATGTGCCTGATATTACCATATATTTGTTTAAACTGTTATACCTGTGCTCCAGTAGCACCTTAAATCTGCTTTGATCAAAATCTAGACATGCAATAAACATTGTTTTTATCACTGCATGTAGATAGAATGATTGTTCATTCTGCCTGCATACACTAAAGTATTAATAAGTTGGTTTTTGGTTTACTGCACATCACTGTGCTTTGCACTTTTAATATTGTTCAAAATTCCCCCAATTTTTTATTTACCTTTTTTTAAAATGTATGAAAATAATCTTGTACTAAGAAAACAGGCCGCTGTTGCCACATTTAGGCTTAATGTACACGGGATGTTTTAAAACCTCTCCTGAACGATTTAACTTGACAGGCAGTAACGTCCGGTTTTTTTTTTTTTTGCGTTTACATGCCGTGTTTGCGTTTTAGAAGCACTTAAAAATATATATATATGTATGTAATATTGTATTTATTGGCGTATAACACTCACTTTTTTTACCCTACAAATAGAGGATAAACGGTGCATGCGTGTTATACACAGGGGGCTGTGGAATTTTTTTCCTGAAACTTCCCTCTTAAAGTTAGGGTGCGTGTTATACGACTGTGTGTTATACCCCGATAAATACGGTATATATATATATATATATATATATATATATATATATATATATATATATATATATATATATATATATATATATATATATATATATATATATATATATATATTTTTCAAATGGCCAAAAATGAAAAACGCCTGTAAATGAAATGCGGCTAAACACGAGTTACCGCATTTACGCGCGTTTACAACCTGCAGGCAATTGCCGTTTCAAATGCTTCTGAACATCCGTCCTGAACGCATTTCCTTGCTTTCTAAAAAATGCTCCTAAACTCAACTGCCTAGAAACGACTATAAACGACCCTGTGTACATGTGCTGATAAGATAAGAGGAGAGTTTAGGGGCAGCTGGAAAAAAACATCCATCTGCTCCTAAACGTCTGTTTACTTGCAGAAAGCTACTAGCATGAAACCTCACTGTTTAAAAATATGTTACTTTGTTGATATAAACACAGTCTCTGGCCTTTGAATACCAGATGTTATAAAATGTATCTTGATGTCACCAGCAACGTGCTTGTCCCAGGTCCCTGACAATATAGGAGCCATAGACAGCCAGATGACTAACATTATTTTTTTAGAAGGTCAGCAATGACTGCTTCCAAATTTCTCTCCGTACAGGGTTTTTTTTAAGTTGGAAAGACCATGACCTGTGATTGTGCACTGCTTGATATAGAATATTCTACTGCCTTTTGATTTATCTTGAGCTGTGACAAATTCCCTTTTAACCCTGCGTTCACACCTATGCATTTTTTTAGTGCGTTTTGCAGTTGGCAGAAACACACTACTGTGCATTTAACATGGTTTCCTATGGTACACGTTCACACATATGCGTTTTGCAGCTGGTGCATTTTTAGAAAGGGTCAGGACTTTTTTCCCATAGTATGCGTGTAATGGACGCACCAGAAAATGCAAGTGTTGCATTTTGTGTACTTTTTCCCTTTTTAAAAATATTTTATATAGCTGGTTTGCTAAGGAGTGGGCCAGGAAGCTGGGAGCTAAGTCCTTAACAACCGATGAGTCATCAGTTGTCAGCAGTCCCCCGCTGACGGCTGAATGTAAAAATAAAAAAGTATTACCGTTGTGAAAAAAATCGCGAGGTCCCCCTCCAAAATCCATAACCGACCCTTATAAGAGAATGCAGCCAAGCAGGTCAAGAGAGGGAGGGGACAAGCGAGCACCCCCCCACCCCCAAAAGCACATTGACAGGGGCCTCTTCCTGACAACCCTGGGCCCCCTCCCATGTTTGAGTATGGGGTACATTGCATGCCTGCTCGTACACCAAATAAGGTGTAAAAAAAAAAGACGTTTTTTTTATAACAAGTCCTTCATTAAAAATGAAGACTGTCCGCTGTCGTAGCTCAGTAGGAATAAGTGTCTTTTTCCTCCAGTCTTCTCTTTCCGGTGGTTTCTTCGCCCTCCGCTGTCACCTTCCGGTAATGTTTTCTTCCTCCGCTGCTGCTGACCCGCTTAACAAAACAACAACAAAAAATGTTCCTCCTCTGAAGCTGGATCCCTCCATTGTGTCAGCTCTGTCTGACAGTTCTTATATAGCCATGGGCCATGGTCATCCTCTGATGTCACTCAGAGAAGTGCCTGGTATTGATTGGGGGGCACTGTGAATGGCCCTCCTGATCACATGATGGCTGTGTCCAGTCACAGCCATCATGTGATGTAAAAAATAGAGAGTGGGTTGCTAGGTGATCAGCTCTCCTCCTCACATGGAGCTTGTTCGTGAGGAGGAGTAGGAGAGCAGATTGCTGCAGCCAGTGGTCAGTGTGTGTGCGCTGTTTTTTACAGCTTTTTACACACCGATCACCACCCTAGTGTCCCCACGCAGTAAAGACACCTGTCCCACATATGTCCCAGTAAAATCATCTTTTATCATCGGCACACATCTGTCTGTGATCACACAAACCTATTATACACTTATCGGGATTTTTTTGTTTACCAAAGACATGTAGCAGAATACATTCTGGACTAAATTTATGACAAAATTTGATTTTATGGGATTTTCTTTAAAACAAAAAATAGAAAATATTGTGTTTCTGAAAATGTTCGCTAATTTTTTCCCTAATATCACAAAAAATAAAATAAGTGTTGAATAAATGGCACCAAAAGAAAGCTCTTTTATGTAAACAAATTATAAAAATGTAATTTGGGTACCGTGTAGCATGATCATTCAATTGTCATTCAAAGTGCGAGAGCACGGAAAGCTGAAAATTGGTCTGTGGAGGGAGTGAAAGTTCCTAGTATTGAGGTGGATTAGAAAGTGGCGGCCAGATTCCTGGCCTGCTCCTTAGCAACCAGCAATATACAGTGTTTTAAAGAGAAAAAACACAAAATGCATGAAAACTATGCAAAAACGCATTAGAAATGAGGAACACATTTAAAATCAAGTGCCGCCCGCATAGATGTGAACCTAGACCCAAGTAAAAGCTGGATAGTTATTCCTTTTTTGTTCAATGAGGGACAAGGGTATTCAGAAACTGTCAGGTTATACTGTCGACTACAGTAAAAAACAGAAAAATTGGGGGTCAGTCCGTTATAACCCCTCTTACTAGTGCTCTAGGACAGGTGTCATTGTAACGGTCACCACCATTTACGACCTTCCATCAACTACGACAGCTTATCGACACTCCACAATCAGGCAAACAAACACGACCCATAAGAATTCCCCCCCAGACACGAGACACACAGCTCTGTTCTGGTTTCAAATGAAAGACAACTTTAATGGCTAGCTCTCAAGGTTATATACAGTTTAAGCATGAAAGGAACAATCAAACTCTTCACCCACGCATCACACCCTGGGGGGGCTTCAATACACCTTCAGATGGCTAATTGCTAAACATTCCAGACATCTCGGTGCCGGGCTATAATTATCATGATCTAATCACTCCACCTGAGAAGTCACATTCCTTCATTAACAGAATTCAAACAAAACACCATCACACAATGCATTCCCCTCAAACCATATCTTTAGACAGACGTTCTGTCTCCGCATACAGCTTGACAAGTTCCATTCCACACACAAAACAGTATTTAGCATACATAATTGGAGATCCTGGACCAGACTCGATTAGCATGTCAACCGTCTACACAGAGAGATGAGTCATAGAATAAACCAACACTTTGCAATATGAGCTATCAGTAATGTCCCTTGTCCTGTAATTTAGGATATAATTTCTCAGTCACCCATGGCCCTATCGGACATAATGTGACCATAGACATAAGAGTTATTAATGATGCTGGCACAGGAGTACCCCCTCATCCTTCCAAAGTCTGTTTGTCCCGGGTCATTCCGTTACAGTCATCAACCCTCGGGCCCACTACCAGGCCATAGAGTCTCTGCAGGCGGGCGTCATGACATTTTAAGGCGGGCGTCATGACATTGTAAGGCAGGCAGATGAGAGTAGCGGGCTGACTAGCAGAGATGACATCATCTCTATCTGCCCGCCTAGCATCACGGCATTTCCGCCCTCACAGCATGCGGAATGTCGGAGGTGCGGCGGGGAACAGAGAGATGACATCATCTCTTGCCACACGCCCTGCATCTCTGCTCTCCTGCCCTCACTCAAACGACAACTGAACCAGTGCCACCAATGCAGTGACAATCCACATCTGGTAGCACTGGCAGGTGACATGGCAAGTGACATTCCTCATCTGGTGGCAGGCAGTGTGGCAAGTGGCATTCCTCATCTTGTGGCCGGCAACATGGCAAGTGACACACTCAGGGCTCCCACTGATTCAGCATTATGGTTTGTTGAACGATTTGATTTATTTTACAATGTAATATAAGAAATAATGCGCTTCAATCATTCTGACACCATACCAACCATGGTGCCGTGATGATTGAAGCGCCATCAGCAGAACATCAGATATTACCCATATAAATTGTCAGCGAAAAATCGCTTACCCCCCACGTGTGTGTACATTAAGCTATGCTACCAGTACCTTGCGGTTCAAACTATCAGATCCCTAAACAGCATCATTGTTCCAGGTGCCTCCACCTTATGATCCTCTAACTGTTCCGGTGCTGCTTGCAGTGCATCCCTGAAGGGCCTGACACTGATGGCCTGGGATTTGCCCACTGCTGGAGTCTATGCCATCCTCCTTTCTAAGCTCTGTTGGGAGTGGCCAGTCCTCTATCCCAGGACAATTTCGCCCTAGTCATGCAAGATTTTATGATCTATTCTAGACAGTCACACGTAGTCTTCCAAAAAACTAACAAGCTATTCACTCAGTGCCCTGTACTCATTTCAGATAAACTTTGCTATAAAGTGAACTGCCCTCCCTATGGATCCAGCATTATTCTGTCCTTGAAGCTTTTGCCATGTCTGTGGAAATTACTCCTGATTTTTAAAGGACCCAAGCGACAAGCAATTGTTTGTCTCTGCTTTATAACTTGCCATGACCATGATCCTAATCTGCTAAACTCTAGCTGACTGGGCTCTGGTTTTTATGCCTGCTGATTTTAAATATGTAAGAACACCACATAACACAAAATAACATATTCGGCATATTTAGATATACAATTGTACAATAGGTACAAATATCCAGGTATGTCACATCAGGCATAATACAGCATTGTAAAGTGTTGTTCCACTGTTAATACCAACCTAAAAAAAATATGCATGTATATAGGTACAGTGACCACCACTTAAATCGTATAACAGTTTGGAACCATTACTTCACCGGATCAGGACTACCCCTAGCATCCATGGCATCACCAAAATAGGAGATGTACACAAACTGGCGGGTTATGCAGATCTGCTTTTTTGTAACGCAGCCACTGGTAAACTTGCCTCATCTACTTGCCAGATTCTAGCAAAATTGCAGACTCTTACATTTTTTTGTAATGCATACAAGACTTTCCATCCACTGCATGTCTCAACTATGCTAAAGAAAGTGGTGTGCACCCAATTTTAGGACACACTTCACATATTAAAAAAAATATATAAAGTGTGTGTATATGTGTGTATATATATATATATATATGTATGTATGTGTGTGTGTGTGTGTGTATATATATATATATATATGTGTGTGTGTGTGTGTGTGTGTGTGTGTTAAATATATATATATTCGAAAGTTTGGGCACCCCAGGTAAAAATGTGTATTAATGTGCATAACGAAGCCAAGGAAAGATGGAAAAAAATCTCCAAAAGGCATCAAATTACAGATTAGACATTCTTATAATATGTAAAAAAAAGTTAGATTTTATTTCCATCATTTACACGTTCAAAATGACAGAAAACAAAAAAATGGCGTCTGCAAAAGTTTGGGCACCCTGCAGAGTTAATATCTTGTACTGCCCCCTTTGGCAAGTATCGCAGCTTGTAAACGCTTTTTGTAGCCAGCCAAGAGTCTTAATTCTTGTTTAAGGTATCTTTGCCCATTCTTCCTTACAAAATTCTTCCAGTTCTTTGAGATTTCTGGGCTGTCTGTCACGCACTGCTCTTTTAAGGTCCATCCATAGATTTTTTCAATTATGTTGAGGTCAGGAGATTGTGAAGGCCATGGCAAAACCTTCAGCTTACGCCTCTTGATGTAATCCCCCGTGGATTTTGAGGTGTGTTTATGATCATTGTCCATTTGTAGAAGCCATCCTCTCTTTAACTTCAGCTTTTTCACAGATGGCATCAAGTTACCATCCAAAATTTGATGACATTTTATTGAATCAATTTTTCCTTCTACTCGTAAAATGTTCCCTGTGCCGCTGGCTGTAATACAACCCCAAAGCATGATTGATCCACAAGTTGGACAGAGGTTCTTTTCATTAAATTCTGTGCCCTTCTCCAAACGTACCTTTGCTCATTCTGGCCAAAAAGTTCTATTTTAACCTCATCGGTCCACAGAACTTGTTTCCAAAATGCATCAGGCTTGTCTATATGTTCATTTGCAAAGTTCAAACGCTGATTTTTGTGGTGAGGACGTAGAAAGGGTTTTCTTCTGATGACTCTTCCATGAAGACCATATTTGTACAAGTATCTCTTTATAGTGGAATAGTGTACCACAACTCCAGTGTCTGCCAGATCTTTCTGGAGGGATCGTGCAGTCAAACGTGGGTTTTGAATTGCTTTTCTCACAATCCTGCGAGCTGTTCTGTCTGATATTTTTCTTGGTCTTCCAGATCTTGCTTTAACTTCCACTGTTCCTGATGACTGCCATTTCTTAATTACATTCCGAACAGAGGATACTGACATCTGAAAACGCTTTGCTATCTTCTTATAGCCTTCTCCAGCTTTGTGAGAGTCAACTATTTTCAGTTTCAGTTTTCTAGACAACTGCTTAGAAGAACCCATGGTGCCGATTGTTGGGGCAAGGTCAGATGAGTCTGGGCATTTAAAACCTTTGAGATTGACATCACCTGCTCTTCCCAGATGATGATTGAGAACAATCCATGACACTGGCAGGTCTCAGCTTTGCAAAGGGCGCAGTGCATGCTATAAATTCTGCAGGGTGTCCAAACTTTTGCAGACGCCATTTTTTTTGTTTTCTGTAATTTTGAAAGTGTAAATGATGGAAATAAAATCTAACTTTTTTTGACATATCAGAATGTCTAATCTGTAATTTGATGCCTTTTGGAGATTTTTCCATCTTTCCTTGGCTTCGTTATGCACATTAATACAAATTTTTACCTGGGGTGCCCAAACTTTCGATCCCCACTGTGTGTGTGTGTATATGTATATGTGTGTGTGTGTGTGTATGTATGTATGTATGTATGTATGTGTGTATATATATATATATATATATATATATATATATATATATATATATATATATATATATATATATATATATATATATATATATATATATACATACATATACCGAGGGAGGGGAGGATGACACCTGAAGCCAGAGGCGGACCCAGGGAGGAGGACACAGGATGACAGTTTGAGATAATCGGTGAGACGTGGGGGGAGTTATAAGCACTGATCCTCCTGTATAGCCTTTCAATAAAGCAGCTGACAGCTGTGAGGGGGGAGAAGTGGCTATCAGCTGTTTTATTGAAAGGCTATACAGGGGGGGGATTGGTGCTTGTAACCGCCCTCGCACCGATCACCTGTGAAGCTGCCCGGCCCCCCTGCTACATTGAGGATGCCTGGTTCGATGAAACGGGTATCGGATCAAGCATCGGAGCATTTGGTTTCGGTATTGATACTAGTATCGGTTCAACCCTACTATAACATTGAGCATTTAGGATGTGTTGCACGGGTGTTCTTGCATCAGGCAACACTTCTCAAATGGTGTGTGTGTGTGTGTGTATATATATATATATATATATATATATATATATATATATATATATATATATATATATATATATATATATATATATATATATATATATATATATATATATATACATATACATTTTTACACTAGGCTAAAATGGGAAATAATTTTTGACACTTTGCAGCTGCTCTGTGAATGCCATAGGTGCATTTAAGCGTCAACTCTTGCTATACTGTAAAGACAGTGCTTTTTCCCTATCCGTCTTTCAGGACAGCCACAACTTGAGAGATAGGCTCCTCCTCTTCCTTAGGAAACACTGCCCAGCCTTTAAAATCTCTCCTCCCCCTGCTAGACCTCAGTTCTTAGTGTTTCCTCCGGTGGGGAGACACTGCTAAGGAAACCAGGCAGAGCAGTCAGGGGACTGTGGCCATCATTATTTTTCCTATGGAGGAGGCAAGGGCTTCCTAAAGGAGATTGGGCGAAAGAACTTACCGCCAAAAGAAAACGCACCCCAACCAGGTCGAGCGCGACAGACGGTTTGTGGGGGGGTCCCTATCGTGTCCACAGGACCGCGGCGGGGGAATTCAGCTCCGGGCACCCTGATTACAGGCCGCACATTGTTTTTTTCTTTTAAAAATTGCGGGCCGAGTGGCGGGCGACGTCATTTCCGGTGCGCCTCGGAAAGGATTTCCTATGACCCGCGACTTCCGGTTCCGGGTCGCGGCGCTGATAAGAGACCCACGCGTCCTGCTGGAGGTGTCGGATACTCGTTGGGACGAGTTAGACACAGCACAACCACCCCGCTATGTCGGTGACCTCTCCGGAACGGGACCCGACTAGGGACGCTACCTCCAGCCAGTCCAAGGTAAGGGTTCCTGGGGAGGGTTCCCAAAACTTTAGACTATGTCTCTTTTTCTTCCTCTATTTTTCCCTTGGTGGTTGGGGGAGAGGAGGGAAAGACAGCAGGGCACCTAGCAGTAGTGTCTGTCTAGTGCTTCCCAGAGGGTTGTAACCATGTTGTTATTATAAAAAAAGTTTTTTTTTTTTTTTTTTTTTTTTAATCTCTGCTCTTTTAATGTGGGTCCCTATGTCTTCTATTTTTCAGAAGAGCCTAGAAAAGAGCCAAGAAAAAACAGGAAAGACACATAGTTCTAGGAAGAAGTGTGCTTCCTGTAGGGATTCCCTTCCTGATTCTTGGACAAAAGTCTTATGCAGAGATTGCATAAACTCTCTAGTTAGGGAAAGGGATGCAGAACAGGAGGATAGTCTAGCTGCTTCAGTTAAGGAACTAGCCTCTACCTTTTCCTCTTTCAAGACCTTGTTTGAAAGGGTGCAACCCCCCCTGGTACCCACACAGGTTACAGCCCACCCTGATGTTCAGGGTCCTGCACCTGCCTCTCCTGATCCTTCAGCGGAAGCAGTTGATTTTGCAGGCCCTTCTCAGGGGCAGCACTCCTTAATGGAGAATGTTGCTTTCGACTCGCAGGCAGAGTCAGGTGAAGAAGACCAGGACAGTGAGTCCAAGAAGTCTTCCAGATACAAGCTATCTCTTGATGAGGTTGAGGAACTACTAGGGGCCATTTACACGACCCTAGGCATTCACACGGATATTAAACCTCTTAGTCTCCATGACCAGATGTACAAAGGTCTAGGGGAACACAAGGGCAGGGTTTTCCCAGTGCACGATCTTCTGGTTGATACTGTTAAGAAGGAGTGGCAGGACCCTGAAAGAAAGCCTTTCTTTTCTCAATCCCTTAAGAGAAGGTTTCCCTTTGCGGAAGATTCCACGTCTGTTTGGAATAAGAACCCTAAGTTTAGATGCGGCCTTTTCACAAGTCTCTAAAAAGACTGATTTAGCATTTGAGGATATGGGCAACCTGACGGATGCTATGGATAAGAGAATGGACTCGCTGTTGAAAAAAGCATGGGAGTCCATAATTGGCAATTTAAAACCAGAATTAGCAGTTACAGTAGTGGCCCGTAATTTAGAACACTGGCTCTCAAAGATCCAAGAACATATTGAGGCAGATACGGATAAGGACACTATTTTGGCTTCCTTCCCCACAATTTTAAAAGGGGTAGCCTACATTGCGGATGCCTCAGCAGAATCCGTCCGCATGTCAGCCAGGTCAGCAGCCCTGGCTAATTCTGCCAGAAGAGCTCTCTGGCTCAAGACTTGGTCAGGAGACATTGCGTCCAAGTCTAAGTTATGTGGGATTCCCTTTACAGGAGATCTCCTATTTGGTCCTGACCTGGAGTCAGTCTTAGACCGCACGGCGGATAAGAAAAAATCTTTTCCGTTTAAACGTAAAACTCCACAAAAAGGAAGAGGGTTTCGTCCCCAAAGACAAACAGGGGTCCCGAAACCAGAGACTCAAAAAAGGATCTGGACACCTAGGGGTAGGGGAAGAGGAGCGATTTTTCGCCCACCTGACCAGCCCCCTAAAAAACAATGACTCCCAGATCAGAGTGGGGGGAAGGTTGGGGGCCTTCCTCCCACAATGGGAGTTTTTTTCCCCAAACAGGTACGTATTGGCGATAGTGAGAAGGGGGTATTCCCTAGAGTTCTCATCCCTTCCGCCACAGAGGTACCTGGTCACTCAGCTTCCCAGAGCCAAGGAAAAAGCAGAAGCTCTAGTGGGGGCCTTGAGGGATCTGGAGGTCCAAAATGTTGTTTGCAGAGTCCCAAAAGGAGAGGAGAAAAGAGGATTTTACTCCCACGTTTTCGTGGTAAAGAAACCCTCTGGCAAGTACAGGTTAATCTTAAACCTGAAACCACTGAACAAGTCAGTAACATACAAAAGATTCCGTATGGAGTCAATTTTCACAGTAAGGGCCCTCCTACCACAGAATTGCTTTATGGTCTCCCTGGACCTCAGGGACGCGTACCTGCACATACCTATTGCAGAGGGGTCTCAGGAGTTTCTACGGCTAGCGATAGACTTGGGAACTTCGGTGGTGCACCTACAGTTCCAGGCCTTGCCATTCGGTCTATCCTCCTCACCCCGCGTGTTCACAAAGGTCCTGGTGGAACCAATAGCTTTTCTGCGTCTTCAGGGAGTGGGTATAATAGCGTACCTGGACGACCTGCTTCTTTTTGCAGCCTCTCCGGAACAAGTCTCCAGGGACCTGGAACTAACCAAAAAGACCCTTATGGGCCTAGGTTGGCTGTTAAACCTGGAAAAATCCAGTCTAATACCATCGCAGCGCATTCCTTATTTAGGGTACACCCTGGACTCCACCCTCCTAAGGGTCTTCCTTCCATTAGAGAAGGCTCTAAAGTTAGAAAAGTCAGTATCTGCCCTCCAGAGCAGCCATCAGGTCTCAATCAGATTCCTGATGTCAACACTAGGACTGTTAACTTCCACTCTACCGGCAGTCCAGTGGGCAGGGATTCACTTTCGGGCCCTGCAGGCCTTTGTACTCAGAATCTGGGACCACAGCTCAGAACACCTAGACGTCCTGGTACAGGTCCCAAGTCAGGTAAAGAGATCCCTCTGGTGGTGGAGAAGGATCACCAATCTGTCACAGGGTCGTCTGTGGCATATCCGGTCTCCATTGATTGTCACCACAGACGCCAGCGGCAGAGGTTGGGGGGCTCACCTGGGGGTACTTCCAGCACAGGGTGTTTGGGAAGTGGCAGAGCTGAAACATTCCTCCAACTGGAAGGAGCTGAGGGCGATCGGTTTAGCTCTCATCTTCTTTCAGGAGAGACTTCGAGGACACCACGTCCAGGTGAGGTCAGACAATGCGTCGGCCGTGGCCTATGTAAACAAGCAGGGTGGCACCAGGTGTGTAGCCCTGTCGGCCATAACAACAAGAATCTTTCGCTGGGCCGAAACAAACACCCTGTCCTTATCAGCAGTTTTTCTAAGGGGGATAGAAAACAGTACAGCGGATTTCCTCAGTCGAAGTCAACTGAGGGAAGACGAGTGGTCCCTCAATCAGGAGGTCTTCCATCTTTTGGTCAAGAGATGGGGGTCTCCGGAGATAGATCTCTTCGCATCCAGGGAGAACGCAAAAACTCATTGGTTTTTCTCTCGGGGCAGGGGAGAGGGAGCAAGAGGGATAGATGCCCTATCCCAGAGCTGGCGATTCGGGATTTGTTACGCCTTCCCACCCCCAGCTCTTCTACCACTGGTCCTGAGAAAATTTCAGCTGGAGAACACCTCACTTATCCTTGTGGCACCCCACTGGCCCAAGAGGGCTTGGTTTTCGGTTCTCAAGCAACTGACCACAGAACCCCCTCTTTTTCTCCCTCTTCGAGAGGATCTCCTCTCGCAGGGTCCAGTTCTGTGCCCTCAGGTACACAGGTGGAACCTTGCGGCGTGGTTACTGAGGAGTCCTTGCTGAGGTCCAGAGGTTTTTCGGACAAACTGACTGCCACCCTTCTCAACAGTAGGAAGAAGGAGACACGTTCTATTTATAGAAAAGTTTGGATTCGTTTTAATACTTGGTGCCAGGAATTTTCCTTTCCAACACAAAGCCACAAGTCCGTTCTGGAATTTCTCCAGTGCGGAGCGGATAAAGGCTTGTCAGTGAGTACCCTTAAAGGCCAGGTCTCAGCACTCAGTGTGTTTCTAGAGAGCCCTCTAGCATCCAATCCCTGGGTCATCAGGTTCTTTAGGGCTTTGTCCAGACAGAAACCTTCCCAGGGACCTTCCTTCCCCAAGTGGGATCTATCACTAGTTTTACAGGTGCTAACAGGGTTGCCCTTTGAACCCTTAGACAAGTGTTCTTTAAAGGATCTAACATTTAAAACAGTCTTTTTAGTTGCAGTGACTACTGCCAGGAGGGTCAGTGAATTGGAAGCCCTGTCCATTCGTCCTCCTTTTTGTGTAATTTTCCCGGATCGAGTTGTTTTTAAAACCGATCCGGCCTTCCTTCCGAAAGTGGCTTCCAAGTTCCATAGAAGCCAGGAGGTTGTGTTACCCTCATTTTGTTCCAATCCCTCTGGTGAAAGGGAATTTAAGTTTAGTACACTAGATGTTAGGAGATGTATCCTACAGTACTTGGAGCTGACTCGAGCTTTTAGGAAGTCAGACTCTTTGTTCGTTTTGTTTTCTGGGACCAGAAAGGGACAGAAAGCGTCTCGGCGCACTATTGCTAGGTGGCTCAGACTAGTTATTGGGCAGGCTTACTCCTTGACTGGTAGGGAAGTCCCTACAGGAATTAAGGCACACTCTACTCGGGCGGTGGCTACTTCTCAGGCTGAAAGGGCTGGAGCGACGCCAGATCAAATATGCAGAGCCGCAACTTGGTCCAGCTACGCCACTTTCATCAAGCATTACAGAGTAGACCTGGTGTCAGCAGGTGAACAAGCCTTTGGGAGAAAAGTCTTGCAAGCCGTGGTCCCACCCTAAATTGTAAGTACTCGATTATCCTCTCAAGTTGTGGCTGTCCTGAAAGACGGATAGGGAAAAATGGAGTTACACTTACCGGTAACGTCCTTTCCAGTAGTCTTTCAGGACAGCCCTAGTTACCCTCCCGAAAAGTAAGAAGAAGGGGTTTCTAATCCAGGAACATAGTATGATATTGATGTGTTAACTATGGATTACTAACATGTTCTTGTGTCTCCCCAGCGGACCGGAGTGCTCGTATAAAAACTGAGGTCTAGCAGGGGGAGGAGAGATTTTAAAGGCTGGGCAGTGTTTCCTAAGGAAGAGGAGGAGCCTATCTCTCAAGTTGTGGCTGTCCTGAAAGACTACTGGAAAGGACGTTACCGGTAAGTGTAACTCCATTTTTTTGCCTTGTAGCAATTCGAAGCAACGATAACGCTGCAATGTGAACACCTTCATCCGCTCCCGATTATAACAAATTTGAGTGCCATTGATGGGTGTTCAGGAAGTGTTAGTGACCCAACAACCTATTTTAAATGCTTGTGTGAAAGAGCCCTTCGTGTGTGTTTTTTTTTTTTTTTTTTTTTGTGTGTGTGATTTTTGCTATTGCCCACCCTTTCTTTCGGATTGATTTTGGACATACTGTCTGCCTCAGACTGATTTTTAATGTGAAATTCATTTCTTGGAAATTATTGAGGAAAATAGGCCCTACTCTGACTGTGATCATACTCTTTGTACTGCATGGTGCTATTCCAGAGAACACAGAACTGAGCCATGAGTAGGAGGGCGTATACCGAATGACCAAAATTTATTTTTGTGACATTTCTCTGATGCCCTGGCCAATCATATGACTGTGAAAAAGAACATCAGACACTGATCAGATAGTAGCCTCGGTAACACTTCTTTATAATAATCTCAGCACTGATGTTTATTTGTTTACAATTATGAGAGTGCTTTAAAAAAAAAAAAAAAAAGAATGTAATTATAGTTGTTGAAGTGCAGGTGGTTATTACGGGTACATTGTGAAGCCAGATATTAGAGAGACCAAGATGGTACTTTACCAAAGGCAGTTTAATGTTGCCAATGGGATATTATATGGAAACTGAATAATGCAGTCTTAAATGTTTGGGTAAAGCATTGATGCACATGAAATGATTAAATCATTATTTAATCCTCAGATGACCTGAAGACTCAGCACTATTTTGCAATGCAGGAGGACATCTGGGACTGTGATTGGGAACATTTTGAGACGCTATATAAAAAATGGTCTGAAATCTGTGATAATTTTAACATGTAAGTAAAATTGTTCTACTTTCTACAAATTTTGGTTCCCATGGAAGAAAATATGCTTTCAGTTCAGTTTGACTGAGAAGTGTGTGTTCATTTCTTTATAGTTTAGTTCTACATAAAATTGATATTCAGTTTTAGGGTGGCAAGTGTTTGGAAAAATCCATTGGTGAGATTTGTCCTAAAAATGTTTGTATCCTACAAGACCATTCAGAGATGTCACTTGTATAGCATTATTTGGCTTTGTAGTTGTGCCCAGCTAGTTAAAAAAAAAAGTGCAGTTGGCCTTTCACCAAGTGCTTTATATTTGAAAGCATTTACTATTTGCAGTCGCTAATGTGAACCTGTCATACAAAATTACCAGTATACAGGGTTGAGACTTCTGCATATCCAACCCAAGTTATTACCTAGAGAAGCCAGGTGTGCACACAGCCACATGTTGTTGACTGTCAATAACTTATCTGTGTTTTAAAAAAAGTGTTCTAGGTTGATGCCCCGCATGCCAGGGTACAGGCAAGCTTTTTCTTTGCTGCTTATTTTTGTTGATGGGCTAGTGTACCGTCTGCTTCCCACACTCTGGGTCAGTACCCCTAGAACAAAGCTGTTGTCAGAATAGAATCATGTCAAGCCTTAAAATTGCAGGCACCCTGAAATGACAAAAAAATGGTGCCTGAAATTGTCCATAGGTGGTGCTTTAAAAGCCTACAGCTCATCAATTTTAGAGTTGACAATGAATGGTGGACCTAGAATTATTGCTCTCACTCTGACATTCACAACACCACCTAATGTGTGGTGCCATTGCTGTTTACATGCCACATGTGCACTTGCGTGTGCGTAGGGAGACATAGTTGCTTTGGCCGGTGACATATATATATATATATATATATATATATCGGGTTTCTTTTAGATCCCCCTAACATACACTTCAGCCGATCAAGCACTGTCACAGTACTGTGCTGTACAACTGCTCCAGTTTTGACAAATTCCCTCCACTGTTTACATTTCATACTCCTGACCACTGCACTCTAGCTACATTACTCCTGCACTTCATAAGGTAGGCTGTGTATAGAAGAGACAACGTAGAAGTGTTTGATTTTATTAAAATTAGTGCTCTAAGGTTTTGTCTTGCACGTCTGCTTGTGGCACAAACATAAAGCATATTTTGTGGGTAAAAAGACTGTACCACAACTGTGCAGAGTATAGGAGGAGAAGACTCTGGTTTTATTTAAATGTGCCCCATTAATTGTTTCAAATCATTTGTTTAAAAAAATAAGTGCAAGATATGCTAGGTAATGGACTGAATGGAAGAGATACTATGGCTCTTTGGGATCATTTATTCCTATGCAAGTGACAACTGCACACAAGGGGGTTTATATATTTAATCCGATGTGCAAGAGCACAAAAAGACCATTTGGTTGTAATGTGTTTTTTTTTGGCATGACATTACATGGATTTGAGCATGTACAGAGGCTATTCTTTTGTCATATTAAACTGTTCTTTTGTGCCACTAATATGATATATTTCCATCATTTCAGATATCGCCTATTTAAATTAAGTGGGGTTTCTACTGTACTCAAACCTCTTTATTTTGCACTTAATTTTTTTATCTTCATGATTTACGGACCTGATAGTGAAACAAGGCACATTTAATGATGTTTTTATGAAACTCTCTACATCCTGCTGTATTTACATTTTCATTTTGTCAATCTTGTAAAAACCCTTCCCCTACTGTAAAAGAAATCGCCTAAAATTTTAAAGTGAAACTATTATGATTTTGGTCAATTTAATCTAATTTTTTTCCCCCAAGTTTAAGGCCCCTTTTAACACTGACAGACCAACCAGGTCTGCCTGTCAGTTTTTCAGACTATCCATTGAAGCAGCAGCCGCTGACACCCTCCGGCATGTGCCCACTGAACCCACCGGCATCCGATCTTGTTTGCTAAAAACAGATAGATGGGGATCGATTCCCTATCCATCTCGTGGATCGGATGACAGTCTGTAGAGGACACCGGGTTGTTTCCATGTCTGCATCATAGGAGCAGACGCGGACCTGTCATCTGCCTGCTCAGTGGGGCTCAGCGGAGAGATCCCCTGCTGAACTGACGAATCTGCTGGTGGACTCCGCCAGTGTGAAAGGGGCCTAAAAAATTATTTACATTTTGTCTTATTTGTGTAAAATGTTTATTTTAACAAACACACACTTTATTGCAGGGTACACACATGCACTCAATGCGGGTGCACCTTGATGTTCAGTACTGCTGGTTGGGCTTTCTAATTCTTAAAGGGTCACTAAAGGAATTTTTTTTTTTAGCTAAATAGCTTCCTTTACCTTGCTGCAGTCCTGGTTTCATGTCCTCATTGTTCGTTTTTGCTTTCATGTTGCTGTAAATCCTCTCTGTTCTGGACACTTCCTGGTTGCCTGTTTCCTGATAACCACAGTACTGGGAGATTTCTCACGGTGGTCACTAATCAAGGAGCTGTGTGTAAAACGAAACTGGATTGGTGCTGAGGAGTTTTAGACAAAGTATCACTGCTCTCTATTGGCTGACTGCCCTCTAGTGGCTCTCTGTACATCAGAGAACCAGCAAACAACAGCAAAAACGAAACTACACTGCAGGCACATTATATGATTGTTTTTTTATCTATGTTTAATCATTTTTAAAAGGAATCAGTTAACTATTATGTCTCTATGTCCTGTAAACAGTCATTTCAGCTAAAAAAATGTTTTCCTTTAGTGACCCTTTAAATGCACTCATAAGTACCTGTCTGACAAGGTAAACAGTCATGAAAAACATTTGGGTGGGAATTTTTAAAAATGTTGACATGCCGTCAAAAAGCCAGTAGGGAATGCACAATCATAAACTCAGTCATACGCTGGGGTTCTATTTGTTTCTATACTTGAACGTCCATTGCTATCTCTTCATGCAAGCCTTTCTAAGGCCTCTCTCTCACACTCCTTATTACTGATTTTATTCGTTTGGTAAAAAAAAGATTCAAAAGGTAAATGGACAAATCTACGGGTAAACCAGAAATCCCATTAAAAAGCAATTCTGTACTGAGAAAATCAGTAAAGCAATATTGAAGTTGTACAGGTGGCACCACCTGTTTTCCTTCATATGCACAGCATCACCGCCTCTGTGATATCCGCTGGAGTCCCATAAAGACAGGTGGAGAGCTTTTCTTAGATGTTCTCTTCCACAGTCATCAGTTACTGGGGTGGTTGTCTGGAGCTTTTTTACTCTGGACAATGCTTTAAACAAAGATGGAACCAGCCTTATGGGGAGAACAGGAGAGCAGAGCTTTGCCAGAGGCAGTTCTGAAATGTCTCTGAGAAGTAATACATTGGGGTTGATTTACTAAAGGCAAATCCACTTTGCACTGGAAGTGCAGTCACTTTATATCTGAGGGGAACATCTGAAATGAGGGGAAGCTCTGCTGATTTTATCATCCAATCATGTACAAGCAAAAATGCTGTTTTTTATTTTCCTTGAATGTCCCCCTCAGATCCACAGCAACTGCACTTCCAAGTACACTTGTAGTGCAAAGTGGATCTGTCTTTAGTAAATAAACCCCATTGTGTAAGTGTTCATGGTAGACAATACTTGCCATTATTCTGTGCATGTACCATAAAACATTTGTTGTGTCTCCATAGGCCCAAAGCAGTGTTTGAGGTAGATACAGACTTACAGAAAAACGTCCTTTCAGAAGTAAAAGCTGAGCTTATTTGGCCTTCCATAATCAGCTCATCCCGTCGTATACACTTTCCCCTGACCAACACCAACAGCTCATCAGTAAGTATAGCAATGATCTTTTGTTTCTTGCATAATGTAGCACTAATTGTATCATAGGTTTGTATGTTCTTCATTAAACTAGACCTAAACCCTAACTGGATGACATAAGTTTGATAAACTGCTGTGTATAATAAACAAGTGCCCCCTTTTTTAATAAAATACTATCTAATTTGTGTTGCAATGGCCATTTGTATTTTGAATTGGGAGCCTGTATGACAGCATTATAATGAAAGTATAAGCTTGTATGAGATCTTAGTGATATGGTGTACATCTAAAGTGCATCTGTGCCCTGACTCGGATTGTCTCAGTTTGAGAGCATTTTTAAAGACGAGCACATTTTTTTAAATAAATTTTGACTTGATATACAAGCAATGTCTCGATATACAAGTAGCGTCATGTCACAACAGAGTATAAAATAAAATAAGAGAGGTGCCTCTAAGTGTAGCAATATGGTTACATTTAGTGAAGGTATAATATTTAGAAACTCACATGGTTGATTAAAACAGGCACATCTAAGTATGCAGGCATCTAGGGTAATGCTGTCCACATAGACCATTCTCCTTGCCGCCATTGATGTGGTCCCTTCCACAAGCGGTTTAAGCCTCGCTTTCAGATCACTACTGCATGGTAGCCTTCCCGGTCACGATTGCAGACAGACATCGGTGAGAGCCGGCAGTGAGGATGACGGTCTATGTGGATTGCTTTCCCCCGGATGCCTGCATACTTGGATGTGCCTCTTTTAATCATCAACCATGTGAGTTGTTAAATGTTGTACCTTCATTAAATGTAACCATATTGCTACTCTTAGAGGCGCCTCTCCTCTTTTATACTGTGTACCTCCTGCTGGATTTTGCTCCTATTCCCCTTGTGGAGGCTGACATTTCTGGATGGACGTTTTATGGTTACACAACTTATCACATTGCTATAATCTTTTTATATGGACTATAAACTGAAAGACTTATGAATAAATGGTTGTGGAACGAATCATTTGAGTTTCCATTATTTCTTATGGGAAAATGTGCTTTGATATACAAGTGCTTTGGATTACAAGCATGCCTCCAGAACGAATTATGCTCGCAATCCAAGGTTTTACTGTACTTTAGTGTGCATAGCCTAGGTACAGGTTTACTTTTAACCACTTAACCCCCGGACCATATTGCTGCCCAAAGACCAGAAGACTTTTTGCGATTCGGGACTGCGCCGCTTTAACTGACAATTGCGCGGTCGTGCGACGTGGCTCCCAAACAAAATTGGCGTCCTTTTTTTCCCACAAATAGAGCTTTCTTTTGGTGGTATTTGATCACCTCTGCGGTTTTTATTTTTTGCGCTATAAACAAAAATAGAGCGACAATTTTGAAAAAAATGAATATTTTTTACTTTTTGCTATAATAAATATCCCCCAAAAATATATAAACAAACTTTTTTTTTCCTCAGTTTAGGCCGATACGTATTCGTCTACATATTTTTCGTAACAAAAAATCGCAATAAGCGTTTATTGATTGGTTTGCGCAAAAGTTATAGCGTTTACAAAATAGGGGGTATTTTTATGGCATTTTTATTAATATATTTTTTTAATAGTAATGGCGGCGATCAGCGATTTTTTTCGGTACTGCGACATTATGGCGGACACTTCGGACACTTTTGACACATTTTTGGGACCATTGGCATTTTTATAGCGATCCGTGCTATAAAAATGCATTGGATTACTATAAAAATGCCACTGGCAGTGAAGGGGTTAACACTAGGGGGCGGGGAAGGGGTTAAGTATGTCCCTGTGTGTTCTTACTGTGGGGGGGGGGGTGGCCTCACTAGGGGAAACACTGATCATCTGTTCATACATTGTATGAACAGAAAATCAGCATTTCCCCTGCTGACAGGAACGAGAGCTGTGTGTTTACACACACAGCTCCCGGTCCCCGCTCTGTAACGAGCGATCGCGTGTGCCCGGCGGCGATCGCGCCCGCCGGGCACACGCACGGGAGTCGGGGGCGAGCGGCGGCGCGCGCGCCTCCGGCGGCGCGCACGCGCCCCTCCGGCGGCACGCACGCGCCCCCTAGTGGCGGCTCAAAGAGCCGCCGTATAGCTACGGGCTCTCGCCCAGGAGAGCCGACCTGCCGCCGTATAATGACGGTGCGCGGTCGGCTAGTGGTTAAAGGAAATGGATTACCCAGCCCCTGGTATATTTATATTGACACAATTGCACACAATTATACAGAATTGTTTATGCTACACAGTGCAGCAAGTCTCTGGTCTGTTAACAAATAAATATGGTTTTGCAACAGGAAGAAGAATTTGCATTAGAAAACCCTGCAGATGTCCCTGTGTATGTCCAAATTCTTCCTCTGGCTTTCTATTCCAACAGTTCTTTGGTGCTAGACAGATTGATAGAAAGGTAAGTTTGTACACGTAGCCTTCCCTTATTTTGGGTGGACTGACTCTCGAGCCTTTTTTCTTAAAAAAAAAAAAAAATCATCTACATGGTTCAGTGTTGGAGTGAACAAAAACCCATTCTTCTCATTTTATACTAAATGGGCCCTATAAAACCAAACACATGTAGCTTTTTATGATAGGCTCTTTGATGTACATATAACCTTCACAGGCCTTTACACATTTTTCACTGTTCATGTAAGAATTATATTGTTGTGAAAATACTGTGGGTGAAAACATGAGGAAAGTGTAACATGGTAAAAGTTTCTAAATGATTGAAAACCTTAAATAAATTGTGTCTGTAGCTACTTCCTCAATCCTTTTTTTTTTTTTGTCTTTCAGGTTCAATATTAGCAAGTCAATAAATATAGACTTAAAGACACTTGAATTTAAAGTGTTCCGAAATAACGTAAGTTTGCAGTCATATGCTGCTAGGGGTGTGCATGTATTCTGCTTATGTAATTCTGGTTAGGTAATGTAAAAGATATTTCATAGATGTATTTCTACACCTATGAGTTTTGTAACCAGAATTGCTACACGTCATGCTTACACATTTGTGTGATTTGATTCTTAAAGTGATTGTAAACTTTTTTTTTTAAACGGCAAATGTCATAATTAACTGCAGGTTCCCCACCAGCGCTCCTACCCCCCGCCTAGTGCCCCCATACCAAGCCGCTTGCTATGGGGGACTCGTGTGGGCTTGATCCTGAGGCGCGCTGTATCTATCCATAAACACACAGTGCGGTTTGGCCCTGCCCTTACTCTCTCCTCACAGGCTCTTGCAGCTGTCCTCATGTCCAGTGAGTGCAGAGGAAGTGTAAAGAGCGGCAGCTTTTGGGCACCGTGCTGGATCGAGATCCGGATTGGGTAAGTATTTGGGGAGGGGTTATGTACACGTAAGTTTTTTTGCCTAATGCAAAGAAAGCATTGAGGTAAAAAAAACTGTCTTAAAGACTTAAAGAAGAGTTTGGCATTGTAATAAGTGTTGGTATGTTCGTGAAGAGTGCCAGCACAGAAATATGGAAGCTGCCCCTGCTTCAAGGATTTGTTTTTAAAGTTGCATGCTCCAGGGCTGACATCTTCATCCTTTACTATCTTGAGTCGCTGACATGGATAAGCACACAGAACAGATTTTCTGACTATAGTTGCTGCAAGTTTGTAATTCAGGTAGTGAAGCAAGAATGAGAATCACGGCTCCAGAGTTTGCATCTTCAAAAACTAGTTGGCTCGCATATTTCTGTCCTGAACGATTTCTTCTAGGCCCCTTTCACATGTGTGGATCCTGTGAGGATCTGTTTTTTAAACATCCGCTTGCTCAGCGGGGCTCACACCGTTGATCCCCGCTGAGCTGGCAGATGACAGGTCTGTCTCTGCACACTGCAGAGAAGAACCAGTCAGATCTCCGCTCTCCTCTATGGGGGATCGGATGAAAAAGAACAATCCACCAGACGGATGCAAACTAGGGTTTGCATCCGTCACACTTTAGCTGAGAGGATCGGATCAGGGCTGATCGGGTGTCAGCGGACATGTCACTGCTGACATTCGACGCTCCATAGAGGTACATGGAGCGCCTGTTCAGATCCGCCTGGAAAAACTGACAGGCGGATTTGAACGGTCCGCATGTGTGAAAGGGGCCTTAAGTGGGAAATCATTGTTTCAATCATTGCATCCTTAAAATTTACCCTACTCTGTTTAAAAAAAAAAAAGCATGATTTTTCATAGTGCACAAATACCCTGTACTGGTAGCACGTAGAATAGCCAGACCACAACTTGCACACAAATCCACAGTCTGGGTCTCCAGATATCTGATGTGCCTTACCCAAACACTGCTCAAAACACTTTTGTACTTTGAGCAACGCTGTTGATTTGAGTAGTGTTTGCAGCAATGTTTCGAACTGCTGTAGCGCTGGTCCACTGCTTTGCATGAGCTGCGGTCCACCTACCCCATGTACTATCAGCACAGAGTTCTTTAACCTTTGCTGCAGCACTTGGCCTATATTTATTACTGTATATGCAGTCTGGCTGCATTACAGTAATAAGGGTTCAAATGGGCTTTAAACTTTTGAAAGTAAACCACCTGCCAAAAAGCACAAGAAGCCTGCTAATGCCTTTTATTTCCCATAAAAGTCTATATTGTGCTAGTCGCCTTTTTTTTTTTAAATACTTACTGAGTCCTGGGTTCCTCTGATAACTGCACACCACCAGTTTCCATCCCACTGTCCATGGATGCTTCCTCTCCTTGTACAGGGGGAATTACAGTTGGTGGAACTCAGTTAAAAGTTAAACTAAAAGTTAAATTAAAGACAAGTACAGAATGGCATTTCTCACTAGTAAAAGTGATATTGAGAATGGCTCATTGTTCTATGGGACTACGAGTTCACTGCTTATACCCAGTTTGTCAGTTTGGTTTGTAAAAATCATTAAGATTGTAACATTCATTATAACCACTGTAAAATCTGCTTAAAATGGAACTATAGGCAACACTTTTTTTTGTCATTTTGGATAGAGCAAGGGAGGGTTGTAACCCCTGTCAGACTTTTTTATTTTTTCACCCTCTGTGTTCCATTGCAGAGATTTCCCTTCACTTCCTGTCCCATAGCCAAACAAAGTGAGAGGAAATCCCTGCAAATGAAGGGCATTACTTGGGGACCCCCACATTACCAGAGTTGGGAGTCCCTGTTGGAAGATTTCCCCTCCATTACTTTTCTGGGGAGAACCCAAAGTTTGTGATTTTCTTTTACTTTCAGTGATGATGGTAAACAGGAGAAATAGAGGTGACAAGTCTTCCTAATGAGAGCACATACAGCAATAAAAGCTGACAAGAATTCTTCTAATCCCTCTCTACTCTATCTAAAATAAAAATTAGTTATACTAAAGCATGTATGGATCTCTTAAAACAAATTATATTGTACAATTCTGCAATTTTTATTTGTATGATAGATGGTCAGAAATTATGGGGCCTATTCATAAACCAATATATTTTTTTTAAATATTGTAAATAGGATTTTCTTTAACAGTGGCGTTCATGTTTACTGTATTGTGAATAAAAAACGGCAACATCTATTTACAGATACCAATTTTAAACCCTTTTTCTTAAAGTGGACCTTCAGCCATTTTTTTTTCCATCTATTAAATCTTCTGCCCTTGTTTTAACTTTGGATAGTAAAACTTTTTTATCTGCCAGTAAATATCTTATACAGCCCACTTGCTGTTTCTTGTCTGGTCATTAGCCTAGGCTTATGACATCATGCACAACTCTCTCTCTCTTGTGAGAGTTTGCCAGGAAGGATGAGTCCTAAGAGGACCAATGAGCTGCAGAGCTAGATGTGTGCCTGTCTGTGTAAATCCAAGAAGTGAACAGGCAGCAGCTTCAGCTGCCCACAGTTAAAATGGCTGCAGCCAGACTCGGTGGAGGGAGATTTCTGCAGAATATTTGTCAAGTGCAGAATCACAGTATATATTAAATTCATGTTTTTATTACAAATTAAGGCAGCAGACTGCAGTTCCTCTTTAAACCCAAGAACAGAAATGTAATTTATTGCAGCTTACTAGTATTGGATATGATGGCTGCATTTGTTTTCTTGATTTTTCTTTTTTCCCTGTTTTATTTCACTTGCCAGTCTTAAGCTTGCTCTACACAAATCAAAATTTAGCTGGTTCTGCAGTGTGTGGTCGTCCCCACTCAAAAGAAGTTGATCATTTGACCTTTGTTAAAGGGATGTGCTGGAAAACGTTGATCAGTGGCTGCAGCTGTTAATCATCAGCGTTTTCCTCTATCCATCTCATTTGCATACATTGAGAAAAAAACACAAAACGAGCAGACTATTGCCAGCTCTAGGATGACCATACTTCATTATCCTTCTGTATCAGGACCACAGAACCACACTCACATTATTCATGGCACAGTTCTGTAGTGGTATTTAGAGCTAAATCTAATAATGTAACTAATACTCAGCACAAACAGAGAGCGCAAAATGTTTTCAGCTTTGGCTTAAATAAAGTGGTACTTTGAGAGTGACATGCTTGTGTTATTGTGCAGGTGCAGCCTGTGCAGAGCAGCCAAGCTTTTGTGGAGGGACAATCCCGCCAGTCAGTTCTTAACCTCATTTTAAAGCCCGGGGAGAAAAAAAGTGTTCAAGTCAGATTCACTCCAGTGATCAACAAAACTGTATCCTCCTTGCTTATAGTAAGGTAAGTGTACACAATGCTTTTGGCAGAAAGGAGCACAGGTACAATGGACTTCAATATAGCAATGGCAGTCACATATGTAACTGTGGCTGACATTCAGGCTTATTGATTAAGACGTAGTGAAGTTAACCATTGCTACCAATCACAGTTCATTTAACATTCAGTTGACTACTATAATATAAAATCTGTCCGATTCTTGTGCTTTGTGTTTCAGCTTTGCTTATCCTATTGAATAAGTCCAGTGGTATTGTTTTTACTGTATTGTCTGCTTTACATGTGTGCTGAAGTTAAAGTGGAAGTCCAGTCCAATACTATAACTATACCTTAACCTGCTCCCATCCCAATTCTAAGCCTATTCTAACTGCCATGTCAGGTAGGCTGTGCAGGGCTCAGTAGTTTTTTACAGCCTTGCTGCATGTACCGTGTCCCAGCCACTATTCTCTTGCTGCTTGGTAAGGGCAGATAGAGGAGCTCTAATTTGGAATCGGGGGATTGGGTGAGGAGAAAATTCTGGACAGCCTCACTCAAAATCAATGCCTTTATTAAAAAGAGGTAATAATCCAAAAAATGCAAGCCACAGCAAACAACGCAAAGCAGGAGCTGACGCATTTCACTCTTTCAAAGGTGCTTATTCATAGCTCCTTGTATCGTGTCCCAGCTACTATTCTCTTGCTGCTTGGTAAGGGCAGATAGAGGAGCTCTAACTGGGAATGGGGGGAGGTTGTGATGATGGGAGACTGATGGTTCCCTAATGAGGGGCACACTGATGAGTGGGAAGTTAATGAGGGGGACACTGACAGGGCTCTAATGAATGGGTGACACTGATGATGGGGACTCTGTGGTTGACTCTAATGGGGGGACTCTGATGGAGGAGGGTGGGCTCTGGAGAGGGAACTATGATGTAAAATGAGGCCCCGGTGGGGACTATTACGTAAAGCAAGGCTCTTCAATAATGCCAGCTATGAACTAATCATACTATCCTCTTCTCACTCCACAAACAGGAAAAGGTAATGTCACAGGATATGGTGCGAAACAGCAGGATAAAAAGTGCAGGAGAAAAACTGATGTCAGCGTGCATAAAAACTCACTGAAATGCACATGGCATCTCATGTCTCTGCAAGTGAAATTTGTGTGTTTTTCCCATCAGTTTTTCTGCATGTATGGTGTGAACAAGGCCTAAAGCAATGTTTCTCAACTCCATTCCTCAAGTACCCCCAACGGGTCATATTTTCAGGCTTTCCATTATTTTGCCTAAAGCAAAGGTGTGTCTACTTGCCAATTCTGAAGGTGTTCGGATCCATTCACATGCCTCCAATGATTCAGTGTGGAGAAGGGATAGCCGACAACAGATGCCCCATAGTAAGCCTATTGGTGATGTCTGCACATAGGCACCCTAGCCGTTGTTGACAATCTCTTCTCTTAAGACCCCCTTCACACAGCAGTTTTCAGGCATTTTAGCACTAGAAATAGCACCTGAAAACTGCCTCCCATTCTCTGCAATGGGTGCTTTCACTGCTGGGCGGTGTTCTTGGCTAAAAAGGGGGGAGAGAAGGGGGAGGGGAGTTCGGCCTGCAGGAGGCCCTAAAGGAGTTACTATAGGCAACAGTTAATGATCAAGGATTAATAATAAACAAAAAAAGGCATTCTGGAATAAACTGAAAATTTAGCCCGAATAAGAAAAAACATAAAAATGCAGATGGATATATGAAGAAAAAGTCTTAAAGTCACGAAACAAAGTTCATATGACTCTATCCAGTGATTTTCCTTGTGAAAGAAAAGTGGATTGTGCAGACAATGTGAAAGACTCTTGATTGATGTGAGGTAAGCTGTCACCATCCGGCTTACTCCCCCGTTGAAGTCCATTAGCGACGAAACGATCGTAGGGTGCCGAGACGTCATCGCGTTCCGTCCTGAACGCCGGCTGTGTTTTCCTGACCGAGTAGCGAGAAGCATCGGAACAAGAGATCGGAGACGCTTTGCTATCCATGCTGTATTTATATTGCCTAATTGTAAGTGCAATTTTTATTAAACCCTCTTCTATTTTCAAACGTTATACGCTATGAGAGGTCCTTCTTCTTTTTTTGGTTTATGACTCTTCGGATTGTATGCTGAGCTATACCGTGGTTATCTTGACGGCTAAGGTATTGGGAGACCAGACTTCCCACAGGCCCTATTAGACTGATGCAAAACAGTCTTTTCATCTGGTAAGCAGGCAATCTTATCCTTCCTCACGGGTGTATTGGTGACAGCTTACCTCACATCAATCAAGAGTCTTTCACATTGTCTGCACAATCCACTTTTCTTTCACAAGGAAAATCACTGGATAGAGTCATATGAACTTTGTTTCGTGACTTTTTTAAGACTTTTTCTTCATATATCCATCTGCATTTTTATGTTTTTTCTTATTCGGGCTAAATTTTCAGTTTATTCCAGAATGCCTTTTTTTGTTTATTATTAATTTATATGAGCACAATATCACTCACTAGCGCTGCACTGTTTTTTTCTTTTTTATGTTACCAAGTTGTTGTACACAATTTAGTGCTAGCAGCTATTTACATTTACATTTATATTTCAATATTTAATTTAGCGCAGCGTCAACCTTTTGGTTTTTTCTTTATTTCTAATGATCAAGGATTACTTTGATACAAAAAAGATATATGTTCTTGCAGGACGTTCCGGAAAAGTCCTGCAAGCAACATCTTTGGGGCGGGTTAGGAACGCTGCCCATTGCAATGAATGGGCACCACTTCCGAAGTGCCTGAAAATCGCTTTGGAAGCGCCGCATCACAGGTGTTTTTTAACCCCTTCTTTCGAGTTAAAAGCGCCCCCCACTAGCGGACAAAAAGCTTAAACCTCAGTAAGGTTCTGCTAAAACGAGCAGCGCTTTACTGTGGCCGCGGCCACTGTTTTTTTTTTTTAAGTGTATTTTGTGCGTGTACTCGAGAGAGGAGCCGGACTGCAGGAGTTGGGAGTAGGCAGGCCTCCCCCAGAGGCAGTCTGCCACCTTTCTCTATGCCCCGGGTGGCAATGGCGGGTGTGGGAGGGGGTCCTCCCACACAGCCCGCCCTACCTGCTCCGCTTTGAAGCCCACTGGGGCAGAGGGACTCCCTATAAGGGAGTGAGAGGATTAACCCGCTCAACCAGCCCCGTTAGTCCTTCGCCTCTCTTTTTAGAGACCGCGTGGTCAAAGTGCGTGCATGTTAACCCAATTTCGAGTGTGTGTGTAGGTGTGGTGGTTTTTGTGGGAGGGGGGTGGGCGTACTAAGCGCAGGCTTACCTCGCATAGCACACCCACCGGGAGCCGGGCTGAGACCACCAAACTCAATTCACATGTAGCCGAGACCAGGATCCGAACCCCTAGCTGCAGAGGTGAATGGCTTGTCAGCGCAGTGCCAATCGCGTTGAGCCACCGCAGCTCCCTCGGCCTCCGCTTTTAATGAATCCAGTTGCTGGAGAGATCACCCGACTGGACAGGAGAACCCTTTAGAATAGGTAAGTATATGGACATGTTTCCTTTACAGCAGGGGTCTCCAAACTTTTCAAACAAAGGGCCAGTTTATTGTCCTTTAAAATTGCCGGATTGTGGCCAGTGGGGGCAGAAAATGTCCCAGGCTTGGCATCAGTGAAAATAAATGTGGCCTCAGAGTTGGAGGTCAGTGGGAGGAGGAGTAATGCCCCTATCAGTAGGATGAATAGTATCCTATCAGTGGGAGATATAGTGCCCCCTTGTTGGTGTCAGTGGGAGGAATAGTGCCCCAAGGGCCAGGTAAAGGCTGCAAAAGGGCCACCTCGGGCCGCAGTTAGGAAACCCCTGCTTTACAGTGTAGTTAGAATAGGGCATATAATGGGGGTAGGTGCAGGTTTAAGTATACTTTATTGTCTGGTTGAACTTTGCTTGAACTCTACTTGAATTACCTTACACCTTATACGCTGCTATTCCCATCTAAATCCTGCCTACACTGCTTCAAACAGAATGAATTAAAGGAGTTCTATGGTCATAGCATACACTCTCATTTTATAATGTCAGCTTTGTAATGGCAATACATTTTTTTTTGACAATCCAATATAAGCTCATTTGAAAACCATCTTCCTTCAGGTTGTAAGGGCTGCCTGCCTGCTGACCATCTTTTAAAAGGCCAGTCATTCTTCAGAAGGAGAATTAGAGCAGAAGTGACTGGTCGTTGCTACTGGACATTCCTGCCCAGAAGTAAAGTACAACAAATGTTTAATGATGTATTACTGAACCAATCTGGAAGAAATACACAAAGCCCACCAGGTTTAAAGAGAATGCACTCATTGACTATCTTTCTGCAGCCCAGATTTCAGTTTTAATTTAAAAGTAGACGGATACGATGTGAATTTCAGCATCTAGTTTTCAAATAAACTACCTTTGGTTCAAAAATTAGACATCTCTGCATACAGTAATAGCATCAACACAGTTGTAAAATATACCTCATACATATGTATATTTCACCTTAGTATATATTTGATTTCTTACCCAAGCTTTTGTGTCTGCTTTAATCTTCACATATCTAGTATTGAGTTTATGATCTGCTTTTATTTTTCTTTACAGAAATAACTTGACAGTAATTGATGTAATCACAGTGAAAGGACAAGGAGCAAATGAAAATATTAAAATTGGTGGAAAACCCCCAGGTCCTGGGAGCCCCTTGAGGTTTAAAATTACAGAAGGCTTCCTGAAAGACTGCTCTGACAGTAAGCTTGACTAATTTGTTGCCTTTATTAAAAATGTACCATTTTCTAAACACACACTCTAGATCACAGGTGTCAAACACAAGGCCCGCGGGCCGAATCCGGCCCTCCAGGCCATTTCATGTGGCCCTCTCACCTCTCCTGCAGGAGAGCTCCAGCCCTCCTCTGGTCCTCCAGAACCTTACTTTCAAGCAAAGCATCCAGCTTCTTCCCAGCAGCAGAATAAGGAAAGGGGGGTGCACTGTGATATAAGGGAGGGTGGTGGGACTCAATTTCTGATGGTGGAGTGGCCCTTGACATCTAATGTAAGGGGAGGGGAGGGGATGTGCTGAACATCTAATTATACAGATACAACTGGCCCTTTTAAGGACAATCATAATGCTGATGCGGCCCACAATGAAATTGAGTTTGACACCCCTGCTCTAGATTATTTACATTAGTAGATCATAAATTATGGAAACCCATTTCTTGTGTGATGTTTACGTTCAAAATGTGTTGGTGACTAGTTAAATTATATGCAAACCTTCACCTTGTAAAACAACCCATTCATTTTAAAATCAAAATCAATGGCAAAACTTTTGTATAAATCTAAAAATTCTAAATACAATTTTTTTTGTGTGTGTGTGTGTGTGTGTGTGTATGTATGTATGTATGTATGTATGTATGTGTATGTATATGTATATAAAATATATATCACACAGTTGCAAGAAAGAGTATGTGAACCCTTATGGAATGATATGGATTTCTGCACAAATTGGTCATAAAATGTGATCTGATCGTCATCTAAGTCACAACAATAGACAACCAGTCTGCTTAAACTAATAACACACAAAGAATTTAATGTTACCATGTTTTTATTGAACACACCGTGTAAACATTCACAGTGCAGGTGGAAAAAGTATGTGAACCCCTAGACTACACTTTTTGTAGCTGCTGGCTTTTAAATGGGTGGAACCCTGCTTTAATGTCCTTCTTGAGCCACTCCTTTGTGGCCTTGGCCATGTGTTTTGGGTCATTGTCATGCTAGAATACCCATCCACGACCCATTTTCAATGCCCTTGCTGTGTGAAGGAGGTTCCAACCCAAGATTTGACGGTGCATGGCCCGTCCATCGACCATTTTTAATGCAGTGAAGTTGTCCTGTCCCCTTTAGAAGAAAAACAACCCCAAAGCATAATGTTTCCACCTCCATGTTTGACCGTGTAAATGGTGTTCTTGGAGTCATAAGCAGCAGTCTTCCTCCTCCAAACACGGGAGAGAGTTTTAACAGGCAGCTGAGACTAATTAAAAACATGCCAATGTGCTCAACCCCCTTATTTTGCTGCACTTGCAATGCTCATGACAAAGGCTTATGGTTGATTTGTGCTCTATTTTCATAATCTAAAGAGAACTGCAGTGCATATTTTTTCCTGCTTAAAAAATGGCTATAAAATCATCTTTAAAAAAAAAATAAAAAGGGTGTTGACTTCTCACTTTTCTTTTTTCCAGAAATAAAACCCAAGGAACCAAATTTCACTATGAGAAAAACATTCAAGGTTGAAAACACAGGGCAGCTTCAGGTTATAATCAAAAGCATGGAAATCAGTGGATATGCATGCGAAGGATATGGATTCAAGATTGTAAATTGTCAAGAGTTTGCACTAGGCCCCAATGCCTCTAAAGAAATTGTCATATTGTAAGTGTGATAAATAGTGCGCTTTCAAATAAGAAATGTATTCAGCTCCATAGGCTTGCATATGTGAAGGGATAAACGTTGGCATAGACACTAGAGGTCTTTTGGAGATGCAGACACAGTTTGACCACGTCTGTCAGCCAGCACTTTCCTAGATGTAAACGGTCAAATCAGCCACCATTTATACAGTATTTATATCTTACCATTTTATTTATAGTCTTTTTTTTTGTTTTTTTATTTTTCTTACTAGGGAATAAGCCATTTTTTTCCCTTTGTGAAGTAACATTGCCATCTACACTAAGGCTGGGTTCACACCTAATACCCATGTGGCTCCCAGCAGGGGTCCTTTGCGTCCCTGTTCAACGTTTCAGGTCTGATTTAGGCCTGAATTTTTTTGCTGAATTCAGACCTGAAACCGAGCAAGAGACGTACAGGGCTCCTGTGCAAATTCGCACCGGACCCGCAGCAGGGATATGTGAACTGGCTCCATAGAGGGCTAGTCAAAATCTGCTTTGCTTTTGCGAATTGGATGCAGAGAAGTCCCGTCCTCCCCACCCCAAAAACTAAGTGGCAGTTTTGATGCACGTAGGGCTCCTATAGGCAGGCAGATCTCATTTTAAAGTTTCTGACTTGCATCCTCTGTGTCATCTAATTTTACAGGTTTACACCAGATTTCACCTCCTCAAGAATCATTCGTGAACTAAAGATTGTGACTACAGGAGGATCTGAATTTGTATTTATATTAAATGCATCCCTTCCATATCATATGCTAGCGACCTGTGCAGAAGCACTTCCGCGGCCTAATTGGGAATTGGCTCTTTATGTTGTCATCTCAGGAATAATGAGGTACCTGTATTCTTCTGTTTTAAGTGCTTACTGTAGTTTTATAGGCTGTTTAACCATTTTTATTTATCCTATTCTAAATGACTGCCATATACAAAGTTCTTAAAGTGTAACTAAAGCCCAGGACCCTGCATTCTCTAACTGGTCTCCCACAGTATGCCCAATGCCCCTGGCGAAGCTGTCATTCAGGGACGACTACGCCCCTTATGACATCACCCGGTGACCCCGCCCCATGCCAATATAAGTCGTTGTACACTGCGCACACGGCATTGCAGCGGAAGAGAGCGTTGAGTTCACATTGGAAGAAGACCATGGAGTAGGCTCCCAGATCCCGATAAGCCCCAGCCCGCAGACCCCGACAACCAACGGCCAGGGTTGTCGGGAAAAGGCCCTCGTCCTCAACATGGGGGCAAGGTGCATTAGGGTGGGGGGAAGCAGGGCCCCAGTGCCCCAAAGCACCATCCCCCCCATGTTGAGGGCATGTGGCCTGGTACGGTTCAGGAGGGGGGCACTTGCTCGTCCACACCCCCCTTCCTGACCTGCCGGGCTGCCCAAGGGCCTGGTGTGCTCTTGGAGGGGGAACCAATGCCGTTTTTTTTTTTTTTTGTTTTAATTGGTGTGAAGTTCCCCCTAATTATTCAGGGATATCCCTGGTCATTGACGTCCGACTTAAAGTCGCAGGGCAAAGTCAAATCCACAGTCGTATGACTGTTTTGTCAAAATCACGCGACTTTGGAACCGCACAAGTGTGAGAGTTGGAAAACACCACAAACTTTATCTGGCATGCACTTAGGAGGGTTATTTCTAAATGGTAAATGTAACCTTGTCCAAACATTCACCGTAGGTCAATCTGCCTGGTGCTTGTGTTTTAAATTTGGTTCATGTCAAAGCACATACAAGAGGGTGCAAATGCCTAGTGCATTACCTCCATAAGCATTTATTAACCGGAAAATCAATATTCTACTCACAAAGGCAGATAAAAACGAGCCAAATGGACACACAGCTCCAATAGGTCAATTGGGATGCCTCGTCCAATGCTACACAGTAAAGAAGCTTGTGCATTTTGAGGGACAAGCCCCCTTCCTCTGAGCTAACCTTACTATATGAAGAGCCACGGTATAAATGTTTGTGCATCCTGGACACATACCTCTTTAATGAGCAACTGGGTGGGGCCAGACCAAGTTCATCACATCACCCCTATCCAAAAACCCCAGGATGTAAAATCAACCTCCTTCAAAAATGCACCTATCAAGGATGCTCAAACATATACAAAAGCAAATAAGAACAAAAGATGATCAGGACAGCCGCACTCCAATCCAACGTAACTTTAATGTAAAAAAACTGGAAACGGGCACTACAAGTCACAGCAACGGAACCTAGGACAGCTCACGCGTTTCACACTAACTTCAGTGTTTACTCATAGCTAAAGTTACGTTGGATTGGAGTGCGGCTGTCCTGATCATCCTTTGTTCTCATTTGCCCTGTGCATTGCTAGCACCCTCAGTCCCTGAGAAGAAGATTGCACCCAACAAGACCTGCCTGGAGCGGCAATCTCTGTCTCTATATACAAAAGCAAAAATCAGGAAAACAAAAATCAAATTAATCTTTAATATGGATCTATAAGCACAGACTCGCTGGGAAGGGCATACCACAAAAGCCCATATGTTTGTGCAATACATAAAATGATCACCGAAGGTTCCAAGTAAATCGATAGTGTTCATAATGATCTAAACCATTACTTTACACTGTGTTCCACATTGACAACCGATCTGCCATATCCAAAATAATCCTCAACAAATGGTAAGCAACTGAGCGAACTGGAAAACACCCTATACTGTTGTATTATAATAATGTTTATACACTTTTTGGCTCAATTATGCCCTTTGTTTTTTTTAACCTCCTTATGTCTACATGTCCTACTTTTTTTTTTATTCTCTTATTTTCTATTTTTATGTCTTCCCCAGCTTGCTTTTTCTACTGGTAATAGGAACAGCTTACTTAGAAGCTCAAGGGATATGGGAGCCATTCAGAAGGCGGCTCTCTTTTGAAGCTTCAAATCCTCCTTTTCATTTGGGCCGGCCCTTTGACCTCAGGAGGATAGTTGGCATTTCGTCTGAAAACAAGTAAGTTAATTTTAATCTCCAATGTATATTTGTTTCCTTAGTGCAAATGTTCAACCTGATGCAGGTCAGCGACAAACCATAAGAAAAGCAAATTATATGTACCTTTTCAAAATGTCAAGCTTACTAGATAAACTATGTATTCAGACTGCACAAATGTGAGGTGTAAACATCAGTTGTGACATGTACTTGTGCACTTCACTCACTATGAATGTACTCTGCTTAAGACAATCCTTATGACCTATTTGTTCATTTTAAAAAAAAAGTAACAGACTTTTCTTCAAGAAATTATGGCATTTTTTAAACTCCCCTGTGTAGTAGCAACAATGCTTCCCCACAAATCCCCATTGCCACCTTTTGCATTCCTATAGGAACATGCACCTCCAACTTATATCAGCACTGCCTCTGCCTTCCTAATCATTCCCAGGAAAGACTGAACCTGTTTAGCGATTTCTTTGGAATATTAGGTACACATGGCTATAAATGCTTGGAGTTCTCTTCTTGCGCTTCCCGATGGCAAAGGGAAGTTCAGAATAACCCTGTCCTCTGCACCCCTTGGTTTGAGACAGAGGCAGCGCTGATGGGAATCTTATTTATCAAGCAAGGAAAATATGCATCTTTTGTAGTTAAACTGCAGAATACTGTGTTGATACATGCTTTTATGAAACAAAGACCTTAGTTGTACTTTAAGAGGGTGTTTTTCTTTTCTCTTTAAATATTTTTTTTTTATTTACAAATAACAATAAATTACAGTAAATCAGTATTGTAAGAACAAGTTTCAAAATATAAAATCAAAGTATACAAGAAAGCTTCTTTTGTAAATAAAGGTTAGTTATAAATACCATAAGTCATGTCCTATAATAGATTGTATAACAATTAGTCAAAATAGAATATTTACATTAAAAATAAAATATAAAATAGACAGAGTAAAAAATAAATTACAAATATAGGATCAATAATCAGGTAGAAGTACAAATTCTAAATGTTAAAAACGAGGAGGGGGTAAAGATAGAGTAATATTTTAAGGTATTATGGAGTAATGGGGGATAACAGACTACAATCGGGGCCAAGGTTTGGCTATGTGGCTTGGCATATCCTGAGAAAATAAATGAACATGTTTTCTACCCCAATTTATACTATAAATGTAGGGAGAGGGAAAGGGGAGGGGTAGTCATAGAAAAGGGGGAAAAGAAAAAAAATTCCAGAGAATAATACCATGTGGTATAGTAGAAATTGTGGAACCAAAGGATTGCCGTATATTTATCATATTGTATGTTTATTTCAATGATTTATTTGTACCTGGTGGAAGATAATGATCTATCCATGGTTTCCATACAGATTCAAATTTGGGGATTTTGTCTAAATTGCTTCAGTCTTTTGAGTGTACATGGCTTGTGTCACTCTTTGTTTGACTGTATTCAAAGGGAGTTGGTTTTCCATGCTTTCACTATGGATTGTTTAGCCGCTGTTGTAACAAACAGTAGTAGTCTAAATTGGCAAAGGGTCAGAAGTTGGGGTTTGTAGTTTAATAGTGCTACAGCTGGGTCAGGCAGTAAGGTTATTTTAAATATTGTTGAAAGGATTTTGAATACCTTCTTCCCGAATGAGTTGGCTATGGGACAGCCCCACCAAATGTGTGTGTATGTGTGAGAAGGTGTATTCTTTGCAACTTATTTTGTATTTATTTTCTAGCTTTAACACAGTAGGACCAGATTCAAATCCTACTTCGAACAGGGGGTTGTATAGTGGGAGTGCTACTACAAGACCTACCACGGTTAATCACAAACAAAGCAATGCAACAATCTTGCAAAGGAGTGCTCATGATGTGGAAACATCAAGGACAAAAAACAGCTCCAATATAGCAAACAGAATGCCTGGACAAGTTCCTACTTCATTGCCACCTAGCAGAACTTCCTCTGCGACCATTGACTCCAGTACTGTTGCTCATAGTTCGTTAACCAAGCGTTCTCGAGGAACAAAATTAAATCAGAGCCTTGTACAACCACAAGGACCTGTCCTACAGGAGCAGCCAACACAACTACCAGCAGTGCCTCATACCCAGACAGAGCAGCCAGCAGAAGTGTCCCGATCAGGGACCTCTAACCCCTCTTCTCACCCTGAATACTTTGGAACTGGCAGCAGTAATGCTCGGCACAGTTCAGATGACTCGGATATAACCAGTCTTATGGAAGTAATGGATAAAGACTTTGACAATGCCGAACCAGCTTCCTCTGATGTGTTTACAGAACAACCACCATCTCCAGCAACAAAAAATGCAAAAGGTAATGAAGCTTATTTCTGGTATATGAGCAGGCATGTTTGAATATTTTGCTAGAGATTGATAGAACCACATGCTATCCAAGTTAGCCTTTATATATCTTGTCTGAAATGGAACCTAGACTACTCTGAGAGCAGTGTTAAGCTGGTTGTACACTAGCAGATTTTTGAATGAATTTTGTACGAACATTCAAATTCTTAGTACATTTGAAGACTTGACAAATCTTATTCACAATTTTGTTTGCTTTTAGCATTGTATTTTAGAACAAATGGACTTTCTGAAATAAAAAACACATTCACTGTTAGTGCTTCGTTAATTGGAGAAAACATTTCAATCCTGCAGTTAAAATTAATGTTGATTTGACCCCACTAACGATTAGAAAAATAGATTAGAAAAAAACATTTTTAAAACGAAACCTATTTTTAACAAAATTCTACTAGTGTATAGCTAGCTTTTAGTCTGTTCATTTTTCATCACTGCCATTTGATTTGTATTCTTTTCCATGTAGCATACTAAAGGATGAGGGTGAAAGTTCCTAATGTGATTATTTTGCTGTACATGGTAAACTTTGATCACAACAAACGCTTTCATTTTATGCCAACGGCATTGTCAGATCTTTGAAAGCAATAGGTATATTTGACAATCCAATAAAGACTTAGGCCCCTTTCAGACATTTTCATTCATCCGTTGCGGATGAAAACGGGACATACATTGGTCCCTATGTGATTGCGGTTGACCATCCGCTGACGCCCGTAATCACCCGCCTCCGCAAAGCTCCGCAAAATCGGACGGAAGAAAATCCCATTCTTCAGAAGACAGACTTTTTGAATTCTGTGATGCAGCTGTGCTTATCACACAGACTAGAAATAACTGCCATAAGCATTTAAAGTGGAACTTTTTTGTGCTCTGTTCATCAGCAAATTTCGTTTTTTTTTTTTTAATGGAGAGAAATCCTCTTCTCCACAACAAACCGTTTTCCACCTTTCTGGCCAAACTCTGCAAGATGCCCCCCCTCACCAACACCCAAAAACTCCTGGGATGCCCTTGTCATGGATCTCGGGAAGCTTTGGGGCTGTGTAGAACTTAATTTGCATGCAGCATTAGGAAGATGGTTGCTAGGACCCAGAGGAGACAGCCAACCTCTTGATAACCTCACAAAGAAGATGGCAGAACTGGATCCAACAGTGCAGCAACTTTCAGCAGATGGAAGCGGGAGAGCGTTGGATTTGTTGGGTGGGTGAGTTTGGTATTTTAGCCCACCCCAGCAGACCAAGTAGGAGAGGGTTAATAATAAAATTAACCTGGGAGTAAAGTTCATCTTTAACTACTTTGCAGCCAGGGCAATTTCTAAAAATCGTTATTTTTTTCACAAGAAAAATACTTTGAACCCTAATTGTTATATAATTTCTGAAAGCGGAGGCCCTGTAGAACAAAAAATGGTGGCCATTGCAATTTTATCTTGCACAATATTTCAGCAGCTGTTCAGATGCAAGACTACGTGCACTAAAATGAATTTCAGTGACTCAAGTAAATTGATACCAAACATGTCAAGCCTCAAAATTGCATGCGCCTGTGAAATGGCAATTAAACTACAGTACCTAAAATGTTTCATAAGTAACGCTTTAAAGTGGTGGTAAAGTTTTTTTTTTTTGTAATTTATACCTACAGGTAAGCTTATAAGGCTTGCCTGTAAGTACAGCAAATATCGCCTAAACGTGCAACTGTATTGTCTGCCCTCCTGTTGTAAAGCGCCACACAAACTGTTGGTGCTATGTAAATCCTGTATAATAAGAATAAAATCACTGTTGCTTCAGGGTTTGTAAGTCACTGCCCTGATGGTTAGATCCAGAGGTGATTGAGGAACGTTTATTCACCGGTCTCCTCTGGTTGTAACTATCACAACCCCTGGTTTCCTATAGGAATGATAGAGCCCAGGAACCAAGTGGGGTGGCGGCCTTTCTCACTACCATAAAAGTGATCGCCAACTGAAAAAAGTAACACCAAACCCTGGGCTTTAGCTATATACATGAGTTTATTTTAATCACTTTAAGTTCAGGATGTTTTTATATATATATATATATATATATATATATATATATATATATATATATATATATATATATATATATATATAATCAATTTAGTGCAGCCACCCAAGAGTTTATTTAGTAGTTGAAATAAATGATTTTTATATTAATGCTTGCATACCCTGTGGATATTTCGGATTTGAAAAGTATTTTTATAAAAAATAATCTGCTTTTTTATAAATTTTTTACTGAATAGGGAAAGGAAAATCTCTTCAGCACAAAGTTAAATTTCAGAAAAAACAAGAAGAGAAAGAGAGGAGAATAAAAGGAAAATCACAAGAAGATGAACTGAAAGACACTCTTGTAGATGATGACAGTTCCTCCACCACCACAGAAACTTCCAATCCTGACACTGAGCCACTTATAAAAGAGGTACGTGTCCTGATCTGTGCATAGTCACCGCTGAAACTTTCCTGTCATAATCCTAGCTCTAGATTAGCCTTGGGAGTGCAGTACACCAATCTTATTCATCTTTTAGTTAATGATCCGTTTTCTCCACCAGATCAACAGATGCATGCTCTCAATGACTCATTTTCCGCCCTGCTTGACATCCTGACAGTTGAAGCTTAGGTTCTAGGAGACTGGCATTTTGGATTCTATAATCCCGACCGTGTTTGTAAACTTCTTGCCACAACATTTATCTAGTTACATACTTTATAAGGTTGAAAAAAAGAGAATGGTCCATCCAGTCCAACCTATGTGTGTGATTTTTATTCTCGAACGGTTCCCTTAGCCCTGTATATTATTTCTGCAATCTAAGGATAGACCTCTTTACTTCTAGCCTATAATCGCAGTTGCGTGTCATTTTCAGGGACCTTGGAGTAAACCGGTTATAACAGTTACTGAATTCACCTTTGATTTTATACTTGTATATTGTAATTGTATATTGTAATTGTATCCTCAAGTGCTTCTTCTCCAGAGTGAATTACAGTAATCTATGTAATTGTTTCTCATAGCTGAGGACCTCCATTCCCCGTATTAAATGTTTTGCCCTTTGCTAAACTTTCTAATCCAACCTCCTCTTTCCTAAAGGATTGGTGACCAAAACTGAACTGCATATTCACGATGAGGTGGAACCTTCTACCGCTCTAAAAAAAAAAAAAAAAAAAGAATTGATTTAAACTCTTGAATGTATGCCTTTTTTTTTTTTTTTTTTTTTTTTTTTTTTTTTTAGTGCCTGACCGTATTTCGCTAGCTTTGTTGGCTGCAGCTTGGCATCGCATGATAGTCCTAGACCTGTAATCTTCAAGCACCCCCAAATTCTTTTCTATTAGGTATTCGGCCAGGGCAGACCCTCCTTATGTGTATTTTGCATGTATATTTACACTTCTCAATGTTTATTGAACCTCATCTGCCAAAAAAAGCACCACATAGGGCCACGGAATTAAGCAATTAATATTTCAATATAAACTATAAATAGTGTTTTGTAAATACACTGTTAATCGTATTCCCAATGGCAGCTGCTGAAAAGTAAACATTAAATAAAACAAAACACTGAGGCCGGCTACACACGATAGGATCGCCAGAGGAGAAAGGTCTGAAGGGCCGTTTTCATCAGTCCAAACCGATCGTGTGTAGGCCCCATAGGTTCTTTCACCTTCAGTCAAAAAAATGAGAACTTGCTTTAAAATTTAACCCATGGACGCCTAACCGGTAGGTCAAAACCGATCGTTGGTATGCAAAAGCATTGGTTAAAAACCAGCGCATGTTCAGAATCAAGTTGACGCATGCTTGGAAGCATTGAACTTCATTTTTTTTCAGCACATCGTGTTTTGCGTTCTGACATGATCGATTTTTTAACTGATGGTGTGTAGGCGCGACGGACCATCGGTCAGGTTCATTGGATGGACCAATCGTGTGTACACGGCCTAAAACGACTTTCAATATGTCCCAAACATAAATGTCCTTAAAATGTTATGGCAGCACTCTTGTCAGTTAAATTATGACAAGCTTTCATATAATGTCTATATATAAGAATGATGCGATAGAAACAAGTTTTGCAAAGGTGGTGCAACTCATGCTGTGATTTGGTCTAGTTGATGTTTGTGTACCATCCACCAATATATCCACCACGTGAGGGAGGACATTAAATGCGTCACACGGGGGTAGATGTCCGTCACATGAAGTGCTAACAGCACATAGGTCCCCATTTAAATGCCGGTTGTCGCGTTGAGAGATCACACCCTCAGACAAAGTCAGCAGTGATGAAACGTGTCAGATACGTGGTCTCCGTGACAAACCGGAAGTGACGTGTGCGGGCCGTTGGGATTCCAGGAAGAGGTTTCAACGACTGCTGTACGCAGACGTTTCTCCCTGATACACAACCGGCGACTGGGTGACTATGCTTGTTTAAGCACTTGGCATTGCTCTTTATGAACTTGTAGTACATATAACTTGTAAGGTTTTTTTTTGGCTATATTAAACATTTCTAAGCAGTATTGCATTGACAATAATTTTTATTCACATGGATATTCTGGAGCCTTGTACATTGTGAACAGAGCTGGTGGAAGTTCATTTGAAATGGCGGTGAAAAGGTTTTGATAAAAAGCGCATTCCTATATTTGAGTGCACTCCCAAAGGGGAGGCCTCCTTCACCTGGTGGATATATTGGTGGGGGGTACACAAATGTTATCAACTAGACCAATCACAGCATGAGTTTGCAAAACTTGTTTCCATCACATCATTCTTGTATATAGACATTATATGAAAACTTGTCATAATTGAACTGACAAGAGTGCTACCATAACATTTTAAGGACATTTATGTTTGGGACATATTGAAAGTCGTTTTAGTGTTTTGTTTTACTAAAATTGAGCTGTTTATTCCAACCTCTATATCCTTAATAAACTGAACAGTATTGGCCTCAAGAAAGAACTAGTCATTTATCACTACTCTCTGGTCCTTTTCATGTAACCAGTTTCCTATCCATGTACATACAATTTCATCAACTCCAGCATACGTCATGTTATAGATTACATGTTTGAGGTACAGTATCTAATGCCTTAGCATACAGAACTTCCACCATCCAATTTCTATCTTCTTTTATCATGAAATAACAGGTTGGTCTGACTAAAACAGTCTTTCATCAATCCATGCTGATTTTCACTTATGTTACCTTTTATCGCTGACAGCTTTATTTTTTAATTTTTTTTAGCAGAATCCCTTACCATTCTCTCGAATAACTTGAATACAATTTTTTTTTTTGGCTGGCCTGTAGTTTCCTGGTATACGTCTGGACCCTTTTTTGTAAATGGCGTACCATGTTTGCTCTTCACCAATCAGCTTGTACTATAATCCAGTCAGTAAGCAGCCTTTAAAAAGTAGAAAAAGCAGCTTGGCTATAACTGAGCTACAGTAAGTTCCCCAATTTCTTGTGGCTGTAATCCATCTGAACCTGGTGATTTGTTCTCATTCATTTTCTCTTTTGTACTTGGTTTTCAGTCAACCAAAGAGGTACCTTCAGTGAAACATCATTATTACTGCTAAGACTTTCAAACCTGTCTTTCCTCTAAAAAGTGAAGAGAAAATGTATTTCATACATCTGCTCTTGCCCTGTCATTTGTGACCAGCTTCTAGTGCTCATGTTATTGGGCTATCTGTTCTTTCACAACTTTTTTTTACTATTTATATATTTTAAAAAGATTTGGGGTGTTTTCATTCCTGTAACAACAAATGTATTTCAGTAATGTTTTTTTAGATAATTGCTCTTATGCATTCCCTGTATTGCCTGTAAATTTTGAATGCTAAGGGTGTCCCTTCTACCTTTTTTTTTTTTTTTTTTTTTCTTTAAATGCCTTTTTTTTCCCTCTTTATATTATAAAAAAAAAATGTAGCCACATCTGTTTTCTGCTCTTTGATGCTTGTTACCCAATGGCATACATTGACTTGTGCACTTGTTTAATTTGTCTTGGAAAACACCCTACCTTGCCCTGTGTGGTGTTTGTTGCAAATTTTGGTCCCATCAAGTGTTGGGCAGTAATGCTCACATTTTATGGAAAATGTGATTATACCATGATCATTATTACCCAAGTGGTCTCTAACTTGCACATCTGTAATACGCTCCATATTTGAAATTTAATTTACTAGAGCATTTTTCCGCGTTGGGGCTTCCTCTCTCTGTTACACCTTTGTTGGCATTTTGTTTTTCTATTACTCATGTTTGAGCTATAACTTGATTTCGCAGAAAAAAAATCTTTTGGACTTGGGTGTTGTAATTTATATGCCATCTAGTTTAAGCTCCCAGGTTTGGGATGCATATTTTCACATAGCTGCATTGGTCCAGATTGGGCAAACATTGGCTTCAGCTTTGTTTTTCTTTGTGAATAACCCTTTTTCAAGGTTTCATGATTTAGACCACCCTTACAGCACCCTGTGCTTTTTTTGGGATCTCAACTTGGTTCTCTCTGCCCTCCAGAAACCACCCTTTGAACCCATCAGAGAACGCTTTGGATGATCTTACCTGCACAATTGCTTTCTTAGTGGCTATCACAACTGTCATACGTGTTTCTGAACTAGTCACCTATTGTAAGTAGATATTTCCTCACAAAGACAAAGTCTTGTGTCCAACACTTGCCTACCTACCAAGAAATGGCATTTAACTTCCACCTTAACCAAGTCCTAGTCCTTCCCATTGTATGCCATGTTCCTCACCCCAGAAAGATTGCTCTTCATTGTCTGGACATTGTCAGAGCCATCAGTTCATCTAAAAGCCACAGCTTCAATAAGATGGGTTCTCTTTGTTTTTTCATCAGAGGGAGGGGAACCCATGCCGTTTTTTATTTAAAATTTGGTGTGGAGCTCCCCCTCATGATTCATACCAAAACACAGTGCCTGGTATTGGCAGGGATCCAAGTCGGATCCCCGTTCAATATCGTGCCGCAGCTAAACGCAACTGCAGATAATCGCACTGTACAAATGCAGCTGATTTCTGTGCCTGGAGTTTTGAATTTCACCGAAAATAAACATGCTTTTAAGTCATCCGTGTGAAAGGGGCCTTAGAGCCCTCTCTCTGTTCCATCCTGCTACTTGGTCAATGGCATAGCTGTTGAAACCTAGGTCTTAGGCCTGCTTCACACCTATGCATTTTTTGTGCATTTTCAGTTTTGCAGAAACAAACTACTGTCCATTTAACATGGTTTCCTATGGATGTAGTTCACATCTGTGCCTTTTATGGAAAGGGCCAGGGTGTTTTTTCCTGGTTTTTAGTTTCATAGACTTCAATGGTTTAAAGATGTGTATTGCAAAATGCACCTGCACGATGCAACCTGCACAAGTGTGAATCAGGCCTCAAGGAATACGTTCACCTTTTTTAATATGTGTCTGCAGGAGCCTGACATTGCATCGGTGATCCACTGATCGCCGGTGCAGTATTTTGAAGGCTGCAGTGTAAAAAAATTATGAATGCAAATTGTTTACCTGTAACATCATGTGCATTAATGATTTTTTTGTACAAAAAGTGAAATTCGTAGACAGGGATATCCGAGTCTTCATCTGGGAATCTCTTGCGTTCGCTATCTCTACTAAATATCGAAATATTTAGTTATTTAGTAGAGAGAGCGAACGTAAATGTGATTTCTGCAAATAAGTATATATGCAATCTTTACATTTTTTGTTGGAATAATTTTGAACATTTCTGAATTTAGGAAATGTTTGCCTTAGTCTTACTAAACTGAATAAATTTTTGTGTTTTTTACAGGAACCTGAAAAATTAAAGGGAAAACCAGTAATTTCTGAAAAGACAGAAAATGAAACAAGTAAACAAAAGCAAAAGAGTAAGAAAGTCCCTGGTCCAAACAAAAAGGAGACTGTAACAGAGGTTAAACCAAGGTAAGGGAGCTGCAGTGCCTTAAGAAAAGTGGTTTTGTTTTTTGATTTGTTGGATTAAATATTTAATGTCTGCTGTAGTTTTGTTGAATAAGACTATTCACATAAGCGAGTCTCCAAAGTCGCACGATTTCCACTGCGACTTTGGAGTGACTATGATTTGATTTTACATTCTTACCACCAAAGTTGCATCAAGTCACACCAAAGTAGTACAGGCACCTTTTCAACTTGAACAGGTGCCATTAAATAGAATGGGCTGTGACTTGTCATGCGACTTTGATGACCAAAGTCGCATGGCAAGTTGTACAAGTGTGAATGGAGTCTAAAGTTTTCCAAGGAATTTGTGCACACCGGTTTACCTGCTTTGACAGTAGAAGAGCAGCTCAAAGTATATGCAATTACCAGCATTTGAAATGGCCTGTACATATGTAAAATATTGATTATTCTTCCCTTTCAGCTCTTTGGAGTTGCCATATACCACACCCTTAGAAAACAAACAGCTTAAAAACGTCTCAAGGAATGCTGTACAGCATTCCTTAGGGAGTAGCTCAAAACCAAGAAATTTTCAAAAACCACGGGGTAAGTATTGGTGTCAAATTCATTTTATTTTTATTTTTTTAATAAAGCGCTTGCGAATTGTCACTAACCATGTGTTTCTTCTGGATCTGCGCTGACAACCTAGTGGCAGTCTTTCATTGAGCATGGCATGTTAATGTTTTATGCAGGTACAAACAGTAAGTTAGGAGAGAACAGGCAATCAGTGCTGGCGAAGCTTCATCCTAGTCGTACTGGTCAGGAACTAGGCAGCAACAGCAGTTCTGAAGGAGAGAAAGACTCCCCACCTCCAGAGTGGGACTCTGTGCCAATTAACAAATCAGGAAGCTGTGAGTATGCTCCTTCATTGCGCAGACCTCTTCGACATTCAATGACCTTGCAGTTTTAGTGCAGTCACTATCCATAAATGTACCTATATGTTTGTATCTGACAGTTATTTTCATTAGCATGATTTGTATTGCTTTTGTCACCAGTGTTCACTGATTTCCCTAAAATTAAACTATTGCCACAAGTGAATATATAATATGTTTTAGTGGCAAAATGTAAACACTATTATGTTTGAACACCTGAAGGTGTCTAAAGAGTTCTACAGATTTAAGGTAGTTAAAGGTGGCAAATATAGTAGAGGTTCAACATAAAATGTAGTAAATGCTACTTTGATGGTGTGTTGTTTGCTTAACATTGCTTGCATTTGTCATGTGAAATGTGTAATTCTACCGTTTACCGTAATCTGCAGGAGAGTTTAGACTTTAGATTGCATGTGTCTGAATCCTTTTTTTTATTTTTTATTATTATTATAATATGGCTATTTATCAGAACTACTCCTATACATTTATGCGCATACGTTTACATACCTTGGCATAATTTTTATTTCTTGGCCGTTTTCCAGAGAATATTAATGATACACAAAATTTTTTTTCACACAGTTAGTGTTTGGCTGAAGCCATTTATTATCAATCAACTGTGTTTACTCTTTTTAAATCGTCACAACAGAAACTACCCAAATGACCCTGTTTAAAAGTTTACATACCCTGGTGATTTTGGCCTGATAACATTCACACAAGTTAATGCAAGTCTGTGTATAAAAGGTCAATGAGTTTCTGGATTTCTGACGCCCCTTGCATCTTTCATTCAGTTCTGCACTGATGTTTCTGGATTCTGAGTCATGGGGAAAGCAAAAGAATTGTCAAAGGATCTGCGGGAAAAGGTAGTTGAACTGTATAAAAACAGGAAAGGGATATAAAAAGATATCCAAGGAATTGAGAATGCCAATCGGCAGTGTTCAAACTCTAATCAAGAAGTGGAAAATGAGGGTGTGATGGATCTTGGATACCCCAGGTGGGCACCTTCGCCTGACCTGTGTCCCCTGTCCTTCAAATGCACCCACAGCCTGCAGATTCGCCGTAACCAGCCCTTAACCCCTCAATCACAAGATAAGCAACACAGGTGTTGAGGGTTAAACATGCAGAGTATAAACTGTTTATTAAATACAAAACGTACACCTTTAAACAGTTAGGGACACTCCCCTTAGCCTTGTCATAGAGGGGGTAGGGGACAAGGAAGAACCAATGGGAACTCAACACTTGTACATTGAAACAGAAACTACAGTGGAAACACAAAAGGATTATGATAAGCGGGCAGCCCCTACTTACACATCCCCTGCTGGGAGATGTCTCCAGTCCATACCTTTTTGTCTACGTGTCATGATCCAGCACAAATTAACAGAGCAACAAGAGGGGGGGATGGGGGAGAAGGGACGTAGCATTACATTACATTATCTCAATGCCATTTTGTCCCCAAGTCTGTCTCTTCTGGGCCATAGTCTGTGGGCAGGAGGCCAGCCCATATTCCCTTCCAAAACACACAATGTTGAAACCAAACCAGGGTCATGTAGACCAACTCCCAGGAAAATTGTTTGGGATGCAAAGAAAAACCCACAAATAACTTTAGGTGAAATACAGGACTCTCTGAAAACATGTGGTGAGGCTGTTTTAAGATGTACAATATGAAGTCACTTGAAGAAAGATGGGCTGCATGGTCAAGTCGCCAGAAGAAGGCTATTTATTAAGCAAATGCTGCTTACAATACGCCAATTGGCACAGAGACAAGCTTCAAACCTTCTGGCACAAAGTCATTTGGAGTGATGAGACCAAAAGTGACCTTTTTGGCCACAACTAGAAACACTACATTTTGGAGAGGAGTCAACAAGGCCTTTGATGAATGGTACACCTTTCCTGCTGTGAAACAGAGATGGATAGCTGATGGTTTGGGGATGTGTGCTACTAAGGCACAGGAAATTTGGTCAAAATTGATGGCAAGGTGAATGCAGTATGTTATCAAGAAATACTGAAGGAATATTTGCATTCATCAGCTAGGAAGCCGCGCATGGGACGTACTTGGACATTCCAACATGACAATGATCCAAAATTTCAAGGCCAAGTCGACCTGTCATTGGCTACAGCAGAATAAAGTGAAGGTTCTGGAGTGGCTATCTCAGTCTCCTAACCTCAATATCATTGACCCACTCTGGAGAGATCTGAAACGTGCAGTTCATGCAAGGCAGCCCAAAGGCAGACAAAGAGGGATGGGCAGTTTTACCATCTGAGAAGATAAAGAGCACCATCCATAAATGCCACAAAAGACTTCAAGCTGTCATTGATGTAAAGGGGGCAATACACAGTATTAAGAACTGGGGTATGTAAACTTTTGATCAGGGTCATTTGGGTAGTTTCTGTTATGATTTGAAAAGAGTAAACAATTGGATTGGAATAAATACTTATAGAGCGCCGAATGCGAGTTGTGAAACTCGCGTCTAAGCGCTTACCAACAAGCTGGGGGTATCCAGTTCCCAAGAGCAAAAAGAAGAAACTAGGACATCTAAGTAAAAGAGGGGAACAGACAAGAAATAAACAGAAATATAAAAAGAAGGGGGGGGGGGTGTCAGGGCACAAAAAGCCTAGTTGATTGATAATAATAATTAATAATTGATAAGGGGCCACTTGCCTCTCTAACTATGATGTCTTCTACCCCTCCTCTAGTATCCCCACTGTTCCTTTTTCTTTTATATTTTTTCTCATACACTTCACGGCTCTTTCCTCTTGCTCCCCTAAGGGCTGGATACCCTTTCCTTTTACCGCCCTCTCTTCTCTTTTCTCTCTCTTCTTCACCACGGATTGATTCAAAGTTACATCTCACCAGCGGCGCTTAGACGCTCACTTCACAGTGGGCATTTGGCGCCTAATTAAGCTCAAATATCAATCAATCAATCAATAATAAATGGCTTCAACCAAACACTAACCATGAGTGAAAGTTTTTTTTGTGTTCATTCATATTCTCTGAAAAATGGCTAAGAAATCATCAATTGTACCAGGGTATGTAAACTTATGAGCACAACTGTATTTGTTTATCTTTTGTTAATAAAAAAAATAGATTGTATACTACATGACAAACTTCCACATTCTATAAACAACATGGAGGAGTTCAGTTAGAGTGTAACTATGGTCAAAATAAAGAATTACGTATATGATGAAGCCTGTCGCTAGCATGAACACTGCGGTTTTTTTTTTTTTTTTTCCTGAGTTTCCCTTGTAATATAGTTTTATTACCTGTTGAGCTTGCCAGTAGATGTTTTCCACTTCTTTTGATATGGTAACATTGCTGTTACTTCTGAAGTGGAATCACACAGCAGTGTTGTCACTGACAGGATCATCGGGTAAGTAAACTAAAGTACGGGGAGAGAGAGGGAAAAAAAGGACCCTTCAGTAAGAAGAGCAAAGAGGAGACAAAAGATGTAGGTCCAAGGCAAGAGACCGGAAAATGAAGAGAATTTTTTTTGAGGAGGGGGTAGAGAAAGAAGTAGCTGGGAATACTTGGGTGGTTAATAAAGAGAAAGCGGTTAAGCGAATCATGACTCGGAGAGAAAAGAGCCCATCTGTCGGGCTGTCACTCCTCAGGGAATGCAGAGCAAATTTTAATTATAGTCAGAAGAGGCTAGCTAAGTAGTTGCACTTAGGGATATAATGTCAAAATAGTCAGCTGCGGTCATGAAATGAAGCCAGCAATACCAAATTTTATTGAAGGCTGTACGTTGGTTATGCGTACAAGTTCCTCTATGTCCTTCACCCTATTGGGTTTCTGGAACCATTGTTTAAGAGATGGCGTATGTGTTTGTTTTCAGTACTGGGAAATGCACATATGCGCCAAGTCGATCATATGCATGGCTAACCGTTTTGCATACATGCGGCCCATTACAGTAGAGTGGTGAATCAAGTATTGCAAGGGTGAGTAGTCTAACATGCATGTTGTATCCTTCATGATAACATCATGGACCCCATGCTAGTACAGTTGTAATGCTGTGCACTCCCACCATAAACAGAGCATTGTGTCCTCCATCAGTTTACAGCACCAGCATGGTTCAGAGGGTGATTTTTTGAAGAAGAGGGGGAGCTCTGTACCAACGAGAGAAAATCTTATAATAATGTTCGTGTGTTGCGAACAAGGAGCCCTTGTGTATGGTAGCCCATATTGATTCCCAGTCCTGATATGGAAGAAGGATTCCTAAATCCATTTCCCACTTATCTGCACAGCGTTGGGGGGGGGGGGGGGGGGAGACTGGCTGAATGTTAAGACTCATTGAATAGATGGTTGAAATAGGATGTCTAGTTCAAGTCTTGGAAGGGGCTTAGGGATTTCAAGGGCAAGAGAGATCTGCTGTAAAGCAGTTTGTTAGAATGGTGATTTAAGAAATATCGTATTTGGAGATAAGACCACCACGGAATTCTCTTGGATTTGTCCAAAAACTACAATGAATTTTCAAGGCACGTTAGATGCCTGACAAAAATCGTGCATAAGCCACAAGGAGGGTATCCTAGGCCCTGGTACCGAGTCAAGAGTGGAGCCATTAGATATTGCAGAAACACTGTAACATTGGTCCAATCAAAGTATGTGTTAGCAATTGACGAGTTGTGTTCTTTAATTTAATCCAAAGAATAATTAACATATCCTCAGCCAGATTTTGTTCAAGAAGAACCTAATCCTTCGATCTGCTGTGTATGTGTCATTCCACCATCCTGGTTTGTGGTAGGATTGTACATCTGGAAGCCCAATCCCACCACTCATTTTAGATGTAGGTGGTGAAAAATTAGTTCTCCCCTTTCAAATCTGGGAGGAAAAATAGACTCTGGCAGAAAAAAAAAGTGTGGGGGGGGGCCTTGCTTGATCGGGATGGCTTGCATTAGAGAAAGACATCTGGAAAGGTTCATTTTGAGGTCAGAAGCTCTCCCAAGCCATGACAGTCTCCTATTGTCCCAGTTGCATGCATCATATACAGTATATTCTTTTTTTATATAATTTTTACTTTACACATAGTTGCACTTTAAGTGGGTGTGTCTTTCATGAAATATAATGTGCTCCATGAAGACTTGCTCCTCTCAATTCGGCCTAGTGTTTCATTTAAGCTCAACCTGCCTGACTCAGCTAAAATGTAAAAATTGGCCTTGCCCATAAAGGATAAATGGCTATTTCTGAAGTAGTTGTTTCCTATTGCACAAAGACCTATAAATAGCTGAATAATACATCATATACCTATTTTAGTTTTTTCCCCCCCAAGTGCTTTTAAGTTTTTGTTAAGCTAAGTAGATTTATTCTTTTTTTTCCTTCATCTTTTTATTGCTTGTATTGACATGGATTACATGTGTTTGGGAGTGTGGAGCATGTAAGTTTTTTTTTTTTTATGGTGTACTGTAGCATTATTTTCTGTATTGTGATTACAGCAGTAGATAGCCTTTACAAATTGTCTGTGCAAACCCACAACGCAGATGACTTCTTAAAACAACGTCAGACCTCACCAGCCCCTACTCCCCCTTCACCTCCTCCAGCTTTGGGCTTTGGCTTAAGAAGCAGCTACAGCAGCATTGTAAACAGCACAAGCAGTCAGTAAGTGTGATGACTGGTCATTGGTGAAAACACCAGCCTTCCATTTTATAGTAAATTTCTGTTAGAGATTTATGTCTTGCTCACTTTTTCACAATACAGCAAAAAGGAAAACTTTAACAACCTTAACATGCTGCTTGTACCCATTGTATTTACCGGTATATAGCAATTGCAATACGTTTTATTTAAGGATGCAATATTGATTCCTGTGCTCAGGAGTCCTCAGATTCTGGGGTGTTTGTAAACTCAGGTATTGATGGGGTGGCCGATTTACTGCACAGAGCGTGTATAGACTAGTTCCAGGCTGTAATACTACAAAATGTGGAAGAGTCCAGAGGGATAAATACTTAAACGCTGTACAGAGCGTGCACCACACAGGCAGCATACACAGTTCAGGGTGTACGCATGTCGCTACTATACATACTGAAGTATAGGCATTAAAATGTTCACAGTGCAAAATGTTGACAGCATGCAGGGCTTTGACAGGTAAACAATATAAAGCTATTGCAGTGGTCGCATCAATGTACACAATCCAGGGAGCACACCATTATTGGATGTCTAACAGTGTTGCAGTAACAAAGTGTTAATCTCGCACACAGATAGGCCATGTTCGTACATACTGTGGTGACTTGCATTTTATCGCACTGGATGAATGCAGGTCACTGCTGGAACACAGAAATCGCTTGTTTTATGTCTCCGGTTCACGCTGCAAGGCAGCCTGTAGGTGTGGTGCAGTGAGCTGCGATGGAATGGGCCTGTAGGTGTGGTGCAGTGAGCTGCGATGGAATGCATTGTATTGCAGCACATGGGAAAGAATCGCATGATTATGATGCTGCCGTGCAGTACATGATTACAATGTCACTTTGTGACATCCCCTGCCCAAAAAAAGGGAATTGTGTGATGTGCATTACACCGCCCCCTACTGCTGGCTGGCTGACTGTGGCCATAATGGATAGCTGCCTGCAGTTTAGTGTTTGGGCAGTGTTAATGGGCCTTTAACATGCCAAAATCGAGCCTTCATAAATCTGGTGACTGTTGGCTAAGGATACACAGTTGTTTTTTACATAATTCGCCACTCCAAGGCTGCAAATTTAAATGGTGCATATGTGGGGGCTTTGCAAAAATGGAGAGACAGTGTAGCACTGTGGCTCTTTTATACTGATACAGCGATCGCTTATGAGCCATATTCTACTATTGCCACTCTGTTAGTGGAGTCAGACTAATGCTTTAAATGTGGTTTTAAATCAAACCCAATCAGTTAGTGGAATTTGAGTTCCACATCCCTAAATATAGATGATCGTTAAAATTACACTTTGGCATTGGCATGGGACTTTTAAGGCACAGCAATCCATTTCCTTAAACATTTTATTCATATTTTTTAAAACACAGTATATACTCCTCCCGTTGCACGGCAAATTTAAGTGCATCATAGTAAAATACAAAGCCATAAAAAAATGAAAACCTTGACAATGTAGTTTGTTCCCATAAAGTAGTCCTTTAGGGCTCAACACATTTTCTGGACATTATCCTCGTCATCAGGGGCCACCAATACAGACTTTATACATCATGCAATCTGAATGAGACAACAATTATCGGTAATCCTCTTTTAAACAGTTGATGGTTATACCACCACCCGCTGTATCAGCATGACCACTTCCACTCCCCACATATCCCAGGGTATATGTAAAGGGAGGGGGGGGGGAGAGGAAACCAGACTATTTAACAGGGCCACAGGATAACCCTCCGAGCCATCCTTCTGCCATATCCTCTCCCCAAACGGTTTCCCCGCATCCAATTTGCATAGCAGGCGATAGTGACTGGCTCTCTATGGAGCCATTTCACACAACTCCACAGCGGCTCCGGTGAAAACTGCACAGGAGTCCTGTGTGTCTTTTGGTCCATTTCGGATCCAAATTCAGCTTGAAATGGTGAATATCGATGCACCAGACTCCTGCTGTGAGCCACTGTGATCTCTAGTGTGAACCCAGCCTTAATGGCGAAAAAAACGTATGCTGCTGTTTCTACCAAAGTAAGCAGGTATCCCATTCGTCCTAAATGACAAGCTATAAAATCTCTATAAAGAGTAAATATACAATAGAGCCTTAAAGACCACCGTATGTGGACAAACTGCATTGCCAATGTTGGCTTTTTTATGACTTTGTTTTTTACTATAATACAAATACTGTATTTAACCACTTCCCGACCGCCTCATGTAGATATACGTCAGCAGAATGGCACGGACAGGCACATCAACGTACCTGTACGTGCCTGCCTAGACGTGGGTCGGGGGTCCGATAGGGACCCCCGCTACATGCGGCGGTCGGATCCCCTCGGGGAGTGATCCGGGACGACGGCGCGGCTATTCGTTTATAGCCGCTCCGTCGCGATCGCTCCCCGGAGCTGAAGAACGGGGAGAGCCGAATGTAAACACGGCTTCCCCGTGCTTCACTGTGGCGGCGTATCGATCCCTTATAAGGGAGACTCGATCGATCACGTCAGTCCTACAGCCACACCCCCTACAGTTGTAAACACACAACTTTGGGAGCCACTTCGCGCAATTGTCAGTTAAAGCGACGCAGTGCCAAATCGCAAAAAAGTGGCCTGGTCTTTGACCAGCAATATGGTCCGGGGCTGAAGTGGTTAAATGGGCGGTAAAGCAGGGAGGCAGCATAGCTTTCCAATCACATAAATGCCATCTCAGAAGTCATGTAATCGGGAGCCCATCCACTTGCTCTCAATTAGAAGCTGTAAGTTTAGTGATGCACACCCACAACCACCATGGACCCATATGTGCCGTGGCTGGGTGTAAGGCCCACTCTATATATAAAACCACATGTGTTATACAGTTAGGAAGATGTTAATCAGGCAGGACTGATTTTTTCAAATAATCAATTAATGGTTTTATTCTATTTATGTAATAGGAGTATTATTCAGACATGCCTGTATATCTCATGTTTTCTTACATTAGAACCAAAATACTCAAAAAATGCTTTATTTTGTGTTATGTAATACTTGCCAGTTTTGTCACTACCCAGGTACTTGTGTGCTTTTTTACATGTATGCTCATGTACTTTATGCATCCACTATGAAACGTCTCATTTTTGTAAAGGGGAGATGGATTTTAATTTGTATAGAAAATAATTTTGTAACGTGTTAACGCACACGAGTAGAACGTTGCATGGCGTGCCAACAATAACAAAGGATCTTTCCTTTCAGTGATTTAAGAAATGCCTCCACTGTCATCAAACACAAGCTGACTAAAGCAGCTTCTTTACCTGGGAGGAATGGCAATCCAACATTTGCTGCTGTTGCTGCTGGATATGACAAGAACCCAGGTAATCCACATTTTAGCTGTACAGCCATGAATACTTTGCCTTCATCTTGCATCACGATGATCTTTTTACATTCTTTTTTTTTCTCTGCCAAAACAGGTGGCAGCGGATTAGCCAAATCATCTGTTAGAAGTGACATCCCTAAGAGCATCAGCATGTCACAAAGTGTATCCATTGATAGTGATAACTCTGACAGGTAGGGGAAGTACTACGATGTTGGCCCATAAATGACTATCCTAACCTATTCTAAAGTATGTTTTAATTGAAAAAGTGTTATTGGATATTAAGCGAACAGGATCAACTAATGGAATCTATTGTATGGCTATTCTTTTATGTGACCTAAGGTTTTTGTATTAATTGTCAAATGATCAATACTTTTATGGTTGTGGAAGAATACACTTCATGTTACTAAACCCACAACAGTAAAATCAGTCTGTATAAGCAGCATAGCATGCTTGTTATACTCGTTGTGGAATTTAAGGGGTTAATCCTCTGCATTGAGTGAAAAGACTGAGCCTGTATGCACAGATCCTCCCCCCTCCTGCACTGTCCATCTGGGGAAGACCAGCTAACACAGGCAGGGTAGCCGACCTGCACATGCTCAGTTGTCTTTTATGCTGGAGAGAACATTTTACTTGTTCTCAAAGCTAGCCAGGTCACATGATATTGACATCACACATGTGGCATGTATACAGGCTGTCGAGGAAATCTCCTCCTACCTGAACTCTCAGCACTGGATAAACTCTGCAGTTCATCATGTAACTGTGGTATACAGATCATCCAAAAAGGTATAATAGTGGCAGTATTTTAATGTAAAAATATTTATAAGCTGTGGGCACTGTGGGTGGGTGGATGAACTATTTTCATATTACTGGGTTAAGTAACACTTTAATATATTGAATTGTTTACCATAATGCCAAGCATACAATAAAATGATTTTGTGGTCTCCTATGCTGCTGATCAGTGGTTCTTTTTGATTTCACTGCTGCACTGGAAGAAATAAATGCATAATCTGGTTGGTTGCTATGGACAACATCATGTCTGAAATGGTTTCCTATTTCATGTAAATGTGCCTAACTTAATTTTATCATATGCCTATTTTACTTTCAGCTCTGGTTTGTGGAGCCCAATCAGCAGTCCCGAATATTCATTTTCTGCCTTTGGATCTAGCAATACCTTTAATTTAACAGGAGGTCAGTACTTTCCGTACAACAGAATATGTAGTAATTATGCACGTTTAAAGCAGTACTAAAGTCTGGAATAAAAAGAAAAACCTCCCCCTGTAAGTTGGGTGCATAATGTACTAATGCACCACATACTACCACATTATAAAATACTTGCCTTAAAACAAAGCCCTCCAGCTGTGCACTGTTACGGCAAACAGGTCTTCCATCTTCATCTGGTCTTCCTTCTGAGTTTGCGGGCTCTGGCCATTTGAATGGCAGAGCCATGATTAATATCATGCATGTGCACAGGAGCTTAGTATACCATCCCTTCAGAGCTCATGTGCTGGTGACATCACCCACTCAAGAATTGTCAACATCTTATTGGTGCATATTATTATAAGCTTACCTGTAGGTACAAGTCATCAAGTTGTGTTTACTACGGTTTTAAGAGCTATATGCAAAGACCAGAGTTAAAGTTTTTAAGGTACAGTGTATATGGCATCTGGCAAAGATGTTTCACCCCCTGGTGCTCTTGGGAGATTGCATGTGACATTCCTGTTCCCACGCTCTGCTCTGTATATAGTGTTGTGTTGTGTGTGTGGTATTTTTCATTGTTGTTGACCAATATAAATGTTGAGTTAAAAATAGTTATGTGATTATATATAAATCTGCAAAATGGTGCTGCAGTTTAAAAACAGAATAGAAATCCCTATATATGTGCCCTACTGTCTTGAATGCCTTCTATTGTGTGTTTCTCACCTGCTTTTGTAAATTTAATGCATGTTCTTTTATTTTATCCTTCTCAGAGGTTTTCGGTTCAATCTCATTGCCCCGAAGTACTTACACTCATGAGCCCCAAAAGAAGTGGACAGATTTTGACACCACGTCTTCCTTCTGGGATCATCCTGCCACAGATTCTGTGCCAACATGGCCAACAAGCACTGGATCTCCAACCCATGTGACCTCTGTGAGTATAGGGTGGGGATGTATTTTTAGTTACATCTTGATGTAATCTGGTGGCCAAATCATCAATTTGTTCTATTGACCAAATCTGAAACTTCCAATGTTCATGGCCTTTGTACAGTGATCTCCTACACTGGTTGATATAATCACTGATTGTCCGTCATCTCATGACAAAGGTTTTCCATATTGCCCTCTTCATATGTTAATCTTGCCAATCACACCTTTTAATTCAAATTTTTCCGTTTTCATCCTAAATTGTCGTGGGTATAGTAATTTTTACACAAAATCTTGTAGAGTTGTAGAATATAGTAAATGTCTGCTTAACACCTCTGGTTTTCTAATGAGCACTACTAACATTACAGGGACACTGTAGCTGGCCACAAAACAATAAGCAATAACTCTAGAGCATCCCTAATGCAAGTTGATAGATTCATTGTAATTGTTCATTTGCATTCTTGAAGTAGTAAGGGGCTCAACTGAAAGGCAACCTTTCTGTTGGCACAGGAAGGAATCATTTTAGTTTCATTAAATACATTTTGGCAGACAGGTCATCTCGTAGTTCATCAGTAGATCATATTGCTGCTGTCCTGCCACTCAATAGGCATGCTGGGTAAGGCTCGTGTGCTGAAACTCTTCTACAGTTTCAGTCACAAGGTTGCTCAATGCCACAGATGGCAGCTTATGTACACTTTGCAAATCATTGTAAATCCTGTATAACATCCAGAGTAATGCAGGCAGTTGGTGTCACATTTTCTTCATATTAGCTTAAATGCCCCCCATATCTTCACTGCTTATAGTCAGGATTTCTGTCCTGAAAGAAAGGTTCCTAAGGGAAAATTTTCAGTTTTTACTAAATCCTTATAAAAACTTGGATCCTGTAACCACTTTAGCAGGCTTTGAGATAAATGCTGTCTTAACCCTTTTCTTTTTTTGTGCAAAACTGAAACCTCCCTCTCCCCTCTCTTCTATTTAATTTTCCCCCCTCCACTTCGTCCCTTACCTTATTTTCTTTTTATTTATATCCCCAAGTCGTCCACTCCTTTTCTCTACCTTTTTTTTCTGCTTTTTCCTTCCCCCCTATTTCTATTTTATTTATCTACTGTATATCATCATCCAATCACATGGTCCTATCTGACCAAATATATAATTATGTACTACAGTGCTACTAAATAATTAAATATATGACACCAAAAAAATAACCAAATAATCGCTGCATATAAAAGGTGAACCAACCAAAATAGTATATGTTAAATTGTTAATGCGCAGAAAATTAACTCTAGTGGCGTGGCCCAATAGTGGCTGGGTAAGTGCTAATCCACTACACTCCCTGTGTAGGAAAATGCTGATTGTAATGACTTGAGTGGGATGCGCCTCCCTGTTCTCAGTTAGCTGTCTCACTGGCTGGTACAAGATCATCCACGCTTACACAGCTCATGCAAAGCAAGCAGAAAACCTCATTGCGCTATATAGTAACCACCATTGACAAATATATATGACAGGCTTCTGATATGGGCACACTCACGAATCCCCCGGACACAACAGGCAACAACAAGCCGCTCAGGATGGATGTTCTCCTCATTCGGATGTGCGATCCGTCATTCCCGTTCGTAGCTCCTCCCCCACGCATTACGTCACTGGACACGTGACTTAGTCATGGGTAACTGCAGGTCAGCTCTCAGCTGACGTTATTTATAGCCAGTGAGATGACCAGACTAACAGGGAATGCAGCACAAGGAGTTGAACACATTACATCATTGCTGGCTATTGGGAATGTTTGGAAATGGCACTTACAAGAACCATATTCGGCAATAACTTTTAATACAATAGAATGAAAATGGATATAGAACTTAAAAACATATAAAAACATGTTAGAAACCGGACACTTGTGAGGATATGCAAAATGCATAGCAGCCCCCAGTGGCCGAAGTTGATATGACAGGACAAACCACTACTAAAACCAATGAAATTCTTCATCTATATGAATATGGCTTATTATGACCTGCATCCTATATGTATTAACTAATAGAAATAGTATACTGTGATATCTATATAATTATCAATTAGTTAAAAATGTATTAATTAATTAGAAAATAAGACCCATAATCAATACTGTAATACAAATATTGAATACAATATCTATACTATTAGAAATTGATTAATTAAAACTGAAAAAACAAACCCATGATCAATAATTTGAGATGAAGCAATTAAGATCAAATTCAATGTTCAAGCCATTGGGCGATAGAGATCTCATTTCATGTATCCATCTCGATTCGTTTTTACTCAATTCTCGCACCTTATGACTACCCCTCCAGTGGGGTGTATATTTGGCAATAGCCCAGGACTTTAATTCTTTAGGGTTCTTTTGATGACAAAGAGCGAAATGTCGCGACACGTTATGTTTGGGGAAGCCTTTTTCGATATTTTGTACATGTTCCCTTGGACGTTTCCACATCGGTCTCTTCGTACGTCCAATATATTGGAGGGAACATGAACACTGAAGGGCATAAACTACTCCTTCGGTTCTACAGGTAATTAGGTCTTGGATCCCATATTCCTTATGTGTGACGTTGGAAACAAATTTTGAACATTCTTGACCGCCAAAGTTTGTTTTCCTGCAAGCTAAACATCGCCTGCACGGAAAAAAAAAACCCTTTCCCTGATAGAAAGTTAACGTATTGGATTTAGTTGGAGGATCTGGTACATTCTTTGCCACCAGGTCCCTTAAAGTGGGTGCTCGTCTGTAGACTATTCTTGGCATGCTTGGTAATATGCCTTGAAGCTGTCTGTCTGCCTGTAATATAGGCCAATGCTTCTTAAAGATGGTTTCCACTTGCTTATGTTGAACATTGAAGTTGAGGATAATAGGTACTCGATTGTCTGGACCCTTACTTTTTACATTGTCCTGTATAAGTAAATCTCTCGGCATTTCTAGTACATTTTGAATTTGTGCTTGTATAAATTTTAGTGTCATAACAAAATAGATAACAAAAAAGTTATCAGGCCTGCTGACAAAGGCGGAGCCATAGTGGTGGTATCCAAGAATTACTACTATGAGGAATTGGAGAACCAACTGAAGGATAAAAATACCTACATTAAACTCCCACTGGTGAATACAAGGAAGAACTGATTGAGCTGGTCCAAAAAGGAAGGAACAAAGGAGTACTACATAAAAGGGAAGAAAAGTACCTGGTCCCAGATAATTGCAGGGTTCCCATAATTTACACAGTCCCAAAAATCCACAAGGACCCCCTCAGACTACCAGGAAGACCGATAATTAATGGAATTCAGTCCATCAATTCCAAATTCATTCAGCCACTGGTCCTGCAAACACAGGCATATCTGAGGGACACCAAGCACCTAATCCAGGTCCTGGATACGGTGAAGATTGACACATCGGGTGGCTATTTGTTAGCCACAGCCGATGTGGCCTCACTATACATGGTCATCAATCACGCAGAAGCTATTCAGGCTTCAAAGTGGGCTTTGAACAAATTTGGTTTGCTCGTATCCAAACAAAAATTGGTTTGTCCCAAGATGCCTGGCCTTTGGACTTCAACACAACTATTTCTGGCACAACCAGGAATACTATAGGCAGTTGAATGGAAAAGGCATGGGGGCCAAGTATGCACCAAGTGTGGCTAATGTTTTTATGTCAGAGTGGGAGGAAACTGCTATATATGCCGACACACCTGACCAACTAGTTCTATATAGAAGATTTATTGACGACTGTATATTGATCTGGAGGGGTGATGAAAGATCACTTATCCAGTTCTTTGAGAAATTAAATGAGAACCAGAGGAATATCAAACTCACATATACCATCAGTGAGAAAATGATTCAGTTCCTGAATTTGGAAATCACACTGGAGGCACAACAATTAACCACCAAAACCTTTTTCAAACCAGTGGAGAGAAACAGTTACATACCGGTGGACAGCTGCCATTTTGACCCCTGGTTAATTAATATCCCCAAAGGGCAAATGGTGAGAATCCGTAGAAACTGTACCGACTCACAAACATTCCTTGAACAGGCTAATATGATTTGCACTAAGTTTGTTAACCTCTTGACCACCGCCCCATGTCAAAAAGACGTCCTCCTTTTTAAAGTTGAATATCTCGATAACGGCAGCAGCTGCTGCCACAACCGAGATATTCATCTTTGCAGGGGGCGGTGGTGTACACGATAACGGCGGTCTCCGCGGCGGATTCGCCGCGAGATCGCCGTTATCGGTGGCGGGAGAGGGGCCCCCCCCCTCCCGCCGCTCTCCCGCGCTCTCCGCCGCTTACCGGAGCCGTCGGTAGCGGCGGAGGGGATCCGATGTGTCCGGCAGCTGAGCGGGGACGGGACTGAAGGAGAAATCTCCTTCACCCGTCCTCATAGCTCTGCTGGGCGGAAGTGACGTCAAAACGTCAGTCCCGCCCAGCCTCTTAAAGAAACATTTTTTTTTTTGTCATTTGAAAAAATGACTTTTTTTTTTTTATTTTTTTTTTTGCATTTAAGTCTAATTATGAGATCTGAGGTCTTTTTGACCCCAGATCTCATATTTAAGAGGACCTGTCATGCTTTTTTCTATTACAAGGGATGTTTACATTCCTTGTAATAGGAATAAAAGTGATCAATTTTTTTTATTTTATTTTTTTCAGTGTAAAAAATTATAAAACTAAATAAAAATAAATAAGAAAACCCAAAAAAAAATTTTTAAAGCGCCCCGTCCCGACGAGCTCGCGCGCAGAAGTAAACGCATACGCGAGTAGCGCCCGCATATGAAAACGGTATTCAAACCACACAAGTGAGGTATCGCCGCGATCGTTAGAGCGAGAGCAATAATTCTAGCCCTAGACCTACTCTGCAACTCAAAAAATGCAACCTGTAGAATTTTTTAAACGTCGCCTATCGAGATTTTTAAGGGTAAAAGTTTGACGCCATGCCACGAGCGGGCGCAATTTTTAAGCGTGACATGTTGGGTATCATTTTACTCGGCGTAACATTATCTTTCACAATATATAAAAAAATTGGGCAAAATGTATTGTCTTATTTTTTAATTCAAAAAAGTGATTTTTATCCAAAAAAAGTGCGCTTGTAAGACCGCTGCGCAAATACGGTGTGACAAAAAGTATTGCAATGACTGCCATTTTATTCCCTAGGATGTCTGCTAAAAAAAAATATATAATGTTTGGGGGTTCTGATAAATTTTCTAGCAAAAAAATTGTGATTTTCACATGAAGGAGAGAAGTGCCAGAATTTACCTGGTGGGCAAGTGGTTAATAAAGGCTATGACACTAAATTTATACAAGCACAAATTCAAAAAGTACTAGAAATGCAGAGAGATTTACTTATACAGGACAAGGTAAAAAGTAAGGGTCCAGACAATCAAGCACCTATTCTCAACTTCAATGTTCAACATAAGCAAGTGGAAACCATCTTTAAGAAGCATTGGCCTATATTACAGGCAGACAGACAGCTTCAAGGCATATTACCAAGCATGCCAAGAATAGTCTACAGACGAGGACCCACTTTAAGGGACCTGGTGGCAAAGAATGTACCAGATCCTCCAACTAAATCCAATACGTTAACTTTCTATCAGGGAAAGGGTTTTTTTCCGTGCAGGCGATGTTTAGCTTGCAGGAAAACAAACTTTGGCAGTCAATGCTCAAAATTTGTTTCCAACGTCACACATAAGGAATATGAGTTCAAAGACCTAATTACCTGTAGAACCGAAGGAGTAGTTTATGCCCTTCAGTGTTCATGTTCCCTCCAATATATTGGACGTACGAAGAGATTGATGTGGAAACGTCTAAGGGAACATGTACAAAATATCGAAAAAAGGCTTCCCCAAACATAACGTGTCGCAACATTTCGCTCTATGTCATCAAAAGAACCCTAACGAATTAAAGTCCTGGGCTATTGCCAAATATACACCCCACTGGAGGGGTAGTTAAAAGGTGCGAGAATTGAGTAAAAACGAATCGAGATGGATACTTGAAATGAGATCTCTATCGCCCAATGGCTTGAACATTGAATTTAATCTTAATTGCTTCATCTCAAATTATTGATCATGGGTTTGTTTTTTCAGTTTTAATTATTCAATTTCTAATAGTATAGATATTGTATTCAATATTTGTATTACAGTATTGATTATGTGTCTGATTTTCTAATAAATTTTTAACTAATTTAGAAAATTAGATACCGTTTTTATCGCGGTATAACGCGCTCTGGCGTATACCGCGCACCCCCAAAGTGGCCCCCAATCCTGTGGGAAAAAAGATTTTTTGTTTTTTTGTGCTTACAGTTTTGATGTCTTGCGCGGCGTCCATCTGCGGCCTCGTCGGGTCCGGCGTCCTTCTGCGGCTTCGGGTGTCCTCTTCGGCGGGTCCGGCGTCCGTCTTCGGCGGGTCGGGCGTCCATCTTCGGCGGGTCCGGTGTCCATCTTCGGCGGGTCCGGTGTCCATCTTCGGCGGGTCCGGTGTCCATCTTCGGCGGGTCCGGTGTCCATCTTCGGCGGGTCCGGTGTCCATCTTCGGCGGGTCCGGCGTCCATCTTCGGCGGGTCCGGCGTCCATCTTCGGCGGGTCCGGCGTCCATCTTCGGCGGGTCCGGCGTCCATCTTCGGCGGCGTCCTCCCGCTCGTTTCCCGCCACGACTTTGAATACTGCGCCCGCATATAGCGAGCGCAGTACACTCGTGAATCTTCGGGCAGGCTCGGGCGCCTCTCGCACTGACGTCCTGTACGCTCAGGACGTCAGTACGAGAGGCGCCGAGACTGGCCGAAGATTCACGAGTGTACTGCGCTCGCTATATGCAGGCGCAGTATTCAAACTCATGGCGGGTATCGGCGTATATCGCGCACCCACGATTTTGCTCTGATTTTCAGGGCAAAATAGTGCGCGGTATACGCCGATAAATATGGTAGATATCGCAGTATACTATTTCTATTAGTTGATACATATAGGATGCAGGTCATAATAAGCCATATTCATATAGATGAAGAATTTCATTGGTTTTAGTAGTGGTTTGTCCTGTCATATCAACTTCGGCGACTGGGGGCTGCTATGCATTTTGCATATCCTCACAAGTGTCCAGTTTCTAACATGTTTTTATATGATTGTTTTTAAAGCGGTGGTTCCCCTAAAAATAAAATGTTAACATTGCCTTTCCCAAATAAATTACGATTAGAATCGGCCGGTTTTATTAAAAAAAAAAGGTCCGTACATAACGTTAGATTCGTTCCCACCGCCACTTCCGGGTACGATGCTGGCGGTGGGCATTCCTAATTGATTGACAGGCATCCGACCGACGCATACATCGCGTCACGAGATGCCGAAAGAAGCCGAACGTCGGTGCGCATGCGCTGTATAGAGCCGTACCGATGTTCGGCTTCTTTCGGCATCTCGTGACGCGATGTATGCGTCGGTCGGATGCCTGTCAATCAAATAGGAATGCCCACCGCCAGCATCGTACCCGGAAGTGGCGGTGGGAACGAATCTAACAAACGGTATGTACGGAGCTTTTTTTTTTTAATAAACCGGCCGATTCTAATCGTAATTTATTTGGGAAAGGCAATGTTAACATTTTATTTTTAGGGGAACCACCGCTTTAAGTTCTATATAATTTTTTATTCTATTGTATTAAAAGTTATTGCTGAATATGGTTCTTGTAAATGCCATTTCCAAACATTCCCAATAGCCAGCAATGATGTAAGGTGTTCAACTCCTTGTGCTGCATTCCCTGTTGGTTTGGTCATCTCACTGGCTATAAATAACGTCAGCTGAGATCTGACCTGCAGTTACCCATGACTAAGTCATGTGTCCAGTGACGTAACGTGTGGGGGAGGAGCTATGAATGGGAATGACGGATCGCACATCCGAATGAGGAGAACATCCATCCTGAGCGGCTTGTTGTGTCCGGGGGATTCGTGAGTGTGCCCATATCAGAAGCCTGTCATATATTTGTCAATGGTGGTTACTATATTGCGCAATGAGGTTTTCTGCTTGCTTTGCATGAGCTGTGTCCGCGTGGATGGTCTTATACCTGCCTGTGAGACTGCTAACTGAGAACAGGGAGGCGCATTCCCACTCAAGTCATTACAATCAGCATTTTCCTACACAGAGAGTGTAGTGAATTAGCACTTACCCAGCCACTATTGGGACTATTGTTTTATGGTTTTGTTTCACTCACATTGCATTACCATTGTACTGTGTAATTTTCTGCGCATTAACAATTCATTTAACCCAGGGTTTGACAAATTTGCTTGGAATCTAGGAGCCAGCTAAAAAAGTTAAAAGCCAGAAAACGCACCCCGTCCCGACGAGCTTGCGCGCAGAAGCCAACACATACGTGAGCAGCGCCCGCATATGTAAACGGTGTTCAAACTACACATGTGAGGTATCGCCGCGATTGGTAGAGCGAGATCAATAATTCTAGCCCTAGACCTCCTCTGTAACTCAAAACATGCAACCTGTAGATTTTTTTAAACGTCGCCTATGAAGATTTTAAAGGGTAAAAGTTTGTCGGCATTCCACGAGCGGACGCAATTTTGAAGCGTGACATGTTGGGTATGAATTTACTCGGCGTAACATTCGCTTTCATAATATAAAAAAAATGGGGATAACTTTACTGTTGCCTTATTTTTTTTAATTAAAAAAAGTGTAATTTTTTCCCAAAAAAAGTGCGCTTGTAAGACCGCTGCGCAAATACGGCGTGACAGAAAGTATTGCAACAATCGCCATTTTATTCTCTAGGGTGTTAGGATAAAAAATATATATAATGTTTGGGGGTTCTAATTAGAGGGAAGAAGATGGCAGTGAAAAATGACATTAGAATTGCTGTTTAACTTGTAATGCTTAACTTGTAATACCAACGGCCACCACCAGATGGCGCTATCTCACACATCTGGAGTAATAACTTGTAATACCAACGGCTCACTGCCAGATGGCGCCTTCCAAGCCAAGTCGCCAGGACATCATTTCTAGTCGCCATGGCGACCTGGCGCCCGGGATTTGTCGAGCCCTGATTTAACCTATCTGACCAAACATGTCTTAGTCATTTTTCATTGGGTGTTTTTATAATTTTAGGTTTTCTAAAGATACAGTAGATTTTAGGTTATCATTTTCACTAAAATTAGCATGTTTTAGGGGTGCTTTATATAAATTTTTAGAGGAGAGAGAGAGAGGGAAAGAGGGGGAGAGAGAGATAATGTGTGTGGTGAAGGTTATGGAAACGCTGGGGTTGATTTACTAAAACTGGAGAGTGCAAAATCTGGTGCAGCTGTGCATAGTAGCCAATTGCCTTCCAACTTCAGCTTGTTCAAGTAAGCTTTGACAAAAAAACAACAACCTGGAAGCTGATTGGTATTCTCCAGGTTTAGGAATAATGAATCCCTGTGTGAGTAAATGTCTGCTGGAGAGGTCATACTCTATAAACAATAAGGCTTCATTTCCACTGGCGTTTTTACAGCCACTTGTGTTTTTTTACAGCTTAAAAAATGCCTGTCCATGTTTATTTTGTAATAATGGAGCTCAAAAAAGCCGCGGTAGCATTTTTGAGCGTTTTTTAACGTCTGACGTTTTTATAGCTCTACTCTGGAGCTTCAGAACGCCCTGGTCCTGCGTTTTTTTTTACAGCTCAAAAACGCCTATGCCATTTGCAGCTCAAAAACGCCTATGTGGGCATGATGCCATAGAATAACATGGACAGGCGTTTTTAAGCTGTAAAAAAACGCTCAGAAAAGTGGCTGTAAAAACGTCAGTGGAAATGAAGCCTTAAGCCTATTGATTGATATAAAAAAAAGCACACCACTATTGTATTTGTTTGAGCATGTACATTATAATATTGAGTAAAGTAAAGAGATTACAAATAGTTCACAATTTTGCAGTGTTCATTAGTTTACACCATAAGGTAACCAGCCTACTAGTGATGATGAAAACACTTGATTTTTATACATGTCATATCTTTGCTAATACATTTTAAAAAGTAACAAAACTCTGTACTTTCCAATGTAGTCATTTGCAGAAGCAAATTGCTATTTATTTATTTTTATTGCACTTTTCTTTCATGGGTTACCTGGATATTTTTTAAAAAAAAAAAAAGACCTTTCATGGATTTAGATTTTTAGGCCTCTGATACCCTTCAATATATTTTAATAGCTGCTATAGTGTAATAGTGGTAAAGTTTATAATCTGATACAATGTTTATATATTTTGTCTTTTTTTTTTGCAGTCCATCCTTGGCACTGGTAGCCTGTGGTCCACGCCATTCAGCAGTTCCATTTGGTCCAGTAATCCAAATCCTTCTCTCCCGTATACTACCGCTCCCCCCAACCCATTGCCGGGTATCGATCTGATTGGAGCTGAAAGCACATGCCCAGCCCCCAACTCTCCTTCAGTTGCTCCTTCTCACAGCCCTGACAGCATGACCGGACAGACCTATGATCCATGGAGTATATGGAGCCCAACCATCGGGAGGAGAAGTTCTGATCCTTGGTCGAATTCACATTTTCCACCTGATAAATAATAATTGCGCTGAAGATCTACAGTCATAATAGGAGTGTTACTGCTGCAATATCTGCCAATCATTTTATGAGGGGACACTCTGTACCCCTTTCTACCAGTCAGCATCAGTCCTTGGCTTTTTATTTATATTTTTTTTTATTGCAGGCCCAAAAATCTTGAGCTCCTATGTTATTTTTAAGCCCATGACCTCTCACTTTATTCAGATTTGGGTTTTTTAAGAACAAAAAATTGAGCATGGACAAATCTATTCTGTAGAAGAATGTCAACTAAACATAATTTTCAGGAACAGCACGGGTACAAATTGCTATCTCATTGTAAATTATTTATTTTTCCAATGACCCATAAAACCATCCCTTATACATATCATACCATGGCCCTTAAAGATGTTTTTTTCCCAGTGACCATATTTCTCAAGTATTATATTTCTAAGGAAAAACATGAAAGGCATAAATGGCAGTTGAGGCTATGAACGCAATTTCCTTTTAAATGTAACTGTTTTGTATTCATGAACAAAATGCCAATTGCAGCCAAGAGCTCTGTGAATGCTCATATTGGGTTGCTCAGCGCTTTTTCCCATTCCCTCAATTCTCTAGCACAGTGCATTTTTTTAAATATTAATTTTACATGCTCTTTGTAATATCTTGTGAAAAAAAAAACAGGATTTGATGAGCAAGTCATACAACTTTGCGTTGTAATTTAAATAAATGAGGCACTTTTTTTCAATAACGGCTCTGTTGTTTTTCATGTTTATTGTGAAGTAATTGGTGTTCTTTAATGGCTTTAAGCTGAACTAAACCCATTGATTTAATGGGTTAAAAAAAAAAGCACATTACCCAGGATTGCCAATTTGCCTGTGCTCTCAACCAAACTGTCAAACCATCAATGGCTTGGGTCATGACTGATCACATGTGCAGCACCATGCCAGTTGTGGATCAAACAAAGGCTAAGGGTGGCAGCTTTCTTGGCTGAAAAGGATAGAAGGGTTTAGTTCTAAGTGAGATACTAATGGTGCAGGATGGTCCACACTGCAAACTTTGCTCATACCAACACTGTGTTGGTAAACACTGGTTGCAATGATTTGCTGTGGGACGCAAACTGAGAATGCAAACTAGTTGGGGTTTTCTCTTGGCGCACCTTTGTCCAGTGTGAAAACATATTTGCCAGTACTTTAATACTGCGTTTCTTTTCCATTTTAGAAGAAAAACTTCTGGGAAAGCAGCTATGCTTTTCATATACTTAGTAAATTTCCACACAGCACAGACAGGTGACACACACATCCAATTAAGCAGTTTATCTTGGTGGCTCAGCAATCCAGATTCTAACCGCCTAACTAGATGGTGAATCAGCATTATCGCCTGAGTGAACAAGGAGCTTAGGAAGGAAGAGCAATACTGTTTAATCGAGGTGTGTGTGTGTGTGTGATTTTTATATATATATATGTGTATGTATATATATATATGTGTGTGTGTGTGTGTGTGTATATATATTATTTATATATATATATATATATATATATATATATATATATATATACACACACACAATCTCAAGGATAGCTGAGAGGAGGGCTGCACAGCTGTGTCAGACTATACATGAAGTAACTTGCTTTTGTTTTATAGTGATAACACCAGGACGTGGATACTAGATGTCGCTGGGTGAAAGCAATACTCAGAAGGTCATATTTTTGACAAGTTTATTCTGACCCTCAACAATTCAGTTGCGCACGGTTGTCATTCCAATTTAACCACTTCAGCCCCGGAAGATTTTACCCCCCTTCCTGACCAGATCACTTTTTACAGTCTGGCACTGCGTCTATTTAACTGACAATTGCGCGAGCATGCAATGCTGTACCTAAACAAAATTTGCATCCTTTTTTTCCCCCCCCCACAAATAGAGCTTTCTTTTGGTGGTATTTGATCACCTCTGCGTTTTTTTTTTTTTTTTTGTGCTATAAACAAAAAAACGGAAAATTGTATACTCACCTTTCCGTAATTTTCCTTTCCTGACGCATCTTCATGGCAGCACACACTGGGTTGTGACTCCGCCCCCACAACCTGACAGGATTGGTTAGCTATAAATTCGAAGAGGAGACACCCGGCATCATTCTCCGTAAATATCATCATCATTGAACAACAGGGTGGGCAGCTGTGTGCTGCCATGAAGATGCGTCAGGAAAGGAAAATTACGGAAAGGTGAGTATACAATTTTCCGTTTTCCTGACGCATTCATGGCAGCACACACTGGGAAATAACTCGCTAGTCGGGCGGGTTCAATGCAAAAAGTTTTTTATTTTCTTATAGAGCCGAAGAATTGGCCCTGAAGATAGATCTGCCAAACTCAGAAGTCGCCAACAGAGCGGCGTCCACCCTATAGTGGGTGATGAAGGTATGCCTGGAGGACCAGGTTGCTGCTCTGCAGATGGTCTCTGAAGAAACTCCACAATATGCTGCCCAAGAGGTAGCCACTGCCCTGGTTGAATGCGCTTTGATGCCCTCTGGGATCTCCAGCTGTTGAGTGGAATATGCTTTCCCGATCGCTTTAACTAGCCAAGAGGCGATGGTTCGAGAGGAGGCTGCCTGACCTCGTCTGGCTCCGTGAGGTATAATCAGGAGGGCGTCCGTTGACCGAAGGTGGATAGTGGCCGACAGGTAGTTAGAAATTGCAGACTTAATGTCCAAGGCATGCGGTTCACCATCTTTGTTAGAAAGACACGGCAAGATGATGTCCTGGCCGTAATGGAAGGCCGAAGTAACCTTGGGAAGGAAGCGATCCGAAGGCCTTAGTATCACCCTGTCGGGCAGGAAAACTAAGTATGGCTCTTTCGACATGAGAGCTTGCAACTCCGACACTCTCCTAGCCGAAGCAATGGCAATGAGGAAGGTCAATTTCAGGGTCAGGTCCCATAAGGAGATAGAGTTGAGTGGGAAGAAGGGAGGATTGGACAGCGCCTCCAGAACTACTGAAAGATCCCAAGCCGGAAAGGATGGTTTTCTGGGCGGCCTAATCTTAATACATGCCTTCATGAACTGTATTATCAACGGGTGTAGGGCCCATCTAGTGCCCGTTTTAGCCGACAGAGCGGAGATTTGTACTTTCAGGGTGCCTGAGCTCAGGCCTTTGTCAATTCCCGTTTGCAGGAATTCTAGGATCTGGTAAGGATCCGGAGAGGCGTGATTCCAACCTTTGAGTTGTGCCAAGTGGGCGAATCTTTCCCAAACTCTGGTGTAGACCGTGTTTGTGGTGATCTTCCTGGCCTGCATTAAGGTTGCTATAACTGCCTGGGAACATCCTTGTTCTCTAAGCCTAGCCCTCTCAACCTCCAGGCTGTCAAGTGGAGTCTGTCCGGAGCCGGATGGAGGAGCTGACCTTGGTGAAGGAGGTCTGCTGAGACCGGTAGGTGGATTGGAGGTCGGGTATTGAGCTGCAGGAGAGTCGTGAACCACGGTCTCCTTGGCCAGAATGGTATTATTGCGATCACTGTGGCCGATGACCTTCGGAGCCGGGATAGGAACCTTGCTATCAAGGGAGTTGGGGGAAAGATGTACCCCAGATTGAAGTCCCATGGATGAAGAAGGCAATCTGTCCCTTCTGCTGTTGGAAAGGGTACTCTGGCAAGAAACCTTGGACATTTGGCATTTACTGGTGTTGCCGCAAGGTCGATCTCTGGGGTCCCCCATGCCTTCGTCAGAATGGAAAACTCCCGTAGGTTTAGGGACCACTCGTTGTTTGAACGAAGTTCCCTGCTCAAGAAGTCGGCTAGCGTATTCTGTGCCGCTGGAACGTAAACTGCTCTCAGGTCTAATAGGTGAGCCTGTGCCCATTCCATTATGGGGTGAACCACTTCTAGCAGAGTGTGGCTTCGGGTACCGCCCTGTCTCTGGACATATGCTACCGCTACTCTGTTGTCCATCCGGATTAAAACGGACTTCCCCTGTAGCAGAGGCGCAAAGGCTAAGAGGGCCTGGAACGCAGCTCGGAGTTCCAGTATGTTTGAAACTGTGCCCCGAGCAGGGAAGAGCCACGGTCCCTGGGCTGTCTGGTTCTGGTAGTGGGCCCCCCAGCCCTTCTCGCTGGCATCTGATGTCACGATCTCCGGGCTCGGAGGAGCTATAGGTCTGTATCTCCTGAGGTTGGAAGGATAAGTCCACCACAGAAGAGCGTGTTTCACTCGGCTGGGAATCCTGATGCGTTGGTGCATTGAAGCTCCGTTCCATTGTCTCAAAAAGATATTCTGGAAGGCTCTCATGTTCCATTGGGACCACTGTATCATGGGAATGGTTGAAGACATCGAGCCCAGTATGCTGAGGCAGGTTCTGGCTGACACGAGCTTGGAGGACAGTAGGTTCCGTACCTTCTGAACTAGAGGTTCCACCTTCTCTAGGGGAAGCTGTACCCTGTTCCGTTTTGTGTCCAATTCTGCCCCCAGGAATGTCATCACTTGTGAAGGTTGAAGGCTGCTCTTCCGCCAATTGATCAGCCAGCCGAAACCCTGAAGGGCAGAGATCAGGATCTCCCGCTGGAGGAGCAGAGTCTCCTGGCTCGCTGCTAAAAGCAGAATGTCGTCCAGGTAGTGATGCACGCGAAGTCCCTTTTCCCTGAGGAGGGCTATGAGAGGTAGGAGGACCTTTGTGAATGTCCTGGGTGCCGAAGAGATGCCGAACGGTAGGCATCGGAATTGGAAGTGCTGTTGGCTGATGGAGAAGCGTAGAAACTTCTGGAACGCAGGATGAATTGGCACATGGAGGTAGGCGTCGGAAAGATCCACCGACAGCATCCAATCCCCTAGATTCACTGCCAGAAGGATAGACTGAAGACTTTCCATCTTGAAAGCTTCTATCTGGATACTCCTGTTGAGTCGCTTGAGGTCCAGAACGGGCCGAAGGTCCCCTGACTTTTTTCGGACCAGAAATAGAGGGGAATAAAATCCCCTGCCTCTTTGGTGTGAAGGGACTTCTATGACTGCTCCCTTTAGAATCAGCTCTGAAACATATTGGAAGAGAAGCTTCCTTTTGTCCGGAGAAGATGGAATCTTGGTGGGTTGGAAGACCGTGTGAGGCAATGCCCCCATAAAATTCCACTTGTGACCCTGATCGATCGTGGAAAGAGTCCATGGGTCCTTTATGTGCTCTGACCAAACTTGCGCAAAAGCCCTGAGCCTGGCGCCCACCTGAGCTGGGTGGGCAGGCGAAGCTTCAAAAAGACTTTGGTTGGTCCCCCGCGGAAATGGCCTTGGTCTTCTGGGCCTTTGTAAAGGGAGGGCGAGTAGTTCTCCAATCTCTCCTAAACTCCCTGCCGGGGCGATAGGTTCTGGCCTCCCTGTATCTCTCAGGCAGATTACGCCTGAAGGTAGGATTCCTCTGAGGCTTGGGCCTTCTGTCCGAGGGAATGAGCCCCGATTTTCCTCCAGTGACCTTGGAGATCGCTGAGTCCAATTTAGCGCCGAACAGGTTTGTGCCATCGTATGGTATTTTGCACCAATTTGACTTCGATGCTGTATCGGCGACCCAGGGCTTCAGCCATAAGGCTCTGCGGGCCATTACTGAGGCTAACATGGATCTAGCCGAGGAGCGAATGGCGTCTACCGAAGCCCCTGCCACAAAGTCGCCAGCCAGTCTGATTTCCTGTAAAGTGGATATCACCTCCGCCTGATCGGTACCTTCCAGGATGGCCTTCTCAGCATTGGTTGCCCATGTGGAAATGGCTCTGGCGACAGCCGCCGTGGTAATGGCTGGTCTGCATGCTCCTCCTGCCGTAGAGTATGCCTTCTTTAGCTCCAAATCAATCTTGCGATCGAGGACATCTCGGAACGAGACCGCGTCTTCTATGGGCAGCGTGACATGCCTAGCAAGTCGCATTAGAGATGAATCAACGATGGGAGCGTTGATGAGGGAGGAAACTTTAGACTCCCTTAGAGGGTATAACTTAGCTAGTTTATTGGACAGACCAGGCCGCTTGTCTGGTTTTTCCCACTCGTCTTTGATGAGGTCCTCTAATTCCTCGATGAAGGGGAACAGCTCGGGGTCCCTCCTTAATTCTGGAAAGTATTTCCCCACCTTCGGGGGATCCGCTACAGGTTCCTCCCAGCCAATGGCATCCTTGACAGAGCGTGCAAAGGGTTCGACCAGGCTAAAATCGAACCCTGATATCATCTCCTGTTCCTCAAGATCGGGAAGGGCTCCTGTTAGCTGGGAATACGGACTAAAGGCCAAAGAGGTGCCCGGAGTGGGGTCATCGCAGACTAGCGGGGCCACGGCCCAGGCTGCTTCCTGTGCCGGCTCTCTTGGACGGTCAGAAGCGACTCTAACATCCATCTCCCTTTCCTTCGTTGCTTCATTAAAGCAAGAGTGACAGGCTAGCTTCCCTGGCATTGCAGTAGCACCGCATACCCAGCAGGCGTTTGCTGCAGGACGGGCATGATAACGTTCACGGTGCGATGATGGAGACCGTCTGCGGTGGGACCGGCTACGACGGGAACGGCTGTGGCGTGATCGGCTATGCCTTGATCGGTGGTAACGGGAGGATGATCTTGACCGACTCTTGCGAGACCTCCTGCTCGATACATGCCTGGATCTCTCCCTGCGCCGTGGGCTTGCGTCTCTAGGCCTGGTGGGACTGCAAAACAAAGCAGTGTTCAGTGGCCGGCTCTCTTTTTTCTCTTCAGTACTTACCCGTCAAATGATGGCCTCCATACCTCGTTTGCTGGTAGTGGTCTGCTAGGGCAGTGGGCTCCATGGAGAAAACAGCAGCAGATATGGGCAGCTGGAAAGGCAAAAGAATGGTTAAAAAGGGTAGAAAGGATAAGATGAGGTGAGCCTGTCAGAGGAGAAGAGCTAGGTACCTTGAGGAGAAATTTTCAGGAAAAATGGCAGAGCAGCAGCTTGGGAAAGGGAAAAAAACAAAAAAGGTCACTTTTCAAATTTGGCGCCGCCGTCGCGGCGCTGATGACGTCATCGCGCATGCGCAGTAGCGCCGCGCGCGTCCCGTCGCCATCTTGGATGAGGGCGAGTAGGAGACTGTCGCATCATCAGAGCGCTGCGCTCATGCACAGAGCAGACAGGAAGCGCTGAGAACGGAGGGGAAGCATGGGACAACACAGCCCAGCAAGCCTCAGAGGAAAAAAGGTAGAAAAATGTTTAAAACGATCTGTAAGCATCCATACAATGCATAGAAGGTACATATACAGGCATATAGACAATGAAAAGGCATACAGGAAGAAGGCTAGGCACAAATACCTGAAAAATAGGGAGACCCACTGCCAGACTTTTAAACTCATTTAGAGCTTGTGTGATGCCAGGAATTTTGCCGGGATTTAGCCCCTGAGACCACCAGAGCGGGGATCCCCCCATATAGCTCTATTAGAGACTGTACAGGGGGGACTTCCAAACAGGAGAGGCTGAACCTGCTGGGGCGATAGCGGTAGGAGGCAAGCTGTACGTCCACGTCCTTGTCAGGTGAGGATAAAAAAAGAGAATGATGCCGGGTGTCTCCTCTTCGAATTTATAGCTAACCAATCCTGTCAGGTTGTGGGGGCGGAGTCACAACCCAGTGTGTGCTGCCATGAATGCGTCAGGAAAGTGCAACAATTTTGAAAGAAAAACAATATTTTTTACTATAATAAATATCCCCAAAATATGTTTTTTAAAAAAAAAAAAATCTTCATCCGTTTAGGCCAATATATATTCTTCTACGTATTTTTGGTAAGAATCGCAATAAGCGTGTATTGATTTGTTTGTGCAAAAGTTATAGCGTCTACAAACTATGGATTTATTTATTTATTTTTACTAGTAATGGCGGGGATCTGCAATTTTTATCGGTACTGCAACATTGCGGTGATCAATATAGACACTTTTGACACCTTTTTGGGACTATTGACATTTATGCAGCTATCAGAGCTATAAAAATGCACTGTGCAAATGTCACTGTTGGGGAAGGGGTTAACACTAGGGGGCGATCAATGGGTTAAATGTGTGTTCTAACTGTATGGGGATAGGATTGACTGAGGGAGGAGACTTACTTGGTTGGAACAAACAACATGTCTTTCCTCCTTGACAGAACAGGTATTTGTGTGTTTACACACACATCCCTGTGCTGGCTCTCGTGCCTGCTGGCCACGCGCACAGAGTCCCCCGCTGTGCTGCGGGTACGCGCCTCTGGCTGCTTTAAAGGGAACAACATACCCATATGTGATTATGTCCAGCCGTGACATTCTGCCGACTTTGTATCCACGTGAGCCAGTCGGCAAGCTGTTAATGTTCATATAACTGGCTTCAGGTCTTATGGATTTTATTTTTAATCTCCTATATTCCTACCTAGTTATAGGTTTACTGAAAATGTGATACCAATACATTCATTTGGGCAGTCCATAGGCAACATCATTATTGTGGTTATTTTTTCATATATATTATTTAAAGCAGGCCACTTGCAGTCACCATCAGAAACCCACGTGACAAGATGTAGTGTAAGCATAGAACCACAACTGGACAGAGACATAGTGCTCACCCTGTAACAGGAGGTGGCTGAACAAGTAAAAGCTCAGTGCACTTTGGTTGTTTGAATGGGACTTTTAGGGCAAGCAAACTCATATACAGTACACAAATATAATTAAAAATCCATCTTATTTATTGGTAACACGTTAAAATAAAACCGTATGTTGTGAAATAAAAATCCTAGCTGATATTCTGTTTCACTATCTCAATATTGAGACACATAGAAACCTAGAACAAAAACCTACAGTGCATTGAAAGTCTTCATACCCCCTTGAAATTTTCCACATTTTGTCACGTTACAACCAAAAACGTTAATGCACCAAAACAAAAGTGGCACATAATTGTGAAGTGGATAAAAAATAGTTTTCACTTTTTTACAAATATCTTAAGAGTGGTGTGCATTTGTATTCAGCCCCAGAATCAATACTTTGTAGAACCACCTTTCACTGCAATTACAGCAGCAAGTCTTTTTGGTCTCTACCAGCTTTGTACAGACAGTAAAAAGGTTTGCCCATTCTTTGCAAAATAGCTCAAGCTCTGTCAGTGCACGGAGAGCGTCTGTGAACAGCAATTTTTAATTCTTGCCACAGATTCTCAATTGGATTTAGGTCTGGACTTTGGGCCATTCTAAGACATGGATATGCTTTGATCTAAACTATTCCATTGTATCCCTGGCTGTATGTTTAGGGCTGTTGTCCTGAAATGTGAACCTCCGCCCCAGTAGCAAGTCTTTTGCAGACTGTAACAGGTTTTCTTCTAAGATTGCCCTGTATTTGGCTCCATCCATCTTCCTATCAACTCTGACAAGCTTCCCTGTCCCTGCTGAAGAAAAGCATCCTCCTAATGTGATGCTGCCACCACCATGTTTCACAATGGGGATGTGCAGTGTTAAATTTTCACCCCACATAGCATTTTGCTTTTAAGCCAAAACATTTGAAAATTAAAACCATTTATAGTCACTTCACAATTATGTGCCACTTTGTGTTGGTCTATCATATAAAAAAAAAACAATAAAAAAACATTTACGTTTTTGGTTGGAACATGAATGAATGAATGAATGAAAAACTTATATAGCGCGGCACATGCGAACTGAATCGCCTCTGGGCGCTTGTTGTTAGTGTCTCATGCCTTTCAGAAAAGCAGGGTTTTGATCTGCCTTCTGAAAGACAGGTGGTTTTGCTCCAACCGAATGCTGGTTGGTAAAGCATTCCAAAGCCTGGGGCCCTGGAAAGCAAACCTTCTTTCTCCTTTGGACTTGTATTTGGTTATAGGAACCTTGACCAGATTTTGGTCGGTGGAACGCAGAATGCGGCTGCAATTGTGCGGTTTGATCTTGTCGCATAGATATCTAGGAGCCTTCCCATGGATGCACTTATGTGTCAGGCAGAGTGCTTTGAATGCAATTCTGTCTTTCACTGGCAGCCAGTGAAGGGATCTCAGTGAAGGTGAGATTGATTCCCAAGATTTTTTCCCAGTCACCAGTCTAGCGGCCGTATTCTGTACGACTTGGAGACGAGCGATTTGGTACTTGGGTAGCCCGAGGTAAAGGGCATTTGCATAGTCCAGTCTGGAATTCACGATAGATCCCACCACGACTGCTACGTCTTCTTTGGGAATAAATGGAATCAGTCTGCGTAGTAGGCGCATCAAATGGTGCGCCCCGCTGACTACTGACCCTATTTGTGCGTCCATTGTCATGAAGGTGTCAAACGTGACTCCCAGACTTTTGACTTTGGAGCTAGGGGCGATGATTTGTCCCAGAATGGGAGATGGTGTCCAGTTTGTTGTCGGTGATTTCTTCCGACTGGCATCGAAGATAAAGAGTTCTGTTTTAGCACTATTGAGTTTGAGATAACTCTTAGTCATCCAGTTTTCTATTGAAGAGAGACAATTCTCTAAACTTAGATGATGATCCTTTTTGTGGCAGATGCGAAAATACAACTGCGTGTCGTCTGCATAAGAGTGATAAAGTAGTTCATGGCTACTGATAATATCAAAGAGAGGACGAAGATAGATATTAAACAGCACTGGTGATAAGGGGGATCCTTGGGGGACCCCACATGACACCGTGCGTTTTTCTGACGTGAAGGATCCCAGTTTCACTGTTTGTGATCGGTTTCCTAGAAAAGAGGAGAACCATGGTAAGGCATCTTCTGAGACTCCGGCGACTTCTGTTAGTCGTCTCAGTAGCAATCCATGGTCTACTGTGTCAAAAGCAGCGCTTAGGTCCAGCAGAACCAGGAGAGATGATTCTCCTTCGTCTGCGGCCTCGAGCGCATCGTCCCATATTTTCAGTAAGGCCGTTTCTGTCCCGTGTCCGGGGCGGAACCCGGATTGAAATGGATCGAGTAGGTTGTGGGTGTCCAGATGCTGTTGCAGCTGATTTACCACCACTTTCTCCATTATCTTGGACAGAGCATTTAGACTTGTTATGGGACGGCGGTGAGTTGGGTCCATAGGATCCAAATAAGGTTTTTTCAATATCGGCAGGATTGTGCCCTCTTTCAGCGGGGAAGGCACTATGCCTTCCTTAAATGACTGATTTATAAGCTGCGTGATCGGAGGCGCCAGGATGTCGGCACATTCCTTCAGTAGCTTGGTGGGAATGATGTCATTCGGTGCTGTGCTGTCGCGCAGCAGACCAATGAGTTTTTTTGTTGTATCGATGGAGATGGGTTCCAAAGTGAACTTAGTTGATTGTAGAGGCGTTCGGTCGTTGTTTTGATTGAAGACGGGGCTGAGTGGAGTATTGTTTTGCCGAATACTTACCCGAATTTTCTCAATTTTGTCGATGAAGAAATCCGATAGTTCATTGCAGAACTCTTGGGTGTCTGAAGTGGGGACTTCTAGACATCCAGGATTCATGGTCTGGGTGACCATCCTGAAGAGTTCGCGAGGGCGATTCAGTGCGCTGTTAATCACCCTGGAGAAGTGAAGTTTTTTGGCTTTGAAAATTTCCTTGTGATAGCGCGTAGTTACTGCTTTGTAGATGTTGAGGTGGTCTTCTGACGGGCTTCTTTTCCAGGAGGCTTCCGCCCTTCTGCGCTCTTGCTTCAATATCGACAGTTGGTTATTGAACCAGCTGGACTTATTTTCCCGGCTGCGAAGTTTGCGCTTTGGTGCTGCTAAGTCGGCTGACTGTAGCAGAGCTGCATTCATGGCATCCAAAGTATCTGAGGCTGCTAGCTGAGGAGGAATAGCCCCAATTCGGTTTCCCAGGGTGGATCTGAAGAGTTCCGAGTGGAGCTTCCTCTGAGATCTAGCCCAGTGTATTGTCACCGGCTTGGGTACTTTCCTGACTAATGGAGTTCTGGGGATTATGAAGCTGATTGCATGGTGGTCTGTCCATGGCAAAGGTTCATTTCCCACAATATTAATTTTCAGATTTTGTCTGAAAATTAGGTCGAGTGTGTGACCTGAAGCATGCGTTGGTCCGCGTATAAGTTGTTGAAGTCCCAATCCTTCCAGGTGGTTGATGCAGGCATCCGCGATGGGATCCTGTGAGGAGTTAGCCCACAAATTGAAATCCCCGAGCAGCAAAAGATGATTACCGCTAAGGGTGTAGGTGGAAATGAACTCCGTTAATGCTGAAATCAGCTGCGATTTGGGCCCAGGGGGCCTATAGCAGAGGAGAATATGAACGGTCTCCTGAGAATGAGCTTGAAGTTGAAGCGTAAGGGTTTCCATGAAAGGAAGAGGATTTTGAAGGACCGGTTTAGTGATTGCAATATGCGACTTATGAATCACCGCCAGTCCTCCTCCCCTTTGCCCTATTCTATTTTCCGTTAAGATGCGATAGTTTGCTGGCACCAGTTCTCCGAGAATGGTGTTGCAATCGTCTGACAGCCAACTTTCCGTAATAAAGAGGCAGTCTAGATCGTATTGTAGTAAGAAATCATGGATTTCTGATCGGTGTTTAACTGCTGATCTAGTGTTAAGCAAAGCACATGATATGTGCTTGAGCTGTGTTGAATGATTGAAATATTTGATGATCGATCGATGATCGAACCTCAAAAGTTGATCTGATTTTAAGGTTATTGTGGTGGCGGCAGGCAATGTAGTAGCGAATTGTCTCAGACCCCAAATGGTTTCTGCAGAGTAACGCAACTTAACCATTGCTGCCAGTCACCAAGGGCTGGGGTGCGGGCGTAGGGAGAGAGAGGATTCGAGAATCCTAGCTCAAGGGAAATGGGATTTTATTTTTGGTCCAGAGGAAGGCAAAAAACCCTGGGCAAGCTGGCCAATGTGCTGCGGCAGGGAAAAAATTCCTTCCTGATCCCTAAAGGCGATCGGCTCAAAACCCTGGATCAAAAGACTAACGGCTTGTGGAGGGGAAAAAAGGGGTGTCACTGCTGCTGGGTGTCACTGCTGCTGGGTGTACCAAAATAATGGCTGCCAGGCAAAGCACAGGACCCGGGCTGGGGGGGGGGCTGTCAGCTTGGTAAAAATGCTATTTACCGATAAAGTTGCTGAGCAGGGGGCCTCTGGGGGTGTGGGGGTGAATATCCAGAGCAAACTGTGCTTAGGAATTAAGTGTAAGGAGAAAAAGAGCGGCGCGCCGGTAGGCCGCGGCTGAAGCCGCGGGCTTTCCTAAGGTGCGGCGGCCGCGAGAAGGAGCAGGCCGGCGCGGAGGTGAAAGAACACCCAGAAACGCCGGAAATACACCCAGGGGGGGTGATTTGGGACCACCACAAAGTGGGTGGCCGTGCGGGCGATAGATGCCGGCGAGAGGTAGTATGGAAAGCCGCAGTGTGGGGTCTGTGTGACGGCTGCCCTGATAAGGACGGCCGTCAGTGGATCCCCAGGATGTCAGGCCCTGAGATGCAGGGTCTTACCTGCGGAAGAGAGGAGTCCTCGTGGAGAGCGAGATGCTGGTTCCAGGGAGCTTGTTTCGTGGAGCGTCTAGCCTAGCAGCTGCCTAGCCTCTGACTGCCAGGTCTGGGTGGAAGCAGGCTCGTAACATGAAAAATATTTGGAAAATTTCAAGGGTTATGAGTACTTTTTCAAGGCACTGTATGTTTTTGTAGGAGACTTGCCCGATGCATTTTGAAATCTTTTCTTTAGGAGCTGGAAGTAAATTGTGTAGGCAAAAAGCACATGCCGTAAAGCCACCCATATCTACATACAGTTGTGCTCATAAGTTTACATACCCTAGCAGAATTTATGATTTCTTGGCCATTCTCAGAATATGAATAACAAACTGTTCTTTCACTCATAGTTATTGTTTGGCTGAAGCCATTTATTTTCAATCAACTGTGTATATCAAAATATTGAAAAATATTCATGATTGCTGCAGATTGTGTAGTGGGAAAGCTTAAAAGTGTATAAAGTGAATATCAATCTGTGAAATCTCGTGAAATAAAGTAGTGTAACCAAAATGGTGTTCTCACTTCACTTGAAAGGTGCAAATAACAGTGCAGCGCTACAAAAAAATAATAAAAGTAACTAAAAATGGCAAACATGCATATTGCTGAAAGTTTATATATAGTATCTGTGACTGATTGAAATTCAATACATCAACCGTGTAAAAATCCAAAATGCTCTCCTCCACCAGTCTGACAGGCTGCTCACCTGGTAAACACTTTCCTCCTTCAAATCGCTTATTCCCGTGGAATATACACCCTGATCTTTTACCAGATATGATGGATATGCAAAAGAAGGAAGGCAGAATCTAGTGCTCTCTGTTTAAAATGTTTAATAATATATAAAAAAAGGTAAAACATTGACTTCTTCAGTAGGGATGAAGCTAAAGACGTACATCTGCTGTGTATATATATATACTCCTTGATTTCCTTAACACACATGGGCGGCTAATCGGGCCTTCCCTTAATTGCTCCCGTAGGAAGTAGTCACTAATACATCTACACGGGGACATCATATGAGAAGGAAAAATGCAGTTTAAAACAAAAATTCAAGTGTTTACAAAAACCGAAGCATGCATATCCACTGAATCACATCACAGCCACCCTTTTACATTGCTTTTGTCTATTGGAGTTGGGAAATATCAAACATAAGTAATGGCCTAACTACTTGCTGACAGCCGGATTTGCTCCCCTGTGCGAATCGCCATAGCTGTACGGTGGCCGCTACCAGAGCACGTTTTGCGATTCGGCACTGTGTCGCTTTAACTGACAATTGCGCGGTCGTGCGACATGGCTCCCAAACAAAATTGGCGTCCTTTTTCCCCCACAAATAGAGCTTTCTTTTGGTGGTATTTTATCACCTCTGCAGTTTTTATTTTTTGCGCTATAAACAAAAATAGAGCAACAATTTTGAAAAAAAGCTATTTTTTACTATAATAAATATCCCCCCAAAAAATATCTAAAAATTTATTTTTCCTCAGTTTAGGCCGATAAGTATTCAACATATTTTTGGTAAAAAAAATTGCAATAAGCGTTTGGCTCGCACAAAAGTTATAGCATCTAAAAAATAGGTGATAGTTTTATAGCATTTTTTAACATCAGACACTTTTGACGCCCTTTTGGGGCCATTGTCATTGATACAGTGATCAGTGCTATAAAAATGGGGGGCTAAGAATGTGTTAAGTATGTCCTAGGGAGTAATTCTAACTGTTAGGGGGTGTGGCTACGAGTGACACATCACTGATCGCTGTTCCCAATGAGAGGGAACAAGACTATCAATAACATGTCACTAGGAAGAACGGGGAGATGTGTTTACACTGACATCTCCCTGTTCTTCAGCTCTGTGACCCGATTGCGGGACACTCGCAGACATAGTCTGTGGGCAAGGTCACGGAGATCACGGCAGGGTATTTAAAGAGACGTACCTGTATGCCCATTTCCCTGTCCATGCCATTCTGTCGATGTATATGTGTGTGCACTGGTCCTTAAGTGGTTAAGGGGTATGAGGGGCGCACATCCCCACCGTGTGATGTCGGAGCAAATGCGTGTAGCCTGGGGCCAGCGATCGCTCCTGAGAGAGCCAGAACGGGGATCTGTTAATGTAAACGGACAGATCCCCGTTCTGACAGGGGAGGGAGAGATCTGCTGTTCCTAGTGATCAGGAAAAGCTATCTCCTCTCCTTCTCCAGTCAGTACACTGCCCCCACAGTTAGAAACACCTCCCTAGGGAACACTTGACCCCTTGATCGCCCCTAGTGTTAACCCCCTGGCAGTGACATTGATACAGTAATTCGTGGCTATATTTAGCTCTGATTGCTGTATAAATGTCAATGGTTCCAAAAAAGTGTCCGATCTGTCTGCCGCAATGTCAGTTCCACAAAAAATCTTTACTAGTCATTACTAGTAAAACAAAATTATAATAATAAAAATACCATAAATCTATTCGCTATTTTGTAGATGCTATAACTTTTGCGCAAACCAATCAATATACGCTTATTGTGTTTTTATTTTTATTTTTTTCTACCTTCTTAAACTGTACATTGTAGTCCAAAATGATTTTATACTCAAAAGAACGACTATAGCCTCTATGGCCATCCTGTAGAAGCGATTGTCTGTCCATTTCAAATACTTTATTCTGATATGCTTCTAGGTGACGGATCCTGCGTATTGACGTTACATCGTGGCCATCTTGAGACTTATTGTTTTTGAAATGTGTTTTCAGCTTAAGCGATTTTGAAGGAGGAAAGTGATTACCAGCACCACGCCAGCCCTCTCAATTATCTCCAGAGGGGAACACTGCTTATTTGACTTGGTTGTGAGGTGAACAGCCTGTGAGACTGGTGGAGGAGAGCACAAGAATTTGGGATTTTTGCGCCGTTGATGTATTGATTCTTTTAATTCACTTCAATCAGTCACAGATACTATATATGAACTTTCAGCAATATAGGTTTATTGATTAAAATTTTTAGTTACACTTTTATTATTTATTTGTTTTGTTTAACACAGCACTGTCTAATGATTATTTCATCAAAAACCTAAAAACCATATGGCGCTATCTTTCGATTGTTATGCGAAAATGGGGTGATTGATATAAATATTAAGATGGTGGAAACAGAATTTTATTTCACAACACTTGCCGACCAAGCCTTTTCTGGCACTTTTTGGTTGCAAGTTTAAATCTGTATTTTTTGCTAGAAAAATATATATTGGGGGTTCTACGTATTTATGTGTGTATACATGTATAATTTTTTTTTTTTTTGCAGAGTCCCTAGAGAATAAAATGGCGACAGGTCTAGCCCTAAAATGTTTACTCTCGCTCCAACGTTTATGGCGATTCCTCATGTGTGATGCGAGCACGGAGGAATAGAGCGCTTTACTTTTTTTTTTTTTTTTTTACACTGTCCCTTTAATTTTATATATATATTTTTTTTTTTTTTTTTTTACCACTTTTATTCATATTACAAGGAATGTGAACATCCATTGTAATAAAAGTAAGAGATGACAAGATAATAAAAAAAAGAAAAACAAATTGATCTTGGGCTTTAAAAAATAAAGATTCTGCCCTGGAACAGAAGTGACGTTATGTCGCTCTGGTCCTCCAAGACCATAGAGGCGTTGAGAGACTCTCTGGGGACCTCTATGGCCAGCTGCACGACCCGTCTGATTGTTTCTCGGGTTCACCGGTAAAAACAGTAAGCACGTGAAACGGTGTGGGGATTGGGGGGTGTGGACGTCCCCTCCCGCTGCTTCTGAAAGCGATCTGGCAGTTAATTGCTGCTTCGACCACTTTCACGAGAAAGCCAGTTGCCGGCTGAAAATAAATACCTGGATTATGGCTAATGGCTTCAGCCATAACCCCAGTAAACCACTTGCCATCCGCAACATGTTCATTTTGCAGTTGGCAAGTGTTTTTAACTATAATGGTGTATACAAGTTTGCATGCCTTAAAGTGACTTTTTCTTAACTAAAAGTATTTACAAACATGTTACCTGCTCTGTGCAATGGTTTTGCACAGAATGGCCACAAACCGCCTCCTCTCGTGTCTCCTGCCAGCGCTCCTGGCCCCGCCTCCTTTGAGTGCTCCATAGGAAGCTGCTTGATCCCGAGTCAAGCTGTATGTGTCTATTGACACACACAGGGGGAGGGGGAGATTTTACAGAGTTGGTACAAACCTACTCCCTCCGTACAGATAGACTCCTCCCCAGAAAAGAATGACCCCCCCTAACATTCCTAAACCCCACTCCCAGCCTACATCGACGACAGCACAGTCCAGGCATGGGATGAGCTCAGGCATGTTTGCTTACTAGTCCAAACCAGCCTGAGCTATCCCACTAGAATACTGTCACTGCAGACCACCAATGATAAGTGGCTGAAGCATTTCCTGCCCTGCCACTTCATATATACACGCCACTTGGTAAACATGCAGCTGCCGGCCAGGGAAAGCCTTGACTGCCTATGATTGGCGGTCTGCAGCTTCCTGGCGGGATAAATCATGTGGGTTTGGACTAGTATTCAAACATCAAACAAATTTAAATTATTGCACTATCACAGAAATCAAGTGAATAGTGCATGAATGAAAATAAGAGATAAGAATATATATATATGTGTATATAAAGTCAAGCTGCAACTTCCTGTGAGATACACACAATTTACAACTTTCAATATTAAGTTGCGCTAAACTTCTATATAAAAAATGTATCTGTGCAGTTAAAAAAATTGATTAATTATCACTAAATATTGTCCTTTAAAATTAAAGAGAATTTCCAATGTGAAGCCGACAATGCACCCAGGAATTGTGATAAGAAAGGATGCGACTTCCACCTCTACACACACTGCCGCTTACTGAATACAAATGATCTCCTATTATGGGAGATCACACATGCTTTAAGCTTAATACCCAGCCCGGGCCTTTAATGAGCAAAGCAATGGTCCCAGCGTCTTCCTAGGTATTGTCCCTCAGAGGTACATATTGCCATTAATAGATAAAAAGTATTGCACTTACAATCAGACGAAAATAAAATACAGCATAAACTCTGAGCTGGCCGGCTCGCCCTCGAATGCAGCCTGACACTCCGGGATCTGCGTGAGTGCGGTGACATCAGCACACCGCTCACCTACGCGTTTTGTCAGAACTGACGGCCATACGTGAGCTCTAGTATACACCCCACTATCCCAAGTACCGAACTCTCAATGCAGAACCTGGTGCAGTGTTACTTTAAGGTGAGTACAAAGGACAAGGGGGCACTCTTTATGTCTGGTAGAAAGAACGATTTAACCTCCACATACAGAGAGGATTTTTCACAATAAGACCTGTGAAATTCTAAAATTGTTGATCTGGGGAATATCTGATTGACTTGGGGGATCAGAAACAATTTTTTCCTTTGCTGGAGCAAATCTAAGCTTTAAGGCTACTTTTACACTGGGGCCGCCGAACATTAGCAATAAAGCATTGCTCATTTTAGCTGTGCTTTTAACTTCCGCTAGCAGCCGAAGAAGGGGTTAAAAGCGCCAGTGTTTTGGCGCTTTCGAAGCACTGCCCATTTATTTCAATGGGCAGGGTGTTTTGGGAGCGCTCCCAAACCACCCCAAAGATGCTGCTTGCAGGACTTTTCGTAACGTCATGCAAGCGCACTGCCCATGGGTGAAAAGTCACACTGAAATGAATAGGAGGCGGTTTTCAAGGGTTATTTTGGAGGCCTGAAAACGGCCTCAATGTGAAGCCAGCCTATATCTTTTTTTTTTTTTTTTTTTTTTTTTTTTTTTTGCCTTCCTCTGGGTCAACTGTAAGTATAGAGTTTTTTTATTGGTTGAACTAGATGGACATCTTTTTTTTCAACATGATAAACTATGTAAATTTAACCCCAAAGGCTCAATAGATAGTTTTTCCTCAGCAGACAAACCATGAAACAACTTCCCTCGGGAGACTGCAGAAACCATTTTACCTAGGAAGTCTGGGTCTGTTTTAAACGGACCTCGCATGAAATAAATAATGGCTGGGTTGCACCTCCTTAAATTGACACAGATCAGGGGTATCTGATGTTCTACAGGGGTATATTTATTTAAAAAAATATTTCTTTAGTGTGCATTCATTTGTAGTCTATACATTGAAACCGTGTAGTCTATAGCAGTGTTTCTCAACTCCAGTCCTCAAGGCGCACCAACAGGTCATGTTTTCAGGATTTCCCTCAGATGAAATGGCTGTGGTAATTACTAAGGCAGTGAAACTGATTAAATCCCCTGTGCAAAATAATGGAAAGCCTTAAAACATGACCTGTTGGGGCGCCTTGAGGACTGGAGTTGAGAAACACTGGTCTATCGAGTGCATGTGCATCTAGTAGCTTATTACACTGGGTCTAAAATGTTCGGTCATGCTCAACAAAGTGTTAATTATGGTAACCAAAGATACAGGTATATCGGTCAAATTAAGAGATGACCGATTTGTGTTTTGAAAAATATTTGTATGCAGTACTTGGCAAACCTGTTTATGGGTAATTCATGAGGAGAAAGGCTTACTATCAGAAAAGCTTGGACTGGATGAAAGCTACCAGTATGTTTGTTACTTGTCAAGTTGTAGTTCAAGATGAAAAATGGAATCTCGCACTGAAACTATTTTTGTGAATATCATAAATAATATAAAGCTGAGCTGCTCTCTAAAATTACAGTGGGGTGTAATTGAACAATTGGGTGAGAAATAAGAGGCGCTAGCACATATGTTGCATACCAATAAATTAATAAAAAAGTGACCATTAGATAATGAGTGAAAATAAGATAAGGTGATCCCACGCCAGCGATGGAGCCTGTAGAGCGTGCGTTCCAGCTCTCTGGGAGGAGAGCCAGCGGGACCAGGAAGTACGTCAAACGTGTGTGACCTGTATCACCTCTCTCCTTACACTCACTACACGCCTTCAACCTCAGTGCCAGGGCAAGGCACCCCTTCAAGTAAGATTCCATTTGGCGTTGTAATTTTGTTTTTATTTCAAAATAAAACGGTATTATTCTATGGCGGTTTTTTCTTTTTCTTGAATGCTTCATGTGGTGTGGATTGTGGCGGTATCGAGACTACAAGAATATAGCCTGAAATTAAATCTTTACAATTTGACCTCTTTTTAGTTAAAGCGGTCAACATCTTGCGGTAAGGTGCCATCCATGAGCACTTTTGGTGATTTTTCTTGCTTTGGTGAAGGTGGAAATCTTTAATCAAGTTGTATCATCTTTCAAGTAGCTGCTACTCATCTACTTCACTTATGGACTTTTTTGCACAATAATCAATCATTTATTCACAACTTATGTGTTTCCCCAAGTGGGGGCTGTCACTTATAATTGTATTCATTTGATTGTTTGTTTCATCTTATTTTCACTCATTATCTAATGGTCACTTTTTTATTAATTTATTGGTATGCAACATATGCGCTAGCGCCTCTTATTTCTCACCCAAGTTGTCGTTCAAGTTAAAAATGCTCACCAGTCAAATGCAGTTCTATTTATTTTATTGAAGAGCAGCCCATAATCGTTCTTTAAATTTTTCTAGGTTGCATTTTTTCATCAGAATGACTTTCTTTTGTTTCTTCCACTTATCCTCAGTGTCGAGCACCAACATCCCTCTGGCATATCTGCCATGAAGCTCCACACTCGCTGCGCACTCTAGGTACTCTGTTACAATGCTTTCATCAATTGCTGCAGCCATGGCGTAAGAGTCATACGAAACGAAACCATATTTCTGTTGCCACTTAGCTGTGATCTTCTTCATAAATCTGGCTTTGTCAGTGTCTTGCTCCACCCAGTTTCTGAAATACTCCTGAAAGCAGGAGAAAGGTTTGTGTTAAGTAATAAGGTTAATAATAGGTGTTAAAGACTAATAATAACCAGTTGTCAACTTTTATTTACTCAAGTTGCTAAAACATTTGCGTGGGTTGTGGGGTGCAGTTTCCAGTCTTATCCAGACAAACAAGTATGCAATGTATGTGTTTCTTTACCAGTAGTTACAGCACCACATTATAGTAACTGCATCATTTGTGCAAACGTATATATTTTGATCTATTATCATGAATGCCCCTCAGGCACCCCACTTCATTTGTTTGAAGACTTTTCCTTCATGTGGTTGGTTGCTACTAGTTACAAACATCCACCATATCACCCTGCTGCCAGACCTTCGTCTATCACCTCAGAGACAATGAACAGTCATTTGCGTTGTTTTGTTTATTGGGGGATATAACTTGGATGGGGTAAGGAGGATATGGGATGCCCATAGAACATGTTGCTTTGCCATCATATTTTAGTGAACGTAGATAAATTGGATAATTTAGCCTTTAAGAACTGATGTACTTCTGACATTTACAGTCTTTTCCCCTGCATCACACCGTGCAGGCTATTACTCCTCCTCCTCTGCATCAATACCATGCAGACTGTTGCTCCCAGGACTTATCTCCTCCTGCACGAAACTTCCACTGTAAAACTATTGGATCCCATGCCATCATCTTTATTATGACAAGTGACCACCCTGTATAATCCCAGATTGCTGGCTGTAATTATTTGTATTTGGTGGTAATTTACTGTGTAGTTACTAGGCCGGAGGCCTGCAGTTCCCCTCCCGGGGGGAGGGGGGCCTAGTAGTTAAACAGCTTGTACTTGGTGATGGACTACTGATCCCAGATAGCCGACCTGCAAATCTTGCGCCCTCAGGCTACATAGGCTTGACACTCTTCCCCACAGTCTCTCTCTGATCTGATCCAGGACTCCTCATCACTGGCAATGTAATGACGAAGCTCCCTCACAGACTCCCTGGCATGCCTCTGCACCCAGCACTCCACTGTGGTACACTCGCTGATCTTCTCCTGCCCCGAGTCCATGATGGAGGACTTTATCTGGACGTACGTTCCAACAGCCTCCAGACCCTCTACCGGGCTCCTCCACCGGGCCTCACACCCCCCCACCCCTGGATAGGGGTAGGGCCTCTGCCACTGTTTAGTACTCCATCCTTAACCTCTCCCCAGCCAACAATGCTTCCCAGTGGCATGTTACCTCGGCTTATATAGGAGGCTTATATAGGAGGCCCGCCCCCTGCAAATACCAAGTGGGGATTGGTCAGAGCTCCCACACAAGCTGCCTGCCACTCCAGTCCCTGCCTCCTTCTCTGTACATACTCCCCAGAGACAGGGGAGGCGCCTCAGAACTAGAGCACAGGTGGCCACGCCCACTGCTATACTAACCAGGCCCCATATTAAAACAAGTGTGCCTAACCTGAAGCATAGGCCTTCCTAAATTTACCTGCGCTGTCAGTTCACCTAGAAAAATCCTATTCTAGCACATACCTAGGGTAAAGGGTGCTACAAATGTATGCTGCGATACACTTTCCTGAGCTACTGACCAATTATCCAGCAAACGATATGTAATTAAAGAAAAACAATCATGAGAAAATGACATGGGTTGAGTTATGACTATAGAGATTGCAAAAAGAAAATGTCTTACCATTGTTAGGCTATTTTCCCTAGTGAACTCTAAGGCAGCAATAAAGATGGGACATGTAAATTCATTTGTTACTATAAAAGCAGCTTCTGGATCCAGGTAGAAGTTAAATTCAGCACATACGGTCCTGTTTCCTCTACCTAAAGCAAAGACAAAATTATACGTCTCATTTAGAGTTGACTGCATATCATGAATTCTTAACAGGAATTCAGTTGATGTACAACACAATTGATCATGGCTTTTAGAACATGCAATAAAGATGGCAATTAATCTGCCTCATCTAATCTTCAATTACAATGAGTTGAAGTTTTGAAATATTTGAAGGTGACTGTTTCTAAAAATGTAACTATGTAGACCCCAATCTCTCGTGTATCCAGTTTTTAAGGCACAATTAAAAGCATGGGAAAACTTGCCTTTGTTCCTTTTAGATCGCATTAACCTACTAAAGATGAAGATTCTCCCTAGGTTTACCAACCTTTTTCGACAATCCCCACAATGGATTCTGTAATCTCTCTTTAAACGGTTGAACCAACTATTTTCCTCCTTACTGTTGGGCCCCCACCCCCTAGATATAAACTGACCATCTTGATGTGACTCCACCTCTAGGGATGGTCTGGTCCTTCCTGATTATCATAAAACATTTAACATAGCTTCCCAATTGGTGACTGCCCAGTGGTGGCTGTGTCCTGATGTATCCAATTCAGCTACTGCCTTGGAAGCTGCGATCTTACATTCTTTAGAGGCCCTCCAAAGCCTCTTATTCAGAGGACCCAAGGCCACTCATTAATTGACCCCCTCTATGCTTACTACCCTCAAGGCTTGGAAAACGGGCATAGCTCGAGAAGTTAGCCACATACTACTTTGGTACTGTGATATAATCCTACCTTGCCACACTTGTATTTTTTTCCTTGAACAGCAGGCATGGACCAAGTTTAAAATGAAACTAATTTCGCATGTGGTTGATAGTAACTCCATTTGTCTCCCTTTCCTCACGTTTTATGTTCCTGCCTCTTGTTTAAATACTTACAGTTGTCCTATGCTATTGGTTGCCAGTTCCCATGACGGTCATTGCAGATGATGATGTAATCAGATGATGTAATCTGATTTGGAACATGTACAGTGCATATAAATAAAGTCTAAAATGTCAGGTTTCTGTGATATAAAAAATAGACAAAGATAAATCATTTCAGAACTTTTTCCACCTTTAATGTGACCTATAAACTGTACAACTCAATTGAAAAACCAACTGAAATATTTTAGGGAGGGGAAGTAAAAATAAAATAATGTGGTTGCATAAGTGTGCACACCCTCTTATAACTGGGGACCTAGTTGTGTTTACACCTGCCATAATTTCGAGTGCCTCTGATTAACCCCAAATAAGGTTCAGCTGTTCTAGTAGGTCTTTCCTGACTTTTTCTTAGTTGCATCCTACAGCAAAAGCCATGTTCCACAGAGAGCTTCCAAAGCATTAGAGGGATCTCATTGTTAAAAGGTATCAGTCAGGAGAAGGGTACAAAAGAATTTCCAAGGCATTCGATATACCATGGAACACAGTCCTCATCAAGTCGAGAAAATATGGCACAACAGTGACATTACCAAAAACTGGACATTCCTTCAAAATTTATGAAAATAAGAAAATTGGTCAGGGAGGCTGCCAATAGGCCTACAGCAACATTAAAGGAGCTGCAGAAATATCTGGCAAGTATTGGCTGTGTGGTTCATGTGACAACAATCTCCTGTATTCTTCATATGTCTGGGCTATGGGGTAGAGTGGCAAGACGGAAGCCTGTTTTTTATGAAGAAAAACATCCAAATTATGTTATGGTCTGATGGAGCCAAGGTTGAACTTTTTTTGGCTATAATTCAAAAAAAATCGGTTTGGAGCTAAAACACACTACACATCACCAAAAGAACACCATACCCACAGTGAAGCATGGTGGTTGCAGCATCATGCTTTTGGACTGTTTTTCTTCAACTTGAACAGAGATCTTAGTAGAGGGAATTATGACCAGTTCCAAATACCAGTCAATATTGACACAAAACCTTCAGGCTTTTGCTAGAAAGCTAAACATGAAAGGGAAGAAGATTCAAGTTTTGGAATGGCCAGCCAGAGCCCAGACCTGAATTAGATTAAAAATCTTTGGGATAATCTGAAGACGGCTATGCACAGGGGATGCCCTCACAATCTGACAGATTTGGAGTGTTTTTTGCAAAGAACAGTGGGAAATATTGGCAAGTCAAGATGTGCCATGCTGGTAGACTCATACCCAAAAAGACTGAGTGCTATAATAAAATCAAAAGGTGCTTCAACAAAGTACTAGTTTAAGGGTGTGTACACTTATGCAACCATATTATTTTTGTTTTTTATTTTTACTTCCCTCCACCTAAAAGATTTCAGTTTGTTGATCAGCTGGGTTTTACAGTGTATAGGTCACATTAAAAAGGTGGGGGAAAAAATCTGAAATGATTTATCTTTGTCTCATTTTTTTACATCACAGAAACCTGACATTTTAACAGGGGTGTGTAGACTTTTTATATCCACTTCGGACAGAGTGTTCAGAAAAACTCACCTCCGTACCATATAACCATCTCGTTTTGACCTCTCACTGACCTTTCTAATCTCAGGTAGAGGTGGCTGAGGGACATCCCAGATCTAGACGACGAGGATTGGGAAAAAGTATCGGATCTTACCTTTCATCACCTAGTCTCATTGAGAGATAGACTCATCCTATTTAAAATTGTCCATCAGGCCTATCAGACACTCCCTGTGATTACCAGCTTTTGGGAAGCAGTTGTAACTGTGAATAATAATGTTGCCCATACCTACTTTTCACTTTTAATAATCTGCATGCTGGGGCTCCCCCTCCCTTTCTTGCTGGCAACAACTAGTTAATACTACCCCCCCCCCTAAAGAAAAACACATATAAAAGTGGGGAATTTTTTTTTTGATCCCCTGCAGATGTTGTAAGTTTGCCCCCTTACAAAGAAATTAAAGGAGAAAGTGCTATGGTAAGATGAGACCAAAATTTAGCTGTTTGGCATGAACTTGACTCGTGTTTGGAGGAAGAAAATGATGACTATGACCCCAAGAACATCATCCCTACAGTCAAGCACGAAGGTGGAAACATGACGCTTTGGGGCTATTTCTCTGCTAAAAGGAACAGGCTGATTTTGCGGCATTGAAAGGCCAATGGGCAGGCCCATGTATTGTAAGATCTTGGATGAGAACCTTCTTCCCTCAGCCAGAACACTAAAGATGGGTCTTCCAGCATAACAATGACCCAAAACATACTGCCAAGGCAACAAAGGAGTGTCTTATGGAGGGGCCAGACCTTAATCCTATAGAAAATGTATGGAGGGAGCTGAAACTTGCCAAGAAACCTTAAAGGGTCACTAAAGGAATTTTTTTTTTTAGCTAAATAGCTTCCTTTACCTTGCTGCAGTCCTGGTTTCATGTCCTCATTGTTCGTTTTTGCTTTGATGTTGCTGTAAATCCTCTCTGTTTTGGACACTTCCTGGTTGCCTGTTTCCTGATAACCACAGTACTGGGAGATTTCTCACTGTGGTCACTAATCAAGGAGGTGTGATTACTGTGTGTAAAACGAAACTGGATTGGTGCTGAGGAGTTTTAGACAAAGTATCACTGCTCTCTATTGGCTGACTGCCCTCTAGTGGCTCTCTGTACATCAGAGAACCAGCAAACAACAGCAAAAACGAAACTACACTGTAGGCACATTATATGATTGTTTTTTTATCAATTTTTAATCATTTTTAAAAGGAATCAGTTAACTATTATGTCTCTATGCCCTGTAAACAGTCATTTCAGCTAAAAAAAAAAATTCCTTTAGTGACCCTTTAAGGATTTAGAGAAGATCTGTAAAGAAGAGTGGACCAAAATCCCTCCCGAGATGCGTGCAAACCTGGTCACCAACTACAAGAAATGTCTTATGCCGCGTACACACGATCATTTTTCGGCATGAAAAAAACGTTGTTTTTAAAAAATGTCATTATAAATGATCATGTGTGGGCTTCACATCATTTTTCAGGTTCTGAAAAACTACACAAAAAAAAAATCGAACATGCTGCATTTTTTAACGTCATTTTAAACTATGTCGTTTTTCGGGTTGTAAAAAATGATCGTGTGTGGGCTAAAACGATGTTAAAAACCCGCGCATGCTCAGAAGCAAGTTATGAGACGGGAGCAATCGTTCTGGTAAAACTACCGTTCATAATGGAGTAAGCACATTCATCACGCTGTAACAGACAAAAAAGCATGAATCGTCTTTTACTAACACGGAATCAGCTAAAGCAGCCCCAAGGCGAATGGAACTTCCCCTATATAGTTCCGTTGTACGTGTTGTACGTCCCCGCGCTTTGCTAGATCATTTTTTTAAAACGATGGTGTGTAGGCAACGTCGTTTTAATGATGAAGTTGGAAAAACTTCGTTTTTTTAACATGCTGAAAAACGACGTTTTCTTTCATGCTGAAAAATGATCGTGCGTACATCACCTCTGTGCTTGCCAACAAGGGTTTCTCCACCAAGTTCTAAGTCATGTTTTGCTTGGGGATCAAATACTTATTTTACTCACTGAACTTCAACTTACGTGATGGCATTTGTTTTATGTGTTTTTTCTGAATTTTTAGCAGTGTGGAATTGATTTAAATCAAGTCGGTTTAAATATGGATTTAAATCATTAGTAAAAAGGCTTGATTTAAATCCACTCAATTTAAATCATAATTTTTAAAGTGCAACTGTCATCTGTGACTCGCTGTTGACTCGCCAACAGTCCCATTTACTTTAATGCAATGACTGGTGATGCAGCAGTGACACAACAAAGTGAGGGACGTGCGGCAGCAGGTGAGTGGACGGTTAATAACAGGCACTGCCATGAAGGATCTGAAATGACAGGTGATCTTTAAATGTAAGGACTTATTTATTCCTATATCGAATAATAAGCTCATAAGTCAGATTAGTAAAACAGCGATATCAGAACTGATTCAATCATACAGTTTGTAGTGTACATAAATTTGCAAAACAATGGTATAAAGGAAAATTCCTGAACTTTTATCTCATGGTTACTGTGAAATTTTGTGACTGCATCAATGCACTGCATGTTATCTCAGCTGGCAGAGCTTGGATTCATTGAATGTGTAAATGTAAATATTGCAGAATATATACCCTAGCCTCATGCTACATAATTAAGCTCCATTTCAAGCTGTATAAACTAAATTAATATTGTATCTTAAATAGAAAACTATCTTTAGATAGATTTTTATTCTAAAAGCATTTTATTAACTGCTTGCCGACCAGCCGCCGCAGTTATACGGCGGCAGGTCGGCTCTGCGGGGCGAGATCACGTAGCTATACGTCATCTCTCCCAGCAGCCAATAGGGGTGCGCGCCCCCCGCTCGTCCCTGATCCTGGGCACGCATGCCGGGCACCCGCGATCGCTCGTTAGAGCGAGAACCGGGAGCTGTGTGTGTAAACACACAGCTCCCGGGCCTGTCAGGGGAGAAATGCCAGACCGTCTATTCATACAATGTATGAACAGCGATCAGTCATTTCCCCTAGTCAGTCCACCCCCCCCTTCAGTTAGAACACACCCAGGGAACATACTTAACCCCTTCCTCGCCCCCTAGTGTTAACCCCTTCCATGCCAGTGTAATTTTTATAGTAATCAATGCATTTTTTATAGCACTGATCGCTATAAAAATGCTAATGGTCCCAGAAATGTGTCAGAAGTGTCCGCCATAATGTTGCAGTACCGAAAAAAATCGCTGATCGCCGCCATTACTAGTAAAAAAAAAATATTAATAAAAATGCCATAAAACTATCCCCTATTTTGTAAACGCTATAACTTTTGCGCAAACCAATCAATAAACGCTGATTTTTTTTTTTACGAAAAATATGTAGACGAATATGTATCGGCCTAAACTGAGGAAAATAATTGTTTTTTTATATATTTTTGGGGGATATTTATTATAGCAAAAAGTAAAAAATATAAATTTTTTCAAAATTGTCGCTCTATTTTTGTTTATAGCGCAAAAACTAAAAACCGCAGAGGTGATCAAATACCACCAAAAGAAAGCTCTATTTGTGGTAAAAAAAAGGACACCAATTTTGTTTGGGAGCCACGTGGCACAACCGCGCAATTGTCAGTTAAAGCGACGCAGTGCCGAATCACAAAAAGTGGCCTGGTCTTTGACCAGCAATATGGTCCGGGGGTTAAGTGGTTAAAATAAATTTAATAAAAAAAAAAAAAAAATCATCCCTGATTTTTGGTTGATATTCTGTCTCTATCATTTAAAATACACCTATGATAAAAAATTATAGACCCTTAATTTCTTTGTAAGTGGGCAAACTTGCAAAATCTGCAGGGGATCAAATAATTATGTTCCCCGCTGTACACAGCCTCTATGCCAGATACTGTGTAACATTCAAGTATTGACCCGGGTCAACTGATCTGCTTGACATACTGGATGGTATTTTCCGCTACTCTGAGTCGGAGTCAAAAGCAGAATCCCCCTTATCGTTTATTATCCAAGTTTTGGACACAAGTCTATTCAAGTGCACGTTGAGTTTTAATGTTCATGTCATTTTTGTTTGTGTGATGTCTGATTTACCTTGCATATAATCCCATAAGCTCAATATGATTGAACAAATGATGCTCCTAATTTATGCACCATTAGGTCAGATAAGGTTTGGGTCAGGTACCAGCTATTGTCTGAGGTAGCTGTCCCCCTGCCTGGTGTTCTCAGATATTTGCTTGTCTATGGCTGGTCTTACACATGAAGCTTTGCAATAATAATAATAACGAGATTCATAAGGATGATTACCTTCCATATTCCCTCCCATGATATACAGTTTTTTAATCTTCTTTGGAAGAGTAGGATCAATTTTCGCTGCCATAGCCAGATTGGTCAAGGGCCCCACTGCTACTACGCTGATCTTTTTACACAACACACAGAAAAGAAAACAAATTATCACAGATAAATACAGAAAACCGAGTAGTTACCTTCTCTGTCTCTCACATTTCTCTATCACATTTTTTAAGCAGTAAATACAAAAATAATACAGTGGTTATAACTTCAACCTAGCAGCACTAGGGTTGTTGGTTTGAATCCCAGTCATGGCACTATTTTCATGGAGTCTGCATGTTCTGCCTGTATGATGCAAGTTTCCTCCAGGTACTCTGGTTTCCTCCCACACCCTAAAAGACATGCTGGTAGGTTAACTGGCTACTATCCAAAACTGGCCCTAATATGTGTTTGCATAATTATGATTTAGAGACCCTTGATTTTAAGGAGCAGGGACTGATGTAAATGTACACGCAGCACCAGAGTCAGAGAACAGTCTGTGGCTTTGTTTTTGTTATCCATTAGAGGTCTAACAACTTGGATAGGGATGGGAGGGCATGGGATGCCCACTTGACTTTAACAACTTTAGGGACAACTTTATAAATACAGTCTCTTCTGCTCATGCACAAACACTTGCTTGCTCTAGCTGAAAACACACTTGAGATGATCTGACACGCTTCCAGTCAGATTTAGCAACAGCCCATTACAGGCAATAACTCGCAGTTACACTTTAAGTGTAGCTCAGATATACGATGTGAATGTACATTGTATATGTAAAGCGCTGCGTAAATTGGTGGCGCTATATAAGTACCTAAACAATAATAATATACTGAAATAGCATGTAACTTCTCCTCTGTGGCCACTGATCCCAGCACTACGTCTTCAAGCACTGCCAGCCCACCTGGTTGCAGCTGCCCGTTTTACCTGCCCTCCTGGCTGCCTCTCTACACCAGGATCCCACCAGCACCCGAGCCCTGGCCCAAAAAAGGACACACAAACTAGGGGGCACCCCTGAGGGCCACCAAAGCCCTCTCAGCATTGTATCTCCATCTTCCTCCCAACTGCCCCTGCTGGCATATTTTTTATAAAGTATTCTCTGCCCCCAGCCAGCCCATTACTGGGGATTGGCTGAGGCCTGATAAATTTGCATTGCTTCTCCTATCCCCCACCCTCTAATGCTAGAAGATTCTCCAACCTCCTAGACCAAGGGGGAGGCACCAGAAAACTGCCAGGATAAGTCATCCAGGCTTGAACTTTAATGAACCCTGACCCAGATTCCATGGCTCAGGCTTAGCCCGGAGCCAAACTGTATTTTGCCTATACTAACTTCTAGCACACAATAAAGGGTGCTACATACAATATATGTAAAGTGCTGCGTAAATTGTCAGCACTATATAAGTACCTGAAATAAATAGGTATAGCAGGTAACAGACACGGGACGCTGCAAAACAGGTCAGCATTGTAGCAGATGAACTACAGACACTAACCTGCAGAGAGGAGTCTGATGTGCCTCCCTCAAGTGGTCTGTGGGGTGCATTTGGTTCTAGGCCAATGCTTACAGTTCTATTTGTACATAAAAACAACATTCTCTACGTTTTGATGTGCTGCCCTGTTTCCCTAGTAGGTACGCAGCAAAGCACTGCCGAGTGAACAATCCCATAGCTGAAGACCCCTTAGTACTCCTGCACGCCAAGTCACAGTGTGCCTAATATAGGAATGCAATTTTCAATGCCCTTACCATGTAGAAAAATTTAAGTAAATACATTTTTTTTTATTACTGTGTGTGTATCAAATGCATTAAACTGACAGTGGGGTTAAATTTGAAGTAAACTAAGTAACCACTCATGGCATGGAAGTCAATTACAAAGTGATGGTTGGGTATGGTTTGTTCATATTTCCTGCTCAGACTCCTGAATTGAAGAGAAGCACTAGAGCACAATCAGGATTGAAGTTTGTACTGAGCGATAGGGATTTCTATAGTCTTTTAGTCTCTGGTATCAAGGAGTGCTATTCCAGCAGTAGGAAGGAGTAATAAGTGTCCACCCCCACCTTCTAACCTTTTCGTATCTTGGCCTAACAGATTAAATTGTTGAACAGACATGCCCTTCATACAGGGATATGTCTAATATCAGCTGAGCTCCTTTCTCACACTGTAAGAGAACAGTAATTAAAACATCTTACTTGGCCCTCATACTGACTGATTATCCTTATTAAAGCATGGACAGCATCCTCTTCTTGTATGTGGTCCAGTCCTGGACTGTTTGGGTCTCCCGCATCTCCTAACCCATCACCTCCAAAATGTTCATATTCTTGATTAATGTCTCCTAATAATGATTGAGATGCTCCACAAAAAACAGGAATCTAAAAAAATAATAATAATTAAAACAGTATCAATGCACCAAGTCAGTTTATTATTATTCTTTGTGTAGTTCTTTATACAGATACAGTCATGTGAAAAAGGCAGAACACTCCATGGAAATTGTTTTCTTGTTCAAATAGGTTGAAAAAGTAAACATTGGATCCTAAGACCCGGTTCACACTGGGGCGACTCGTCAGGCGACGCAGCCGCCTGACCTGTCGCGTCCCATTCTAGTGAATAGAACCGTTCTAATAGGAGCGACGCAAGTTTCTTCCGACTTAGAAAAAGGTTCTTGTACTACTTCGGGGGCGACCTGCATTGACTTCTATACAGAAGTCATTTTGCAAGTCGCCTTAGATGTCGTCTTCATGTCGCCTGGCCGAGTCGCCCCCTAAGTCGTGCCGCCCCTGTGTGAACCGGCTTCAGATAGCACCAACAAATTAAAGTGATATACTTAAACAAATGACACATAAAATTGGCGGTGTATTTATTATCAAAATATAAAAATGGTCAAAAATGCAGATTTGTCAAGCGGGAAAAATAAATTTACCACTACTTAAAATCTATACAATTAGAATGAGGTGCTTCAGATTAGGTGTCAGTGACTAAAACCTCTTTAGAGTCCTTCCACTTGGTCATTGTGTTTGAGGGTTTCTCCATCTGTCCATTTTCAGGTGGAAAATGGACAGCACTTCATTCCTATGGGTTTTCGGATGTAAACAGATATGATCATCTGTTTACATCCGCCTACATTGGTGTCCATTTTGTTTTGTTTTTAAACCAAACAAGACTGCTTCCTTTTTCCATTTAGTGATATCTGAATGTATGTAAAATGGATGTCATCTATTTACGTCCATTCTGTTTGTCCGCTTTTAGGCAGGAAACATTTTTTTCGTTTATACTTTACAGATGTTAACTGAACTGAAGATGGATGTGCAAACTAATGTAACCTGGATCAGTATTCAGTTTTTTTTCTAAATGTGAGTGAATTGATGACGCCCCTGTGAAAGGATACTAAGGCAATAATCAGTGAACAGATGCATATGTCAGTGGCAGCTGTCAGATTTGTAATGTTTACAAATTAATGGCAGGCATTGCTGCTGTTCGTATATAACCACTTATCCTAGTGTTACATGCAAATACCAACCCTGGAAACAGCCAGTGTGTATCCAGAGTCAGCATTTCTGTGGCGGTTTGGCTGCCCCACAAACTGTCTGCAGGTAAATCGGCCACTAGGTTTGCAGCCATGGCAGAGACTGTTGCTGCATCCTGAGGCCCCCTCTAAATGTCGTAGAGTATCCGCACACAAACGCCCATGTGAATGTAGCTTTATGCTGGCAGTACACTATAATTGTACAATATCATTTAGATCTTCCATCAGTAAGTAGGTGGAGCCTTTCTTATCCAAATCTCAGATATCCAGGGTCAGTGTTTTATTGATCCAATTTGCTACATCAGGGGAAAAATCCTTCCTTAGGTAAAGTTGATCCAGGGAAAATCTGATTGCCTCTTGGGGGGACCAAGGGGCACACTAAGGGGCCTTGACTATATGTCCTAGAATCCGGTGCTGCTGGTGGAGTCCTTCCTGCAAGTCGCTCTCCTCCCTGCCAATGAGGATGCAGAGGGAGGAAGCAGACCAGGCGGACGCCTGGTCTGCTTCCTCCCTGCTTCCCTGCTTCACATTATGCAGAGTATCAGCGAGGAGAAGGAGGGGGAAGAACTAATAGGGATGCTCTCCCTCTCAGGATAGCCTGTGTTATTCCGACGTTGGCCAAAGCAAGATGCGGAGCCTTGGGGCACCTGCTACAAATACAAAATAAAAGTGTTTTAGTTATGGGGGGCACAGTATAATGTTGGTGGGGCCACGGCCCCCTCTCCCCCCCTAGTGCCGCCACTGCAAGAGAGGAACCTTATACCAGCTGTGAAGCATGGTGGTGGAAATGTATGGTTGTATTTCTGCTTTAAGGCATGGGCAGCTTGCAGTCAATCAAGTATGAATTCTGCATTGTATCAAAGTGTGAGGCCCTCTGTTCAAAAGTTGAAGTTGAACTGGAAATACTTTTTTAACTTCATAATGATCCAAAGCACGCTAAAAAATCCACCAAAGAATAACTTGTAGACAGTTATCCAAAACGCCTACAAAAAAAGTAATTTCTGCTAAAGAGAGTGATACAAGTTTACCAAGAGTACACTTTTTTTTTCTGCAGTCCACATTTACATCTACACCTAGCGCTGGTCTCTAATCAGAAAGTAAGCATCTAAATCATGCAAACTAATACCATTACATTACTTATAACAGTTCTCTTTGTATAAGGGGCATCTTTGACAGAAAGAGATTACCATAGTCTTTAAAATATCAATTACATTTATTGTGTCTAGTCACCTTAGAAACACTATTAAATGCAATTTAAAAAAAACAATACCTTCAATCATGGAACTTACATATTCGAAAAGCTCTAGACGTAATATACTGTATCTGGTGAACACAATGGTAATTTCCAGAACTGATTTTTGTCTATCGATCATTTTCAAAAGCTCTGGCTGTTGTTCAACAGAAGTTGTTGAGAAAATAAATGTATTTAAATTGCCAAGGCAAAAGAAGAAAACTGTGTGTAGACAAGGTGGTCTATTAATTAACATGACTGCTTCAGGAGTAATCTATATGTCTGATAATGCAGTCAGCAGTCTTGCATACTGACCGATCTCAGCATGCAAGACTGCTGCAAGATTGTGCACAGAGAATACCTTTTTTTTTTTTATGGTATCACGTTGACAAAGTAATTTATATTAAAATAATTTATCTAAAATAAAATCATTAGGGTATCCAGACAGAGCCAATTTTTTTTTAATAGATTGGGCAATGATCAAATGTCTAATGGAGGCCCCCACCAGTGAGCCACTGTTTGACGGTGCTGTTGATTGGGCAGGTTATTTCTCCCGTTTGAGTTAAGCAGCCCCCTCAGGCCTCGTACACACGACAGAGGAACTCGACGTGCCAAACACATCGAGTTCCTCGTCGAGTTCAGGGATGAAGCCGCCGAGGAGCTCGGCGGGCCGCCTTCTCCCATAGAACAACGAGAAAATAGAGAACATGTTCTCTATTTTCTCGACGAGTTCCTCGGCGGCTCCATCGGGCCAAAAGTGTACAGACGACAGAGTTTCTCGGCAGAATCCGGCTCTGACCGAGTTTCTCGCCGAATTCTGCCGAGAAACTCTGTCGTGTGTACGAGGCCTTACAGTTTTTTTCTACTCCCCCTCTCTCTCCATAGCAGCAAATGTGACACTTGGGCAAGCCAAGCTGGAAGATCCTGGTAGTTGAGAAGTGCCCCCCCCCCCAATAAGGTAAATGTTGCATATCTCTTGCTATAAATAAAATTAATGTAGGGATTACCTCCATCCTTTTACACACTTGGAGAACACGCAGTACATTCCTGCAGACGTTTTCAACCGTGGTGTTCCCAAAACAACAAGTTATCCCAAGAATCTCAACCTCAGGCGCTGCCAGAGCCATCATCAAGGCTTGGGCATCATCCAGCCCACAGTCCACATCCACCAGCAACAACTTTTTAGGCATTTTCTTTAAAAAGAAAAATTAAAATATTTTATACTAGCAAATAATTCAAATTTTAAAACAGAGCACTTGAAAGTATTCCAAGAAGAAAAATAATTCTCTCTGTTAGCTGTGCAAGAGTCTAAGTCAACAGATGCTGGATATTCATTCACAATAGATTAACAAATATTAACCATAGTTGCATAAATTGCTGTCCAAGCAAAGAGTCACTTAACAGCCTGTTAATGTGCCAGTGATCCAGGAAGGTCATTGAAATCTATGGTTTGCACCATGTTTTTGCTATGTATAACCATCACCATAAAATACATTTTGAAAAAAGCAATTTTACAAGGTATACTGATCTGATAACTTCACCTCAGCACCAGTTACTAAGACTTTTTGAAGTACAGTATATCTAAAAAAAAAAAAATGGTTCTGGTTGAGGTTTTACCCATATACTTCCAAATCATCATGTAACAAATTTTCCCCCCATTCCCCTTCGTAGATAAGTATTGTTACTACAGCTCTAATCAATAACCTATGATAATATGTCTTTGAACCCAATAGTTCCATCTGGTAAAAAGGAAAATCTTCCTACGGAACCATTAAAAACTAAACTTCAGCCATTTTTTTTCTTTGTATTGGATAGAGCATGAAAGAAATGGAACCTCTGTCGGATTTCTAAATATGGTGTCCTCGTAGTGGAGATTTTGCTCTTTTTTATGTCAACTGGACATAACTGGATATGGTAAAATCTTCATGGGTACACAGAAAACCCCCAAATCCCGACAAAGATTTCAAACCTTTCTCACACTTATTTGGCAAGGAAGATGTTTTTTCCCCTCATTTTTGCTTTGTCTGATGACTATTCAATGGACAAGTTGTCAGTGGTAATCTTGTAAATAGGGATGCAGTAGTAAAAAGCTAAAGGGGTTGTAAAGGAAAACATTTTTTTTCATAATAAGCATCCTTTACCTGCAGACATTCCTCTTTTCACTTCCACATTTTTCGTTTTTGCTCAGAAGTTGCTCTATTTCTTCTCTGTTCTGTTCACTTCCTGCTTGTCTGATTTTACTGTCCACCGTGACAGGAGGGTTTACTGTGGTGGTCAGTAACGTGCTCACCCCCTCCTGGGAACTACATCTGTGCGGCAGGACGCTCTCTACGTGTTAGAGACTTCAAGGAGGTGTGAATTACTGGGCGTCCCGCAATGCATACTGGGAAATTTAGTTCTTACATGAACAAGCGATGCAAACCAGGAAGTGAATGAGAGAACAGAAACTAGAATGCCGGATGTGATATAGATGAAGGAATTTAATAGGTATTTATTAGTTTTTTAACAGAATCATTACACTATTCTATCTACCTTGCAGACATTAATTTTAAGCAAATTGTTTTTTTCCTTTACAACTCCTTTAAGAGGTTCTAATCCTTCCCAACTTTGTCCAAAACTAAAAGCTCTATTCCAGCTGATTGTGAAGTTTAAACAGTTCGTCTTGGCCAAGCTGGTCCAAATAAAATAGTTATTTTGTTAAGAGATGCAGTGGCTCTCAGCACAGTATGAATATCATATACAAAGCTGTGTTCCGGCAGTGAAATGGGAACTTCCCACCCCCGGAACAAAATTAAATTGAGCTAAGAGCTGCTCATCCATTTACTGGGAGCTTTGTATTTTAATTTATTAATACAAAACTTTCTCTAATTGGCTGGGGTGGAGAGCCAGGTGGATGACGTGTCTCCACCTCAGCCAATCAGACGAGGCTTTGTTTTTGTTCAGAAAATACCAATGAAGAGGAGAGAACAGAAGCACAGTCAGGGGGACCCCAGAAAAGAAGGATCGGGCCGCTCTGTGCAAAACCCTGCACAGAGCAGGCAAGTATAACATGTTTGTAAAGCTTTTTTTTTTTTTTTAAAACAATCAGTTTAACCACATGCCAACCGCTGCATGCCAATATACATCGGCAGAATGATACAGGCAGGCAAAAGTGAGTTCCCGTAAGTCCCTTTAAATTTCTCGCATAGCAGGCACACGCCTGCCGCGGGTCCCGCAAACTTGATATTCGCCAGCGGCCCGTGATTGTCGAGAGGAGAGGCAGAACTGGGAGATGTAAACAAGGCAATTCCCTGTCCTATCTAGCAACTTGACAGGGATCTACTGCTCCCTGTCATCGGGAGCAGTGATCTTTGTCATGTTGTAGTGAGCCAATCCCCCCCTACATTTAGAACACATCCAGGGAACACACTTAACCCCTAGCCCCCTAGTGTTTAACCCCTTCTCTGCCAGTGACATTTATACAGTAATAAGTGTCTATTTTTAGCTTTGATCGCTGTATAAATGTCAATAGTCCCAAAATAGTGTCAAAAGTGTCCGATCTGTTCGCCGCAATGTCGCAGCCACAATAAAAATCGCAGATCACCGCCATTACTAGCAAAAAATAAATAATAAAAATGCCATAAATCTATCCCCTATTTTTTAGACAATATACACTTATTGCGATTATTTTTACCAAAAATATGTAAAAGAATACGTATCGGCCTAAACTGTGGTAGAATTTTTTTTTTTTGAGGATTTATTATAGCAAAATTTTTCATAATTGTCACTCAAACAGGAGAAATATATATCTATATCTTGCTATCCATCTATGACAAAGTCCAAAGGGTTAAGCCTGCATACCTCCACAGCAACAAAGCTAAAGCCCGCTGTCAGCTGATGTTACTAAGTCGGTCCAGGCTCGAGAAAGATCCCAACTTTAAAGTCGGGATCATCCAGATGCCTGGCCCGGCAGCTGGATCAGCCTATGAACGAGCCACTGGAAGCCTGAGCCAGCTGCTCTCGTCCCTCCACAGCCCAGCGCTTCAGTAAGCGCTGGAGGAGCAGAGCAGAGAGCCGGGAACTGACAGTCACCAGCTCTCTGCCCAAGTGACACTGCTGCATCCAACTAGGTGAGTATACAGTTTTTTGTTAACCTATGCTTCTCTTTTAAAATTATTTTAAATAACTGGGAAAATAATTTCTTCAATATATCAGATGTCTTCTGCGTTCAGGAGCATTTGCAGAGCAAATCATGATGCCCAACCCAAAGCCCTCCATTACACCAACTCTCCCGCTAACCCTAGCCCTCCTTTAGGTCAGCCTTCAAAATTTCCACTCACTTGCTCACATTTGGTGAGTGAAAAAAAAATTGAGGCCAAGTGTAGGGCTGCCTCAGGGGGCTGAATGAAAGCCATTCTCCTAGCGATCGGCAAGGAACCTGGGGAAGAGAGAAGAGCCGGATGGGTCACACCGAGCAGGTATCTCCTGTTGTGATGCAGATTTGATTTGAAATGCCCATTGGCTGCAGTCATATGAAGTCCTGCCTTCTGGACCAGCTCCTGTGATAGACAGCACACTGGTCCAATGCAAGGATGTGTGATGTCTTTCATAGGAGGCGGGACTTTGTGTGACAGCGGCCGCCGGGCAATTCAAATCAAAGCTGTGTCACAGCGGGAGATACCCACTCTGTGTGACCTGGCCGGCTCTCCTCTTCCTTTCTTCTCTCTGATCCCCATGCACTGGTGAGGCTGTGCATTGATGGGCACTGGTGAGGCTGTGCATTAATGGGCACTGGTGAGGCTGTACATTGATGGGCACTGATAGGCTCAGGTCTTTAAAATGTTGAGCCCCGCTTTAGGTGACCCATTGTTACACACTTACCTTTACTTTGAGAGGATCCTTGTGGAAAACTACAGTAATTCTATGACAATTTCGGAGCAGGGGTCCCGCTGTTGGAAAGTAATAATCTGTAAGACTGTAACTACTTGCCAATAAATGCGATCCTGGGAATTTCTTTTTTTAGATTAGACAGCTTCCTCTGTAAAACTGTTTAAATACAAAATAAATTATTTTAAATTAAAAAGGCAAGCTTAGCAGCTTTAATATATACAAAATACACACACAAGTGCCACTATATACAAAATATGCAAAAGCATTTTGTTATCTTGGAATATAAACATTTGTCTAAAAGCGAGTCACACTTAACAGGTATTTAGCTGCTATCTTTAACAGACATTAAATAAGCATAGTTTCACCCTATAGTCAAGGAGCTTAAAAAGTACTTACTGTTGTGGAATTCAGAACCACCACCTTGCAGTGCAACTGAGTTTTAAATGTAAAGGCATACAAGCAAGAGACACTTATGTATCTTTGTAAAGCAAAAAAAACGTACTCGTCACAGACACTATAGTATATTTTCTCTTGTTAGGCACTCTGCTTATCTGCACAATTACATGTAACCTTTGTTACCCTGGTTAATCATTTTATTTCCGCAAGCTAAAGCATTAAACAGAACAAAACTATAAGCATATTCTGTATTACTACTATATGTGTGCTAAAGCTACAGAAAATATTCCTTAAGTTAATACCTACACATAACATAGACTAGAACTATAGGATGGGATAAATCTTAGCTGTAGACATGTTTACATTGGAGAAATTAAAGTCTTCAGGAAAGTTAATTAACAATATAAGCAGAAGCTAAAAATTCTTTTGAATAGCATTCCTTGCACAATAACATTTAGTTTCAGTACACAAGGGGCATACCTCCCAACCATCCCAGATTCCACAGGCTGTCCTAGGATTTCAGCAAAATGGCAGCATCCTATGGATCGGAGTTCTGGAGCAAGTTTGAGTACTTGGCTCTAGTAATGTACCTTGTAGGAGTGCACTAGTACCAGGCACTAAGGGCACTTGGCTCACATCTACTGTGTGGTGCCCCAAGTCCCCAACACTATGATCAACCTTCTCTATGACAGCCAGCATCTCTCATGGCCACCTGTCTATCACAAATTCACAAGGTCAGAGCCATGGGCAGCTTCCCATAGGCTCCTCCTCAGGAGGAGGAGCCCCAGAAGCAGAATTAGCATTGAGCCTCACTGTAAATAGGGTCTGACATTTTTATGGGGGGTGTGGCATAAGCAGATTTGTGTGGGGTGGGGGGTATTTGTTCTAGAAGGTGGAGTTGGGAGGAGGATTTCGTGGAGGGTGGGGATGATTTATACAAGAAGGGGGGAATTGTGTTGGGAGTGGAGATTGGTGGAAATGAAAATAGGATTTGTACTAGGGCAATTTTTTGGGGGGGGGGGTGAAAGTTTCTGTTAGGGAGGGGTTTACACTCCAAGCAATGCCCCGGTGTTGAGGAAGATTGTTGCTTCCAGGCTGCCATCCTGCCTCCGCTGAGGTTTCTATGGTGATGGGGGCCCATTATAGGCTGCAATCTGCAACGGTGTCGGCTTTAACCACTTCAGCCCTGGGAAGATTTGCCCCCTTAAAGACCAGGACATTTTTCGCAATACGGCATTGCGTCCCTTTAACTGACAATTGCGTGGTTGTGCGACGTTGTACCCAAAAAAAATTAACGTCCTTTCTCCCACAAATAGAGCTTTCTTTTGGTGGTATTTGATCACCTCTGCGGTTTTTATTTTTTGCGCTATACACTTCCTAGACAGACTTTAGGTCATGACAAAGGAAGGAGTTGACCAACTGATCTCAGTACATACCCTGCATCATCTACCCTCAGCTTGTTAACTCCTTCCCGTGTCATGATCTAAAGTCTGTCCAGGAAGTAAGGCAGAATTAATGGATACGTGTTTTGAAACAGCCATAAAGTCAGTGAGGTACGAGTGTGAAGAATAATTGGAAAGCTGTTTTATTTTTGCAAAATAAGTATGTAGAGCTCACCCCCGAAGGAGCCGCTGTTTAGTTTAGGATCGGCCTATTTAGGTTACCTTCTTGACTTGGTCTAGGGGTAATAGCTGTGAGTGTGAATAAAGAGCAAGTGTCCAGACGTCAATTGAGTTTTCAATGCTTTATTCCAAGGCCTAACATGGCCAACATCAACATGACACACAAGAGAGAAAAGTTGATGAGCGTAGAGAAACTTTAGTATCAGGCCTTGGATATGAAAGTCGCCACCACAATCAGGGTGGGTAAAGTGCCCCCGGACAGGCGTCTATCACAGGCCTGGCAGCCGGAGCGCCACTTAAGAATCACTGGAAGGAACAGGCCTCTGCCACAGGCTCAACAATTTGAGATTTGTGAAACTAGATTTAGTGAGTCCTCCCAGTCAGTTCAGAATGTGTCACCCACTGACAGCTTAAGCATACCTGTCATGCAGTGTGGCGACCGGATCTCCGATGGTTCATCTAGGCCTCCTGGACAATCTCTGATTCTAGGTTCTCTGGAGCCAATCCCCCATCGCACAGCTCCCGGCTTAGGATCCTCTCAGCAGAAGGTTGGGACCCAGCCAGTCGCTGGGGCCCCTCTCTTTGCTGGGATAAGGCTCCGCATGGTGCGTGACCCCAGTAAAGCAGGCCACGGTGGCAGGGCCCATGGATGCGCGTACCCTGAAGGTGGGTACCGCACCTGGAACTCGGGCCCCGCACAGAACAGAGCGGCCACCCGGCGGTTGCCCAGATATATCCCCTCTCCCAGCATGCCCAACGAGGGAAGAACTCCTCTGATTGGCTGCTGAGAGAAGGTGGGTCTGTCAGAAAGAGATATTCTATGCAAAAGATATCAAACACATTAGTATTGTCCTTTGTGATAACGGTGCAGAACACTGCCCCTAGCGGTCAGTGCGCTGGCATTGCAGCAGTTCACAAAAAATCAAAGAAGAGGAAAAAAAAAAATGCGGAAGTAGCAGCAAAGAGGACGAGGGAAAAAAAAGGGAAACATAGTTATTTTCCTGTTAAACCTTCCAGTGGTGCACCTCCAAAGTTGACAAAGTTCCACTCTAACTGACTAAACCCACCCCCAAAGAGTTCTGCACAAGGAAGTCTATGTGGTTCTGGAGGAGCAGGGGGAATAGGGGAACTGGGACAAAAAGTCAAAAGAGTGGGCATACTTGTCCGTAACCTCCCTTCTTCTGGGTGAATGCCTCAACTGGGCACCCCACCCAATTGTAAACCGGGCCCGTAACGGGAGCACTGGGGCTCTATGCATAACAGCATGTCCCGGGCATGTTGGAGGAGCAGTGAGTTACTAATAATAGAAGAACACAAAGCTCACCAGCTCCTCAAGGCGAACATGGGCCACTGTTAGCTTAAGCATACCTGTCATGCAGTGTGGCGACCGGATCCCAGATGGTTCGTCTAGGCCTCCTGGACAACCTCTGATTCTAGGTTCTCCGGAGCCAATCCCCCATCGCACAGCTCCCGGCTTAGGATCCTCTCAGCAGAAGTTTGGGACCCAGCCAGTCGCTGGGGCCCCTCTCTTGGTTGGGATGAGGCTCCGCATGGTGCGTGACCCCAGTAAAGCAGGCCACGGTGGCGGGGCCCATGGATGCGCGTACCCTGAAGGTGGGTACCGCACCTGGAACTCGGGCCCCGCACAGAACAGAGCTGCCACCCGGCGGTTGCCCAGATATATCCCCCCTCCCAGCATGCCCAACGAGGGAAGAACTCCTCTGATTGGCTGCTGAGAGAAGGTGGGTCTGTCAGAACCCCTCTAGCGCCAGCTGCCGCCCGGGGGTGATAACGCACCCCCGGAGCGCAGACTCACCCACAGGACAAATTCTGAAATTTGGCAACAGCCTAAATTTCTATAAACCATGAATGGGAGTAAACTAATCCTCCCATTCCAACTTACTCTAGCGTAGCGCCCATACTGAAAAGTAAGGGGGCGCTACAAGTACATTAATGCTATATTGCTACATAGGGAAGCAGGGAATTTAGAGATAAAACAAAAGTGAATTTAGCATTTAACCCTTGCCAAGCTTGTAATGTTAGGACATAAAACAAAAATTCCCCTAGGACTACTAGGTGTCTTTGAGGGGAGAAATTTTTGTGTGGGGATGGGCTGCAGCTCATGCAGGGGAAAAGGGGTGCAGTGTGTTGAGGGCAGGACAGTGAGGTTAATTTACTTTGGGATACTTCCCAGATTGTGTTCATTTGCAGTTTCTAATCAGACTATTAAGCCCCACCCAATAATTAAAGTAATTTAACCACACCAGCTTTTTGCTGCAGCTCAATGTCACCCTGATGTGTCTCTCATTCTCTGGTTCTAAAGTTGAGAGTTATGACACATGGGCACTTTTATACTTTAGTTTGTAAGCATTATGCCGAGTACACACGACCGTTTTTCATGACGAGAAAAATTACATTTTTAAAATTGGTCATTAAAAACGATCGTGTGTAGGCTCCAGAGCATTTTTCTCGACGAGAAAAATGGGCATTAAAAATTTAGAACCTGCTCTATTTTGTCTCTTTGTTTTTTACGTCGTGAAAAAAAGGTCGTGTGTAAGCTTTAACAAAAAGGGCAAAAAATGGGCATGCTCAGAAGCAAGTTATGAGAAGGGAAATTTGCATAATCAGCCCAAAGAGTGTTCGGCCTCCTCCTCCTTTCCCCGCCGCCGGGCCATTCAGAAAGCCCAGCGCACTTTGCGCATGCGCAGTAGGGACAGGTAAGGGTTCTAATATTAAAAGTCAGCAGCTGCAGTATGTGTAGCTGCTGACTGAGGGCGGGGCGGCGGAACTCCTCTTTGATTGAACAAGCTGAAGTTAGAAGCTGATTGGCTACCATGCACAGCTGCACCAGATTTTGTACACTTCAGTTTTAGTAAATCAACCTTATAGAGTCTAAACGTATTTGCCGCACACGTACATCGTCAGTTATTGTATCCTCAAAATGCTTTTTACTACTGAGCCACAAGCAACAAACTCACTCACAAAAAGGATATATACGGTATACAGTATTTCACAAAAGTGAGGAGTACTCCCCTCACATTTTTGTAAATATTTTATTATATCTTTTCATGTGACAACATTTAAATAACACTTTGCTACAAATGTAAAGTAGTGAGTGTACAGCTTGTATAACTGTAAATTCGCTGTCCCCTCAACACACAGCCATTAATGTCTAAACCGCTGGCAAAAAAAGTCAGTACACCCCTAAGGGAAAATGTCCAATTTGGACCCAATTAGCCATTTTCCTTCCCCGGTTGTCATGTGACTCGATGTTACAAGGTCTCAGGTGTGAATGGGAGAAGGTGTGTTAAATTTAGTGTTATAGCTCTCAATCTCTCATACTGGTCACTGCAAGTTCAACATGGCACCTCATAGCAAAGAAATCTCTGAGGATCTGAAAAAAAAATGTTGCTCTACATTAAGATGGTCTAGGCCAGGGATCCCCAAACTATGGCCCTCCAGCTGTTACGGAACTACACATCCCATGAGGCATTGTAAAACTCTGACATTCACAGACATGACTAGGCATGATGGGAATTGTAGTTCCTGAACAACTGGAGGGCCGTAGTTTTAAGACCCCTGGTCTAGGCTATAGGAAGATTGCCAAGACCCTGAAACTGAGCTTCAGCATGGTGGCCAAGACCATACAGAGGTTTAACAGGACAGCTTCCACTCAGAACAGGCCTCACCATGGTCGACCAAAGTAGTTGAGTGCACATGCTCATGTGGATATTACAGTGGGGGAGATCACGTGGATATTACGTGGGGGAGATGACGACATTACAGTTATAATTAATCTAAATTAGTCGATTAATTTAAAAAAATTGATTAATCGAACACGAAAATTTGAATCAGTAACAGCCCTAATATACACACACATTATTTGTTCTAACTCTACTAGTAGGGAAATGGTTAACGAGACAGGTGTCCCTCCTGACATTTCTCCCGAAGCATCCAACTATTTACCCATTATCTGAAAAATATATAAATTAATCAAGAATCTTATAAGTAAAACCTCCCAAGGGGACACACACACCTCTAGCTCTTCTTCCAGGTAAATGTGACCACAATCTCAGTGCTACAAGCCACTTCTCCTCTTGTGCTCAAGATATCCTCTCACCTTAATAACAGATCAAACTTCACCTTCCTCACACTCTGGGGGTTCATACGGGTCTTTCAGGGTCACCACCACACTTCTTATCCTCAGTGGGGTACTGTTCCTTTAAGACTCACCACAGGTGGCTATATGCTACAGCTGCTCAAATCACATAAGACTAACCATAGTGTAGTAATTATGAGAGCAACCACTTTTAACAAAACAACATTGCACTCACATTTGCTTCAATGTATCAGGCCTGTGACCACAATCCCAGTGCTGCAAGCCACTTATATAGTGAAACCACCTCCTGTGCTCAAGATGTACTCTTACCTTAATAATGGATCAAACCGCCCTCCACGCAAAGGTGACCCCTGAAAGCCCCATATGCCCCCCAGAGTTTAGGTAAGGCGTGTTTTGATCTTGTTTTAAGATTTGAGCACCTACAGCGTATACCCACCCACAATGAGTCTTAAAGAGACTGGCACCTGACTGATAAGGATGAGCTCCGGCGTGTTCGCATAGAACACGTGCAGAGCCCGCCAGGAAGTCGGCACCTGCGCTGCGCTAATCACAGCCAGGCAGACATTGTCCGATGCTCGGCTGCAGAGATCGGGAAATGTCTGCCTGGCTGTGATTAGCGCAGCGCGGGTGCCGACTTCCTGGCGGGCTCTGCACGTGTTCTATGTGAACACGCCGGAGCTCATCCTTACTGACTGAGGAGGTGAAGTGTGGAGGGGACCATGAGAAGCCCGTATGAGCATCTAGAGCAGGGGTAGGCAAGAGGTGGGGTCTACCTGAACAACATTGGAAAGGTCAAAGATCTCCGGGCACAATGTCACCTCTTCACACCGGATCCAAACCTCTAATTACCGTACTATCGTGTCACAATCGTGTGCATTGCATGGCAATCATGGGTTTAAATCAGGTGGTGAGGTGGCAACATATAACCTCCTAATCACCTGTCAAACACACATTTAGATCGCTTTTCAGAGGAGCAGCAGTGCCTACTGCACTTGTAAATGAGCCCTTAGTTGCTTTCGGCAGCAGCACCCTTAGGGCTCGCTCACACAAAGTTGTGGGATGGTAAAACCCTGCAGTTGAGTCACACATTTACCACCCCCAATCCCTACCCCCTTTAACTGTTGAGGCAGCAGCTAAAGGTGTACACATTCATCAGCATGAATTAAACCCCCTGTTGCTTTTGATGGGTGCTACCGCCTGCCAATCATGACCCATTCAAGTAAATGGGGCCACTCTGCAAGCGCCCCGCAACTGTATGCTTCTGCGGGATTAAAGCAGTTGGTGAGAAAGCAACACAACCCTACCTGCTTTAACCCCTTGTTTGCTGTACTTCACAAGGTTGCAAGGCAGAGTGGCATCATTCACTTGATAGGATCATGCTTGGCAGGTGCTACACCCACCAACCATAACAGGGTGTATAACTTCTGCTGCTGATGTAACAGGTGTACACCCCTGGCCACTGCAGCTAAAGGGGTGCGGTTTGGGTAGGGGTGTACAGGTTCTGTAGTTAATTAATTGCAGATAAGGCACCAAACAAGTTTATTTACCACTTAATCAGCCACAAAACCTGTTTAATTAACATGTGTTCTGTTTAAAATGCAGCACATCAGTGTGAAAGCAGCCCATAGGTATACTCATAGGTGTGCGCAACCGATTGCATTAAATATATATTTACTGTATACATATACTATGGCAATGGACAGTGTCACTAGAGCTGTGGGCGATGTCAGTAGGGCAGAGGATAGGGTCAGTAGTTTATTTATTTATTTTTATTATTCTTACTTACCATTTATTTTATTTTTTTTACAATCATTGTTATTTATTTATTTTTTTATAATTTATTAGGAATAATGGGGGGCTTGGTGAAATATCAGGGTTTTAAACAGGAGTTTATTTTTCCTCTTTTATTGGTTGAACTAGATGGACGTCTGTCTTTTTTTCAACCTGACTATGTAACCCCTGATGTCTCACTTTTCAGACAGAGAAAGGGACTTAGGACAGAGAATCCCCAGTCTCTTTCTCTGCAGCCAAGCAGCAGAGGAAATCTGCGCAGCACAGGGTGATTACGCCTATGCCTATACTATTATGCCCAGTGTATTGCTTCACACTGACCTGAAGATCTCTTCTTTCCTGCTGCTGGCACCACTCTGAAGACCGCTAGCAGGGATAAGAAGTGGAGTGCAGTTGTTATCACTCCGCATGGGACAGGAGCCAGCGCTACAGAGGAGGCATCGGCTTATGCGGCTCTTGCTCCCTACTTCAGCTCCAACTTTACAAGTAGTTCCTCTGCATTGCACTCTGTTTGTTTACTGCTGAAGAGATCTCCTCACTTCCTGTCTGGCAAAATGTTGTTGACAGGAAGTGAAGGTAAATCAGATTCCTAATCCTTCCCCACTTTATCCGAAGCTAAGCAATAACATTTTGGCTGGGCATACATTTTTGGGGTCTCAGTCAGTCAGAACACATGTATTGTCTGGCACTGGAAAAAATGAACAGTAAGGCTGGGCTCACACTATTTGCGGAGTGGCTCGCTAGCGTTGCCACCTCATCCCTTTAAACCTGAATACGTATTAAAGGGGTTGTAAAGATTCATGTTTTTCACCTTTATGCATTAAGGTGAAAAAACATACGACAATACCGCCCCCAGTTTTACTTACCTGAGCCCATTCACCTACTGCGCTCACCCCCGACGTCCTCTTCGCCGCTCAGCCTGGCCTTTAATTGGCTAAAGTGGATGGATTGAAAGCAGCGCAGCCATTAGCTCCATAGAGATCCCCTGCTATTGTGAATTGGGTGTGGGGAAACCGTATCCAATTTGCAATAGTGTGAACCCAGCCATAAGGAAAAAAAACTATAATCAAAGCATTGTTCCTTCTAATTTAAGGCGGTATTAAACCCACAACCAAAAATTTAATATATTGCAGCTTACCAATCATTAGATGTAGCGGCTGCATCAGATTTCTTTTTTTTTTAGGCTCGGTTTTCACTGCTGATCTTTCCAGTATTTCACAGTTTTTTGGTTTCATTCTAATACTGGAAAGATCAGCAGTGAAAACCAAGCCTTCTGGAAGAAGGAACACATTTGGACAGTGGCACTGCCAGTATAGGGCAGCGTTTCTCAATTCCAGTCCTCGAGGCGCACCAACAGGTAATTTTTTCACGCTTTCCATTATTTTGTACAGGTAATTTGATCAGTTTGACTGCCTTAGTAATTTACACAGCCGTTTAATCTGAGGGAAATCCTGAAAACATGACCTGTTGGTGCGCCTTGAGGAATGGTACATTGGTATAGGGGAAGGGCGTGTTGGATGTACTGGCAGATTTAGACACACTAACAAATTGAGGCCAAACTACAACTAACTAGGGCTGTTACTGATCAAAATTTTTGTGTTCGATTAATCGTTTTTTTTATTGATTAATCAACTAATTTCGATTAATTATAACGCACATACAGATCCAACTACTTTTAGCAAAAGCAGTTATAAAAACATGTAGCTAAGTATGATACTGGTAAAAAAATGTGTACAAGGATACCACTGCTGAATCCAGATGAGGAGAGGTTAACATCAGTCCATCGGCATGTAGATGTCCCGTGAAGGGAATTATCACAACTCCCAGTGGATGGCTGTAGAATCCCAGATTGATAGAGGGAAGTGTAACAGCCCTTGCCTGTGGCAGATAGTAAGGTCCCGCCGGCATGCAGATATGAAGGCACAGCAAAGGAGCCCTTCAGATGGACACGGCAAGCCCCGCCGGTGTCCGTGACGTCACCGGATCTCCGACGGAACTCCCTGAAGGCCCGGAAGGTGGCCGAGAGGTGAGTACCAATCGAAATAATTTTGATCCATCAAAAAAATTAAAGATTAATCGATGAATTAATAGTTAATTTCCACAGCCCTACAACTAACACTTTTTAACCACTTAAGACCCGGACCAAAATGCAGCTAAAGGACCCGGCCAGGTTTTGCGATTCGGCACTGCGTCGCTTTAACAGACAATTGCGCGTCGTGCGACGTGGCTCCCAAACAAAATTGGCGTCCTTTTTTCCCCACAAATAGAGCTTTCTTTTGGTGGTATTTGATCACCTCTGCGGCTTTTATTTTTTGCGCTATAAACAAAAATAGAGCGACAATTTTGAAAAAAAAATCTATATTTTTTACTTTTTGCTATAATAAATATCCCCCAAAAATATATATATAAAATTTTTTTTTTTCCTTAGTTTAGGCCGATACGTATTCTTCTACCTATATTTGGTAAAAAAAAATGCAATAAGCGTTTATCGGTTGGTTTGCGCAACATTTATAGCGTTTACAAAATAGGGGATAGTTTTATTGCATTTTTATTAATTTTTTTTTTTTTTACTACTAATGGCGGTGATCAGCGATTTTTTTTCGTGACTACCGACATTATGGCGGACACTTCGGACAATTTTGACACATTTTTGGGACCATTGTAATTTTCACAGCAAAAAATGCATTTAAAATGCATTGTTTACTCTGAAAATGACAATTGCAGTTTGGGAGTTAACCACAGGTGGCGCTGATGGGGTTATGTGTGACCTGAAGTGTGTTTACAACTGTAGGGGGGTGTGGCTGTAGGTGTGACGTCATCGATTGTGTCCCCCTATAAAAGGGATCACACGATCGATGACGCCGCCACAGTGAAGAACGGGGAAGCTGTGTTTACACACAGCTGTCCCTGTTCTTCAGCTCCGGGGACCGATCGCGGGACTCCAGCGGCGATCGGGTCCGCGGGTCCCCGTCACGGAGCTTCAGACCGGGTCGCGGGCACGCGCCCGCGACCCACGGCTGGGTACTAGCACAGGACGTACCTGTACGTACATGTGCCCAGCCTTGCCATTCTGCCAACGTAAATGTGCAGGAGGCGGTCCTTAAGTGATTAAGCAGTTACAGCAAACATTTTTTTTTTTTTTGGGGATAAAGGTTTTACATATATAAATAAATAAAAGCTGATCATCAGGGCCGGATTAACAATGGGGCTGATGGAGCTGCAGCTCCAGGCCCCTTTCTCAAGATAGGCCCATTTGCCCAAGATTTTTTTTTTTCTAAGATCGAATTTGGGGGGTTGTAGCTCGATGACCAGAGGTCACAGAAACCCCACATTTGGGGGTAGGCATGGGAAGAGCTACCCCACAACTGGTTAAAATATGGGACGGCTATCATTTATGGTTCCGGAGATACGGGCCTGCTTGCACAGCCTGTCAGAAGCTACATTCAGAGCGGCCAATATAAATACAAGCTGACACACTGCAGCAAACTGATAGGATCACAGGGCTTATAATAATTATTTGTATATTACTCATGGTAATTAACCCCTTGCCACCCAGGCCAATTCTGACACTTCTCTACTACATGTAAAAATCATCATTTGTTTTTTGCTAGAAAATTACTCTATGGTGGTCTTTGCACTTTTTATGTTGCAGGGTACAGAGCTGCACGATTCTGGCTAAAATGAGAATTGCAATTTTTTTGCTTAGAAGATAGATCACGATTCTCTCACGATTGTTGCGGCGTAACATCATCTTTCACATTAAAACAAAAAAAAAATATGGGCTAACTTCACTGTTTTGTTTTTATGGTTTTTATTATTCATTGAAGTGGGAAAATGCAGTGTGACATAAAATATTGCAGCAATAGCCATTGTATTCCCTAGAGTCTCTGCTAAAATATATATAATGTTTGGCAGTTCCAAGTAATTTTCTAGCAAATAATATTGCTTTCTAACTTAAGAAACAAGTGTTGGACTTTAAGTGGTTAAATTTAGTTACAATGTTTCATTTTGTTTACAAACTTCGCAGACTGCCCAGATTTGTTCTTTACACACAGAAGTGTATCCCTTTGATCTAAGAAGGAAGTGTCAGTTACAATGTTTCCAGTTAAAAACTTGGCATGTTTTTTTGTAAAAAAATGTTTCATTCATTAAAAAAACAGTTAGTTAGTTAAGTTAGCACAATTTTTTTTGGTATCCTAAGTGATGCTTTACATTTTTTTAGGTTACATGTTTAGAGTTACAGAGGAGGTCTAGTACTAGAATTATTGTTCTCGCTCTAACGATCGTGGCGTATGTAACCTGTGTGTATCTGGCTCTGATACTACCAGTGCCTACCCAGCCACTGACTAGTATCTCTCCCCAACCTGTCCCCACACACCCTCTCACCTGCTGACCTGTGGATGGGGGAATCACTCCTGCAGTGTTATTGTGTTCTGCCAGTGCGTACAATGATCAGTGTTGCTAACTTTAGCTGGCAGCACTGATTGTTTTAAGAAAAAAAAAACAGGCTGGTTGTACTCAAGTTGATTAATAGATTGACTTGTGTAAAACCAGCTAGCCCATACATAGATTGACTATGGCTGGTCTCTGCATAATTGGCGTAATTTCAATCCATGTATGACCCGCTTAACCACTACTCAGTCCCTAAATATCCTTCCACTCCTGTACATAGTGCTCACTGTCATACTCTCCACACTCCTCTCCTGTACATAGTGCCCACTGTCATACTCTCCACACTTCTCTCCTATACATAGTACCCACTGTCATACCCTACACACTCCTCTCCTGTACATAGTGCCCACTGTCATACCCTCCACACTCCTCTCCTATACATAGTGCCCACTGTCATACCCTTCACACTCCTCTCCTGTACATAGTGCCTGCTGTCATACACTTCTCTCCTGTACTTAGTGCCCACTGTCGCACCCTCCACACTCCTCTCCTGTACATACTGCTCACTGTCATACCCTCCACACTCCTCTCCTATACATAGTGCCCACTGTCATACCCTCCACACTCCTCTCCTATACATAGTGTTCACTGTCATACCCTCCACACTCCTCTCCTATACATAGAGCCCACTATCATACCGTCTACATTCCTCTCCTGTACATACTGCCCACTGTCATACCCTCCACACTCCTCTCCTGTACATACTGCCCCATCATACCCTCCACACTTCTCTCTGGTACGTACTACCCTCTGTCATACCCCCTCACTCTTCCTGTACATACTGCCCATTGTCATACCCTTCACACTCCTCTCCTGTACATAGTGCTTTTTTCCGTACCCTTTGTACTCCTCTCCTGTACATAGTGCCCACTGTTAGACCCTCCACATTCCTCTCCCTCACCTGCACATACTTCCCACTTATATACTGTCCATACTCCTCCCCTATGTCGCTTACCCACAAAAACAGTTCTTTAAAATTATACTGAATATCCTCAATGTTACCAGCTCTAGAATGGACACACTTTTGTTAGTTCAACTAAAGGAAATATCAGTTCTCATATTTGTTCTGCCCCATTATTAGTACTCATTTAATTTTGTAATTACTACTATGATGTATAGAGGAACATCAGGAATTTCAGCTACTCTAAATATAGCACTTATATAAAAAAGTGGCCCTGAAAATATTTTTTAAATGTTGGCAACTGTGCACTCCACCGGGTCAGTAGGGGGCCCCATGAGAGGCTCCTGGGATCCTGTGATAATAAAGCGGTAGTAAACTTTCCTGACATTACTACTTTTTAGAGGCCCTGGGGTAGGTTATGCCACAACGTACAAGTATGCACAGCATATTAGCACATTAGTGTACACTAATGCCGCGTACACACCATCACTTTATGTGATGAAAAAAAATGAAGTTTTTAAAAACGTCACTTTAATTGACCCTGTGTGGGGGAAAACGTTGTTTTATGTCTTGTAAAAAACGACCAAAAAAAACTAAAGCATGCTTCAATTTTATGTGTCGTTTTTCAAAAGTGCACTTTTTACTTCACAGAAATTGACCGTGTGTAGCAAAAAACGTCGTTTTCTAAGACGTTTTTTCATCCACGCATGCCCAGAAGCTACTTATGAAGCAAGCTTCAATGGTAAAACGTGGTGGAACGTAACCTCACTTTGCAAGATCATTGTGAGAAAACGATGGTGTGTAGGCAACTTCGTCTTTGAAAATTGAAGTTTCAAAAATGTCATTTTTTACTTCACAGAAAGTGTCGTTTTTTTCCATCACATAAAGTGATGGTGTGTATGCGGCATGACATTTTCAGACTGAGCCCTCCAGTGCTGCGATGAATCAGGCGGGGCCTAGACACTTCCATCTTCACCCGGTCTTCCTTCTGGGTTCTGTGCCTTTGGTCACTTGCCTTGGCTGGGCTGCGTTCATGTTATTCCCACGCATTTATTTATTACACTCCATTCACACCTCCGCGACAAAACGCCCGACGCCGTCCGCTCGTGCCGCTGGAGGGCAGAATTCCCATTGCTGTCTATGAGATGGTTCACATCTCATAGACGCCGTACACCTGCGGCATGAAAAAAAGTCCCGGACCCTTTTTTTCAGGCGGCATTGGCGTTCGGCCATACAAAGCAATAGGAAGGATTTGTAAAAAAAAAAGTTACACTATTCGCGGCAAAATACGCCACGTACGCGGCGTTACTTGTCGCGGAGTTGTGAATGCAGCCTAAAAGGCGCCACCAAAATCCTCAGCACCAGGCCCATGATGTTCTTAATCTGGCCCTGCTGATCATTGTAATCACCCCTGTCAATGTTAAATGGTTTGTCTCATCCCTGTAACTGATCCCATCTGCAAGAGAGTCTGCTATTTTGAAAAAGAGCAGACTTTCTAGCTGGATCGCCAGATGAAAATAAACGAAAGAAAGCCTAAAAATAAAAATGGTTGCAGCAACCACATCTAAGAATTGGTAATTTGCAATTATAATAAATGTTTGCTCTTGGGTTTAATACTGCTTTAAAGCGGAACTTCAGTTATTTTTTCATCTTTCCATCTATTAAATCTTCTGCCCTTGTTGTTTTAACTTTGGATAGTAAAACATTTTTTTTCTGCCAGTAAAATACATAATACAGTCCACTTCCTGTTTCTTGTCTGGTAAAAAGCCTAGGCTTATGACATCATGCACAGCTCTGTCTCTAATGCTCGTTTGCCAGGAAGGGAGAAGGGTGAGTCATAGGAGGGCCATTGAGAGCTGCAGAGCTGGAAGTGGGCCTCTATGTAAATCCAGAAAGTGAACACGCGGGACTTTCGAGGGGTCAGGTAAGTAAAACGGGGGCTCGGGGGCGGCAACACCAGATGTTTTTTCACCTTAATGCATAGATTGCATTAAGGTGAAACATTTTTTTCATTTACAACTCCTTTTTTTCCCTAAATAGCCTTTACCTTAGTGCAGTGACTGCAGTCCTCCTTCACTTACCTCATCCTTTCATTTTGCTTTTAAATGTCCTTATTTCTTCTGAGAAATCCTCACTTCCTGTTCTTCTGTCTGTAACTACACACAGTAATGCAAGGCTTTCACCCTGGTGTGGAGAAAGCCTCTTGAGGGGGGAGGGGGCGGGCAGGAGTGTCTGGATGCCCACTAACACACAGCTCCTTTCTCTATCTGCTAAGTAGAGAGTGTCCTGACTTGCCTGCTCGCCCCCTTCCCCCTCAAGAGGCTTTTTCCACACCAGGGAGAAAGCCCTGCATTACTGTGTGGAATTACAGACAGAAGAACAGGAAGTGAGGATTTCTCAGAAGAAATAAGGACATTTAAAAGCAAAATGGAAGGATGAGGTAAGTGAAGGAGGACTGCACTAAGGTAAAGGAAGCTATTTAGAGGGAGAAAAAAAACAATTCCTTTACAACCCCTTTAAGGACCATACATTTGTCCTTTAATGAATATATTTACATTCCAACACTGCCACCTATTGACAAATTTTGGAATTGCTCCTTTCCTTTTATTCTTGCAATTTCATAATTTTCTAATGGCATCGACTCTGTTTGGCATATATTTGTTTCATTTATTATAACTGAAAAAAGTTTTACAAACATTAAGAAGTGTTAGGATTTGGACACGTGGGCATTGCATTTTAGGGTACAGAGAATACAGCAGAAGAAGAGAGACTTTGTGGAGAAAGTGGGAAGAGAAAGAGCCAGGAATTCCACAAAAATCATATATTGACATCCCTGGGCGACAAGATACCAGTGTATGATTCAACATGATTCCACAAATAAATGAATAATTTATTTTTAAGGATCTCATCTCTAAATTTTTCATTTTTCTGATCTGTGAATCTGCGTCGCTTTAATTGTCAATTGTGCGGTCATAAAATGCTGTACCCCAAAAAATTATGTCCTTTTTTTTCCCCACAAATAGAGCTTTCTTTTGATGGTATTTGATCACCTCTGCGGTTTTTATTTTTTGCGTTATAGACAAAAAAAGTGCGGCAATTTTGAAAAAAAAATAACAATATTTTTTACTTTTTGCCATAATAAATATCCCCAAATAAAAATAAAGTCTTCATCAGTTTAGGCCAATATGTATTCTTCTACATATTTTTGGTAAAACAAAAAATTGCAATAACATATATTGATTGGTTTGTGCAAAGGTTATAGCGTCTACAAACTATGAGATTTATGACGTTTTTTATAATTATTTATTTTTTGCTACTAATGGCGGTGATCTGTGATTTTTAGGGGTATTGCGGGCGGACAGATATGACACTTGTGACACATTTTTGGGACCATTGACATTTATAGAGAAATCAGTGCTATAAATATGCACTGATAACTGTATAAATGTCACTGGCAGGGAAGGAGTTAACACTAGGGGGCGATCAAGGGGTTAACTGTGTTTTCCTTTACTGTGTTCTAACTGTGTGGGGATGGGACTAACTAGGAGAGATGACAGATCGCTATTCCTACTTTGTAGAAACACATGATCTGTCTCCTCTGACAGCACAGGGATTTGTGTGTTTACACACACAAATCCCTGTGCTGGCTCTCGTGCACAGGATCGCATGTGTCGCTGGTGGCAATCACGCCCACGGGCATCAGGTTCCCACTGTGCAGCGGGCGGGCAAGCGTGACCTCTGGTGGCTCTCCTGGGCAAAGTCGTATATGTACGGGATTTCGCCCAGGAGAGCCATTCTGCCACAGTATATCTGCGTGAGCTGGTCGGGAACCGAATAAACTTCCATCATTACTTGGACAAAAAAAAAACTGCCATTATACAATGTTTTAAGTTAATATTGTCAGAACTAATGCTGGCTACTAAACTGAGACAAGAGTAGTCAAAAAAGGCAAGTTTGTAGTCTCTGTTTAACCACTTGGCGCCCGCGCCATAGCCGAATGACGGCTACAGCGTGGACCCCAAATGCTGGGAGGACGTCAATAGACGTCCTCCCCTTTGCGCGCTCCGTGTGATCCCCTGCAGGGCGCGCGCTGTGATCACCTGAGTCATTGAGACTCGGGTGATCACGGATCTTGGTCCCGGCCCCTTACCATATGATCAGCTGCCAGCCAATGACAGCTGATCACGTGATGTAAACAAAAGCCGGCAATCTTTTTTTTTTTTATCCTCGCGCTGACAACGTGAGGAGAAAAAAAAGCCGATCACCGGCTTATGTGAAAGGGACATCGGTCCCAAAAGGAAGGAGGCACATCTGCCTCGTGTGCCGCCAGTAACCCCTGCCAGTACCCCCTGCCAGTGCCACGTGAAAGTGCCCACGAGTGCCACCTATCAATGCCCATGAGTGGAACCTATCAATGCCTCCTCAGTGCCACCTAGCAGTGCTGCCCATCACTGCCACCCATCAGTGCCCATCACTGCCAGCTATCAGTGCCACCTATCAATGCCACCTTTTAGTGCCACTTCTCAGTGCCCACCAGTGCCACCTATCAATGCCCTTCAGTGCCACCTCTCAGTGCCGCCTATCATGGCCCATCAGTGGCGACTTTTCGGTGCTGCCTTATCGGTGCCAACAAGTGCAGCCCATCAGTGCCCATCAGTGCAGCCTCATCAGCGTACATCAATGAAGGAGAAAAATTACCCGTTTGCAAAATCTTATAACAAAATATAAAAAAATATAATTTTTTTTTATTCTGTATTTATTTATTTTAACAAAAAATAAAAACAGAGGTGATCAAATAACACCAAAAGAAAGCTCTATTTGTGGAAAAAAAAATGATAAAAATTTAATTTGGGTACAGTGTTGTATGACTGCGCAATTGTCATTCAAAGTGCGTCAGCGCTGAAAGCTGAAAATTGGTCTGGGCAGGAGGGGGGTTTAAGTGCCCAGTAAGCAAGTGGTTAATCAATGGCTGGTCTAATTTTAGGGTCATTCATACCTTGGCATGCTGGTGCATTGCATTGTTTTTTCATACATTATTGTGCATTGCAATAAGTAGCCTTCTAAAACGAGTGTTTCTGGCAAAGCACCGAAATTTCCAAAAACGAAACCTAAGTCCCCATAGACTTTAGTAATAAATTCTCTGATACCTACACAGTATAAAGGCAGCAGCGTAAGAAGAAGATTAACTTTACAGCAAAGCATCACCCTAAACCTCACATAACTCGATTTTCACATTGGTGTAACTATGACCCAATTAAATTGATATAAAATGACCTCTTGGATACTCATAACAGCGAACACAGTTCAGCCTGTTAAATTATTAACTAAATTCACAAAGATGATTTATGGGATTACTACAAGTCATTTATTGGTCAAAGCAGGTCACCAAAGTTTATGATAGAATTAAGCAATATACAAGCAGCTCCTTTTTACATGAAGATCAGTGCTCTTGGTACCCACGTGAGAAATAAGTCAGCAGTAAGTATACACATGAGTAAAATAGACTGGAAAAATACATGCAAAACATGATTGTAAAGTGGAGTAGACTTATTAAATAAGATTTAAAATCAAAAGCCCTAAAAATATCCCCTTCTCCCCTGGTTTAAATCTGAATGGCAGAAAAAATTACCTCTGCAGTTGCCCCCCTCCCCTTCCCCTTCTGCAATGCTCCTTAAATTTGGGGGTAGAATAAGCTGCAATATCTAGCTTATTCCTTGCTCTAGCAGGCTTCCAGTGCTCACTTCTCTCTCACTGCACTTATGTACTGTGTGGGACTATTGGTCCTGTTTGTATTCCATGACATCAGAATGTGACCACTGACTGACACAATGAAGAAGCTTCGGCAGACCAGTCACACAGTGTGGAGGAAGCCTGCCATAGCAAAAGAAAATAATTATGCCCTGTACACACGATCTGGCTTTAGCCCGGCCAAACTCACATTGGAATTCCATTGGAGTAAAAGAGAACATGTTCTCTATCTAAACTCCAACGGAATTCCTTGGAAAAAAGTCAGATGGGGCATACACACGGTCGGAATTTCCCATAGAAAAAGTCTGTCTGACTTTTTCCATCGAAAATTCCGACTGTGTGTATAGGGCTTTACAGTTTATTACTGTAGATTTAATCAGCATTTTATTTTCCTGGTTCCTGGAGAGGGAGTGTTAAGGAGAGAAAATGTAAAGTGGTATTTCCTAATTTTCATTCTTTATTAAATATATACCTTCTTATTAGTTAAATGCAACTTTTTTTTATAAGTGGTCCGTATTATTTTTTAGGCTCATGCTTTCTAGTTTTCTTAACTTTTTGTGCTGTGCTGTGCTGTGTACAGAGTTCAATAGCTCAAGGTGTGATCTATACACACAGGTAAATGAGTCAGACCAGTGACTCCTCTCCCCCTCCTTTCTGTCTATACATTTCCATTTGAAAGTTAAAGTGAGAGATGGCTTTTGAAATGAGAGCTCATGTGAATGCCGTATGACCCAGTTTAGTATTTCTTTAAATGCGGTACATAAAAATCCATTTTTTGTATTAGAAAATTACTTGGAACTATATATATATATATATATATATATATATATATATATATATATATATATATATATATACATTTTTTAACATAGGTCCTAAAGAATAAAATGGTAGGTATTGCAAATTTTTAAGTCCCGTTGTATTTTCACAGCTGTTTTTCAAATGCATTTTTTGTGGGAAAAAATATGTTTTCGTGAATATTAACAAAAACACATGTAGCAATACCCCTGCATGAGCTGCTGGTTAGATTTTGGGATGGCGTGTTACCTCTATGAGCGTCTAGGGGTAGATAGATGAGAGCAGCAATGATGGAATGTCCAAACAGCAGGTGTCTTTCTTGTGCTTTTATTCTTGCCAAAACACGGCAAATAAATAGAGGAGGAGAATTGCAGATTCAGGCCTAACAGCAACGGAAACAATCCTGCTTCCAACGATACTTTAATTTCGTCGCCACTCCAGCCGGAGTGGGTATAGTGTACCTGGACAGGCCTCTCACACCGACCTGGCAGCCAGGGTATCACTCGGAACTTTGAAAAGAAACAAGCCTCTGCCACAGACTTGGTAGAAATGAGAATCAGAGTGGAACCTCTGCCACATGCCCTTTCTCCAGAATGTAGATAGTGAAGTAAATCTTGCTCAGTAATATTAATGCCTGAATCAACCTCGGGTAGTTTTCTTGTTTTGGGTCACTGAATGACAGGTTGCTGACATCCAACCTCTCAGTGTCCGGTCACCCGATCCCTGATGAATTGTCGAGGCCCTGTTGGATTGCCTGCCTCTCTTGGCTCTCCTTAGGCTGACTCCTCACCGAACAGCTATCTCGCTTGGGATCTTTCCTCAGAACTTGGGGACCCAGTCAATCACTGGGGCCCAGCCATAGCTTCAGTTGCCCCGGCCCAACATGGTCCCGGAACCAAGAAGACCTCGTAGCACGTGCGCCCCGGCCTGGTAGGCCATATCGCCGGGCCCGTGATGTGTGGTCACCCTGAAGGTGGGTGCCACACCCGTAACAAGAACCCCGCCTAATGACGTCCACTCCAGAAGTACCCTCCCCCAGCATGCCCTGCGAAGGAAAACCCCTCACGATTGGCTGCTGGCAAGAGGCACCTCAGCCTGAACTCCACTGCCGCCACCTGCCTGCCGCCCCGGGGTGGAAAAGCACCTCAGGAACACAGAATGAACTGACAGCACAGCCCAGCTAGAACAGAGGCCCAATTTACACAAATCACTTTGATAAGAGCTAACTAACTCTTTCATCCCCCTCTAAATTTAGAATAACACCTGGCGCTACACACAATATAATACCAAATGTTATGGTAAAATCAAAAAGACGATGCCACACTGAGTAAGTAGATACCTAACATGTCAAGCTTTAAAATTGTGAAGACTTGTGGATCGGCGCCATGCTATGGTACTTGAAAAATCTCCATAGGCAAATGCTTTATAAGCTTTCACAGGTTAAAAGTTTAGAGTTACATAGGAGGTCTGTTGCTAGAATTATTGCTATAATAATAATTATAATGTTTGCAGCGATACCTCATGTGTGGTGCAAACACTGTTTACATATGCGTGCACGGCCTATATTTGTGTTCGTCTTGCACGCGAGCATGAAGTGGGGGTTCACTTTAAAAAATATATATATATATTATATTAAAAACGACACTGTATATCGTTTATTGCTGTCAGAAGGGATAAACATCATCCCTTGTGATATCTGTGACAGGCCCTCTATTAGACCCCAGATCTCTCCTCTGCCCTCCAAAGCATCTGATCAAAGCAAGATCGGTTTGATCAGATGCTTGTTCAAGCCAGTAATGGCTTGTTTACATGGGACCAAAACCAGACGTGACAAAATCCTCTTCACTTTCGGTTTATGACAGCACACTGTGGAAGGAACATCAATCCCTCTCACTGTCCCAGGAAGCAGATGATTGGAGTTTACAACCACTTTAATGTCATTTTTCTTTCTTGACATGTCTCTTTGTCATCACATGGAATCCCACCCTCAAATGAAGTAAGATGGGAGGGCTGTTAAGTTTATTGGTAGATGGTCCTAAAAATTGAGAAAAGGGTGGAAGTTGACCTACAGAATCATACCTCCCAACTTTTTTTTTTTTAATTCTTTATTTTATACATTTTTCCTTTTTTTTTTTTTATCCATACTTAGTTACTTCATTTACAGATATATGTACCTTCTATATACTGTTACATAGATTAACAATATCTTGTCCTAAAAAAACACCGTTATCCACACATATAGCTATAACCTTATGTTCACCCATTGCCCCCAAAAAAGGGGAAAAAAAAACCCCTTCCCTATCCTCCCCAACCTCCCTCCACCCCTTCCCTGAAAAGGAAAAAAAAAAGGAAAGGGGAACGCTTTACCGGTGTCCCCCTCTCTTCTCTCCCCTCCTCCCCCCTCAAAGGTCCCCGTCTCTATATCTTATATATGGGATCCAGATCAATCTATACTTCTCCTCTTGTTCTCTTAATCCCATGGTCAGATTCTCCATCTGTTGAATTTCTGATACTCTACTTAGCCATTGTTGTCTGGTAGGGGTAGCTGTGCTTTTCCACAGAATTGGAATGCATGCCCTTGCTGCGGTTAGTAAATGTCTAAGTAGGGATTTTTTAAACTTGGCCATGGAAATTGGAAAGTCAAGTAATACATAGGTGGCAGGGTTTCCTCCTAGCTCTACGTCTGTAATTTCTTTTACCGTATCCGAGACCATTTTCCAAAATTCTTTTAACTTTGAACATGTCCAGAATACATGTAACATAGTACCCTCCTCTTCTCCACACCGCCAACACTGATCTGATACTTCTGAAAATATCCGTTTTAATGAGACGGGGGTTTTGTACCATCTGGTTAAGATCTTGTAACCTCCCTCCTGATATCTGGTAGCTAAGGAGGCTTTATGTGTAAAGTTAAAGATTTTTGTTTTCTGAGTCTCTGAAAATTCAATCTCTAACTCTCTTTCCCATGCTTGTATAAATGGTAATTCTTTCGGGGCTTCCGACTCCACCCATAGACTATACATTAAAGAAAGACCATGTCTCAGCAACTTTCCCTTCAAACATATTTCCTCAAATTCTGAAAGGTCTCTAATCGTTCACCCCTGTTGGGTTCATCGCTCTAATAGCGGCTCTCAGTTGGTTTTGTCTCATTGGGTCCAATTCTCTTCTCAGTACCTCATCCCTTTCTCCTCCCCTCGTCCTTTGATTGTCACCTTCAAAGTGTATTAGCCTACTCAATCCTAAACGTCTTACAGTATTAAAATGTAAATCTGCAAGACCTATCTGAAACCTAGGGTTCCCCAGGACCGGAGTGAGTGGGCTTGGGTATGTCGAGATTTTAGTTTTCCTACATAACTTTTTTATAACTCGTAAAGTTGCTCCTATTGTAGGGTGTTTTTTACCCCCTGTGGTATATCTACCTCTTGGATCCAGGCCATTCCCTCCAGGGGAATGTTCGTGTTTTTTTGCTCCAAGAGAATCCATGGTTTTACCTTCTCATGAGTGCACCAATCTACCACCCTTGCCATATGAGATGCCTCATAGTATCCCATTGGGTCTGGCAAGCCTACCCCTCCCCTTTCCTTTGGTAACATCAGGATTTCTCGCGGTATTCTCGCTGGTTTTCCTGCCCAGATAAACTTAGCAAATCTAGATCTTAAGTCCTTTAAGAAGCCCAAGGGAATCTTTACAGGTAAGGTTTGAAATAGATAAAGTAATCTTGGTATAACGTTCATTTTTAAGATGCTAATTCTCCCGAACCAAGTAAAGATTTCCTTCTCCCATCTCTGAAGATCGAACTTGATCTGCCTTACCAGGGGAACAAAGTTCAACTCAAAAATTCTATTTAAATTTTTCGATATTTTTGTTCCCAAATAAAGTATGTGGGAATCTGTCCACTTAACCACTTGCCGACCGCGCACCGTCGTTATACGTCCACAAGGTGGCTCGGCTGGGCGAGAGCACGTAGTATGACGTCCTCTCTCCCAGCCGCCACTAGGGGCGCGCGCGCGCGCCCCCCGCTCGCCCCCGACTCCCGTGCGTGTGCCCGGCGGGCGCGATCGCCGCCGGGCACACGCGATCGCTCGTTACAGAGCGGGGACCGGGAGCTGTGTGTGTAAACACACAGCTCCCGGTCCTGTCAGCAGGGGAAATGCTGATCTTCGGTTCATACAACGTATGAACCGAGGATCTGTGTTTCCCCTAGTGAGGCCACCCCCCCCCCCACAGTAAGAACACACCCAGGCATACTTAACCCCTTCCCCGCCCCCTAGTGTTAACCCCTTCACTGCCAGGGGCATTTTTATAGTAATCCAATGCATTTTTATAGCACTGATCGCTATAAAAATGCCAATGGTCCCAAAAATGTGTCAAAAGTGTCCGAAGTGTCCGCCATAATGTCGCAATACCGAAAAAAAATCGCTGATCGCCGCCATTACTAGTAAAAAAAATATAATAAAAATGACATAAAAATACCCCCTATTTTGTAAACGCTATAACTTTTGCGCAAACCAATCAATAAACGCTTATTGCGATTTTTTTTTACGAAAAATATATAGAAGAAAACGTATCGGCCTAAACTGAGGAAAAATTTTTTTTTTTTATATATTTTTGGGGGATATTTATTACAGCAAAATGTAAAAAATATAAATTTTTTTCAAAATTGGCTCTCTATTTTTGTTTATAGCGCAAAAACTAAAAACCGCAGAGGTGATCAAATACCACCAAAAGTAAGCTCTATTTGTGGGAAAAAAAGGATGCCAATTTTGTTTGGGAGCCACGTCGCACGACCGCGCAATTGTCTGTTAAAGCGACGCAGTCCCGAATCGCAAAAAGTACTCTGGTCTTTGGGCAGCAATATGGTCCGGGGGGTAAGTGGTTAAAGGGGAAATTTACTGCCAGTTGTTCCTGTGTCTGCCTGTTTACTTCTACTCCCATCGCCTCTGATTTGCTATAATTTACCTTAAAGTTGGAGAGATCTCCATATTCACCTATCTCTCTCAACAAGGATGGTAAGGATAATTCTGGAAACGTTATCGAGAATAAAAGATCGTCTGCGAATGCGGCAACTTTGTATTCCGCTCCTTTAATCTGGAAGCCTCTTATATCTGCATTTATCCTAATAGTTCTCAGGAACGGTTCCAGAATAAGGATAAAGATTATTGGGGAACGTGGGCATCCTTGCCTTGTTCCATTCCGTATTGGGAACGGGTCAGATATTACATCGTTTACCTTTACCCTTGCCGTCGGGCAAGAGTAAAGGCTTGCAATCCAATTTAGCATCCCTATCCCCAACCCTATGTGTTGTAATGTAACTCTCAAAAATCCCCAATCCACCCTATCAAAGGCTTTCTCCGCGTCGGTTGATATTAGTACTAATGGGTTTTGATGAAGTTGGGCCATATATATGATACTTAGCAGTCTTTGTGTATTCTCCCTCCCTCCCCGACCTGGGACAAAACCCACCTGGTCTGGGTGTACAAGGGGGGGGGGGATACACGTCACCAATCTGTTAGCAATTATCTTTGAGAATATTTTCAGATCTATATTCAGTAGGGATATCGGTCGATAACTCTGGCATAGTGTGGGATCTTTCCCTTCCTTAGGGATAACTGCTATGTGTGCCCCTAATATTTCTCTGAGCATCAGCTGTCCCTCTTTCAATGAGTTAAAGGCCTCCAAAAATGTAGGTGTTAATTTGTCATAGAAGGTTTTGTAATATAGTAACGTGCATCCATCCGGACCTGGGGATTTACCTGGTTTCATTTCGTTAATTGCTTCTAAAAATTTCTCAGCTGTAATCGGGCTCTCCATATTGACAGCCATTTCTTCTGGAATTTTAGGCATTCCTGACTCCTTTAAATATACCTTTGCTCTATCTTCTCTTCTCTGCCTCTTCCCTGGGGTGGATTGACTTTCCAGTTGATACAGACCACTGTAATATTCTCTGAAAGCTATTAGCTGCGAGGAGCTAACTAGGTTATCTCCTTGGGTTTTTATTTTTTCAATGTGTTTTTTAGCTCTTATCTCTCTCAATGCATTCGCTAGCATTCAGCTTGGCTTGTTTCCGTATTCATAGTATGCCCTCCGGCATCTGCTTAATTTAGCTTTCGCCTTATCCATAAGTAGCAAATTTAGTTTATCACGGAGGGACGTCAGTCTCTCTTCAAAACATACTTTTTGTGATTTGTTGTGTTCATTTTCCGCTATTCTGATCTCCCCAAGCAGGGTATCTAGCTTTGCATTGAGCTCTCTTTTTCGATGGGCCCCCATTGAAATGAGGATTCCTCTTAAATAGCACTTATGTGCTTCCCACTTACAAAGTGACGATGTTTCGTCGTCTTCATTCATCTCAAAAAACATTTCTATTTCCTGATTTATCTTACCCTGGTATTCTGGGTCTTTGATTAATGTTTCGTTGATCCTCCAATTCCACCCCCTAGGGCCTGCTACCCCCCAATCAATGGAGCAGTTAACTGAGGCATGGTCCGAGATGAGAATGAGGGACACCTATCAGCAAAAGTATGCAGGCATAGGAAACACCCCTTACCACGCCCCCTTAAAGGAGAATTGTACAAAAAAACAAGATTGGTTAAACACACAGGTGCTTTTTTAACTACTACTATTCCTTTATATTGGTTTTTGGAATTTACAAATGCAGCAATTTAGAAATCAGATGAAAGGTTTAGTGCTGAGAAACACTTTTATAAGATATAAAGTGCATTTTTTATACATCTCTATAGATCTGACCCAAAGAAGGGACAGATGATGAGGAATGGGGGACATTGCTCCAAATCAGGGACAGTCCCTCAAAATCAGGGACAGTTGGGAGATATGCAGTATTAGTGCAATGCCATGGAAAATAGCATCAGGAAAGGTAAATGATGAAAAAGTATTCAGTTTTTTTCCAATAATGGTATTTCCTTCTTGGCTGAATCACTCCTTTGTTTGGGCCTTAAGAAACAAGACTTGAAGTGTCTGCCTAAAAATCATTGCCACTTTGACCCTTTAACATCTAAAGACTCATTATGAACACTGTATGACATTGAAACAAACATCCTCATACATGAGTTTTTATTTTTCCTTATTGCTGTAGATATAAAGTGAATCTGTGAGGATAGAAATCTTACAGCTGCTACTGCTAATCTTTTCTTCCAAAAATGTATTAACTTTGGGGTCCTGCTGATTTATTGATTTTTTGCTTTCAAGTCACTGACTTGAAACAAATATCCAGGTAAGAAATTCTGATTCACTTTGACTTTAATGGTTGCATGCTTAATTTGGACGAGTGATTGAAGTCAGAGACAGACAGGCAGCAAGCTTTTCAGAAGGGAAGTGGTAGTCTCCTCCTCTGTATCAGTAGGGGTTTTCTTTTGAAGAGATACTTCACCTTCCCCATACAGGCAAAAGTGACAGTTTCCTTGCAAAGGGCATCTGCTGACCCCCATACATTCACCTTACCTGCGCTCCCTCTTAGCTTCTTGTCTCATCGCCACATATGGTGCTGAAATTGTTTGTGTCAGGGACCAAGTAGACTAAAGACATTGCTTCCAAAGTCACATAACAGTACTTGAGTCTTGGGATTGGCTGCTAGATCCTGGCACTGTCACAGAGGAGCTGCTCAGATGTTACCTTATACCCAGAATTCAAAAAAAAGAAAAGTTGTACTACACTGGGTAGCGACATGGCGGACTTTAGAGGGCAATCACAGGGACATTTATCGTTATAAAAATAAAGTTTAATTACAAAGTAGTACGTATACAAATAAATTTCATATTAAAAAATGTTATCAAAAGAGAGAACATAGATACATATTTGAGCAATAAAACGTCTCACCGACGCGTTTCGCCTTACGGCTTCTTCTGGACGAGTTGTATGGTTTTATAACACGGAAGTATTGCTACTTGTATGTGTCTGAAAGAAAATTTATACATTTATAACATACAGATAACATAAAAGACATAATCTAATAAAATATTGAGAGCCAGCATGCAATAAAGCCAAATATAGTACCAATTGGGTTGGTGGTCATCCGCATCCATCACACATCATTGGGGTAGTACCAAAAATAAGTGCGTGAGCTGTTAAAACAAAGAAAAATAACCAAAAACAGAAAAGCAGTGTATACCTCAGTATATATATAAATATATATATGTATGGACGCTATGCGCACATATGCGTGCATATTATTACGCCTGAGCAAACAAAAGGGGGGGGGAGGGGAAGGGGGGAGGGGAAGGGGGGCCAATGAAAGACCTACCCGGGTAACAAGGAGAAAGAAACGATCTCCTGATGGTATGGGAAGCCACAGTAATAGTAGATTCTGAGAGAAGAAAGGGGGCAAGTAAATATATCTGTGCATATGCTGGGACACAATGAACATGTAAAGATAGCAGCCAAAAGGTTGTAAAGAAATCATCAAGTATCAACAATGGCTAGGTTACCTCAAAAGTAGTATAAAAAGGCAACAACCGGGACCATCGAGGCAGAAAACAAGTGGGAAAAGACCTTAGGGGAAAATAGATTCCGTCGCTAGGTGTCCCCACTGCACTGTCCACAATAAAGGGCAAATCAGAAGGCTTTAGAGACCTGTGTGTAGAATAACCATAGTAACCAGTATGCACAGCGGATAAACATAGCAAGTAAGCGGAGATCAGAATAAAGTTTTACCTTGTAGCCTACGAAGTAGTGTGTGTCCCGGGGAGGTAGCAGCCTGTGCTCCACGCCGAGAGAACGGCTGGAGCTCGCTTAAATAGGCCTACTGACATGGGCGTGTCGCGTCGAAAAGACGCGATGACGTCATCGTCATCGCGCCAGAAGCTGCGGCGCATAGATGTAAGGGGATCAGCTGGAGCTGAATGGGCTCCAACCAATGAGCGTCTCTGTATTGGTGCTGACGTGTGCGGCCAAGTCTGCCTAGCCCAACGGTACCCATCAGTTGGGCGTGACTGTGGGCGGGGCGGCAGCGCTGCGGCGCATAAACAAAAGGAGATCAGCTGAGGCTGAGTGGGCCCTAACCAATGAACGTCTCTGTGTAGGTGCTGACGTAAGCGGCCAAGTCTGCCTATCCCAGCGATACCCATCAGTTGGGCGTGACTGTAGGCGGGGCGGCATCGATCAGAATCATAGATCGTGCCGACCCCCAGGCTGAAATAAAAGTAAAAGGAGCTGCATCAACAAGCCAGCGTGGACAGAGAAATAGATCGAAACAAGGATAAAGGAGATTGGTAGTAGTTCAATGGCCCAATAGTGAAAGTCAATCACATCAAAGCAAAGGAGCCTCGGCAGGAGTACCCCATTTGTAAGAGCTCAAGCAGACAAAAAAATACAATATAGTTAATTGACCACATGGTGGCAGATAGTGAACAGGACAAAAAGGGCCTGTAACAACCAACACTGGTAACCATAAAGGAATCAACTGCATGCTGACAGTCAATGGGACTAAAAACGAAATTTATTCAAATATTACAAAAAATAAGTATTTTCACATTGTATCAAATTCCCTGATCGAAGATGCTTGGAATTAAATTATGTTGTCTCACATTCATATCTTATACAAATATATACATACATATTGGTTTTCAAAAAAAAAAAAAAGCTTATACAAACAGATTTAAAAAAATATAAAAATAAAAAGCAAAAAATATTAAATAATTTCTCTTAAATTGTTTTAATTCCCTTGTGTATAGATATCCACCTATTCATATATCCATATGAAAGTATCCATATATTTTAAAGGGTCAAGTGTGGATACAAGACCCTATTCCTTGTTCTCCTAACTACATAGGTACATTTCTAGAATGGAATGGAAATGACATGTTTCAGCAATGGATCTATAAACAGGGCATTTTTTGGGGAGGACTTGTCAGGGGGCTCAAAGGATTGGCCACCTACCACAGGTTGGCAAGGTGGTTATTAATGGTACAAAATGTGATTAGATATTCAGAAAGGATTTGAAACTTAGGGCGTCGTTAAGGCCTGGAAATTGGTTGGCGCGTAACTTGTGAATCCAACGAGTTTTGCATTGTAAAACACGTTGGTCAAAATTACCCCCTCGTGGATCCTCGTATATACTCTCCAAAGCTGTAAATTTGAACACATTTGGTTCATATTTATGCCCAAATGCTATGTGATGGCCCATAGTGGTGTTCAATAGGCCATTGGTCGCATAATAGGTGTGGTCTTTAATCCGTTTCCAAAAGGGTCTTATCGTTTTACCAACGTAGAAACAGCCGCATTTGCATAGGATTAAATAGACCACTCCTTTTGTTTGGCACGTAATGTGTTGCCTGATTTTGTGTTTTTGTCCATTTGGGAGTAGGGCATCAGTCCCCACAATAAGATACGTACAAAAGTTGCATTCCCCACACCTATAAAGACCTGGCATCTCACGCTTTTTATCGCTAGATCTAGTGTAGTTACTCGTGACCAAATGGTCACGAATGGATCTCGCCCGTCTAAAAGTGATTTCAGGCTTTGACCCAATGTATTTAGTTAGTACTTGGTCAGATGTTAATAGGTGCCAGTGTTTCTGTATTATTTCACGTATTTCTACATGTTGGTTAGAGTATGTTGTAATTACTCTAGTAGTATTATGATCGGTTGGTTTCTGTCTGCGTAACAGAAGATCACCTCTTGGTTTACCATTAGCTTTAGCAAACGCTCGTTTCAAGCATTTTTTGCTGTATCCCCTTACTCTCAGTCTAGTATATAGGAGATCTGCCTCAGATTTAAATTTTTGATTATCTGAGCAATTCCGTCTGAGTCGTAGATATTGTCCAAACGGAATGCTCTGGACTAGAGACTTCGGGTGAGCACTGCTGGCATGGAGGATGGTGTTACCAGCCGTAGGCTTCCGGTATAGAGATGTGCTTACATTGCCATCTTCTGAGATGTAGATGGTTATATCTAGGAAGGCTAGTTCGGTTATGCTTGAGTTCATTGTGAACTTCAAGTTGTAATCATTTTGGCCGAGTTTGGTCATGAAGATATTAAGGCCTTCTGATGATCCCGTCCAAAAAAGCAGGATGTCATCAATATAGCGGTACCAACTCAAAATAAATGGTAGCAAATCAGAAAAACTGTCACTGGAAAAAAGTTCTCGTTCCCACCCCCCCAGGTACAGGTTCGCATAGGACGGCGCGCAGCATGTGCCCATAGCGACACCCTGTACCTGGAGGAAGTGGGACTCATCGAACGAAAAAATATTTTTAGTTAGAATATGTGCCAAGAGTTTAATAATGAAATCATTGAGTTTGCAAGACTTAGGGCCTCTTTCAGTCAGGAATTTTCTAATAGTTTCCAAACCCTTAGAGTGTGGAATGGAGGAATACAAAGCTTCCACGTCAATTGAGACGAGGAAGCAACCAGAGGGTACAGTTAGATCATCTAGTGCCCGTAAAAGGTCGGGAGTATCCTGGATGAAAGAGGGCATAGTGTTGACGTGTGGTCTAAGATATTCGTCTACAAATTTGCTTGCACGTTCGGTTTTAGAGCCTGTGCCAGAGACAATAGGGCGACCCGGTGGATTATGCAGGTTTTTGTGGGTCTTTGGGAGTGAGTAAAAGGTCGGGATTTTAGGGTAAGGGACCTGAATGCCATCGAACATAGGCTTGGTGATCAAGCCCTCGGAGAGGGCCGCTTGAATAGTGTCATTATATTGCTGGTTGAATCTAACGATAAGATCGACCGGAACCGGTCTATACCAATCCCTATTTTTGAGTATATCCCAGCACATGTTGCGGTAGTTCAACTCGTTCATCACCACGACATTGCCGCCCTTGTCCGAGGGCTTGATCACCAAGTGAGGGCTATGGCTAAGATTAGCCAGGGCCTGGGTCTGGGCCGGGGTAAGATTTCTATCTGGGTGTAGGCAGGGAGGCAGGGATTCAATGTTCTTAATTGCCTGCATGAGGAAGGCCCAAACATTGGGATTTGTCTGTAGTGGAGGGAACTTTAACGATTTTTTCTTTACTGCCTTCTCTAGGGCGTCTAGATCGTTTTGGTAGCGATTAAGTTGTACTCGCTGTCCTATTGTTTCCTCAGATTCAACTGAATCCTCTAGTGTTAAATTACCCTCACTTTCTTCCAAAAGAAGAACCAAAGTTTTTAGGGCACGGAAATCTGCCACCGTAAATTCTTTCCATATGTCCTGTTGTGTAATATCCGTTTGTTTTTTACATCTCTCACTGTCGTACATAAAGTTGAATGTCAACTTGCGCGCGAACAGGTAGAGATCTTTTATAAGTTCGAATTTATTAAATCTGGGGTTGGGACAAAAACTGAGACCTAAACTAAGGAGATCAGTTTCTATTGTACTTAAAATATAAGATGATAAATTAATTACCTCCAAGCGAGGACTGTTATTAGCATCTGGTATATTCAAAGGTAAAGGTAATGCAACATTAGGGGTATCAGGTTGGGCAGTGGTCGGATCGGTATGAGAGATGCGTGGAAAAAAGTGATCTATACGTCACCTTGGACCATCCCTCACCTTACCCTCCTTGTTAACACTATCATGGGATTTAGCCATGTTTTGTGCTGTCTCTATGATATTCTGTCGCAAGTGGTCATCGGATGTCGATGGTTTAGGAAAGGTAGAAAGATTCTCAGAGGAGACACCCAGTGCAGCGTGAGGAAACATGGAAACAGTGTGTGTTCCTACCGTTACTAAGTCGCGGTTAGATGTATCCATTTGGATGTCAGTATTAGCTCCGTCTGATACGTCAGTGATATGTTTTTTACTCACGGTGCCCGATTGGTGCCCACCACCTTGTTGTTGCCGTTTCCTGGTCTGCCGGCCTCTTGTTCGTCCTTGGTCGCTGAATTTGGAGTTCTGTGAGATGAGAGAATTGGCAGAAGAATCAGAGTCAGCGTATTTGTCTTTTTCCCTGTTCCGGTCTTTTTGGTTGGGGCCCTTCCTATTTCTATTAGGTCCAAAGGTCCTATGTCCCCCACGTTGTCCATTGGCATTTGGCCAATTGTAAGCATATCTCCCTGCGAAGGCTAATTTGTCACGTGATAGTTTTTCTTCCTTTTTGTTAAGCAAATCACTAGTAAAGGTCTGTATGTGTTCCTTCAGTCGTGTATCGTAGTTACCAAATTCGGGTTTATTGAGTATTTGGCTATTTTCATCATAGATCCTTTTTATTTCGCAATCGACTATTTTTAGCTCCTGCATATAATATTCTACCATGAGCTCCATCATTTTTTTGGAGCACATATGGAGGTTTTCTTCCCATCGGGCCTTGAGATCATTATCAATGGCCCAGATGTTAGGGAACACCTGTACCCTTAGTCCTTTAGGGTTCAGTCCACTGGTAATATATTGTTCAAAATATTTTATATGCCAGAAAAGACTCGATTTGCGTTCAAATGTTTGCACAAGTTTTTGGTAAACTATTTCGTATTCTACTCCGTTAGATTTAGAAGTGGAACATGTTTTTTGGATCCCTATCATAAAGTCCTCCCAATCATTGCCCGAGAAAGTAGCCATTGTCGCTGATATGTAGCCAATATAGCTAGGTCACACAGATGTGTGAACGAGCTATTAAGAATAAAGAGTAAATAAACCTAGGGTTTCTTAATATTGGTGTATCAAGGGATATAGTAATGAAAAAAGAAAAAGAAGAAAAACCAATATATAACAAAACAAAGGAATGTAGAAGGGGGAGGAAAAAAGGGAGCCAAATCCTAATAGAGGATTAGCATACCCACGAGTGCAACAAGACGAATTGGTGTTTACCACCCAGAATAAATTCAAAAAATATAGGGAAGGGAAATAACAATAAGGCACTCACATTGGCCCACATCCGAAATATAGATTCAAAAAAAAGAAAAGTTGTACTACACTGGGTAGCGACATGGCGGACTTTAGAGGGCAATCACAGGGACATTTATCGTTATAAAAATAAAGTTTAATTACAAAGTAGTACGTATACAAATAAATTTCATATTAAAAAATGTTATCAAAAGAGAGAACATAGATACATATTTGAGCAATAAAACGTCTCGCCGACGCGTTTCGCCTTACGGCTTCTTCTGGACGAGTTGTATGGTTTTATAACACGGAAGTATTGCTACTTGTATGTGTCTGAAAGAAAATTTATACATTTATAACATACAGATAACATAAAAGACATAATCTAATAAAATATTGAGAGCCAGCATGCAATAAAGCCAAATATAGTACCAATTGGGTTGGTGGTCATCCGCATCCATCACACATCATTGGGGTAGTACCAAAAATAAGTGCGTGAGCTGTTAAAACAAAGAAAAATAACCAAAAACAGAAAAGCAGTGTATACCTCAGTATATATATAAATATATATATGTATGGACGCTATGCGCACATATGCGTGCATATTATTACGCCTGAGCAAACAAAAGGGGGGGGGAGGGGAAGGGGGGAGGGGAAGGGGGGCCAATGAAAGACCTACCCGGGTAAAACTTTTTTCCAGTGACAGTTTTTCTGATTTGCTACCATTTATTTTGAGTTGGTACCGCTATATTGATGACATCCTGCTTTTTTGGACGGGATCATCAGAAGGCCTTAATATCTTCATGACCAAACTCGGCCAAAATGATTACAACTTGAAGTTCACAATGAACTCAAGCATAACCGAACTAGCCTTCCTAGATATAACCATCTACATCTCAGAAGATGGCAATGTAAGCACATCTCTATACCGGAAGCCTACGGCTGGTAACACCATCCTCCATGCCAGCAGTGCTCACCCGAAGTCTCTAGTCCAGAGCATTCCGTTTGGACAATATCTACGACTCAGACGGAATTGCTCAGATAATCAAAAATTTAAATCTGAGGCAGATCTCCTATATACTAGACTGAGAGTAAGGGGATACAGCAAAAAATGCTTGAAACGAGCGTTTGCTAAAGCTAATGGTAAACCAAGAGGTGATCTTCTGTTACGCAGACAGAAACCAACCGATCATAATACTACTAGAGTAATTACAACATACTCTAACCAACATGTAGAAATACGTGAAATAATACAGAAACACTGGCACCTATTAACATCTGACCAAGTACTAACTAAATACATTGGGTCAAAGCCTGAAATCACTTTTAGACGGGCGAGATCCATTCGTGACCATTTGGTCACGAGTAACTACACTAGATCTAGCGATAAAAAGCGTGAGATGCCAGGTCTTTATAGGTGTGGGGAATGCAACTTTTGTACGTATCTTATTGTGGGGACTGATGCCCTACTCCCAAATGGACAAAAACACAAAATCAGGCAACACATTACGTGCCAAACAAAAGGAGTGGTCTATTTAATCCTATGCAAATGCGGCTGTTTCTACGTTGGTAAAACGATAAGACCCTTTTGGAAACGGATTAAAGACCACACCTATTATGCGACCAATGGCCTATTGAACACCACTATGGGCCATCACATAGCATTTGGGCATAAATATGAACCAAATGTGTTCAAATTTACAGCTTTGGAGAGTATATACGAGGATCCACGAGGGGGTAATTTTGACCAACGTGTTTTACAATGCGAAACTCGTTGGATTCACAAGTTACGCGCCAACCAATTTCCAGGCCTTAACGACGCCCTAAGTTTCAAATCCTTTCTGAATATCTAATCACATTTTGTACCATTAATAACCACCTTGCCAACCTGTGGTAGGTGGCCAATCCTTTGAGCCCCCTGACATGTCCTCCCCAAAAAATGCCCTGTTTATAGATCCATTGCTGAAACATGTCATTTCCATTCCATTCTAGAAATGTACCTATGTAGTTAGGAGAACAAGGAATAGGGTCTTGTATCCACACTTGACCCTTTAAAATATATGGATACTTTCATATGGATATATGAATAGGTGGATATCTATACACAAGGGAATTAAAACAATTTAAGAGAAATTATTTAATATTTTTTGCTTTTTATTTTTATATTTTTTTAAATCTGTTTGTATAAGCTTTTTTTTTTTTTTGAAAACCAATATGTATGTATATATTTGTATAAGATATGAATGTGAGACAACATAATTTAATTCCAAGCATCTTCGATCAGGGAATTTGATACAATGTGAAAATACTTATTTTTTGTAATATTTGAATAAATTTCGTTTTTAGTCCCATTGACTGTCAGCATGCAGTTGATTCCTTTATGGTTACCAGTGTTGGTTGTTACAGGCCCTTTTTGTCCTGTTCACTATCTGCCACCATGTGGTCAATTAACTATATTGCATTTTTTTGTCTGCTTGAGCTCTTACAAATGGGGTACTCCTGCCGAGGCTCCTTTGCTTTGATGTGATTGACTTTCACTATTGGGCCATTGAACTACTACCAATCTCCTTTATCCTTGTTTCGATCTATTTCTCTGTCCACGCTGGCTTGTTGATGCGGCTCCTTTTACTTTTATTTCAGCCTGGGGGTCGGCACGATCTATGATTCTGATCGATGCCGCCCCGCCTACAGTCACGCCCAACTGATGGGTATCGCTGGGATAGGCAGACTTGGCCGCTTACGTCAGCACCTACACAGAGACGTTCATTGGTTAGGGCCCACTCAGCCTCAGCTGATCTCCTTTTGTTTATGCGCCGCAGCGCTGCCGCCCCGCCCACAGTCACGCCCAACTGATGGGTACCGTTGGGCTAGGCAGACTTGGCCGCACACGTCAGCACCAATACAGAGACGCTCATTGGTTGGAGCCCATTCAGCTCCAGCTGATCCCCTTACATCTATGCGCCGCAGCTTCTGGCGCGATGACGATGACGTCATCGCGTCTTTTCGACGCGACACGCCCATGTCAGTAGGCCTATTTAAGCGAGCTCCAGCCGTTCTCTCGGCGTGGAGCACAGGCTGCTACCTCCCCGGGACACACACTACTTCGTAGGCTACAAGGTAAAACTTTATTCTGATCTCCGCTTACTTGCTATGTTTATCCGCTGTGCATACTGGTTACTATGGTTATTCTACACACAGGTCTCTAAAGCCTTCTGATTTGCCCTTTATTGTGGACAGTGCAGTGGGGACACCTAGCGACGGAATCTATTTTCCCCTAAGGTCTTTTCCCACTTGTTTTCTGCCTCGATGGTCCCGGTTGTTGCCTTTTTATACTACTTTTGAGGTAACCTAGCCATTGTTGATACTTGATGATTTCTTTACAACCTTTTGGCTGCTATCTTTACATGTTCATTGTGTCCCAGCATATGCACAGATATATTTACTTGCCCCCTTTCTTCTCTCAGAATCTACTATTACTGTGGCTTCCCATACCATCAGGAGATCGTTTCTTTCTCCTTGTTACCCGGGTAGGTCTTTCATTGGCCCCCCTTCCCCTCCCCCCTTCCCCTCCCCCCCCCTTTTGTTTGCTCAGGCGTAATAATATGCACGCATATGTGCGCATAGCGTCCATACATATATATATTTATATATATACTGAGGTATACACTGCTTTTCTGTTTTTGGTTATTTTTCTTTGTTTTAACAGCTCACGCACTTATTTTTGGTACTACCCCAAGGATGTGTGATGGATGCGGATGACCACCAACCCAATTGGTACTATATTTGGCTTTATTGCATGCTGGCTCTCAATATTTTATTAGATTATGTCTTTTATGTTATCTGTATGTTATAAATGTATAAATTTTCTTTCAGACACATACAAGTAGCAATACTTCCGTGTTATAAAACCATACAACTCGTCCAGAAGAAGCCGTAAGGCGAAACGCGTCGGCGAGACGTTTTATTGCTCAAATATGTATCTATGTTCTCTCTTTTGATAACATTTTTTAATATGAAATTTATTTGTATACGTACTACTTTGTAATTAAACTTTATTTTTATAACGATAAATGTCCCTGTGATTGCCCTCTAAAGTCCGCCATGTCGCTACCCAGTGTAGTACAACTTTTCTTTTTTTTGAATCTATATTTCGGATGTGGGCCAATGTGAGTGCCTTATTGTTATTTCCCTTCCCTATATTTTTTGAATTTATTCTGGGTGGTAAACACCAATTCGTCTTGTTGCACTCGTGGGTATGCTAATCCTCTATTAGGATTTGGCTCCCTTTTTTCCTCCCCCTTCTACATTCCTTTGTTTTGTTATATATTGGTTTTTCTTCTTTTTCTTTTTTCATTACTATATCCCTTGATACACCAATATTAAGAAACCCTAGGTTTATTTACTCTTTATTCTTAATAGCTCGTTCACACATCTGTGTGACCTAGCTATATTGGCTACATATCAGCGACAATGGCTACTTTCTCGGGCAATGATTGGGAGGACTTTATGATAGGGATCCAAAAAACATGTTCCACTTCTAAATCTAACAGAGTAGAATACGAAATAGTTTACCAAAAACTTGTGCAAACATTTGAACGCAAATCGAGTCTTTTCTGGCATATAAAATATTTTGAACAATATATTACCAGTGGACTGAACCCTAAAGGACTAAGGGTACAGGTGTTCCCTAACATCTGGGCCATTGATAATGATCTCAAGGCCCGATGGGAAGAAAACCTCCATATGTGCTCCAAAAAAATGATGGAGCTCATGGTAGAATATTATATGCAGGAGCTAAAAATAGTCGATTGCGAAATAAAAAGGATCTATGATGAAAATAGCCAAATACTCAATAAACCCGAATTTGGTAACTACGATACACGACTGAAGGAACACATACAGACCTTTACTAGTGATTTGCTTAACAAAAAGGAAGAAAAACTATCACGTGATAAATTAGCCTTCGCAGGGAGATATGCTTACAATTGGCCAAATGCCAATGGACAACGTGGGGGACATAGGACCTTTGGACCTAATAGAAATAGGAAGGGCCCCAACCAAAAAGACCGGAACAGGGAAAAAGACAAATACGCTGACTCTGATTCTTCTGCCAATTCTCTCATCTCACAGAACTCCAAATTCAGCGACCAAGGACGAACAAGAGGCCGGCAGACCAGGAAACGGCAACAACAAGGTGGTGGGCACCAATCGGGCACCGTGAGTAAAAAACATATCACTGACGTATCAGACGGAGCTAATACTGACATCCAAATGGATACATCTAACCGCGACTTAGTAACGGTAGGAACACACACTGTTTCCATGTTTCCTCACGCTGCACTGGGTGTCTCCTCTGAGAATCTTTCTACCTTTCCTAAACCATCGACATCCGATGACCACTTGCGACAGAATATCATAGAGACAGCACAAAACATGGCTAAATCCCATGATAGTGTTAACAAGGAGGGTAAGGTGAGGGATGGTCCAAGGTGACGTATAGATCACTTTTTTCCACGCATCTCTCATACCGATCCGACCACTGCCCAACCTGATACCCCTAATGTTGCATTACCTTTACCTTTGAATATACCAGATGCTAATAACAGTCCTCGCTTGGAGGTAATTAATTTATCATCTTATATTTTAAGTACAATAGAAACTGATCTCCTTAGTTTAGGTCTCAGTTTTTGTCCCAACCCCAGATTTAATAAATTCGAACTTATAAAAGATCTCTACCTGTTCGCGCGCAAGTTGACATTCAACTTTATGTACGACAGTGAGAGATGTAAAAAACAAACGGATATTACACAACAGGACATATGGAAAGAATTTACGGTGGCAGATTTCCGTGCCCTAAAAACTTTGGTTCTTCTTTTGGAAGAAAGTGAGGGTAATTTAACACTAGAGGATTCAGTTGAATCTGAGGAAACAATAGGACAGCGAGTACAACTTAATCGCTACCAAAACGATCTAGACGCCCTAGAGAAGGCAGTAAAGAAAAAATCGTTAAAGTTCCCTCCACTACAGACAAATCCCAATGTTTGGGCCTTCCTCATGCAGGCAATTAAGGACATTGAATCCCTGCCTCCCTGCCTACACCCAGATAGAAATCTTACCCCGGCCCAGACCCAGGCCCTGGCTAATCTTAGCCATAGCCCTCACTTGGTGATCAAGCCCTCGGACAAGGGCGGCAATGTCGTGGTGATGAACGAGTTGAACTACCGCAACATGTGCTGGGATATACTCAAAAATAGGGATTGGTATAGACCGGTTCCGGTCGATCTTATCGTTAGATTCAACCAGCAATATAATGACACTATTCAAGCGGCCCTCTCCGAGGGCTTGATCACCAAGCCTATGTTCGATGGCATTCAGGTCCCTTACCCTAAAATCCCGACCTTTTACTCACTCCCAAAGACCCACAAAAACCTGCATAATCCACCGGGTCGCCCTATTGTCTCTGGCACAGGCTCTAAAACCGAACGTGCAAGCAAATTTGTAGACGAATATCTTAGACCACACGTCAACACTATGCCCTCTTTCATCCAGGATACTCCCGACCTTTTACGGGCACTAGATGATCTAACTGTACCCTCTGGTTGCTTCCTCGTCTCAATTGACGTGGAAGCTTTGTATTCCTCCATTCCACACTCTAAGGGTTTGGAAACTATTAGAAAATTCCTGACTGAAAGAGGCCCTAAGTCTTGCAAACTCAATGATTTCATTATTAAACTCTTGGCACATATTCTAACTAAAAATATTTTTTCGTTCGATGAGTCCCACTTCCTCCAGGTACAGGGTGTCGCTATGGGCACATGCTGCGCGCCGTCCTATGCGAACCTGTACCTGGGGGGGTGGGAACGAGAACTTTTTTCCAGTGACAGTTTTTCTGATTTGCTACCATTTATTTTGAGTTGGTACCGCTATATTGATGACATCCTGCTTTTTTGGACGGGATCATCAGAAGGCCTTAATATCTTCATGACCAAACTCGGCCAAAATGATTACAACTTGAAGTTCACAATGAACTCAAGCATAACCGAACTAGCCTTCCTAGATATAACCATCTACATCTCAGAAGATGGCAATGTAAGCACATCTCTATACCGGAAGCCTACGGCTGGTAACACCATCCTCCATGCCAGCAGTGCTCACCCGAAGTCTCTAGTCCAGAGCATTCCGTTTGGACAATATCTACGACTCAGACGGAATTGCTCAGATAATCAAAAATTTAAATCTGAGGCAGATCTCCTATATACTAGACTGAGAGTAAGGGGATACAGCAAAAAATGCTTGAAACGAGCGTTTGCTAAAGCTAATGGTAAACCAAGAGGTGATCTTCTGTTACGCAGACAGAAACCAACCGATCATAATACTACTAGAGTAATTACAACATACTCTAACCAACATGTAGAAATACGTGAAATAATACAGAAACACTGGCACCTATTAACATCTGACCAAGTACTAACTAAATACATTGGGTCAAAGCCTGAAATCACTTTTAGACGGGCGAGATCCATTCGTGACCATTTGGTCACGAGTAACTACACTAGATCTAGCGATAAAAAGCGTGAGATGCCAGGTCTTTATAGGTGTGGGGAATGCAACTTTTGTACGTATCTTATTGTGGGGACTGATGCCCTACTCCCAAATGGACAAAAACACAAAATCAGGCAACACATTACGTGCCAAACAAAAGGAGTGGTCTATTTAATCCTATGCAAATGCGGCTGTTTCTACGTTGGTAAAACGATAAGACCCTTTTGGAAACGGATTAAAGACCACACCTATTATGCGACCAATGGCCTATTGAACACCACTATGGGCCATCACATAGCATTTGGGCATAAATATGAACCAAATGTGTTCAAATTTACAGCTTTGGAGAGTATATACGAGGATCCACGAGGGGGTAATTTTGACCAACGTGTTTTACAATGCGAAACTCGTTGGATTCACAAGTTACGCGCCAACCAATTTCCAGGCCTTAACGACGCCCTAAGTTTCAAATCCTTTCTGAATATCTAATCACATTTTGTACCATTAATAACCACCTTGCCAACCTGTGGTAGGTGGCCAATCCTTTGAGCCCCCTGACATGTCCTCCCCAAAAAATGCCCTGTTTATAGATCCATTGCTGAAACATGTCATTTCCATTCCATTCTAGAAATGTACCTATGTAGTTAGGAGAACAAGGAATAGGGTCTTGTATCCACACTTGACCCTTTAAAATATATGGATACTTTCATATGGATATATGAATAGGTGGATATCTATACACAAGGGAATTAAAACAATTTAAGAGAAATTATTTAATATTTTTTGCTTTTTATTTTTATATTTTTTTAAATCTGTTTGTATAAGCTTTTTTTTTTTTTGAAAACCAATATGTATGTATATATTTGTATAAGATATGAATGTGAGACAACATAATTTAATTCCAAGCATCTTCGATCAGGGAATTTGATACAATGTGAAAATACTTATTTTTTGTAATATTTGAATAAATTTCGTTTTTAGTCCCATTGACTGTCAGCATGCAGTTGATTCCTTTATGGTTACCAGTGTTGGTTGTTACAGGCCCTTTTTGTCCTGTTCACTATCTGCCACCATGTGGTCAATTAACTATATTGCATTTTTTTGTCTGCTTGAGCTCTTACAAATGGGGTACTCCTGCCGAGGCTCCTTTGATGTGATTGACTTTCACTATTGGGCCATTGAACTACTACCAATCTCCTTTATCCTTGTTTCGATCTATTTCTCTGTCCACGCTGGCTTGTTGATGCGGCTCCTTTTACTTTTATTTCAGCCTGGGGGTCGGCACGATCTATGATTCTGATCGATGCCGCTCCGCCTACAGTCACGCCCAACTGATGGGTATCGCTGGGATAGGCAGACTTGGCCGCTTACGTCAGCACCTACACAGAGACGTTCATTGGTTAGGGCCCACTCAGCCTCAGCTGATCTCCTTTTGTTTATGCGCCGCAGCGCTGCCGCCCCGCCCACAGTCACGCCCAACTGATGGGTACCGTTGGGCTAGGCAGACTTGGCCGCACACGTCAGCACCAATACAGAGACGCTCATTGGTTGGAGCCCATTCAGCTCCAGCTGATCCCCTTACATCTATGCGCCGCAGCTTCTGGCGCGATGACGATGACGTCATCGCGTCTTTTCGACGCGACACGCCCATGTCAGTAGGCCTATTTAAGCGAGCTCCAGCCGTTCTCTCGGCGTGGAGCACAGGCTGCTACCTCCCCGGGACACACACTACTTCGTAGGCTACAAGGTAAAACTTTATTCTGATCTCCGCTTACTTGCTATGTTTATCCGCTGTGCATACTGGTTACTATGGTTATTCTACACACAGGTCTCTAAAGCCTTCTGATTTGCCCTTTATTGTGGACAGTGCAGTGGGGACACCTAGCGACGGAATCTATTTTCCCCTAAGGTCTTTTCCCACTTGTTTTCTGCCTCGATGGTCCCGGTTGTTGCCTTTTTATACTACTTTTGAGGTAACCTAGCCATTGTTGATACTTGATGATTTCTTTACAACCTTTTGGCTGCTATCTTTACATGTTCATTGTGTCCCAGCATATGCACAGATATATTTACTTGCCCCCTTTCTTCTCTCAGAATCTACTATTACTGTGGCTTCCCATACCATCAGGAGATCGTTTCTTTCTCCTTGTTACCCGGGTAGGTCTTTCATTGGCCCCCCTTCCCCCCCCCCCCCCCCCCCCCCCCCCCCCCTTTTGTTTGCTCAGGCGTAATAATATGCACGCATATGTGCGCATAGCGTCCATACATATATATATTTATATATATACTGAGGTATACACTGCTTTTCTGTTTTTGGTTATTTTTCTTTGTTTTAACAGCTCACGCACTTATTTTTGGTACTACCCCAATGATGTGTGATGGATGCGGATGACCACCAACCCAATTGGTACTATATTTGGCTTTATTGCATGCTGGCTCTCAATATTTTATTAGATTATGTCTTTTATGTTATCTGTATGTTATAAATGTATAAATTTTCTTTCAGACACATACAAGTAGCAATACTTCCGTGTTATAAAACCATACAACTCGTCCAGAAGAAGCCGTAAGGCGAAACGCGTCGGCGAGACGTTTTATTGCTCAAATATGTATCTATGTTCTCTCTTTTGATAACATTTTTTAATATGAAATTTATTTGTATACGTACTACTTTGTAATTAAACTTTATTTTTATAACGATAAATGTCCCTGTGATTGCCCTCTAAAGTCCGCCATGTCGCTACCCAGTGTAGTACAACTTTTCTTTTTTTTGAATCTATATTTCGGATGTGGGCCAATGTGAGTGCCTTATTGTTATTTCCCTTCCCTATATTTTTTGAACTTATACCCAGAAGTGACAGGTACTCTTGCTGGCTGTGAGGGAACAAAGAGCTGTGTTGGAGTACAGGTAAATATAAATATATGGGGGTTAGCAGATTCCCTTTGTAGGTATATTGACACGTTGCCCTGCATGGGCAATGCAACCACTTGGTGCTGACAGTACGCATATATGCGGCCTCTTGGCGGGTGGGCCTTAATGCTGAACAGCTGAATATATACGGGCCTGTGCAGGGCTGGACTGGGACAAAAATTTGGCCCTGGACTTCATCCAGACTGGCCCACTTTGACAGGTCTCTCCCATGGCGGCCGGACAACTCCCGAACCCCCCCCCCCCCCCCGGCCATCCAAGCTCCCTCTCCCCCTTCACTAGCCACTAGCTGTTCTACTTTATTAGAGTAGAACGGCTGGTACTGGTACTCTTATAGGCAGTACCGAAGCTAGACATTATTTCACCCGGGGGAAAAAATCAGTTTGGTGCCCCCCCTTATGGGACAAGATTAGGCAGAAGTGAGAAACTCCCAGGCCATAGCTGTTGAGTCAGCTGTCTGTTCCCTCACCCATGCTCCTCTGTCGTCCCCCCTGCTCCTCTGGTCCTCCCCCTGCTTCTTCGTTCCCCCCTCGTGAGCACTGCGGGAAGGGAGAGACAGAGGAGCAGAGGGGGCGGCGGTCCGCTGTCACTGAAGCCGGCCCACTGAGCCATCGGCCCACCGGGAAACTCCCTGTAGTCCCAATGGCCAGTCCACCCCTGGTCCTGTGTAAACAACTTATCATGCTGAGAGTGCCCTCCCTGCATGCTCCCAGCACAGTAGCTGGTGGGGATCAATATGCTTCCCATGCATACTTGCGATCAGGAGCTTTCCGATCATGTGACAGCCAATCACAGCGGTCACATGACCCAAATGCCCGCCTTTGCCTCCCGGCTTTTAGAACTCTTAAAGGGACGGGAGGCGGTGGGGGCCAATGGGTTAAACGCTAAACTGGTTAAGCATGGGTTATACTTATTTCTGTATTATTGTTTCTACCTGATCATTTTACTGGAAAAAAACAAGTTGTTGCTTGTTAATCATGAGTCAAAAGAAAAAAATTCCCAGGGTGAACTCAAATGTCTGTCCGTTGGATACATTTCTATAAAAAGTGATGGTTTCTTCAGGCTGCTATTTTTAGCTCAGTACTTTCTCCTTGAGCAAGAAAAGGTGACCTGTTCTGGAATGTTTGTGCTGTCATTATGCATTGTCACCAGCAGATGTCACTGTTACCAAACACATTCTCCATACATTTGCTGTGTAATCTGTATATGAGCATTTATTTCTATCACCACCAGTACAGCTGTGTTTTATAAATGGACACTAAATTATGCTAGTAGCTTCTATAACCCATTAAGTCATAAAATTAACACTTTCTGACATATTTATAAAATAATTTACAATATAATTTGCAACATTATATAGCACTCCGACTTTCTCAATAGTGGTTTTTAGTCATTTTGCCCAGAGAAGGAAAACTTGGCTTTTCAATTATTTGTTTCGACCAAAATCAGTTAGGCTGGATTCACAGTATTACGAATTGGATGTGGGTTTCCCCGTATCCAATCTGCATATCAGGAGATTTTGCACCATAATCATGAAATAAAACGTATGCTACAAATGTGCAGAAAACAAATACTTTAACCACTTGCTTACTGGGCACTTAAACCCCCCTCCTGCCCAGACCAATTTTCAGCTTCCAGCACTGTCACACTTTGAATGACAATTGCGCAGTCATGCTACACTGTACACAAATTATTTTTTTATCATTTTCAAATAGAGCTTTCTTTTGGTGGCATTTTATCACCTCCTGTTTTTTTTTATTTTTTGTAAAAAGATGAACATTTTTGGAAAAAAAAATACAAAACAGTTTTTTATTTTGTTATAAAAAAATTCAGGTAATTTTTCTCCTTTATTGATGTGCGCTAATGAGGCTGCACTAGTGGGCACTGAGAGGTGGCACTGAATGGCGTTAATAGGTGGCATTGATGGGCACTGATAGCTGGCACTGATAGGTGGCAGTGATGGGCATTGATTGGTGGCAGTTATGGGCACTGGTAGTGGTAGGTGACACTGATAGGCGGCACTGATGAGGCACAGATTGGCACCACTGGTGGGCATTGATAGGTGGCACTCCTGGACATTGATAGTTGGCACTGATATACACTGGTGGGCACTGATATGCCCTGTGTGGGCACTGGCAGGAGTTACTGGTTGGCAATCATTGACACTCTCCTACTCCCAGCCACTGATATCCCAAACTAACACCCCCGACCACTAAAACCCACCTAACTCCAACTACTGACACTAGACTGATGCCAACCTACACCCAACCACTGACATCCACTTAACCCCAACCACTGACAATTTTAGTGTAGAGCCAGTCTTATGAGGTGGACTTGGCCGCAAGACAAATCGGCGGCACCAGACCGAACTGCTGCCGGTATAATAGGGATGGTTCATACACAAGGGACACTGACATGGTCACCTATACCTGGCAGTTAGGTGGGTAGTAGGATTCTCCTGCAATTCTTTGCTTGTGTCATTTCTGTTGATTGCTGATGAGAAAAATAAACCGATGGATTTATTTGTTCCTGCCCCCAATCCTTCCTTTGCTCACTGCCTGGACCACATACCTTCATCATCACTGTGCTATATGTTTTCTGCTGCACCACTGGCATGGTTATATCCTCTTAGTCCTCCATAAATTTAGCAGAAATTTGTGCTTAAAGTAGAACTATAGGCAACACTTTTTTCTCCATTTTGGATAGAGTAAGGGATGGTTATAGCCCCTGTTAATTTTTTTTGCCATCCGTTTATTTCTCTTTATTTCCTGCCCTTTAGCCAAACAGGAAGTGAGAGGAAATCTCTGAAGCCCCAAAGCCCCCCCCCCCCCCCAAAGGCCCTCAGAACTTTTTTTTTAAACCTGAAAGACAAAGGCATAATGAGCTAGTATGACTAGCTTACTTTAGATCGAAGCCCCCGCAGCGGCAACATCTCTCCCGGAGGTTACTTCCGGGTATCGCCGCTCCGGCCATGTGATTGGCCGGAGTGGCGATGACGTCACTCCACGCATGTGCGCGGGGGGCTCTTTTCACAGCATGACCCCAGCAAAAAAAAAGAGATGTAATTTAAAAAAAAAAACCTTTACGAGCATTGGGCAGAAGTGGAATTTGCGCCGTTTCTGCCCTCCAATGCTATGGAGCCGAGTGAGGGGCTATCTTTCCCTCACTTGGCATCCAGGCAGTGAGGGGAGCAAACACGATCGTTTCCGCAACTTCCAGCGGGTCCGGCAATCTCGTGGCGAATCCGCCAAAGGTACCACTTTTATCTCACAGAGAACTGCGCGCCGTTCCTGAAAATACCGGGGTTATGGCAGTTAGCTGCTGCCATAACCCCGGTATTTAATGTCAAAGTACGAATGTACAGATGCGTTAATTTGCATGAAGTGGTTAAAGAGGGGGAAAAAAATGCAAAATGCATGAAAACTGCATGCAAAAAATGCATAAAAAACTAGGGTTTAAAAACGCACTGCAAAATGTGCCTGAAAAATGCATCAAGCACAGCCGCATCGATGTGTTTCTAGACTATGAGTGTGTTAAAAAAGAGGGTTCCTATCTCCCCCAATCAGATAAAGAAAAGTTTTCAACTTGGCATAAAGAGATGACAAAGAGGAAAATGTCACACACCCAATATAAAAAGGAATAGAGCTACCATTTACCACCATATATTTGGATCTAGTTGTTTTCCACTATCAAGTTCCTTACAGTATGTTTGTGAGGGCTGAGAGAAGACTTTATTAAGTGAAATGAGTCAAGGAGCAGGAGATGGATGAATCACTCTGTGAAGGTGCCAAGGAGATTAGAGATGGATAAATAAACTGTAATTATACTGTGCTGAACAAACGTAGCATACACAGAAGTAATCTACTGTGTGTGAGGTGAGTAAAATAAACGGAATATTTAAAGCTCATAATGTAATCACACAGGATGTTATTGTATATGGCAGATGAGGTTCATTGTAGGGAAATGTAAAGTAGTACACTTATGCCTTGTACACACGATCGGAATTTCCGATGAAAAAAGTCAGATGAAATTTTTTCATCGGATATTCCGACCGTGTGTGGGCCCCATCAGACTTTTTTCCGTCGGAGTTTAGAAATAGAACATGTTTTATTTTTTAGAGAAGCAAAGTCCGAATAACGAGAGAAACATAATAAATCTCTGTTGTGGCTACGCTATCTCTTTTGGATATATACAGGGGCAGACTGACCATTGAGGCACTCGGGCACTGCCCGAGGGCCCCATGCCACTAGGGGGCCCCATCAGGGTTGCCAGGCTCATTAAAACCAGGGACAGTATGTAAAAATCTGTGTTTTTTTTTTTTACATCTGTCCCTGATATGTCCAAAACCGACATGCTTTTGATGTGAAAATCCTGAGATTTTAGCTGCCCCGTCTCTGTAATGCCTCCTGGCTTGGTGGCCATCTGTAAGCTCTGGGGCCCCATAATCTTCTATTGCCCGGGGGCCCCATGAGTTGTCAGTCCGCCCCTGGATATATATCTGCTTTTATAAGAGGATATTGATACCTGCCTTGTCAGTATACTCGTACCGTATATTGACAACAGCAGTAGCAATGTCCCCACAGATCTTCTCAAGCCGGTAAGAACAAGTGGAATGACCCTACTAGATACTGGTTACACTGAGCAGTATTGAATGGGCTCCATGCTGACCTTGATGGTTGATGTGCATGGAGTGGGCAGTGTAAATGCCTCAAGTGGATGGGGTGTGTGCACTGCCCCCCCCCCCACACTCCTGTGGATGCCCTCCCCTTTGCTGTTGTCATTTCCTGCGTTATCATTTTGCATGGAGGAAGCGATTGGCTGTTGGGGTCATCACTTCCTTTTTGTCATTCTTTTTGTCACCCATGAATAAAAAACAAAGTGCATGTGCTCTGGGGACAGACTATTTAGACTCCAGCTTGAAGCAATATCTTTTTCTGATTCTATTTGGTGCCACTGAAGTACTTCAATTTCCTTATATCATAGAGATTGATACAAACGTGCTTGTTGTTGTTCACCTGCTACACAGCTACAGAAGACAGAATCCCACACACGATGTAGCTTAACCAGTGGTAAGACGTTTACTTGGTAAAATAATAGAACAATGGTTATACAGTAAACACTCAACACATACAGCTCCCTGTATAAGTTAATGGTGCACCACCGGTCCGGAACCTCCCTACACTCAGGCCTTAGTAATGTAACCTGAATGAGTGTGGTGGAGGAATCTCTCAGTGCGCTGACATCAACACTGGGGCACCTCTCCACCAAGTCTTGCATGAACAATAGATTACAATACAATGCAATCAAGTAAAACAATCATGTAAGCTCATAACGATATGGCTCCCCCTAGAGAACAGCTCAACTGATGCGTGTCCTGTGTGGACCAATTGTGGGAATGGAGTAACAGACGACTGTCCCTTTAAAAGTCAGTAGATCTTCAGCTAGCCACATTAGTGCACTTAATTATTTGTAATCCAATAACAAGGTGAGGAAAGCATGAACCCTTGAAGTATGAAGTGGTATAAAGTTAGGAACGTTAATGCTCCCAGACCGTTGTATTGTTCTCAGGTGTAGTGTATCCCTGCTTGTCAGCGCATGTGGGTGAAACTATAAACAGGCCCACCTTCCTGGCACTTAGTTAACTATGTGGTTAGGCAAATGCCCTCTCACCAAATGTAGCCTTGTTTCGCCGGAACTGCTCCGCATGGACTCCGCTCGGCTCTCGGCCTCTCCGGAACTCGCGATCCCCGGTTCTCCATGTAGCGACCCACAAGGTAATGAAGACAGGTGGCTCCGGATGTTGTCGAATGTGGACTGGTCCCTCTCCAGTCTGATCAGTGAGACTGTAACAAGGATCCCTCTCCAGTCTAGGCGATCCACTCTCAGTCACTGCAGGTCCAGGCTCCTCGGGCCTAGGAAACTCAGCGCAGGCCTCCTACCGGCTTGAAGATGGCGTCCCGAGAAAGAGAGCGGAGGGCGCGCTTGGCTTAAATAAGTTCTCCCATAAAGCCTTTGCGCGGTGCATTGCCCTCTGGGTAACTGAACCAAACAAGTTGTAACGAACTAACATGAAACCAACACCAGAGGGAGCCAACGGATATTCAAAGCACAAATTGCAGTCCTTTAGGTAGCATGCAAGGATAATACCCTGCTACATTTATATTAGCAATCGCTATCTTTCCTTTCAGGTATGTTACAGCTGAAGTTTAGGTATGATTTTTTTTTCGTAGTTACATTCATCCAGCTCTAACCAATGTAAGCTCTGTCCCGGTGTCTGACAGCTGGGTATCACAGGACCAGGTGGGATGGGGTCCAGTGTAATTTCACCTTACATATTTTCCATAAAGGTGAACTTACACTTTAAGCAGGCCATAGAGAGCGTGAATTTCTTTCCTGCAACTACTTTGTACTTTCAGCCTGCTCATACTGATCGAATCTCAGCTGGTTTCTGCTAAACTTGACAAGATTTGAACCGTCTATGGCCAGTCTTATGTTCACTCAATGTTGCTTCTTTAAACGCTTGCTGCCCTCCCACCATCAAATGACGGAGGGGCGGTGCGGCTCTCGTTCGGGGTGGACGTCATATATGTCAACTAATGGTTGGCAACACTGCTGTCTTCCGTTTGTGGAGTCCCAATTGAATCATGATTGCCTTCACAAGAGGGCACTTCCACATGTCTACACTTATATTTTTTTAATGAATACAAGACATTCTCTGATTGGACAAGGTAGAGAGGCAGGGTGGCAATGTCACAATCTCTTGGTTGCAGACTGGCTGGTAAGTTGAGCTGGGAATTTTCTTTGGTTTGGTTTTGTTTTGCATATCTTTCCCATCCATGTGCTCCTTGCTGTGAAGGCCAGTTATAGGTGGGGGCAGGGGCCAGTTGTTTGTTACTGGTGTAATATTGGTGATGGGACACACTGGACACCTGCCCTTTATCTATCTATTAGGAATGCATGTGCTTCTATGGAGGCTCTGTATAAATTTACAAGAATTAGGACTGCAGATAATACTGGGGTGCCTTGGAGCAACTCTGTGGCTTACACATGTATTTGCAAATGAAGAAGGAAGAGGGGGTTGGGACTTTATTTGAAGCATTGAACATAGTTGAACAAATGCCTTCATCCCTATTACATGAAAAATATGGGAAAGGTTAGGATTAGTTCAGGTGACTATAATTTATTCATTCATTCATTTTTATTTTCCAAATTTTTGGGCCATGATCCTAGATAAAATAAATAGTAAAAGGTATTCAGTGCTGGAAATAAATAAAATATATATAAATAAATAAATAAATAAATAAATAAATAAATAAATAAATATGCAAGCCAGCACTAAGGATAAATTCATAAAAAAATCCAAAAATGACTATAAAGTGAAAAACAGTGCAGCGCAAATAAAGAAAATATAAACAATAAATAAATAATTTAATATAAGAAAAAATTCATATAAGAAAATAATCCATGTGATGTCCAGAAGGTGCAAGTGAAAAAGTGACCAAAGAAATCCTCCACCATGTATAAGATGGCCTCTCACCTTAAAAATTCGACCTTAAAAGGTCACAGGGCACAGGGCATATCAATAGTAACCACAAGATCAGACTGAGACGTCCATGGGATGACTGGCAGCTCAGAGTAGCAAAGTGTGTTCTCTCCTGCCCCACGCTGAAGTGACATGTGAGTCTTTTACTTTTTATGTGCCATTCAAATAAACGCTTTTGTACCAGAGAGCACTAGATCCCCTTTTCTTTTATCTGATATGGTGGATGTTACTGCTGGAAATTGATCTGGAAAGGATTCACTTTGCTACTCTGAGCTGCCAGTCATCCCATGGACGTCTCAGTCTCATCTTAAGGTTACTATTGATATGCCCTGTGACCTTTTTTAAGGTCGAATTTTTAAGGTGAGAGGCCATCTTATACATGGTGGAGGATTTCTTTGGTCACTTTTTCACTTACACCTTATGCCGACTTATCAATTGGATTTCTGGATTTGTCACTATATATGGACTTTTATTCACATGGATTATTTTCCTATATGAATTTATTTATTTATTGTTTATATTTTCTTTATTTGCGCTGCACTGTTTTTCACTTCATGATCCTAGATAGTTTTAGAGAAGTGGAGTATTTCAACAATTTTATACTACTGGGTTTCCAGTCGCACCCTAAATTATGCAGATCGTATGTTCTGGATTGCAGTGTGCTGGGTTGTTTGATACGGCTGTGCCCAGTCCCGGGAGCTGCTATGCTATGCTCTCCAGGGGTCCTCCCCTTCCCTCTCACCTTCTGGTGAATGCTTGCCAGGGGTTTGGGTGGGTGTCCCGCTACGCATCAGCATTACGCCTCCAGCGCCATATGGGCCGGCGCTGTGATCTGATCTTGGTATCCTCCACAAGTTCCATCGCTGCCATCTTGCTAAACCCCGCACTCTTCCATAGTAAGGATACTCTGCCTTGCCTTGTACACACGAGGAGACATGTCCTATGAAAACGGTCCGCGGACCGTTTTCATTGGACATGTCTCCTGGGAGCTTTTGGTGTGATGTGTGTACACACCATCAGACCAAAATCCCTGCGGACAGAGAACGCGGTGACGTAGAAGACACCGACGTTCTCAAACACGGAAGTGCAATGCTTCCACGCATGCGTCGAATCAATTTGACGCATGCGCAGGATTTTGGTCCGCTGGTTAGACGTACTAACTAGCGGACATGTCCGACGGACAGGTTTCCAGCGGACAAGTTTCTTAGCATGCTAAGAAACTTTTGTCCGCGGGGAACCTGTCCACTAGGCCAGGAAACCTGTCCGATAGGCCGTACACACGACCGAACATGTCCGATGAAACTGGTCCGCGGACCAGTCCCAAACCTTCCCCATATTTTTTTATGTATTTGCAAATGGTTGCAGACTGGTTGGTATGTTAAGCTAGGAATTTTCTTTGGATTTGTTGTCACAATCTCTACCTCATGCAATCAAAGAATGCATTGTGTTCATCGCAAAAAAAAAAGTATTTCTTTGAATGTCTGCAGTGTCGAGTGAGTGACCCCCTGTAGTTATTTGCATAGAATTACAGCCGCCCAGCACTGGAACGGTAAAACTACTGCAATCACTGTATCGGCAATTACTACACTGATTTGCAGCTTGTACAGTGATTTGCAGCATATGCAGTTTGCAGCTTTGTGAGGATTGGTCAGGTATGAGATATGTATACTTGTGTAGCGCCTGTGTACTTTTAGGTACAGGTGCTATCTTAAATTTAAGGGGGATGAGAGAGTTAGTTAACTCTCTGCTTCAGCTGGGCTGTACTGTGGGCTCATTCTGTTGTTGCTGGGGTGCTTTACCACCCCGGAGCGACAGGTGGCGCCAGTGGAGTCCAGGCTGGGGTGCCTTTTTGCCAGCAGCCAATCAGGAGGAGTTTTCCCTTGCGGGGCATGCTGGGAGAGGGTACTTCTGGAGCAGACGCCATTGGGCGGGGTTCTTGTTCCTGGTGTAGCGCCCACCTTTAGGGTGACCACACATCTAGGCTCTCCTGCGACATTGCCTACCAGGTCGGGGTGCACGTGCCACGCGGTGTTTCTGGTTCCGGGACCATGTTGGCCCAGAACATTTAAAGTTGTGGCGGGGCTCCAGTGATCGACTGGGCCCCAACTCTGAGGAGATCCCAAACAAGTGTAGCTGTTCGGTGGGGAGTCCGTCTGAGGAGCGCCAATGAGAGGCTGGCGGTTCAACAGGGCCTAGACAATCCACCGGGGATCGAGGTAACCGGACACTGAGGGGGTGGATGCTGGCCACCTGTCAGTCGGTGACCAAATTGAAACTACCTGAGAGAGATCCAGGCAAGAAGAAGTTTATTGAGGAGAATAGTCTCCATGTCCTAAGTTCTGAGGCCAGGTCTGTGGCAGAGACCTGTTCCTCTCAAAGTGCCGAGTGATACTCTGGCTGCCAGGTCGGTGTGAGAGGCCTGTCCAGGTACACTATACCCACTCCGGCTGGAGTGGCGACGAAAGTAAAGTGTCGTTGGAAGCAGGACTGCTTCCATACGGTTGAGCCTGAATCTGATACTTCTCCTTCTTTTACATCTCTACTATCTACCTCAAGTTTTACTGTTTACTGTGTTGGGTAAAATAAAGCACAAGAAAAGACACCTGCTGTTCGGACATTCCATCATTGCTGCTCTCATCATCTACCCCTAGACGCTCACAGAGGTAACACACCATCCCAATCTATAACCAGCGGCTCCTTCGGGGGTGAGCGCTACACTTATAATGGTCCAAGCTTGATCAATGTACAGTTGTGCTCATAAGTTTTCATACCCTGGCAGAATTTATGATTTCATGGCCATTTTTCAGAAAATATGATAACACAAAAACTTTTCTTTCACTCATTGTTAGTGTTTGGCTGAAGCCATCTATTATCAATCAACTGTGTTTACTCTTTTTTTAAACCATAATGACAACAGTAGCAAAATGGCCCTGATCAAAAGTTTACATACCCCAGTTATTAATACCGTGTTGCCCCCTTTAACATCAATGACAGCTTGAAGTATTTTGTGGTATTTGTGGATGAGGCTCTTTATCTTCTCAGATGGTAAAGCTGCCCAATCCTCTTGGCAAAAAGCTTCCAGTTCCTGTAAGTTCTTGGGTTGTCTTGCATGAACTGCACATTTGAGATCTCCCCAGAGTGGCTCAATGTTATTGAGGTCAGGAGACTGAGATGGCCACTCCAGAACCTTCACTTCAGATCCACCTCCATACCTTTCATCATAGGCCTTTTTTCAAGTGCTTCCTTATTGTGCATCCCGAACAATTTTCCTTGCAGTTATGGCTGACATTTTAGTTGGTCTACCTGACCGTGGTTTGGTTTTAACAGAACCCCTCATATTACACTTCTTGATTAGAGTTTGAACACTGCTGATTGGCATTCTCAATTCCTTGGATGTCTTTTTATATCCCTTTCCTGTTTTATACAGTTCAACTACCTTTTCCCGCAGATCCTTTGACAATTATTTTGCTTTCCCCATGACTCAGAATCCAGAAACGTCGGTGCAGCACTGGATGAAAGATGCAAGGGTCTGTCAGGAGTCCAGAAACACACACACTAATTACAAGCAAACAGATCACAGGTGAGGATGGTTACCTTTTAATAGCTATTCAAACCCCTTTGTGTCAACTTGTGTGCATGTTATCAGGCCAAAATCACCAAGTAAACTTTTGATCAGAGTCATATGGGTAGTTTCTGTTGCGATTATGATTTAAAAAGAGTAAACACTGTTGATTGACAATAAATGGCTTCAAATGAGAAGGGGGAAAAAAAAAAGGGGGTAACCAAAAGGACCCCGGGGCTTTTGAACGGTGCAAATAGATAATCAGACAAAATTTGATTATAAAATTAGAAAATATAATTTATTACACAAATAATTAATATGCCATAAATATGATAAATTTGAAATACATCTCGATTAAATACGTGATATCAAGACGAAGCATTGTTTAAGTCAGCTCTACATGTTTCACTCCGACGAGTTTCTTCAGGAGCTTTCAGACATACAATGCTAAATATCAAAAGAAAAAACAAGACATATAATTAAATGACTGTTGAAAACAATCATTTATATATCAATACATTTTGGTAAATAATGTCAAAAAAGGGGGAAAAGAAAAATATTGATCATGAATACATCAGTTATTGTAGATAATGCATGCTCAAGGATCTCAACTACATATAAACAGGGGCCAAAAGTAAAAACAATAATATTTACTTACCAAAAAGGTAAAACAGCAAAAGACAGCAGACCATACAGGAAGGAACCAGAGTCCTCAGGGAAAACAGAATAGTTCAGGAGAACCACAGCAGGATTTTAAGCCATTAATAGAATTAATCTGAAAAATTTAATTTATTTATTTTCTGTTTTGTAATTATGGCTAATTATTGTGGGGAAGCTTTTAGTGGGTTAATGACTGATATTCATAGGTCACAAAACAAAATCAGTGGGGGGTTATCGATGGACCATTTTTTTGTCAGATTACAAAGGATGCTGGAGAGAAAATCCAGACTCTTTTGGAATAAGTGGTACTTTATGAAATATATGGATGACAAAATTACCCCATGGGGTTTAAGGATTCAAATTTTTCCAACAATCTCCAATGTAGACCAAGAGTTTAAAACTGAATGGGAGACAAATCTTCAAATTTGTTCCTTTAAAATGATGACACTTCTATGTCAGAGATACACTTTGGATTTGGACTCCCTGGATAGGGAAATAGAGAAACTGCTTAGTGAGAACAAAAGCATCACAGATGATGAGATTTTCTCTGAAAGAGAAGTCACGCTAAAAGGTAACTTGGAAACTTATGTTTCAGTACTTTTAAAAAATAAAGAACAAAAATTTACCAGAGACAAGTTGTCCTACGACAACCCTCAAGCATACAACTGGGGCTCAGCCTCCAAGTACCGTAAACGGAAGGGGGATAAACCCAAATCCAAACGTCCTGATATTCCGAGTGATATTACTGGCTCTGACTCCTCTTTATCCTCCACTATTTCTATTTCGACAACAGATCAAATACCGAATGTGAAAACTCACGGCTTTTTCCAACCAAAATCAAACAGAGGAAACATGAGAGGTAACTCCTCGAGATCATCAACAAGGACCACGGTCAACACGCGAGCACAAGCTGCGAAAGCATCTTCAGCAAACGCATTGACTTTATCGGAACCAGCGAGTGGTATGGTCAATAATATGTTCAGTGCATTAAAAACTCCTACGGTAGGCACCTCTCAAAGCAACTCCACAGAGTTGGATTTTCGTCCTGCACGGGCTCTCACCCAGCCAGTGACGGACGACAAAAAATGACTTCTAAATCATCAGATATTGTTCAAACCACCTTGGGGGGTTTCCAAATAGTAAATTTATCCTCAACCCATCTATCCACTGAACAAATTGATGTTTTAAACCTAGGTCTGACATTTTGTCCTGTACAGAATACGGATACCTTTGATTTAATTAAGGATATACATTTATTTTCTCGTAGATTAATGTTAAAAGTACTCTTTGACAAACCCAAACCGTCAGTTGCATCAACCAATTTTGAAAACCCCATCTGGGAAGAAATGACTCTAAAAGATATCAAAGCTCTTGAGGAGCTTACAGAACTTTGGGAGGAGGGAGGCATCGATGAGACCGACCTAATGGAGGCGGTTCTCCTTGATGCATCCACCCTCCCTGCTTCTCTATCCGATGCCTCGGTAACAACACATGTCCCAACTTCCAAACCTAGGGACTACAAACCAAAGTCCAAAATGTTCACTACATTGCAAGGAAACCCCAGTATATGGGCTTTCACAAATCAGGTAACAAACGAAATCAGTAGAACAAACTGGTCCCATATGCCCCACTCGAATTTATCGGAGACACAAAAATCTGCTCTCAGCTCCTTACAGACCAATGACACAATTGTCATAAAGCCTTCTGACAAAGGCGGCAATATTGTCATTCAAGATAAATCAAGCTATAAATTGATGGTATATAAAATCTTAAACAACAAAGAATGGTATAAAAAAGTAAGTGAGACACATCTTAGAAATACCATATTGCGATACCAAAACCTAATCAATTCAGCTTATCATCAGGGCCTCATTGTGAAATCTACATGGGAATTTTTGAATGTGATGCATCCTAGGACACCGACGCTGTATGCGTTGCCCAAAATTCACAAAAATTCGACTAATCCACCGGGCAGACCGATTGTTTCGGGTAACGGATCCCTAACTGAAAAAGCCAGTCAACTCATCGACGAGTATCTTCGTCCTTGGGTTGAAAATCTGGCTTCGCATTTACAGGATACTACCGATCTTCTGAAAACATTGGATGGGATTAATATCCCCAAGGATTCGTGGCTGGTAGCCTTGGACGTGGAGGCCCTCTACAACTCCATCCCCCATTCATTGGGGTTGAGGGTTGTAGAGGGCTTCATCTTGGAAAATTCTGAAGCCTCCCCGGCATACAATAAATTCATTTTGGATTTGTTGGACTTTATCTTATCCAATAATATTTTTCTTTTTGATGGCTCCCACTACCTCCAAGTACAAGGCGTAGCTATGGGGACTAAGTGCGCCCCTTCCTACGCAAACTTGTACTTGGGGGGGTGGGAGCAGAATTTGCTACGCACGGATGATGTGCATTCATTTTTTGAGCACATCCCCCTGTGGCGTCGTTTTATAGACGATGTTTTTTTCATTTGGACGGGCCCCAAGGTTGATCTTTTATCCTTCTTGAAAAGTTTGGAGAGCAATGAATATAATCTTAAGTTTACCTCTGAGATGAGCCAATTGTCTATAACGTTTTTAGACATTCAGATTTCAATAGACAATGTAGGAATGATTGAGACATCCTTATTCCGTAAACCATCGGCAGGCAATGCACTTTTGCATGCCTCTAGCTCACATCCGAGATCTCTTATCTCTAATATTCCTTATGGACAATATTTGCGACTACGTCGCAATTGTAGTACTGAATCTAACTTTGAGCATGAGGCAAAGTTATTGCAAACCAGATTCCAAGAGAGAGGATATAGCAAAAAGGGCCTTAAAAAGGCATACCTCAGGGCAAAGCAAAACAAAAGAAGTTCCTTGCTCCATGACCAAAAAACTTCCAAACCCGATCCGGGCATACGATTGATCACACGCTTTTCTGGCCACCACCAGAAGGTGCGTTCCATCCTTCAGAAATATTGGTGTCTTTTACTCAGCGATGAAGCTGTGTCTAGACATTTACAGGACTATCCACAGATTACCTTTAGGAAATCTAGATCGCTGCGGGACCGGCTGGTCCGCAGCCATTTTTCCTTAGGTAACACACGCCTGTGTGGACCCAGGGGCTCTAGACCATGCCACAAATGCCCATTTTGTTGCTACATTCACGCTTCCACCACCGTGAATCTTCCAAATGGACAAATATTGAAACCAACTTTCTCCGTAACATGCCAATCTATTGGCATAGTATATTTGATGCAATGCGAATGTGGGGCTTTTTACGTGGGAAAAACCAAGCGTCCATTTTTTCATAGGATCAGGGACCATGTTACCTTGATTGCTAAGAAAAAGATGGAAACCCCGATAAGCCGCCACTCAGGCATTCACCACCAATTTAACAGTCATAAAATGAAATTCTCTGCCTTGGAATACATCACCCCCGGTGAGAGAGGGGGCGACTATGATAAAATACTGCTCCAAAGGGAGGTAAAGTGGATTTACTCCTTGTCCGCTTTGATTGCTCCAGGGTTAAATGAAGCTTTGAGCTTCAAGCCTTTCTTATAGGGCTGTCTTTCATTTTCACTTCTATTATATCATTATTGTTAAAATTCATAATTCATATATCACATATATATATATGTTTCTGATTTCATAGCAATATTTATCAACATCATTGTATATTGATACTCATATGTATCTTCTATAAAATTTCATTTTCTTTTTCTTTTTATTTTTCATCTACTTATTAATTACAATTAATTCCTTTTTCTTTATTTTATTTTTATTTTTATTTTCATTTTTATTTTATTTTATTTTATTTTATTTTCATTTTATTTATTTTGTTTTTTGTTTTCTGTTTTTCTTTTTCTTTTTCTTTTTCTTTTTATTGAAATCCAAAAATCACTTAGGATATTTCCAGATGCAATAATCACTGTATGTTTATCATACTGTAACTTCTTATGCAATTATGTATGGATTGTCTCTCCAAATAAAACTTTGTGTTTAATGATTGTTGGATCTGCTTGCTTATGGATCTCATAAAACAGATTGCTATTTACAAATATTAATTAAGAACACTATATGTCAAAACACCTTGCTTTTTCTACTTTCAAGTAGTAACACTATATCATACTGTTTTATTATTTATATTTATTTTTATTTTCATTGTATTACTTCTATTCATAATGACGGCACACCAAGGAATGTTTTTCCCTTATGCCTCTGGGCGCAGGATGGATTCAGGAGAGCCATACGGACACGTAGGGAGCTGCAGGGGTTAAGAGGGTTTATCACTCCCCTTTCATTATTGTTTCCCCTCAGGTCCCTTTCTTTTAGACCATTTACGCCAGCACATCCATTCCCAGCTTGAGTTTTGTGTGTTTTTTCAGCGCTGCTGCGCTGTCTATTCCATTTGCCTTCCAGCTATCTTGTACTGGAAACCTTTCCAGCCTCCAAAATGGCGCCGATCGTTTTTGGACCGCCCACAGAGACCTTTTCCTTGGTCTCATGTGTGCTGTCATTACTTTTGGCTACATTGGGATCAGCTGAGCTTGTCAGCTGGGTGGATTATTTTCCTTCTGCTGACGCCCAGGTCATGTGTCTGCACTGCGGCGCTCTGATTGGTCAATCATCGCCGTGGTGGCAGATTTAAAGCCTAAGCGCTGTGTTAGGTGCTCCAGCTGAGACCAGACCTAATTAATGCAAGGAAAGGCTGCTGTATGCACAGCTATCTAGGTGGCTCTTCCTTTTCATCTTTGGACTTTGTCCTAATCAGGTATTTACCTTACAAGCTTTTTGGCTTTGTGCTTACACACTGTGAGCATTAGGGATTTGTTTGTTCTGTGCATTTTTTGGCACTGAACTATCCCTATTTACTTATAATATACTTTTTTATTTCTCCCCTTTTTTCTTAACAGAGCGGATGCCGCTTTTTGATCAGGTTATTTGAGGGGCTGTGAGAGTGTCTTCCTTCCCCTTTATCCTCTTTCAATCCATATCTATGGCAAACATTAGACTGTTTCTACTGACAATAGGCATTTTTGCTTACTATTGACAGGTATATATATTACATATATTGTTCATTATAACAAGTTTTTGGAGTGTATATTCTCTTTACCCACTGTTGCATAATACAACTGAGAGTAGTTTGCATATGTGTTTCCACATGTGCTTTCCTGATTTTTCAGATTAATTCTATTAATGGCTTAAAATCCTGCTGTGGTTCTCCTGAACTATTCTGTTTTCCCTGAGGACTCTGGTTCCTTCCTGTATGGTCTGCTGTCTTTTGCTGTTTTACCTTTTTGGTAAGTAAATATTATTGTTTTTACTTTTGGCCCCTGTTTATATGTAGTTGAGATCCTTGAGCATGCATTATCTACAATAACTGATGTATTCATGATCAATATTTTTCTTTTCCCCCTTTTTTGACATTATTTACCAAAATGTATTGATATATAAATGATTGTTTTCAACAGTCATTTAATTATATGTCTTGTTTTTTCTTTTGATATTTAGCATTGTATGTCTGAAAGCTCCTGAAGAAACTCGTCGGAGTGAAACATGTAGAGCTGACTTAAACAATGCTTCGTCTTGATATCACGTATTTAATCGAGATGTATTTCAAATTTATCGTATTTATGGCATATTAATTATTTGTGTAATAAATTATATTTTCTAATTTTATAATCAAATTTTGTCTGATTATCTATTTGCACCGTTCAAAAGCCCCGGGGTCCTTTTGGTTACCCCCTTTTTTTTTCCCCCCCTTCTCATTTTTTCTTATCATTGGGGTGAGGTGCCTGTGACTACTGATACTTGTCCACAAAACGTATTCTTAATAAATGGCTTCAGCCAAACACTAACCATGAGTGAAAGAAATATTTTTTTTCATAATCTCTGAAAATTGGCCAAGAAGTCATAAATTCTTTAACCAATTGTTGACCGTCACACGCCAATGTACATCGGCAGAATGGCATGGCTGCGCACATTGGCGTACAGGTACATCCCCCTTTGATGTGCAAGCCGTAGGTTGCGCGCGCGCCGCCGGCGGTGCGCTCGCGACCCTGTCGGGAACTCCGTGATCAGGTCACAGAGCTGAAGAACGGGAGAGGTAAGTGTAAACAAACCTGACATGTCACGTCAAACCACACCCCCTAACAGTAAGAATCACTCTTTAGGTCACACTTAATCCCTTCAGCGCCCTCTACAGGTTAACCCTTTCACTGCCATTGACATTTTTACAGTAATCAGTGCATTTTTATAGCACTGTTCGCTGTAAAAATGACAATGGTCTCAAAATGGTGTCAAAAGTGTCCGATGTGTCCGCCAAAATGTTGCAGTCACGATAAAAATCCTTGATCGCCGCCATTATTAGTAAAAAAATAAATTATTAATAAAAATGGCAGGCACAGTGGTGTAGTGAGTAGCACTCTCGCCTAGCAGTAAAAAGGGTCGCTGGTTCGAACCATGGCACTACCTGTCTGGAGTTTGCATGTTCTCCCTGTGCCTGCGTGGGTTTCCTCCCACACTCCAAAGACATGCTGATAGGTTAATTGGCTTCCGTCTAAAAAAATTGGCCCTAGTATATGAATGTGAGTTAGGGACCTTAGATTGTAAGATCCTTGAGGGTAGGGACCGATGTGAATGTACAATGTATATGTAAAGCACTGCATAAATTGACTGTGCTATATAAGTACCAAAATAATAATAAAACTTTCCCCTATTTTCTAGATGCTATAACTTTTGCGCAAACCATTTAATAAACGCTTATTGCGATTTTATTTCTACAAAAATATGTAGAAGAATATGTATTGGCCAAAACTAAGGAAAAAAAAAAAATTTTTTATATATTTTTGGGGAAACTCTATTTGTGGGAAAAAAAGGACGTCAATTTTGTTTGGAAGCCACATCGCACGACCGCGCAATTGTCAGTTAAAGCGACGCAGTGCCGAATCGCAAAAATGGGCCTGGTCCTTTAGCAACAAAATGGTCCGTGGCTTAAGTGGTTAAGTATGTAAACGTATGAGCAAAATTGTAACTATGCAATAACATTTATACCTAAAGGCATTTTTATTTTTATTTGTTATTTTTGGATAGAGAGGAGAGCGATTAGAACACTTTTCAGTTTTTATTGCTGTCTGTGAGTTTTGGGGTGTACACCCTAATGCAATAGGCTGCACACACCTATCAATGGAGCCAAATACAGGGCAATCTTAGAAGCAAACCTGTTATGACACGTACACACGATCGGTTCATCCGATGAAAACGGACTGATGGATTTTTTCATCAGATATCCGATGAAGCTGTCTTGCCTACACACCATCAGTTAAAAATCCGATCGTGTCCAACGCGGTGACGTAAAACACAACAACGTGCAGAGAAAAATCAAGTTCAATGCTTCCGAGCATGCGTCGACTTGATTCTGAGCATGCGTAGATTTTTGACCGATATATTTCCCCACAGACGATCGTTTTTTTCTATCAGTTTTTTAACCATCAAAATGTTTTAAAACAGGTTCTATTTTTTTTCACCGATGGGGAAAAAAACGATGGGGCCCACACACGATCGGTTCGTCTGAGAACCGATCGTGTGTACAGGGCATTAGAGTCTTCAAAAGACTTGATACTGGGGAGGAGGTTCACCTTCCAGCAGGACAACGACCATAAACATACAGCCAGAGCATATTCATGTGTTTAGAATGGCCCACTCAAAGTCCAGACCTAGATCCAATTGAGAATCTGTGGCAAGACTTGAAAATTGCTGTTCAGACGCTCTCCATCCAATCTGACAGAGCTTGAGCTATTTTTCAAAGAAGAATGGGCAAAAATGTCACTCTCTAGATGTGCAAATCTGGTAGAGACATCCCCAAAAAGACTTGCAGCTGTAATTGCAGCAAAAGGCGGTTCTGCAAAGTTTTGACTCAAGGGGGCTGAATACAAATGCACACCTCACTTTTCTTATATTTTATTTGTAAAATATTTTGAAAAACATTTATCATTTTCCTTCCACTTCACAATTATGTGCCACTTTGTGTTGGTCTATCACACAAAATCCCAATAAAATACATTTATGTTTTTGGTTGTAACATGACTAAATGTGGAGAATTTCAATTGGTATGAATACCTTTTCAAGGCACTGTACATTGCACAAGTATCAGTCTTCAGATTGAAAAGTATTGCGTCTGCATGTAAAATCTATTTTGTAACCTGGGTCACCATTACATAGCTGCTCACAAGCCTTGGACAACACCATCCTAAATGTAGGCGTTTTTATGCCAAACCACTCTAAATGGTGGGTAACTATGATTTCCATAGATGTGGGCTTGTTCTGCACTTTACAACTCTTTGAAAATACGACTTAAAAATTGTGCTCTGCTAGTTTGTTTACGGGATAATTAAACAAACAAATAGTACTGTAGACCTTTACTGACCTTCATTCTGAGCAGCAGTAAATATGTAATTACAGATCAGAATTCCTATGCAGCTAGCGCTTAACGTATTAGCGTAGACTTTTGTATATTGCATTTTCTGCTTGTAGTAACGGTGATCGATGCTCCTATTAAATACCCAGCAGATAATAAATATCACACAAGCTACGTATATTGTTTGCAGGACTAGCTGATTGTTTCTGTGTTGTCATGGTAAAAAAACATAAATCCTTGAATTTCTGTTGCTTAAAAAGTAATAATGCACCAATGTATCCCTATGGTGACATCTAGCATATTTCTGCAGTAATGATGAAGAAATGGTGACATCTAAGTGTTGTCAAGCAGGTTCAAGGAAAGGTCTTCTTGGTTTAGAGGCTGTGTTATTGTGCAAAGAAACATGTTTTTCTATCTTTTTTTTCCCTTCAGACGTCTTTTCTATGAGAAATTGTGCAATTGTTAGCAAAGACTATAGATAGACATGTACAACTATGAAGGCAAAAAAGCTTCTTGCTATTTATGTTTATTATAACTCTTGCTCTACAAAGCACCTGGCCTATTTTAAGAAGGATATATTAGTCTACTTGCACAGAACACAGAATACCTGTATTCTGGGCATATATCCCTGATTAAATAGGACCCTAAATCTGAGTACCACTTAGTACAACATCTCAGCCCTATTGAGCCACATATTTCAGGCTGCCATAGACCTTGACAGGCCCAGTCAGTGGGGTTGGATGCCACACTTGTGCCTCCCAGACACACTAAAATGCCAGGATTGGATGCTCAAGGGCTAGGCATGCCATGCACAAGCAGGCCTATTTCACACAGGAGATGGGGTTAAATTGGCAGTCGAGCTGTAGTTTGACCACCACTCAACCACCCATGTAAAGTCCACAATACAGCTGGCGGGAGCTGTGTACTTGCCGCAGCCATGATGCTTTGTGCCTTACATACACTGACAGCTGCCCCTTTTATCAAAACCAAACAAATAAAGTAGACACTACGGGCCAGATCCACAGAAGAATTACGCCGGCGTATCTATTGATACGCCACGTAATTTCAAAGTTCCCACGTCGTATCTTTGTTTTGTATCTACAAAACAAGATACGACTGCATCTGGGCTCGATCCGACTGGCGTTCGTCTTAGTACGCCGTCGGATCGTAGGTGCATTTTTCCGCCGGCCGCTAGGTGGCGTTTCCGTCGAATTCCGCGTCGAGTATGCAAATTAGCTAGATTCGGCAAACCACAAACGTACGTCCGGCTGGCGCATTTTTTTATGTCGTTTCCGTAAGGCTTTTTTCGGCGTATAGTTACCCCTCCTATATGACGCGTATCCTATGTTAAGTATGGCCGTCGTTCCCGCGTCGAATTTTGAATTTTTTACGTCGTTTGCGTAAGTCGTTCGCAAATAGGGATTTGCGTAGAATGACTTCATCGTCGTAAACATTGGCTTGTTCCGGTTTATTTTCGAGCATGCGCACTGGGATACCCCCATGGACGGCGCATGCGCCGTTAAAAAAAAACGCCATTTACGTCAGGTCACGACGTATTAGCATAAAACACGCCCCCATCACATACATTTGAATTGCGCGCCCTTACGCCGCCAAAGTTACACTACGCCGCCGTAACTTACGGCGCAAATTCTTTGAGGATAAGAAAAATGCGCTGTAAGTTACGGCGGCGTAGTGTATCAGAGATACGCTACGCCGGACGTAGGAATGCGCTGCGCTATGAGGATCTGGCTCTACCTCTCTAAATGTGATCTATGTTTAAACAAACTTATACATTCAATATTGATTGATTTCATCCAAAGACCATAAAAAATATCAACCTTTTTAAAGTGAAAACCTGTTTCACCAAAATGAATGCCGAATCAATGAAAAAAGTTGTGAAAAATAAAAAAATTGGTAAACAAGTGGAAAAATGAAAAAGCCACAAAAAACAAGTCCTTTGGGGTACACTTTATCCCATCCACCATGCTCTTATGTAGGTGATCCTAGAAAATAACACAGACCAATGCTCCACCGCTGGTGATGCTAAGAATGCATTCACCAGATCCCTAGAGCCACTAGGACCAATCAAGCCTTTTTGTAATATTTTTGGCTGTTACTCTTACCAAGCCGTTGCGTGCGTTCCACTACAGAATGGATGTAACTTAACTTTGCAGGGGACTGTTCTGTAGTGGAACGCACACCACGGCAGAGTAAGAGTAAAGGCAGAGCATACCAAAAAGTCTGACGGAGCGTTTGTTTTTCTGTGTATCCAGATATGTTGATCGAGCTGGTGCCGGTCTGGGCACTTTTACATGTAAGATCATAAACTGTGGGATGAAATTTTAAAAGGCATTTTAATAAAACTGTGTTACGTGATCACTCTGTCATTTTCCTTTTCTGGGGCTTGATGTTCATCTACTCATTGGAGTAGATTTGCAGTTTGCGAGAAGCCATGTGGGGGACACAGCAAACGTGGAAGAAGGTGCTCTGGTCAGATGAGACCAACATTTAGCTTTTTGGCCTAAAAGCAAAATGCTATGTGGGGTGGAAATTTAACACTGCACCCTGAACACACCATCTCCACCGTGAAACATGGTGGTGGCAGCATCATGTTGTGTGGGATGCTTTTCTTCAGCAGGGACAGGGAAGCTGGTCAGAGTTAATGGGAAGGCGAATGAAGCCAAATACAGGGAAATCTTAGCAAAAAAGCTCTCTAACAGGTTTTTTTCTAAGAAGAATGGGCAAAAATTTCACTCTCTAGATGTGCAAAACTGGTAGACACATACACAAAAAGACTTGCAGCTGTAATTGCAGCGAAAGGTGGTTCTACAAAGGGGGCTGAATACAAATGCACGCCACACTTTGCACATATTTATTTGTAAAAAAAAATTTGGAAAACCATTCATCATTTTCCTTCCACTTCACAATTATGTGCCACTTTGTGTTGGTCTATCACATAAAATCCCAATAAAATACATTTATGTTTTTGGTTGTAACATGACAAAATGTGGAACATTTCAAGGGGTATGAATACTTTTTCAAGGCACTGTACATTTTTATTGGTGAATAAATTTGTACACACTTGCCTGTTCCAGCTATTGTCCCTGTTAAAAACTGAATAACCTGACCTCACAGTACATTCAAGAAGAATCACAAAGGTTGCCAGGACAACTCAGAACATGAAAAGCTTTTCACAATTTACAGCACAATTTTCCTGGGCATTGCACCTCCTCTAAAACAATGCATGTAATTTAACATAATTAATGGCAAATTGCAGTAGTGTCTTGTAATAATTGTAATAATTGCAGATCGAATGCAGATTACAGTGTATGACTATAAGAGCATAGCTTGTTACACCTTGATCTGTTATATTTAATTAGAGTATTTGATTGAAATATAACATATACAGTAGCATTATGTCTGATGCCTCAAGTGTAGCTATACTTATGCACTGACCAGAGTCTAAAATAAATAGAAGACTAGGCTCCAAGAAGAAAGAGCAACCTATGACCATTCAGTCAAACTGGAATATCGATTAGTGTCTCTGTCAGGTGCCACATCCAAATAATTTAGACAAGAAGAAAAATGTATCCCCGACTGGACTTTTGAGGCACTGAAGTATAAGCATGTGTAATGTAAATATATTGGCCCAGATTCACGTAGTAGATACGACGGCTTATCTCCAGATAGGCCATCGTATCTCTGAGTCTGAGGCGTTGTATCTTGGTGCCTGATTCAAAGAATCAGATACGCCAGAATTTGTATAAGATACGACCAGCGTAAGTCTCCTACGCCGTCGTATCTTAACTGCATATTTACGCTGGCCGCTAGGGGCGTGTACGCTGATTTACGCCTAGAAATATGTAAATCAGCTAGATACGCCTATTCACGAACGTACGCCCGGCCATCGCAGTACAGATACGCCGTTTTACGTAAGGCTTTTTCCGGCGTAAAGTTACCCCTGCTCTATGAGGCGTAGATGAGGCGTACCAATGTTATAGACGTCGGAACAGCGTCAAATTTTTCACGTAATTTGCGTAAGTCGTTCGCGAATAGGGCTGGGCGTCATTTACGTTCACGTCGAAAGCATTGGCTTTTTGCGGGTTAATTTGGAGCATGCGCACTGGGATACTTTCACGGACGGCGCATGCGCCGTTTGTAAAAAGCGGCATTTACGTGGGGTCACAATAAATTTACATAACACATGCCACATTTGAATTAGGCGGGCTTACGCCGGCCTATTTACGCTACGCCGCCACAACTTTGCTTTGTGAATACTGCACTTGCCTATCAAAGTTGCGGAGGTGTAACGTAAATAGGATATGTTACGCCCGCACAAAGATGCTCTCTCCTACGTGAATCTGGCCCAAGATTTATTCTAGAAATACATACAAAGTAAGGAGTAAAAGAGTAGCACATAAATGGAATGTATACAATACTGCATATAAAAAAATAACCACAATAATTGACATAATTTCTTGGTAGACCACCCAACATTTCTGGGGAATTGAATCTCCCTTTTCAGGGAATGTAGGGAAATCAGTCATGTGTCTATAATATATAAAAAAATCAGTTAACATTCATGATAGTATATATGACACCAATGACAATTCATATAAATCATGAGTTTGTGGTATCTATACTTATATATTTGAAAAAACTCTTAGGCATAACATTCCATAGAATAAAAACAAGAAAAGAGCGAACAGAGCGGTGTCTTGGATATGCTGGTCTGTGGTAATATATAATGAATCGCTAGTAGTGGCCAAAAGACCCAAGGGAATTCCCACCCAGCAATACTGAAGCTGAAATCGAATGACCCTTCCACAAACATGCCTGGTGTACTGGGGCCGCCGCCGGGCCACATGTCCTTCTGGGGCCCAAGGCAGCTGATCTGCTCCATGAGCCCACGCCGCTCACCTGGCCTCGTCGGCCACCAGTTCATTTCAGCCATCGGGGCTAGGGGGCGGAAACTACAGGTCAGCTGACCTGTGACCATTAAGAGGGAGGAGCTGTAGGAGACGCCGGACCAGAGAGAAAGTGAGTGCGGCCCTGTGTGCCTGGATAAGAGGAGAGCATGGGCGGCTGCATTTAGAAGAATTAATCTCTCCATTATCCTGCTGAAGCCTCTGAAAGCCTGCTTCACCTCCTCTCCCTCCCACAGGCATTCAAATAGGGTTGCCACCTTTTCTTCAAGCCAAACCCGAACACTTTAGCGGAACAGGGCACGTTTTTTTCGTAGAATACACAATAGGATAATAAAAGACCTGGGGCACCTTTGGGTGCCTCAAGGAGAGTGGTAATGCAGCGTGCTGCGGCAAACAGTGGGTGTGGCCAAACTGCTCTTGCTGACATCCCCTCAGTGATGCCAAACCTGCCCCCAGACAGCGGCCCGCATCTCCCGAATGGCAACAGATTTTTGTGTGACTACTTCAGTTACTTGGGGAGCCACAGCCCAGTCTAAATAATGTGCGGGTTACAGGGAAACTGAAACCCGGACACAAGATCCCAAACCCGAACTGTCCGGGTGAATCCTGGACAGGTGGCAATTCTACATTCAAAGGCTGCAGGAGGAAAATTGAGAGATTGATAATCCTATATGTAACCGTACCCCTTCTGCTCTCTGGCTTGCCTGTGCTCCTAGGCCCCCCATGCTCTCAGTCCCCCCCCCAGTGTTCTCGAGCCACCCCTGTGCTCTCTGGTCCCTGCCCTCTCCACCCCCCATGTGCTCTCTGGATGCCCCTGTGCTCTCAGGCTCCCCCCAGTGCTCTCCGGATGCCTCTGTGCTCTCCCAGTGCTCTCTGACCCCCACCTGTGTTCTCCAGCCCCCCATGTGCTTTCTGGTCCCCCGTGCTCTTTCCCAGAAGGGGCCAGGAAATATGTTATGGGCTGCTCAGTCTAAAATGCCCGGGCCTATTTTTTGTCCCAGTCCAGGCCTGTCCACAAGTAAGACAGGCACCAGCCTTGTGCATTATCCTTAGATAGGTTTATTAAAAAACAAATAAAAACTACTCACAGTCACAAGCATGTGAAAGTAAAACCGCAATATAGAAGCCTTAGAAACCACCGCAGGCTGATGTGTTTCGAAGGATAACCTTCTTCCGCAGAGCCTGTCAATAGGCTCTGAGGAAGAAGGTTATCCTTCGAAACGTGCCAGCCTGCAGTGGTTTCTACGTCCTCTATTTTGTTATCTGGAGACTGCAGCTACTAGACCGTTTGCCATCCTTTAGAGGCTTCTATATTGCGTTTTTACTTTTACATGCTTGTGGGTAGATTTTATTTGTTTTTTAATAAAACTATCTAAAGATAATGCACAAGGCTGGTGCGTCTTCTTTTTTACTTCTTGTATGACTGTTAGGATACCCCCATCCTGGAGGGCAGCAAGGCCTGAGTCATTATTCATCTTGAACTATAGATCGCCTGATCAACATATTTGTGAGCAAGAGTATTTGTTTTCTGCTGTCCACAAGTAATAAAGAACTTCCAGAAGTGAAAAACTCTTCAGTTTTCTGTTCAGGTGTAAACACCACTACCTCATATGGGTGGGCTCTCACCTTATCTTATTGACCTTTAATATAAAAGGTTCTATGCGCATATACCTTTTAGAACCTGGATAGGGCTGTCACTCCACCGATATTTCCAGATCTTATCAACCATCAAGACGCAAACCATATAACAGGCTCAGAGAGATACAAAAATAAATACTATAGTGCTCTCTGCAAATCAAAATATTTTTGAATTAATAAAAATACACTTACATGAAAACATATCACACACTCGAGAGCCTCACTCTGGGGCGAAACAATGAGCCTCTGAAGCCCAGGGCAGCACCTACTCTCACCAGTAACCTCTCTTTAGTTTGTCCAACATGTGTATCTGTCTGAGCCAGTAATATGGATTAATCCTTAATGCTTGATAAGGTCTGAAGATCGCTGTCCAGGCTCTAAAAAGGGTAAGTGCACAAAACCTTTTATTTTAGAGGTCCATAAGGTAAGGTGGGATACCTACCCATAAGAAGTGGTGGTGGTGTTACACCTAAACACAATACTGAAGAGTTTTTCACTTGTGGAAGTTCTTCCCTATTTGTAGGAGTTTTTAACTTCTTAAGGACCGGAAGAATTTCACCCCTTAATAACCAGGCATTTTTTTGCGATACAGCACTGCGTCGCTGTAACTGACAATTGCACGATCGTGCAACGTTGTACCCAAACAAAATTGTCCTTTTTTTTCCCCCACAAATAGAGCTTTCTTTTGGTGGTATTTGATCACCTCTGCAGTTTTTTTTTTTGTGCTCTAAACAAACGAATGTGACAATTTTGAAAAAAATATTTTTTTTTTTACTTTTTGCTATAATCCATAAAAAAAATAAAAAAAGGGTTCATCGGTTTAGTGCAATATGTATTCTTCTGCATATTTTTGGTAAAAATAAAATCACAATTGGCATATATTGATTGATTTGTGCAAAAGATATCGCATTTACAAACTGTGGGATAGATTTAAGGACTTTTTTCTATTGTTTTTAGCGGAACTGCGACATTGCAGTGGACATATATGACCCCAAATTACACTTTTTGGGGACCAGTGACATTATTACATTGATCAGTGCTATAAAAATGCACTGATCAATGTAAAAATAACACTGGCAGGGAAGGGGTTAACACTAGGGGGCGATCAAGGGGTTAATTGTGTTCCCTGGGTGTGTTCTAACTGTAGGTGGGGTGGGCTGCCTGGGACATGACAGAGATCACTGTTCCCAATGACTGTGAACAGTAGATCTGTCATGTCATCTGTCAAAATGGGGATCCGCCTTATTTTCAAAGGCAGATCCCTATTCTGCCTTTGTACTAAACGATTGCGTGTCGCCGGCGGACATCGAGTCTGCCCGACACGCGGGTACGCTCTCGCAGCTTTCCGCCAGCACAAGAGCACGCCAGTGGTGGTGTGCTCCCACCTGCAACTGCTCTTGCACAAGCCAACGTACAATGACGCCAATTCACGCAGGGGAGCCTACCTGCCGCAGTACAACTGTGGCGGCTGGTCCTTAAGTGGTTAAAGGACTAACTATATATTTATGGACACTTTTGTTTCTCAACATTTATAGTTGTTCCACACATATATTTTCATGTCTTCTTTTGTTTATGGCACATGTGCTATTGCTTATCACAAGAAGGTGGTGAATATGTGTGATAAATTGCATTTGTGATTTGTAGCACATTTAGCACAGAGTTGATTATATTAGTGCAGCATACTTTATTTATTCATTTAATAAAAGCAGCAGATTTATAAATATAAAAAAATACTTCTAAAATAGTATTACCATGTAAAAAATTACAGGATATGAGATTTTAGCAATTGAGTTTAAATCTACTTCGCTGAGCAAAAGATTATTAGTAGCAAATAATTAGCAAACATTTCATTTATACATTTTCATCTTGTTAGCTCTGCAGTTCTTTTTTGTTTACAATGAAAGTTTTAGCTGAAAATATCTTTAACTAGATCATATGAACTCTTAATAATAAGATTTGAATAAGTTGCTGATATTGGTTTGAGAAATAGAACCGCTGTCTGCAATTTTTTGTTTATTGGAAGCCTGGTTCAATTTCTTACTGACGGCTACATTTGCTGAGTTTACAGCACAGTATTAAGCTTTTTATTTGTCTGCATGCTGGGATATCAGGCCAAGAATCTGACTGAGCAAAATAATTTGCTTATAACAACTTGCAGCTTTTAACCAGGTGGGAAATGATCCTCAGCTCCGATCCATAGGGTTTGCTCAATACGTTTTAAACAAAATTCTGACTTTTGTCACTTTTCAACACTGAGCTATTCATCATTTCTTAAAGCCTATACGATCTGTTCATTACTAGTGATATGTTGCCAATAATGAATATTAGGAAGTACATGGCCACTTAGCCAGTGTCATACTACTGATCACAAACATAAAGAATAAGGCCTCGTACACACGACAGAGTTTCTCGGCAGAATTCGTCGAGAATCTCGGTGAAGAGCCGGATTCTGTCGAGAAACTCGGTCGTGTGTACATTTTCGGCCCGATGGAGCCGCCGAGGAACTCGTCGAGCAAATAGAGAGCAGGTTCTCTATTTTCTCGATGGCAGTGGATTTTGGCTCGACGAGTTCTTCATCGGGCTGTTTTTTAAACGAGAAACTCGGTCGTGTGTATGTTAAGAAACCTGTCAAAAACTTAGACACTGGAGACCAACATAGGTAAAACTAGCGTTTGGAATGGAGATAGCACATTCGTGTCGCTTCCAACATTATTTAATCGTTTATTTGCAGCGCTTTACACAATTTTTTGTAAGGGCACAAAACAGCAATATAATATTTTTTTTTTAAGATATTCACACAGAGTTCCTTAAAATTAGGTGGAACCTTTTTCTTACTGGACTCAATATTTTTTTTTTTTTTTATTGTCACCTTATTTTGGTCGTGTGTCTTAAATCCTGCTTTTAATATTCACCTTAATTTTAAATTTTAAAAAAATGCAAATCCTTTTTTTTTTTGTAATGTCAAGTTCCCCCCATAGAAACCTTATTGCTTTGTCTTATCTCATGTGTCCCTTTCAAATTACACCTTATATTCAATTTTTAAAAAATAAGAACCTGCCTTCTCACTTGCAAAATTGAAATGTAAAAAAATACAAGGACAAGTATGAACTGTAAAAAAAAAAATGTACCATTTATTTTGGTAATAAAAATAAATTTACTATGCAAAAGTCAGCACTGGAGAGCTTGCTGCCATTTGTGCACAGCCAGGTGTGGCCTGATGTGACTGGTGATCAGTTGGAGGCCAAAATGGGGACTTGAGAGGTTCATTCAGGAAGTCACGCATCAAGGTCTTGGACTCCCCGAGGTCAGAAACTGGAGCAGGGCAGGCAGATGTCACCAGGTTGTGGTACTACAGCAGCCTGAACTCTGGTACACCACATGGAAGTAAGGGAGTCACTTTCTGGATTTCTTCAAGGCCTTCCTTGGTGGCTTCCCTGCAGCCTGCTCTTTCACCTTCTCTGCAGCCTTCTCAGCAGCCTTCCTCTTCTGCCTGGCTGGAGGTGGTGCCACAGGGGTAGTACTCATGCCAGGAGGAGGAGTAGACGAAGGTGGTGGAGGATGAGTAGCCGACGGTGGTGGAGGAGGAGGTGGAGGAGGAGGAGGAGCAGTAGAAGGAGGAGGAGTAGTAGAAGGAGGAGGAGTAGTAGAAGGAGGAGGAGTAGAAGGAGGAGGAGTAGAAGGAGGAGGAGCAGTAGAAGGAGCACTAGAAGGAGGAGGAGCAGTAGAAGGAGGAGGAGTAGAAGGAGGAGGAGTAGAAGGAGGAGGAGTAGAAGGAGGAGGAGTAGAAGGAGGAGGAGCAGTAGAAGGAGGAGGAGTAGAAGGAGGAGGAGTAGTAGAAGAAGAAGAGGAAGCAGAATGTTCAGAAGGAGCAGGAGAAGAAGAGGAAGAAGAATGTTCAGATGGAGCAGGAGAAGAAGAGGAAGAAGAATGTTCAGATGGAGCAGGAGAAGAAGAGGAAGAAGAATGTTCAGAAGGAGCAGGAGAAGAAGAGGAAGAAGAATGTTCAGATGGAGCATGAGAAGAAGAAGAAGGTGGGGGAGCTTGAGAAGGAGCATGAGAAGAAGAAGAAGAAGGTGGGGGAGCTTGAGAAGGAGCATGAGAAGAAGAAGAAGAAGGTGGGGGAGCTTGAGAAGGAGCATGAGAAGAAGAAGAAGAAGAAGGTGAGGGAGCTTGAGAAGGAGCATGAGAAGAAGAAGAAGAAGAAGGTGGGGGAGCTTGAGAAGGAGCATGAGAAGAAGAAGAAGGTGGGGGAGCTTGGGAGTTATGTGGTGTGTGAGGATGGGGATGGCGGCAAATCACAGTGTCCTCCGTGAGAAGACCCCTCACCCCCTGATTTGCGAGGGTGATGAGGAGGCCCTCAAAGAGGAGGCGTTGGTCTAATGTCATTTCTGACATTTTGGCCAAAACCACTGTTACAAATCCCTCCTGAGCAGTGGGAGGCTGTTGAAGGGTTGCATGGGCGTCCCGAATGAGGGCTAGTGAGGCGTCACGCACCCTTGTATCCCTCACCTGCCTTCTCGGACGCAGACGAAGAGGAGACACCTGGCATCTTGTGCTTGGCCCAGCAACCTCGTGCAACCCACTTGGGCCTGCCACCTCATCCGCTCCACTTGGGCCTGCCACCACGTTACAGATACTTGGGCCTGCAGCCTCCTCCAAGCCACTCACCCTGTCCTCCTCCTGCCTGGCATTTTCCTGATCCTCCTGCTGCCTGGTCTCGTCCTGTGTATGGAAAAAAAGTAAAGTTTTACTATTTAAAAAAAATTTTGTTTTATTTATTTAAGCTCCTGACTGTTGCATTTTTTTTAGTCACGACTTAGCTAAGCCAATCATTCTGACCCATGTTTTATGGTCAATCACACCACAAAAATTCATGGCCAATACTGACAAATTTTAGGAATAACACTTTTAGATCTAATTTTTATTTACCTTTAACATCTTAATTTACATCTCTTTAACAACATTTAAACACCACACATTTGCACATTGAAAGTACTATATACCTGGCTCCAGCTGGGCAAATCCGGATCTTCATCCAGGATGGAAGGCTGCTGAGAGGGTTCATCTGCAGAGGGAGCAGCAGGTTGGCTGGAGGGAAGGCTGGACCTTCTGTGGCTTCTGGGGGGAAGGCTAGAAAGTGACTCCCTTACCTCCAGGTGTTCATCCAGGAAGCTCAGTTTGCTGTAGTACCACAACTTGGGTTTAAATACCCGCCCTGCTCCAGCTCCAGACCTCATCGAAGCCAAGACCTTGTTGCGTGCCTTCCTGTAGGTGCCTCTCAAGGTCCCAATTTTGACCTCCAACTGGTCAGTTGTCACATCAAACCCCACCTGTCTCCGCACAAGTGGGAGCAGGCTCTCCAGTGCAGTTTTGCGCAACTCTCTATTTCTAGATATGGGGTCTTTGGTGGCCCACAGAACAGGAAGTTCTTTCCACCGATCAATGAAGATCTCCAAGAATTCGGGTCGGTTAAAGAGATTCATCTTTTCCTGTCCAAAACCAAGGATAAAAAAATAATGTCACTACACAATCTATAAAGTCAATTACTCTTTCTCACAAGCTAGCCCTTAAAGGGTCACTAATGGATAACTATATTTTTGGAGGAAATGACTGTTTACAGTGTCTAGAGACATACAAGTGCATACATATAATGTGCCTCTAGTTTCACTTTTGGTTTTAAATTTATTTCATGTTTCTGTGAAGTAAAGAGACACACAGAACCCAAAAAAAATAAAAGCAGGGCATATTTTAATTTCTAAAATTATTAGCATTGTTTTGTTGGATTTTTAGACACACAGCTTAGACCACAGTGACAAGCTCCCCTGATAAATTTGAGAGGGAGCCAGAGAACCAGGAAGTGATGATTTATGCAAAGGATTACAGCTGCTTAAAAGCAAAAAGGGACAATGAGGACATGAAATCAAGACTGATATAATGTAAAGTTAGTTATTTCTGCCCCAAACAATTTTGGCTTATTGCTCCTTTAAATGTCTGTCTTTCCTGAATATGCCACTGCTGTCCCAAGTTCGAAGCATACCTACACGCTTGTCGTTCAAACGTCTTTCTTACGCAACCCGGTCGTATGGACGCTACATGTGTTCGAGCCTTATATACACTCCGCACACGACATCCGCCCATGCTTAAAAAAAAATGATGTTTCCCCCCCGCCCCTTATCTTCCGTCGCAAAAACGACAAGGATGAATTGGCAGCAGATCATGTTGGGTCAGTTCCTAGGAAACAGATGACCAGTTGTGTCGAACTAATAAGCCAGATCTCATCCTCATTTGTGTATGAAACGTTAGTTAGAGAAAAGCACTCCCGATATAGTTTGGTCAAGACATAAAAGCGACCATTTGCATCATGTTTAAACCGACTTGTTTTTAGAAGACATCCTGATGAGAACCGAGATTGCCCACACAACAGTAGTTGGATCAAAATGCATAATCAAAGCGTTGTTTACGTACGATGGCACTATAGCGGACCATTACCTTAAAATTTCAAACTAGCTATGTTTTAATTTATGAACCTAAGATGTAGGCCACAAAATCATTCAATCAAGAATAACATGTAAAATGTAGTTACATACCGGTCTTTGACCCGATCGTTATCTCCGCCGTCTTCCACAAACTGTGAACGCCCCTTTTACTCACGTGGTAGCCCTTTATACACGCGCATGTGGGACTTTACGCACGTCTCCCCGCCCCTGACGTTCATGGTGTCGTATTTTCCCCGCCCCTTTTCCATCTTTTTTTTGTTGGAAGCACATGGATAATATGGCAGCACGGCGAATCCGTTGTAAGGCCTCCAACATGACCTTTGAGGAAATGGTGGAGATGGTCCTCATCCTCAAAGCAGAGGACTACGATGGGAGGCATGGGCCATATAAGTACCCTAATAAGGTCAAGGCCCAAATAATGGAGAAGGTGAGGAGGAGTCTCCATCAGAAATTTGGGGTGAAAAGGTCCAAAGAACAGATCCGGAAAAGGTGGTGTGACCTTAAAAAACGTGAGCCGGAACAAATGAAGAGGATCAGGAGAGTGATTAGAAGAAGTAAGTTTGTTATATATTTTGTAAGATTTGTTCCGCGCCATGTGTTTTTTATTTTAGGTTGTACTGTAATATTTTTTTATGCACAAGAATTTGTCGTCAAACTGGACGTCCATTCGGAACGACTAAATATTGTGTTTAAAATCCTACAAATTATGACATTTTTTAAAAATTGTGGTGAGATCAATCGTGAAAATTATGTAGATGTGCTATTAAAACCACAAAAGTTTTTGAAATAATTAAATATACAGTAAAAGGAGAGTCTGCTCAGCAGTCGGTGACACATGTGGACTCATTTGCATAATTGTTGTCCCCTTTAATAACCCATTTTGGGGTTCACACAGAGCTGAGGTGATCCAGTGTATACTTGGTTGGCTTACATGTTTAAAAGTAGACCAAAGCTACAAGATTTGTCATGATCTTTGTGAATGCCTTCAATCCTGTGTTTTGCCCTGAGGGGTTTTTCAAAACATCAATAGTCCCAGAAATTGTATAAAGTGAATCATATTCCTCTTTCAGGCCTATAAGCTATAAAAATCCTGTTTCCATTTTCTTCATTCTCGTAGGGCATCATGAAGCTTCAACACGGGAGCAAGAAGTCCAGCAAGCCACACCCCCGAGGGATGGTGAGGATGCGCAGCCTGCCACCACATCAGGTAAAGTAACATATAACTAACCCAGCTTCAGGTAATGTAGATGTAGGCCTGCCTAATTTTAAAAAATTGTTTTGTCCCACATTTCAGGATCAGGTGGTGGCTTGGACAGGCATACTAAACAGATGCTGATCTCAGAAATATGGGCCTGCAGAGAAGAGGTGGAGGAGATACATCTGGCCAACAGAAAAATAAACGAAAGAACAAGGAGGGTGGTAACTAAATTAAAAAATGTACTAGATGTTTTGGGGAGAGTCTGAATCAGAAAAAAAAAAAAAAAATTTTTAAAATACCAGATTTTGCTGTTTATTTAATTTAAAAAAAAAAAAAAAAATAATATAACCAGATTTTATACTTTATTTAATTAAAAAAAAACCAAAAAAATAATATAACCAGATTTTACACTTTATTTAATTAAAAAAAAAACAAAAAAATAATATAACCAGATTTTATACTTTATTTAATTAAAAAAAAACCCAAAAAATAATATAACCAGATTTGACAGTTTCTTTAATAAAAAAAAATACAAAAAAATAAAATAACCAGATTTTAATGTTTATTAAGATAAAAAAAACAAAAAAAAACCAAAAATGATTGTATATTGTATGAGAAAAAAAAACAAAAAAAATACAAAAATGATTGTATATTGTATGAGAAAAATGACCAACAAAAATACAAAAATGATTGTATATTGTATGAGAAAAATGACCAACAAAAATACAAAAATGATTGTATATTGTATGAGAAAAATGACCAACAAAAATACAAAAATGATTGTATATTGTATGAGAAAAATGACCAACAAAAATACAAAAATGATTGTATATTGTATGAGAAAAATGACCAACAAAAATACAAAAATGATTGTATATTGTATGAGAAAAATGACCAACAAAAATGATTGTATATTGTATGAGAAAAATGACCAACAAAAATAAAAAAATGATTGTATATTGTATGAGAAAAATATAACAAAAATTTTTGTAGGGTATTTTGGAAAAAAAACCAAAAAAAATTAGGAAAATAAAGAGCTTTTGAACCTGAAAAAAGTGTGTGGTGTTTTTCCTAAAATACGTTAAATTTTCTATGTGTTTGGTTTGGGGGTCACCTGGGAAATGTTTGCTAGTTGATAATGAAAATACACTTAGTTACACTTAGTAAAGAACTCCAAACAACACAAGCAAGACATAACAAGTTTATAAAAAAGATTCTGATTTATTTTGGTGAAAGCTACAATTATGGCAAATTTGCTTGAGATGGTATTGCCCCCCTACCCATGAAATAGTCCATGTATTTGTCCCGGACTTCACGGGCACTCTGGGGGGGCAGTCCTGTGTGGCCAGCTTCAAGGCCCTCCAAAGTTTCTGCAGGGGTCAAATGTTGTGCCTCTGGCCCAACCAGGGCCATATAATTTGGAGATTGTCTCCGCAAAAAATTGTGGAGAATGCAGCAGGCAAAAATAATAGTATTCCACTTATATTCCGCCATGTGGAGAGAGGTGAGGAAAAGGCGGAACCGGCTGGCCATGATGCCGAAAGCGTTCTCAACCACTCTACGTGCTCGGCCCAGCCGGAAATTAAAGACCCTCCTCTCTGGGGTGAGGGTGCGCTGAGGGTATGGCCTCATAAGATGGGGTCCCAGGGCAAACGCTTCATCAGCCAGGAAAACAAATGGCAGGCCTTCTACATTCTGGTCATCCGGTGGCAATGACAGATCATCATCCTGAAGGCGAAGCGCGAACTCCGTCTGCCTGAAGGCTCCCCCATCCGATATCCGTCCATTCATCCCGACATCCACAAAAAGGAATTCATACTGTGCTGACACCACCGCCATCAGCACAATACTGTTGAACCCCTTATAATTAAAGAACTGGGATCCTGAACGGGGTGGAGGCACGATGCGGACGTGCTTCCCGTCGATGGCTCCCCCGCAGTTGGGGAAGTTCCATCGGGTCTGGAAGTCCAAAGCCACAGACTGCCACTCCTGTGGTGTGGACGGAAGCTGGGGAAGAAAAAATTCAAAAATTAGCCACATAACCTTGCAAGCAGATTATACAAAGACATTATAAGCATTCTAACATTTCTGGGAACTAGCATATTATATCTAAATATATTTAGACAATTAACACATTAAACACCCCCTCTGATGGGCCAGTGCCCAAGTTTGGGGGAGGGCTAGATGAGTTTGGGAGTACTAAAAAAATATAATTTTGATTATTGGTGAACATAGACTTTACAACACATTTGGGAGGGGAGGGCTAGATGAGTTTTGGAGTCCTAAAATATAAAAAAATATATATTTAATATTGGTGAACATAGACTTTACAACACATTTTGGAGGGGAGGGCTAGATGAGTTTGGGAGTACTAAAAAAATATAATTTTGATTATTGGTGAACATAGACTTTACAACACATTTGGGAGGGGAGGGCTAGATGAGTTTGGGAGTACTAAAAAAATATAATTTTGATTATTGGTGAACATAGACTTTACAACACATTTTGGAGGGGAGGGGGGGGGGGACATTACAATGGATATAACACAATACATTGGGAAGTGACTAGACTAGGTAGGTTGGGGCCCAGGATAGCATGCTGGGGAGGTAAGTGATTGGAAATATGCATGTAGGCCAAAAAAGGGGCATCAAAGTTTACAGCATGCATGGGGGCAAAGGGGACATTCACAGCATATTCCAGACATGGTAATTAGGGAAGGAGGAGATAACTACAAGACATTAGCATACATTATAGACATAAAATGTGATATTAAAGGAGAAAACTTACCCTCATATATTCCTCCTGCAGAACCTGGATGATGGCAGAGCAGGTGTCAGGAATGATGAGGCCCAGAGCCTGGGGGGAGATGCCCGTCGAGAACTTTAAGTCCTGAAGGCTTCTCCCAGTTGCCACATAACGGAGGGTGGCAACTAGCCTCTGCTCAGCACTGATGGCTTCCCGCATAACGGTGTCCTGCCTGGTAATATAGGGGGACACCAAAGCCAACAGGTGCTGAAAGACGGGATCAGACATCCTCAGGAAATTCCTGTAATCAACAGGATTATTTTCCTGAAGCTCCCGCAGCAAAGGCATGTGAGAGAATTGGTTCCTACGGAGCAACCAATTCTTGGTCCATGAACGTGTCCTCCTCCTGTTCATGAACTCCTCATCGTCTAGGTCATAAACAAACAGACCTATACTCAGAAGATGCTTAGCACTAAGTCGGCGACGACTAGGTGCCTGCAACATGGCTACAAGGCTAGTTACAAACGACAGATCAGAATTGCACTAAACAGACCGCAGTGAAGAACAGCAAGACCTATGAAGAACGACCCTGACAATGAAAAACGCGGGGACAGGACCGCAATGTAAAACAATACGACCTGACCGCACGTCTCGATTGCCTAGATACGACCCCCACAAGTACAAACTGAACGGCAGAGATCAATCTGAAAGCACAAAGACTGAAAAGCACGAATCGTCACTCACCAAACTTTTACTAACACGCGTAAACACGGAATCAGCAAAAGGAGCCCCAAGGGTGGCGCCTACAAAATCAAACCTCCCCTTTATAGTCGCGTCATACGTCGTGAGCGTCATCGCGCCGGAGAACGACCAGATTTTGGTATGTTACGTGTGTACGCAAAGCAAGCCTGCCGAGCTTCTCGACAAGTTCAACAAGGAACTCGACGAGGAACTCGACGGGCTTGGCACGTCGAGTTTCTCTGTCGTGTGTACGAGGCCTAACAGTATCAGTAGAACAATTGCTAAAGGTGTTGGTTTTATGACCTGTTATTCTATATATGGTTGGATTTTGTTGTATTAAATGCATAACTGCTTATGTACATTGTTAGAGGACAATTAAAGGGGTTGTAAAGGTTTGTTTTTTATTTCTAAATAGGTTCCTTTAAGCTAGTGCATTGTTGGTTCACTTACCTTTTCCTTCAATTTCCCTTCTAAATGTTTATTTTCTTTGTTTTCTTTGTCTGAATTTCTCACTTCCTGTTCCTCCTCAGTAAGGTGTTCAGTAAGCTGTTCTAAATGACTTTCCACCGCTCAGATGGTGGTGGAAAGCTTTCTGAGGAGAAACAGGAAGTGAGAAATTCAAAGAAAAAAAATTTTTGGAAGGGAAATCAAAGGAAAGGTAAGTGAACCAACAATGAACTAGCTTGAAGGAACCAATTTAGAAAATAAAAGACGAACCTTTACAACCCCTTTAAACCTCATTTGTATTTGGTTCTGTTGCCCCTGTCTGCTACACAGTAATGTTGCTTTACTAAAAAAAGTTCACATTGATGGGGAAGTTTCACTTAGCTTAGTAAATGTGGTGAAAAGTCAGTTTTCAAAGAATACCTGTAGCACAGCCGCTTGAAAGATTGGGTTCTCTTTTTTTCTGCCTCAACTCTAAGGCCTCGTACACACAAAAGAACATGTCTGCTGAAACTGGTCCGCGGACCAGTTTCAGCAGACATGTTCGGTCATGTGTACGGCTGACCGAAACGGATTCCCGGCCTAGCAGACAGGTTCCAAGCGGACAAATATTTCATAGCATGCTATGAAACATGTCCGCTGGAAGCCTGTCCGTCGGACATGTTCGGTCGTCTGTACGACTCACCGGACATGTCCGCTCGGCCGAAAGCCCTCGCATGCGTTGAAGTGATTCGATGCATGCGTGGAACCATTGACCTTCCAGGGTCGCGCACGTCGCTGCGTCATCGTCGCGGCGTGGCTACGTCACCGCGTTCGCTGTCCGCGGGAAATTTGGTCTGATGGTGTGTACAGCCATCAGACCCAAATCCGACAGCGGACATGTCCGATGAAAACGGTCCGCGGACCGTTTTCATCGGACATGTCCCGTTGTGTGTACGAGGCCTTAGAACAACCTCAGCCCCACTGACAGACCAGGTTAAACAAATGGATACTGCACTGCTACTGGAAGAACACATATAGATTGCACACAACTAGATTGCAAGCTCTTTTGAGCAGGGCCTTTTTAACCATCTTGTATTTTATGGTATTGTAACTGTACTGTCTCCATTTTTACATTGTAAAGCACCTCGTAAACTGCTGGCGCTATATAAATCCTGTATTATTATAATAATAATAATAATAATAACAACTATGGTTCAGTGTCAAAATGCAGATATCAGAATAGTTAGTGGTAAATGAACCCAATATATTGTCACAGGTTGCAGTAAATAGCAGTAGGCTCATAAGTGAGTAAGCACTATGCACATAAATGAGTACATAAAGGATTAGGTTAATCACAGTTCACTAGACAATATGTTCACTAGGCTATAGCTATGTAGAGTAATGGCATTAGAAAACAGTAACAGCAATGATAATCAATACTGCAATAACTCATATGTAAATAATAGGCTATATCCACTTTAAAATGCACTCTATATGAGTGGCAACGATTACATTTAAGACTCCCTAAAGAGGTACCTCTTACTATGAACAATAGGCAAAGTTCTTGTTAAGCAGCAGTCTTTAGCCCTAGTTCTTCAGTCGGCCACCGTTGGGGCTCAGGTTTTATAGATGTGTGCATGTGTTCAGTCCAAGTAAAGTTTGCATGCAGTAAATCATGCTGCTAGTTCAATGGCCAGTCCTTGTGTGCTCAGTCTCTGCTTACAGTAACAGGTTATTGTCATCAGTGTCCTCTCCCCTGGAAGGTAAACTGTATTCCTGGCACCAGAAAGCTAGTGCGGATTTGTGCTCATTTGTGTTTTGCACATATGACAATTTTTCCGAGCAAAGGGGCAATGTTAGATAAACTGTGCCAGTTTTTTGCATGCATATTCATGTGCTTGTACATAGCAATTAGCACCTGGCACCCAGTGACCCATTTAAACTGATCTATCGCTATGAGCAGTTGCTCAATGGACTTCAGGTTTTCCCTGAGTTGCGGAGACCTTAACCGCTGTAACTGTTTACTCGTGTGTGACCTGGCTTGCTTTTGGACAATGTGTCTGTTCTTGCTTTAGCTTTGTTTTACCTAACAACTCTTACCTCAGTCTTTTTACTAGACTTGTCCTACCTGCTGACTATGTACTGCTTTGCTTAGCTGTTACTGACCTTGGCCTGCCTTCTGCATTTACTTTGCCTGCTGATTCGGTTCGCTGACCGGTTGTTGCTGACTGTTGCTCGCCTCCTGGTCTTGCATCCGTCACCTGATCTGGTGCCAAGCTGCTTCTGCATCCTGTTCCGAGGACTACAACTATGAGGTCTACCCACCTACGTAGTGGACATCAATTATCCGCCAGCTACTATGGCACTCGTGCCACTCCTTGCCCTTATACTCTCTGTCTCCATCTTCAGGGGTGTTGGGCGGGAGGTGCAAGAGATGCCTCCACAACATTCCAGTCTTCATCAGGTATGTGATATCACTATTCCCTGAGATACAGCAACAGGGCTCCTGCTGTTCAGATGTCAGCTCATTTATTGATCTGCCTGGAGTGTCCTCAGTACATGGCTGCAGGCTCACAGGAGCAGCAATGTGCACACCTCTGTCTCCTCGCACAGAGGAAATCTCTCGGTATTCAGCCTATGAAAATACACCTCCCTCTCTGTATACCTGGCTTGAATTCCAATAGTCCATTAACTATCATAATTTTCTTTCTCAAACTATCACGATTCAGTTCTGCCTACCATTAGGCCTCTTGAGCTCCTCCTGCTTGTCAGTATCTCCTGGGGAATGGAGATGAGGTACTGTTAACCCATTCAGGTGAAGTCCATTGGGAGCACAGAAAGCACTGCAGCACAGTGTTCTAAATTGCTCTCTGGGTATGTAGCCAGGTGCTTGGCTAGAGACAATCACGTGCAAGTAGAATAAAACATGATTGGATGACAGACATCAACAAAGATTTACCTCATTCACTAAGCTAAGGGAAAATTGGTATGCAAAGTAAAAATTCCCTTACAAAGTGAACAGTCTATTTAGCTTTAGTAAATCAACCCATGACTATTGCATTGGTACAGGGGAATGGAGGGTTCAATTGTCCCTGGACTCATGTGATCCCTGTCATATAAGCACTTTTGTGTTGCTTTACATGCTGACCAGATCCATTGACCATATGCTCATGAAACTCCATTGACCAAAATAGTTCTATTATTAATGGGTCAGCATTCTGGATAAGCAAAATCCATTTAGTTACAAGCCACCTTTGAAAAATTACATTAGCCCAAAAGCCTTTTTTCTTTGCATACATAATAATGCCACAGCTCTCTTTGTTCACATACCTTTTATGTGTTGTTAATAGCAGTGTGAGCTTCCAGTCGGCTTGCCGGAAAAAAAACTACTAAATGTGTTTTATTAAAAATTAAGTTAGTCTGAACAAAATCATTACAATCATTTTTTTTATAATACAGCTTCTATTCTGATTTCAGACCAATGTGCTTCTGCTTGTAGATAGAATTCTGGCTACTGTCTAGACATCTCTTGATTGCCCTACTGGAAGGTGTGAAGAAGGCAGACCTTTATAACAGTCACTAGATGTCAGCACAGTTAATATGTTGAGTTTTATCCTTAATGTGCTGATGACAAGTCTCTTCTAAAGGACGTGTAGTTCAGTGACAGCTAGTGTGTTCAAGGTTGCCTATCTTTGATTTATGTTTGTTAGCAATTTCTTATCGTTATCACTGAGCGGTAGCACTGGACACACTTGCAAAGTCTATATCAGGAAACAATTTATTTTATTCAGTTTTTCCAAGGTCGGTTCAATAGAAAACTGCATTTATTATTCCCAGAAAGCAGACCTAAGGGGGATGTTAAAGTAACTACGCATGTGAATAATTTGCATATTTTTATACAGTATTTAGGTAATTGCATCAGAAAGACCATTAGAGATAACATTATTCTCGTAGAATAACCATTATTACCATAGAGACAGAATAGCTATGCCTTAAATTAATAAAAAAATTGGGGGTGTTTGCTTTTAGAAACAAATAATTGTTTTATTTATTTGTTTGCATTTTAGGTACTGTTTATGTTGGTTGGTTTCAGTTTTAATGCTTTAGTTTAGAGGGAACTACTTATTTTTAAAACTTTGTGATATGCTTCAACATGTTGGTTTTGCCTTAACAAGGACCTAAACCCCAAAAAGTACAGATATATCACCTCATAGGCAACAACGAGAAATGTTAACTGTGCCCAATCATACCCTGAAAATGTACATTGAATTTCTCCTGAAAAAAGTAATGGTATATGAATGTGCCTAGGCACGCCTGCCAATATAGCCTTATCAGTGGCGTAGCGTGGTGGGGGGACAGGGGGGGGGGTTGCCCCGGGTGCAAAGTTTAGAGGGGCGCAGCGGCAGGCGGCAGGTTACCTGCAGCTCTTCTCCTGCGCTGTGCAGTATGGGTGGCACTGTCTACAGGTAGCACATGCGTTATGGCATTGGGTCATGGGTGGCACTGTCTGCACATTACGGCATTGGTGGCATGGGTGGCACTGTCTGCAGGTAGCACATGCATTATGGCCCATAACACATGTGCTGCCTGCAGAGACAGTGCCAACCATGCCGCCAATGCTGCAATGTGCTGCAGACAGTGCCACCCATGCCTCCAATGCTGTAATGTGCTGCAGACAGTGCCACCCATGCCATTGGTGGCATGGGTGGCACTGTTTGCAGCACAATATGGCATTGGCGGCATTGGCATGGGTGGCACTGTCTGCAGTACATTATGGCATTGGCAGCATGGGTGGCACTGTGCCCCTGTGCTCCTTCATTCAGAGCAGACGCACTATAATGCAAGGGGTATGTTATTGGCCAGACCAGCAGGTTAAAATAGAAAGAAAAAAGCCTTTTAAAAGAAAACAAATGCACCCACCACATCTAATAATTGGCAGACTGCAAAATAAAAACATTTTGATTTTGGGTTTATGACCTCTTTCCCTCATCTAAGGATTTGGTTTACTTGCATAGTTTTGCTGAGGCCACTAAATATGTTTTTTTTTTTTGTTTTATCACATCAGGGGAAAACTCAACGTGTGTTTTGCCATTCCATGATATAAAGGCAGAACAAGGGGTTAGTGCTATTTTAGTTTTAGCATGTTGAAGTAAAAAAAGGACTTTGAGAAACCATTAAGAAAAAGTGCAATTTATCAAGAGTGTCTACTTCAACTATATAGGACAACATTGTGATCATTTCAACCCTTCAATGTCTGTCTCTTAGGGGGAATCTGTATTATATCCTTTTTTACCTTTCTAGATCTCTATTGAGCTAATCATAGAGGACTTTAAAGTTGGCCCGGGAATAACCGGCCATTAATGGCTTGCAGGAATTTGGAGATAGATGATATGCTCTGAACCTGAGAGCCTGTTTGTAATGTGTTTGCCACATTCTATGCACATATACTCCCATTTAGAGAAACTTCTTGTTATTGGGGACTCATATTATATCATGATGATTTTCTTGGCAGCCCCATTCCCCCACACCCGCCCCCACACACACACAAACTTGTACTGTACTTGCCGATATGTGTCTGAGCGACCCCAGTGATCCACAGGCCTGCAGCTCCATACTTCTGACTCCTGAGTGGCTATCGGGAACAACTGATAACAACATATTGGATCTTATATGGTTTTTAATCCCGGCTGTTAGGGAGCTTGCACATTATAGTATACAATATCCTGTACAATATTCAGTAAACATATGAAAACAAATATGAATAATACTGTTGATGTTTCCAATTACTTATTTATATTATAGAAATATTGTCCCTACATGATATACAGTGGGGAAAATAATTATTTGATCCCCTGCAGATTTTGTAAGTTTGCCTCCTTACAAAAAAAGAAAATGAAGGGTCTATAATTGATAGAAGCAGAATATCAACCAAAAATCCAGAATAAACACGTAAAACAAAAGTTATACATTTTAGTTGCAGTTCAGTGAGTAAAATAAATATTTAATACCCAAGAAAAGCATAACTTAGTACTTGGTGGAGAACCCCTTGTTGGCAAGCACAGAAGGGAAAAAAAAAATTTAGAAGGGAAATCGAAGGAAAAGGTAAGTGAACCAACAATGCACTAGCTTAAAGCAACATATTTAGAAAATAAAAAACAAACCTTTACAACCCCTTTAAGGTTAAGGTTTGACCAGGTTTTGCACAAATCTCAGGAGGGATTTTGGTCCTCTCTTCTTTACAGATCTTCTCTAAATCCTTAACATTTCTTGGCTGTCATTTGGTAACTCAAAGTTTTAGCTCCCTTCATACATTTTCTGAAAGTTTTAGCTCCCTTCATACATTTTCTATAGGATTAAGGTCTGGAGACTGGCTTGGCCACCCCATGACCTTAATGTGCTTCTTCTGGAGCCACTCCTTTGTTGCCTTGGCAGTATGTTTTGGGTCATCATCATGCTGAAAGACCCATCCATGACCAATCTTTAGTGTTCTGGCTGAGGGAAGGAGGTTCCCATCCAAGATTTTACAACAATACATGGCCCCATCCATTGACCCCTCAATACGGCAAGCTATATACATTTTAAAGAACTTTTATGTCTTTTACATTAATAAAGATAGTATAAGGGTTTTTTTGCAACTTTGTTCACTTTTTATCTATTTTCTTGTGGCTTATATGTAAGTAATTGGGCATACAATGATCATGGGGGTCTGGGTACTGCCCTGGGGGATATGTATCAATAAAAAAAAAAGTTTGCAAAAAACTTCATTTTTAAATGAGCAGTGATTTATTGATGCTTAAGGTGAAAGCAATGAAAATAAAAAAATCCTTTCAATATAGTGCCTGGGGGGTCCCCATAGTGGACCTGTAAAGTGGCACATCTGTACTGTGTATAGAAGCTGCTGCAGCAATAATTGCATTTACAAAGCCCAAAAAAAAATGTTTTCCTTGCAAGCTTCTTTATTTTGTAAACAAAGTACGGCTTGCATAGCCACACCCCTGCCCTTAAGGGGGTGTGGCTATGCATGTCCTATGCCTACATACGTTTGCTAGTAGGTGTCCCTGTGTCCCTCATTCCCATCTCAAAAATGTTGGGAGGTATGGTTTAATAATCAGTTTTAGAGAAGGGTTTCAACATCTGTCAGTTTTTTTTTCTTTGCAGTACCAGTAACATAACAGGAAGTGAAAGTAAATCTGTACAAAATGAGGGGGAATCTTCCAGAATAGGTACCGTGTTTCCCCGAAAGTAAGAACGGGTCTTATATAAATTTTGTCCACAAAAAACACACTTGGGCTTACTTTCGGGGTAGGGCTTATTTATTTACAGAATGTACAAATTTTACAAAGATTCTGTGTCCCCCCCCCCCCCCCCAACTGTCAGGTCAGGAGTCATTACGGTATTTTGAGAAAGACATCTTGGCACTGTATAAGGTGCAGTACCATAGAAAATACCTTTTACCGTAGGGTATACAGCTCCCTGGTGTCCCGGTATTCACCTGCTCTTTTTTTGTCATCCGGGAGGAGAGAGTGAGAGAGAAGAGATCCCGCTGACGTCGGCGTGCTCCGCGGGATCTGGCTGAAGACGTCAGGCGGGAGGAGAGAAGGAGAGAGAAGAGCCAAGGTCACCTGTCTTCGGCTCGCTCCGTGCAGTAAGAAGGGACGGGCTGAAGATGTCAGGGGGGAGGAGAGGAGGAACGAGAAGAGCCGGCCCGCTGCTTACAGTAAAGAGTGGCTTTAAACATAACGGTACTATATTTTTTAACACAGTAATAAACGGAAACACTGCAGCAATGTATAAGTTTGAAAAAATTGACCTTTGACTAGGGCTTACTTTCGGGGTAGGGCTTATATTGCAACCTGCCCCGATAATCACGCTAGGGCTTACTTTCGGGGAAACACGGTATCACCACTGGACGATTCACCCTCACTTCTTGTTCTGATGACAAAAGCATTTTTTTGTTATTTCTGCTTTTTGTCTCTATAAAAAGGTAGTCGATTATTTTTGTGCAACTGTAGTGAAAAAAAATCACACTGAGGCTGCTGTGTGAAATGTTTATTAACAATATTTTGTAAAGTTCATTCAAAGATGAATGTCAGTAATTGTTTAAAGTACAGCCAAATCATTTTAGGTAAAAGTTCAGGGAATGAGCAGAGAATCTTTGTAATTAATGCTTGATGAAGACATACCCGATTTAGCACAGAGTCTATATGTCCTTGGAAGTAGACTTTTATCATTTTATTTTATTATGATGAATTGGCCCACATTTCTCTTTAGTGTATCTAAAACAGCGTGTTCATTTAAACTGAGCTCAGTTTTTTTGTGGTCTAACTCAGTACAGTAAATAGCTTTTTTTATCCTGCATTTTCTTTTATCTCAAATCTTTGCATGCAGTCTTTTCAGGTTCTCAGGTTTTATATAATGTTATTTTTCACAATATAACGATTGTTATATTAATGTGTATGTTTTATTTTTTTTATTTTAATTGATTGCTTTAAAAAAAACTTTTTTTATTGTATAAATGGGAATTGTGGTTTAAATCAAATTACGGTAGCTTTCAGCAGCCTATATTTGTATTTACCTATGTATCTCATTATTATTAAAGTATAACTAAAGGCAAAACTTTTTTTTAGTTTTCAATAGAGCAGAGAGAGATTAGAACACCTGTCAGTGTTTATTGCTGTCTGTGTCCCTGTTAGGGAGATTTACCCTCTCTATTTTTCCTGTTTACCTTTATAACTGAAAGTGGCAGTAAAAGAAAATCCCAGAAAAGTAATAGAGGATAAATCTTCCTATCTGGTGACCAGGGGGTTCCCAAAGAATGCCCTTAATTTTCAGAGATTTTCTCTTACTTCCTGTTTGGCAATGGGACAGGAAGTGAAGGAAAATCTCTACATTGGGACACAGATAGTGGAAAAAAATCTGACGAGTTATAACCCTGTCCGTTACGGGCAGCGGTTCCTGTAAAGAAGATGGCTGCGAGCCGATCATGTAACTGCGCATGCACCTTTCCGAAGCCGGCCGGGCTTGGGAAAGCTCGTACTCGCTCGGCTGGGCAGCGCAGTAATGACGCCATCTGGCCCCATTTTTGAATGGATGCCAGAGTCCACTCGTTCCTGGCTGTGACATGGTGGCTGGCACCGCGCCTCGTGCACTCACCGGAGGAGCCGAGGAGGGGTGAGTGAGTGAGGAGAGTGTGACACTGGGACAGAGAATGACATTACTGGAGACAGAGGATGAAAGACATGGCATTATTGGGGTGTAAAGCCGTGGCATGCAGGGAGACAGAGAGGGACACTGATGTGCAACCCTGTGGAGAGGTGAAAGGGGGACAGCACAGGAGCAGGACAAACTGATGTGGAGACTAATATGATGGTTTACAGAGGAGGAGGCTACTGTGAGGGGGACACTATCGTGTCCGCAGTCTCTGGCCACCTCCTGTAGTATGTCCACAGTCTCTGTCCACCTCCTGTAGTATGTCCACAACCTCTGTCCACCTCCTGTAGTGTGTCCGCAGCCTCTGTCCACCTCTTGTATCGTGTCTGCAGACTCTGAGGGCGATCGTAGAAGAGTCAAGAGTAGAAGCGCTGCCGGGATTGGAGTAACGGGAGAAGACAGACATGTGTGGACTGTGGAGAGGAGACTATACACTAAAACCAAAACCGTCAAGCTGCTGGAGCCATCTGACTGAGCCCTGCACGGTGAACCTGAGAGTAGGTCAGTGACAGTGGCACCAGGCCGGTCTGAGGGGGTGTTGCTTATGTGAGGGGGGAGTGAATACAATAATGTAAGGGGGCACTGATATAAAGGTTCCCCCCTAATAAGTAACCCCCCCACCTTAGTGTATTCACTCCCCCCACATCAGAGTTCCCCCTTACATCATGATTTGCAGCGTTCCCCTTTACATAAGAATTCCTTTTCACTGTAAGGGGGAATCCTGTAGACTCTGATGTGAGGGGGGAACTCTGTCCTGGCAGGGTTATAGTAACCTGACCTTTATGTAAATTGAGAAATATGTTTTTTGACTTTTGTTTAACTTAAACACATTGCCAATAGCACTAGCTATGTGTTTATAGATTACATCTTGATATTGGCTCTGTTTAGCACTGAAAACTCTAAATGTAGGTACTTTTTTTTCCAGTACTTGGCTTTCTCAGTCAATTTCATGATTAAATGGTGCTGTTTGTAAATTTTGGCGCCCTGCCAGTAAATTTAATTTGGGGGGGGGGAGGGGGGGTTGTAAACACTGGCTCCAGCACATAAACCAACAAAAGGAAACTCTCTAAATTCTGATAACATCACATGAATCCCGATTTATTGAAGCGAACAATCACCATAAAGTCATTGCAAAGTCAACTTGAAGACTTCATAGTAATTCTTCCCTTCAATAAATCAGGATACATGTAATGCTATCACCCACTGCCTGCTGTCAATAATAAGGGGAGAGGGCCTGATGAGGAACTAGAGTCTGTAATCCCCATCAGGCTCTACCCACCAAGGTTAAAAAATCCTTAGTAGCTGCACTGACCGTGTGGCAGCTGCAGCAGCAGGAGGGAGCTCAGCTGCACTGAGAACAGAGTGTATGTAGGTGTTGTATGCCCCAGCATCATAGAAATTAAAGAGGAGCGAAAAAAAATATATTTTAATATTAGGGAGCTCGCAATGTTGGCACCCCAGCCGATCTTCAGATCGACTCCCGGGTGCTGCCGCCACCATTCCTGGTAAGGAAACCAGGCAGTGAAGCCTTTTAGCATCACTGCTGGCTCCCTACTGCGCATACGCAAAGTGCGTTGCTCTTTCTAATTGGCCTGGCCATTGGGAAGGAGGCGGGGCCAATCTTCCTGGAGATCGGGCCTTGGCCCGTCTCCCAGAAGTGGGGAATGTGAGGGTCCCCGTTCCCCCCTCGACCCAATAAAGGTGCCAATTGTGACACCGGAGGGGGGAAGCATATAAGCAGAAGTTCCACTTTTGGGGGGAACGCCGCTTACATTTTTATGCCCGGTTTGATCATCGTTCCAAGCCGTAAAGGAGACCTTGGAAAAATGCATCTGTAATTACCGGTAAGTATTCTTATTACATTTTTCAATATATTCACTTTTGCTACCTTTATCTGCTATTATTTAATTAAATGTTATATACAGTGTGATTTTTACCTACAAGTGTTTATGTAAAGAAAAAAAAAAAACGTAAACTATCACGTAATCGTGATAAAACATATGTACTTGTTTAAAACAGGTACATGGATTTGTCACCCGCACCGACATTAGATGAGCAGATGTGTTAGGCCTCGTACACACGACCGAGTTTCTCGGCAAAAACCAACAAGAAACTTGCTTGGAGATATTTTTTTGCTGAGGAAACCGGTCGTGTGTACATTTTCGTCGAGGAAACTGTCGAGAAACTCGACGAGCCAAAAAGAGAGCAAGTTCTCTATTTCCTTAACGGAATGGAGAAACTTGCCTTGTCGAGTTCCTCGACAGCCTAACAAGGAACTCGACGAGGAAAACTATGTGTTTCGCCCGTCGAGTTCCTTGGTCGTGTGTACGAGGCTTTAGACACTTTTTATACATTTCCCTGAATGTTTTTCTCTTTGGAATGAGTCAGCCTGCTACAATATTTGTACTGAATGCTCTGCATTCATTCTTTATGACTTATTTTCCTCCCTGTCAAACTCACAAAAGAGAAGGAGAAATATAACTCTAGCATGTGTACATATTTATTTGCATAGCTAAATGTTGATCTATTCATATTAGTTATGTCGCCAAATTAAGAAAACCTACTGTACATTGCAGTTTCCTATTTAAAATGAATTACCAATAACCTCGGCAAACAATGAGCAGATTAATTAGGAAGAGTAGACTGTGCACATGTAAAATGCCTCTATTTTGAGCACATTGTCCTGTGTCGTGTTCCTGTGCCATAGCTAAATGGAATCCTGTTCTTTTCCTGGGTCCCATCTGTTACAAGAATCCTTGTGCACATTTGCTGACAGAGTTGAAGCTAAGTTTCCTTCATATATAACCTCAATAGAGTTGAACCATCCAGATGGGCAAAGCTTATTACGGCCTGTTATATCATAGAAAATAGACTGTGATTTATATGCAACAAATCTGGAACTAAGGAGATTGTGTGCAGGGTACAGGTTCTATAAATCTTCATTTCTCTCTCTCTCGGTTCTCTTCCTTCCCAAACGGTGCCACACCTGAGTAAGGATATAGTGTATGTTGGCATGCAGCCCAGTGTATTGTCACTACATTTTCTTTCCTCTATCTCTCGAAATAATTGTTCATTGAGAAGAGAACATTGTGTGCTTAGTTTCTACAGGTTCACAAAAGCAATATTGGTCTGTTTGAAAAGAGGATTTACGCTGATTTGGGTGACCTGCAAATAACTGTTCTCAGGTTGTCTTTATAATGAGTGACAGTATCATTTGATGTCTAGATATACCGTAATATTATATGGCTGCTTGTAGGTTTGCCACTAGTTTTTTTACTACACAAAGAGGTTCGTTAGCTTTGTTTATAAACTGGGCAGATGTAAACAGAAGGACCCAATCAATTTATAAATTAAGTTTTAAATCTATTTAATGCACTGACCACACTGTACACATGTTGTTGGCCACTTTCATATTTTTATCACACTTGCTTACTGTTTTGCAGTACATATTTAAAAAAAAAAAAAATCTAGCCTTTTTTTCACCGCCATTGGAAAATATTATATTGGACAATACACTCATGGGCCACTTTATTAGGTACACCTTGTCAATTGCTTGGTAACATAAATTATTAATCAGCCAATCACATTGCAGCAACTCAATTCATTTAGGCATCTGGATGTGGTGAAAATGACTTGCTGAAGTTCAAACCGAGCATCAGAAAGGGGATTTAAGTGACTTTAAGCGTGGAATGGTTGTTGGTGCCAGCCAAAAAAGTTATTTAAAAAACTGCTGATCTACTGGGATTTTCATGCACAACCATCTCTAGGGTTTACAGAGAATGGTGTGAAAAAGAGAAAATATCCAGTGAGTGGAAGTCATGTGGACGAAAATGCCTTGTTGAGGTCAGATGAGAATGGGCAGACCGGTTCAAGATAATAGAAAGGCAACAGTAACTCAAATAACCACTAATTAAAACCAAGGTATGAAGAATACCATCTCTGAACACACAACACATCAAACCTTGAAGCAGATGGGCACCGGGTGCCACTCCTGTCACCCCCCACATCTACTACCCTCTGTTCCACTTGACCCTCCCTTCTAGATTGTAAGCTCTAACGAGCAGGGCCCTCTGATCCTTCCTGTATTGAATTGTATTGTAACTATAATGTCTTCCCTGATGTTGTAAAGCGCTGCGTAAACTGTTGGCGCTATATAAATCCTGTATAATAATAAGAAGAAGAATAGGAAACTGAAGCTACAATTTGCACAGGCTTACCAAAATTGGACAATAGAAGATTGGAAAACGTTGCCTGGTCTGATGAGTCTTGATTTCAGCTGCAACATTCAGATAGTAGGGTCAGAATTTGTCATAAACAGCAATGAAAGCATGGATCCATCCTGCCTTGTATCAGTGGTGGTGGTGGTGGTGTAATGATGTCTGTGATATTTTCTTGGCACACTTTGGGCCCCTTAGTACCAATTGAGCATCATTTAAATGCCATGCCTACCTGAGTATTGTTGCTGACCATGTCCATCCCTTTATGACTACAGTGTACCCATCAACTGCGTGATGCTATCATATCAATATGGACCAAAATCTCGAAAGGAATGTTTCCAACACCTTGACTATATGCCATGAAGCATTAAGGCAGTTTTCAAAGCAAAGGGGTGTCCAACCCGGTACTAGCAAGGTGTACCTAATAAAGTGACCAGTGGGCGTATATCCTGCTTTAGACTATTTTAAGCTAGGGTCAGGAGTTTACCATGTAGAGAATCATATGTTTGTTCTATCAAAAAGGAGTTTACTTGTGTGCTGCTATGTTGTGTTATTAAGTGCTATAAGACTACAAAACTTACTAAGCAGATCGCTCACACCTATAGACACTCTCTAAACTTGTATCAATGTGCAAAACTTATTTTCAAAAGTGGTGCTGCGCTCCCAAATGCTAATATCCCTTTAAATCTGTTTGCATAGCAATTTTTAAACTCGGCATATCATATCAAACAATTATGTATTGTTTGATATGATATGCTGAGTTTGAAAATTGCAAACAGATTTAAAGGGATATTAGCAGTTGGGAGCGCGGCACCACGTTTGAATATAAATATGTTTCTTCTAAAAAGAGTATCAGACCCTCATACAGCTCCTGATTACCCTACATTTACATCTTCCATTCAGTACAATCAGAAGATGCCAAAACTACTGACAACAAGGAAGATATTTCACTTATCTTTATCCATTTCAGGTGCTGAAAGTGACCCTGTGTCAAACTATTCATCTCAACAATAATGTTTGTGACAATAGCGAGGTCGAACAATGGGGGAATAGTACAGAACAACATTAATTTTCCTTCATTTTCCCCAGAATTTGCAAGCTGGTAATTAAAAAAGGGTCAGATTTAAACCTCATAGCTGTGCTAAGCAGGGAGAGACAACACATTAGACACAAAACAGTCTTATCGTAATGTATTGAGAATAATGCAGGGCATCCATCATAAACCTTACTCAGCAGGATCTTCAAAGGACTTCAAATGAGGCTCTGTTGTAAATGGTGAAGTCTAAAGAGCAGTTTGAGCAATACACATCTGTTTTTATACCTAAAACTGAACTTCCAGAGGCAAGTGTATTGCCTCGTACACACAATAATTTTTCAGCATGAAAAAAACGTAGTTTTTCAAAAACGACATTTAAAATGATCGTGTGTGGGCTTCACATAATTTTTCAGGTTCTGAAAAACGACAAAAAAAAAATTCGTGCATGCTGCATTTTTTAACGTCGTTTTAAACTATGTCGTTTTTCGGGTTGTAAAAAATGATCGCGTGTGGGCTAAAACGACGAAAAAAAACAGCGCATGCTCAAAAGCAAGTTATGAGACGGGAGCGCTCGTTCTGGTAAAACTACCGCTCATAATGGAGTAAGCACATTCATCACGCTGTAACAGACAAAAAAGCGTGAATCGTCTTTTACTAACACGGAATCAGCTAAAGCAGCCTAAAGGCGAATGGAACTTCCCCTATATAGTGCCGTCGTACGTGTTGTACGTCACCACGCCTTGCTAGATCATTTTTTAAAAACGATGGTGTGTAGGAAACGTCGTTTTCATGATGAAGTTGGGGAAAACATTTTTTTTTAAACATGCTGAAAAACGTTTTCTTTCATGCTGAAAAATGATCGTGTGTACGCGGCATTACACATTTCCATTATCCCTGCTGTAATGATGTCAACTTCATAAAAAGTGGCTACACTTTTTATACTTATAAGAAGATGCCAGTCAGTTAGATACAAAGCATGCCTATATAGTCCTATTAGACCTCCTAAGAGAATATATATAGGATCTATATCATATTTGGTATCTAACAAAAGCAATTGCCTTTAGCTGCTGCTGACAAAGGGGAGCTGATCAGTGGCTTACAATAGGGAAGTATATACATCACACTTCCATAGAGTAGTTAGTATAGGCGTTAGAAGGGGGTGGTATTCATAAATACTTATTATATGATCAAAATATACTATATAAATATCACAATCAATCACAAGCAGTTGAGTGCATAAGTGCAAAATATGTGAATTTATGAATCTACTAAAGTAAAAACTCCGTCCTAGTCCTGGATTTAAGGGGATATGCACCATTGACCTTTGGAGAGGGGTCAAACCCCAAGGTCATTCCTAAATAACTGGGCCAGCATCCAACCTAGTCATGGATTTAAAGAGATACCTTTTGTGGTACGGGTCAAAGCCCAAAGGGGATTGTACAAAGTGCCCAAAAGGGGATGGTGGCGCTGTCACGTTATCAGTGACCTTTGGGAATGTTTTTTCATTGAGTTTTTACTTTGATGGATTCATACGTTCACATTTTTGCACTTATACACTTGATTGTGTTTATATATATTTTGATCATCTAATTAATAAGTATTTATGAATTTTGTTTTGTTTATGTGAGCACAGAGTTTTATTTTAGCACAGCATTTATTATACATATACTTTTTTAGGGTGATTCATTCTGTTATTTGCTTACAGCTTATAATTGAGCTTGTGCACAAAGTTTAATCACGTACATAATTTTTATTTGACTATTTCTTATAGATGCATTTGTCCCATTTTGTTCTGTAAATATATTTTGTACAATTTTTCTTTTCATTAAAGCAATATTGTAATATTGTAAAATCGTTCAGCTGAATCCTTATTAACTCGATTTAAAGATCTTCCCATCTACAAAAAAGCTAGTAAAAAATGCTGCTACATATCTATCGTATTCCTTTCTGGGCATGGTAGCGAATGATGCAGATGTTTTATTTTTTTAAAGGTCAGAATTGCAACAGCGGATGTTGTGAACAATGTGTGTTTCCACGTGTGCTGGCAGCTGCTCTGTGTATGTTTGCCCAGTTAACCTGGCACAATATCGATCACTCCCAGTCTGAAGGTGCTTAGATTGTTGTCCAGAAAGCTGGGAAACCTCTGTACAGAGCTTAGACATCACAAACGTACCATAAGAGTATATGTATATTTAATGTATTTTAGGCATGTTATTTACCTTTAAAAGCCATCCTTGTGCAGACATCCAATATCCCCAAGACTGCTGGTGGGTACTTCCATCTTGAATGTGATGCCAGCAGCCCCAGCAGACTCAGAGTTGTCACTCCTCCCTTGGTTGCTATTGAGGAAAGTCTGGAGAGGGGTGGGGCAGGACAGATACTTTCAAAAAAAGGAGAATGCTATGATGTGCAGTGAGATAGGGATCTGTCCCCGGGAATTTACACTTTCTGGTGTGTTGATTCCCTAGGAAGGAGAAAATAAAGGAGGGAGCACCGACCTAGTGCATTACCACCTAAAATTTTATTAAAAACAGAATAAAAGCAATAGTCCTACTCACAAGGGAAATTGAGTAAGCGCTTTTCAGACAGCTGGACTGGACCTTGCGGCACCTGCCAGTGGAACCTCAGACATCTGGACGGCTGCCGCGTTTCTGGGGCGTACCCCCTTCCTCAAAGGACTATTGCTTGTATTCTGTTTTTAATAAAATTTTAAGTGGTAATGCACTAGGTCGGTGCGCCGTCCTTTCTTTTCTCTTTGTTTTTAGCCATATGAACACTCTTTGTTCTGTGGAGGGTTGCAAGACTATAGACTTTGCCGTGAGACTACACTGCAGTACCCGGTTATTGGCGAAACACCAAAGCGCAGGAGGATTTTTGTTTAACGATTCCCTAGCAAGTTCAGAGGCACATTGCAAGTCAAAAAAAATATGGAAACAAATGAAATCACTGCAATAAGCATTTCAAATACTCAACTGATTAATGCTAAATTACAGCAAATGTGTTTCTAAGAGGTACATTTTTTTTCTAGGTATAGCCACTATAAGAGACATCGTAACTTTTCATCAGCAGTCTCTTCATTATGTAGACTAGTACAGTGATCTTTATTAAAGAGTGCCTAAGTGTTGTTACCTGCCAGTATGCAGTTATTGGGAAAAGTTTCTCACAGGGTGTGCCTGCTATGGCTGGTCGTTTTTTCCAAAGGACTCAGTGATCACAGAGCTTGCCACAAGCGGCGCGCAGGCAACACGATCACGGGAGGATATCCATGTACGCTCCTTCCAGCAAGCTAGTGCGGGCAGGAAGTAGTTTCCAAAAAAACAAAACTATTTCTTTCAGGGCTAAAGTACAAGTAAATTAAATTCTAAAATAAAAATTACTTTAGGGCTAACGTACAATAGTTATTTAAAATTTGTGCTACTAGAGTTAATCATTTGTTGGCTGTTACCTCATTAGGTTACAGTTACACTGGAGATTTTTTTAGTAGCTCAACAGTGTTACTAAAAATGACTAATAATCGCTAGGAGTTTTAATCGGCAACGAATGGCTCCGTATGGAGTAATCTACACAAGTATTATGCACTAGTGTAGCAAACCCCCGAGGGAGCTGCTTTTGTTTGTTTAGTCCGTTACTCTGCCTTTCAACCCCAATGAACTGTCCCAGCCCCACCTAGCAATGTGATTAATGGAATAACTCAACAGGAATGCACAACACAGTTCTGTTTGTAGTTTACTTGAAGAAAAGTAAAGTTCAGGTTAACATAAGTCAGGCAGAACCTGTGTAAGTACCCAGGACTTGGTTGAAACAGTTTAAAGAAAACAGTCAGGAACTCTATGCAAACAACGAAAGCAATAGGTAACAATATGTACAGATTAAATAGACTCCCCAATAACTTTTGGTGTGTGTGGGATGCTGTGGCTAAAGGGGAACCCCAGACCGGCCTATGATACCTCTAGTACACACCCAGTGAAATGATATCAATACCCGTGGTGTGTCCCCTTTAAGAGCAACCACTGTAATGTCCTGGAGGCAAAGCTTTGCGTTTTATTATCTTCACTGGCAATGTAGGAGCTCTGTGGACAATATTTGGATGTGGTATTCTATAAAAAGCATTAAAGGTTCCTGGGCAAAGCCCCCTCACCAAATCCTGTACAGAGTCAGCGGCCCTCCCCTGAGCTATTGATTGATCTTAGATGCAGGTGTGTCGCAGTGACATTTAGTCCTTGAGCTGTTGCAGGGTGTCCTTCAGCATGGACAGTCTGTTCCTCTGAGCTGGAGCTGCATGAACAATCTGTTCTTCTGGGCTGGAGCTGCATGAACAAGCTGTTCCTCTGGGCTGGAGTTGCAGGCTGTGTGCCCCTTGGTAGGCCGCAATTCCACACACAGATAGAATGCAGATTCTCTCCTGATTGGGTGCAGGCAAAAAAAGGCTCTGGCCTAGTTCCTCTGGCTTTTTATCTCCTACCCCACAGTCCTTTGCTGCTGTCTCATGATTGGCTCAGGCTCTTCCAATAGGGAGTTTACAGACAACCTCCAATAGGGAGTTTCCGAACAAGCAGGTATGAGTGTCTGTGTGTGAAGAGAGAAAGGGGGGTGAAAAAGCAGACAGCTGTCCCCTAATAGATTAGATCAGTCTGGAGGAGTACCTGCTACACTAGCATCTTGTAATAGTTAAAATGATATTAACCACTTAAGGACCGCCTCCTGCACATATACGTCGGCAGAATGGCACGGCTGGGCACAGGTACGTACAGGTACGTCGCCTTTAAGAGCCCAGCCATGGGTGCGTGCGCACGTGACCCGGTCTGAAGCTCCGTGGCCGGTGTCCCGCGATCGGTCACAGGACCTGAAGAACGGGGAGAGGTGTGTGTAAACATACATTCCCCGTTCTTCACAGTGGCACTGTCATTGATCGTCTGTTCCCAGATATAGAGAAAGACGATCAATGACGTCACACGTCCAGCCCTGCCCCCTAAAGTTAGAAACACATATGAGGTCACACTTAAGCATACAGCGCCCCCTAGTGGTTAACTCCTAAACTGCAATTGTCATTTTCACAGTAATCAATGCAATTTTATAGCACTATTTGCTGTGAAAATGACAATGGTCCCAAAAATGTGTCAAAATTGTCCAATGTGTCCGCCATAATGTCGCAGTCATGAAAAAAAAATCGCTGATCGCCGCCATTAGTAGTAAAAAAAAAAAATTATTAATAAAAATGCCATAAAACTATCCCCTATTTTGAAAACGCTATAAATTTTGCGCAAACCAATTGTTAAACGCTTATTGTGATTTATTTTACCACAAATAGGTAGAAGAATACGTATTGGCCTAAACTGAGGAAAAAAACGTTTTTTTATATCTTTTTTGCGGATATTTATTATAGCAAAATGTAAAAAATATTGAATTTTTTCCAAAATTGTCACTCTATTTTTGTTTATAGCGCAAAAAATTAAAAACGCAGAGGTGATCAAATACCACCAAAAGAAAGCTCTATTTGTGGGAAAAAAAGGACGCCAATTTTGTTTGGAAACCACGTCGCACGACCGCGCGATTGTCAGTTAAATCGACGCAGTGCCGAATCGCAAAAAGGGGCAAGGTCCTTAACCTGCATATTGGTCCGGGTCTTAAGTGGTTAAACCATAATTTTTTTAAGCACTTTCAGCAACTGATTTAATCACTTACAGAGTTCCAGTTTAAATTGGTGCCGTGATAACAGCCCCAGGTTTCCTGTTTTAGGGTGGCTTCTTTATCTTGCAGCATCCCGTGGAGCCACCCTTGCATCCAGGAACTAGAGTTGTGTCACCCTACACTGTGTGCATCAAAAGAAATACACAACCCTGAATCCTAAGATGACATGGCACTCCACTGCTCTTCCCTCCTCCTCCTCCCCCTCCCCCATCCCTTCTCCAATCTAACCGACAGGATGGAGACTGCACTGTCCACTGTTAAATCTTTAATGTGAGTGAGTGAGTGAGTGAGAGACTTGTAAAGCGCAACACATGCGACCTGAATCGCCTCTGGGCGCTGTATCCATTTCATGGGTAAGGAACCCCTTGACCTCAGAAGAGATGGGTTTTAATCTTTCTCCTGAAGGCCAAGTGGTCCGACTACCAGTCGGATGGTGGTTGGTAGTGCATTCCACAGGCGAGGTCCCTGGACTGCAAATCTTCTATCTCCTTTGGACTTGTATCTGGCTTTGGGTATCTGGAGTAGGTTTTGATTGGTGGATCGCAAAATGCGATTGGGGTTATGGGCTTTTATTTTTTCGCATAGATATTGGGGGGCATTGCCTTGAATACACTTATGTATTAGACAGAGTGCCTTGAAAGTGATTCTGTCTTTTACTGGCAACCAATGAAGGGATCTCAGTGAAGGTGAGATTGATTCCCATGTTTTTTTTTCCAGTCATTAGTCGAGCGGCCGTATTTTGAACGACTTGCAGACGAGTGATTTGGTATTTGGGGAGTCCTAGATAGAGGGCATTTGCGTAGTCGAGTCTGGAATTGATGATTGTTCCCACCACGACTGCAAGGTCCTCTTTCAGGATAAAGGGGGTGAGTCTGCGTAGTAGGCGCAGCAGATGGTGGGATCCGCTGACTACTGACCCTATTTGTGCCTCCATTGTCATGTAGGTATCAAATTACTCCGAGACTTTTGACTTTGGTGCTAGGGGTGATAGTTTTACCCAGAATGGGTAAACAGGAGAAGTTCTGTTTTTGAACCGTTGAGTTTAAGATAACTGTTTGTCATCCAGTTATCTATTAGAGTAAGGCATTTCTCTAGTCCAAGAGAATGATCCTTTTTGTTGCAGATGCGGAAATACAGTTGTGTGTCGTCTGCATAGGAGTGGTAAAGTAACTTCTGGTTACTGATGATTTCAAAGAGAGGGCAAAGATATATATTAAACAATACGGGCGATAAGGGAGATCCCTGAGGGACTCTGCATGATACCATATGTTTTTCAGAAGTGAAAGACCCCAGTTTCACTATTTGTGATCGGTTTTCCAAGAAGGAGGAGAACCAGGGTAAAACACCTTCAGCGACTCCGGCTACTTCAGCTAGCCTAGCCAGTAGTAGTCCATGGTCTACAGTGTCAAAAACCGCGCTTAGTTCCAGCAATATCAGGAGACAAGATTCTCCTTCGTCTGCGGCCTCTTGAGCGTCATCCCATATTTTGAGCAGCGCCGTTTCTGTTCCATGACCCGGACGGAATCCTGATTGAAACGGGTCGAGTAATTTATGGGTGTCTAAATGCAGTTGCAGCTGTTGTATAACTACTTTCTCCATTACCTTGGAGAAAACATTTAGACCTGTTATGGGCCTCCGGTTGTTTGGGTCTTTGGGGTCGAGGGTAGTTTTTTTTAGAATTGGTTTTATTGTACCTTGTTTCAGCAAGGTGGGCACCATGCCCTCCTTGAATGATTGGTTTATGAGCTGCGTGATAGCTGGTGCCAGTACATCGGCACTTTCTTTCAGCAGTTTAGTAGGGATGATATCATTGGGTGCTTTTTTAGTGGCATCGATGGAAATGGGTTTTAGAGTGAATTTTGGTGATTGCGGCTGATTTATGTGGGTATTAGGTTTGTGATTGGGGGGGGGGAGTTGGTGACGGTTCCATTTTGCTGAATACTTTCACGGATTTTTTCAATTTCATTAATGAAATAATCCGATAATTTGTTGCAAAATTCTTGTGAATCAGAACAAGCAGAATTCATAGTCTGAGTGACCAGCTTGAAGCGTTCTTGGGGGTGGTTAAGGGCATTTGCGACGATGTTGGAGAAATGATTTTTTTTGGCCGTGAAGATTTCTTTTTGATATTTCTTTGTTATTATCTTGTAAATGGTGTGGTTTTTATCTGAAGAGCACCTTTTCCACGCAGCTTCTGCTCTTCTACGCTCTGGTCTGGTCTGGTCATTAAACCAGCTGGAGTTGTTTTTCCGGATGCAAGTTTTGCGTTTTGGTGCTACTAAGTCAGCTGACTGTAGTAGCGCCTTGTTGATGGCATCAAGTGTTTCTGTGGCTGTTTGTTTTTGTTGGGTTGTTTTTATTTTGTTCCCTAGTGTTGTTTTGAAGAGTTCCGAGTGGAACTTCTTCTGAGATCTAGTCCAGTGAGTTGTCACCGGTTTTCTAGTTTTTTTTGGGCTGGCGTTTTTGGTGATTGTGAATTTGATGGCATGGTGATCGGTCCATGGTTGCGGCTCATTTCCAGGACGTCAATTTCCAAATCTTGTTTGAAAATGAGATTGAGCGTATGGCCTGAGGCAATGATCATTGTACTGGGCCAGTGCCTGTACCATGACAGTTGGAAATGATGAATGGCTATCATTCATTATGTACTATTGTGTTGACCTCCATGATTGGTCACAGTGATCACAGGGTATACACAGGGCCAATCAGAGTGCATCTGTACCATTTGATAGGTGTGGCCAATCACTGCTTCAATAGTACATAATGGATGAATGGATGCAATTCATAAAAATGAATGCTTATACCAGTGATCATCACTGTTATAAGCAATCACAGTGTGTTAAAAAAAACACAAACAAACCTGATCACTTCCCCAGAGTAGTACAGTGTCACTGAACTAATGTGATGATATGATGTACAAAAAAAAAATGAAAATAAAATATTGAAATATATATATATATATATATTTTTTTAAATTACATACTGTCCGAGTCAGTGTGCCTGATCACTGACACATCAGTCATATGGCGATGCTGTACTGCTCTGGTGACCGTATGTACATTTAATTTAATTTAATTTTCCAAAAAAAGTGACATAAAATTACACCTTACACCATGCCTGTACTAAATAGCTTGGACTATTTGGAAGGTATTTATACTGTTCCAACATTTTAGGGCCACAAAAAATGAGGCCATCAGGATTGATAAATTTTCAAATATACTGTATATCCCATAGTTTGCAAACTTTCACACAAACTAAATAATATATACTGATTTGTGTTATTTTCACCAAAGAAATGTAGGAGAATACATTTTGGCTTAAATTTATGAAGAAAGATTATTTATTTGCTATATTTTATAATAAAAGCTAAGAAAACATTTTTCTTTTTTAGTTTATTTAGCAAAAAAATTTAAAACCCGGGGGTGATTAAAGCGGTTGTATACCCGCATTTGTTTTTTGTTTTACACCTGAAAAGTAAAAGCCATAATGAGCTAGTATGCACCGCATACTAGCTCATTATGAAATACTTACCTTAAAACGAAGTGTAGGGAACTTACCTGGTCCACGCCGAGCGAGATGTCATCTTGCTCCGGCGTGTCTTCAGGGTATCGCCGCTCCAGCGCTGTGATTGGCTGGAGCGGCGATGTCGTCACTCCCGCGCACATTTCATTTTATTCGGGCAAGGGCCGGCGGCTGCCGGCCCTTTAGCCGAGGATCCCCCCTGCGCATGCGCCGCTGCAATCAGCGGCGCATTGCGAGGGGAATATCTCCTAAACCGTACAGGTTTAGGAGATATTCTTTATACCTTTAGGTACAGTAGGTGAACCCGATTTTGTGTCAATCTCGCTCTCTTTCTCGGCGAGATTGAGCACCTACGAGCCCCATCGCGGGAGCCAGCGCCGAGCTGGCTTGCCGCGATGGAGACAGAGCCGTCATAGAAGCGACGGGAGATCCGACTTGGATTCCCGCCAATTCTACACGTGTGCGGCGTTTGTTATGAATCCTGAGGGGGAAGTCCCCGCCGGATTTTAAATAAAAATCCGGCATGGGTCCCCCCCTCAGGAGCATACCGGGCCCTTAGGTCTGTTATGGGTTGTAAGGAGAGCCCCCCTACGCCGAAAAAAAACGGCGTAGGGGGTCCCCCTACAATCCATACCAGACCCGTATCCAAAGCACGCCACCCGGCCAGCCAGGAAGGGAGTGGGGACGAGCGAGCACCCCCCCCCTCCTGAGCCGTACCAGGCTGCATGCCCTCAACATGGGGGGGTTGGGTGCTCTGGGGCAGGGGGGCGCACTGCGGCCCCCCCACCTCAGAGCACCCTGTCCCCATGTTGATGAGGACAGGGCCCCTTCCCGACAACCCTGGCCGTTGGTTGTCGAGGTATGCGGGCGGGAGGCTTATCGGAATCTGGGAGCCCCCTTTAATAAGGGGGCCCCCAGATACCGGCCCCCCACCCTAAGTGAATGAGTATGGGGTACATCGTACCCCTACCCATTCACCTGCAAGAAAAGTGGTAAAAACACAAATAAACCACACAGTGTATTAAAATATTTTATTAGTCTGCTCCGGAGGCCGCCCTCTGTCTTCTTTATTAGCTCTTTTACCAGGGGGAGCTTCTTCTTTGACGTCTTCGGGTGGGTGGGGGCCGCCGTCTGGTTCTCTTCCACCGCCGGGGGGGGGGTGGCTTTTAAAAAAGCCCCCACCCCCCCGGCGGGTTTCCTCCGGCGTCTTCGGCGGGGCTCTTCTTCTTCCGCTATCCCGACGGGTCTTCTCCGCTATCCGGGGGGTCTCCTTCTATGTTCGCCGCTCTCCGCTGTTGACTCGTCGCACCCCGGTTCTTCGTCTCGCAGTCCGGTCCCTTCTTCCGTGCTGTACGTCTTCTTCCGTGCTGTGAGTGGTAGGTATCACATGGGTAGGTACAGAGCATGATGGGACTGTGAGGCCTATATAGGTCCGATGCAAGGCGCGCATCCGTCATTTCAGCGAGAAGGACCGGCGTGTCAACATCGGGAGAAGAAGAGAAGTGAAGAACATGACGTCACAGCGCGGAAGAAGAACTCACAGCACGGAAGAAGACGTACAGCACGGAAGAAGGGACCGGACTGCGAGACGAAGAACCGGGGTGCGACGAGTCAACAGCGGAGAGCGGCGAACATAGAAGGAGACCCCCCGGATAGCGGAGAAGACCCGTCGGGATAGCGGAAGAAGAAGAGCCCCGCCGAAGACGCCGGAGGAAACCCGCCGGGGGGGTGGGGGCTTTTTTAAAAGCCACCCCCCCCCAGCGGTGGAAGAGAACCAGACGGCGGCCCCCACCCACCCGAAGACGTCAAAGAAGAAGCTCCCCCTGGTAAAAGAGCTAATAAAGAAGACAGGGGGCGGCCTCCGGAGCAGACTAATAAAATATTTTAATACACTGTGTGGTTTATTTGTGTTTTTACCACTTTTCTTGCAGGTGAATGGGTAGGGGTACGATGTACCCCATACTCATTCACTTAGGGTGGGGGGCCGGTATCTGGGGGCCCCCTTATTAAAGGGGGCTCCCAGATTCCGATAAGCCTCCCGCCCGCATACCCCGACAACCAACGGCCAGGGTTGTCGGGAAGGGGCCCTGTCCTCATCAACATGGGGACAGGGTGCTCTGAGGTGGGGGGGCCGCAGTGAGCCCCCCTGCCCCAGAGCACCCAACCCCCCCATGTTGAGGGCATGCAGCCTGGTACGGCTCAGGAGGGGGGGGGGGGCGCTCGCTCGTCCCCACTCCCTTCCTGGCTGGCCGGGTGGCGTGCTTTGGATACAGGTCTGGTATGGATTGTAGGGGGACCCCCTACGCCGTTTTTTTCGGCGTAGGGGGGCTCTCCTTACAACCCATAACAGACCTAAGGGCCCGGTATGCTCCTGAGGGGGGGACCCATGCCGGATTTTTATTTAAAATCCGGCGGGGACTTCCCCCTCAGGATTCATAACAAACGCCGCACACGTGTAGAATTGGCGGGAATCCAAGTCGGATCTCCCGTCGCTTCTATGACGCGCTTGCTGGGATGTGCTGTCACTATTCCAGTGAGTGCGAGATCTCGGCACCATGTCGCCGAGTATCAGCGCGACGCTGTCGTGCTAAAAGCACAATATCACAAACACCTACTGTAAGCATTATTATAGGCTTACATGTAGGTAAAAGTGGTAGTATAGAGTATACTACCACTTTAAATACAGTAAAACATTGGTTTGAGAGTAACTTGGTTTGAGAGCATTTTGCAAGACAAGCAAAATGTTTTAATAAATTTTGCCTTGATATACAAGCAATGTCTTGATATAAGAGTAGTTTCATGTCACAACTGAGTATAAAAAAGAAGAGAGGAGCCTCTAAGTGTAGCAATATGGTTACACAATGACATTTTATTTGGGTAGTGTTGCACGACTGAGTAATTGTCAAAGTGTGACAGCGCTGAAATCTGAAAATTGACCTGGGCAGGAAGGGGGTGAAAGTGTCTGGTATGGAAGTGGTTAAAATAAAATATACTGAATAAGGAAAGTATAGGCTGTTTGACAAATATCCTTTAAATCTTTTGAGCTGCTACCTTGTAAAGTTTGAGTGGCATGTTATCCTGTTACTTTATTAATGTACTGTGCTATCTTATTGCTTACCAAAGTACTGTACTTGATTGCTACACTGACACAGCAGTCCTTGTCCTATTTTTCTAACAGAACTTTGTCTACGTATTCCATAGTGGCAAAACAGCTTAGAAGAGAAAATCTTACAAGGAGCCCCCAGGGAGATCCCCAAAAAAAAAAAAAACACAAGATGTGTTCAGGCAGGTTGGATATTAATTGATGTTTCTTTTTATTATTTTGAAGCTGCTTCCTATCCTTCAGCAAAATCTCAGAATCTTTTGAAGGCTTGTATTTGCAGTCTTCAGAAAGTCAAATACTGCTTCTAATACATGTCAATATTACAACATCTAAGCTTAATGAACCCTGACATTCTTGAATATTTTATTTCTTTGTTTATCACATACAGTATATAATAGAACTTCTCAAAAATAAATAAAACGTACCAACCAATTTACAAAGTCAATAAAATAAAATAAAAATTCCATATTGTGTTTTGTATAATACTGAACTAACAAAAACTATTTAAAAGGAGCTGATCTAAAAGCAAAAGCTAAACTATTACAAGCTCTAATTGCAGATCTCAAATACAGTGGAATATACAGTACAGTTTATTCCAGGTTATAAAATAAAAGGAAATGCATTTTTTGGTTGCTAAAGGCAAGATATCAACTTTAAAACAATATTAAATTAAATGTTAAATAATTTCCCAAGTTAAATAAACGCACGTTATTTCTAAATTCCGCGATATCTCGCTGCAGACCTCCGCAATGTCTCCTGGCAACAATGACAAAAGCTCCCAGGAGACATTGCGGCATCGAGGAAGTGACGGAATACCCGCACACTACCCGATGAATCCATATACAGGAAGCGGCCAGTAACATGAAGGATTACTAAGGTTCGCCTGCCCCTGACAGTGACTCGAGCTGGGCATCGCCGCTTAGTGAAGGATTAGCTCGGGCGGTTTGGCTGCTCTCAGCTGCTCTAGTCCTGCAAAGGGAACTGCGTTCCTGCTGTGAAAAAAGTGCAGGGACTCCATTCCCACGTGTTCCCGCAGGACTTGAGCCCTGATTGTCATGTTGGAATGTCCATGTACGTCCCATGTGCAGCTTCCTGGCTAATGAATGCAAACGTTTCTCCAGTATTTTTTAATAACATACTGCATTCATCTTGTCATCAATTTTCACCAAATTTTCTGTGCCTTTGTAGCTCACACATCCCCAAAACATCAGCGATCCACCTCTGTACCTTTCATCATAGGCCTTGTTGACTTCTCTCCAAATGTAGCGTTTATGGTTATGACCAAAAAGCTAAACTTTGGTCTCATCACACCAAATGACTTTGTGCCAGAAGGTTTGAGGCTTGAGTGCTGTTTGGTGTATTGTAAGCGAGATACTTTGTGGAATTTGCATAGTAATGGCTTTCTTCTGGCGACTCGACCATGCAGCCCATCTTTTTTCAAGTGCTTCCTTATTGTGAATCTTGAAACAGCCACACCACATGTTTTCAGAGAGTCCAGTATTTTATTTATTTTTTTTAACAATAGAAAGAGAGAGTCTGGTATTTCACCTGAAGTTATTTGTGGGTTTTTCTTTGAATCCCGAACAATTTTCCTGGCAGTTGTGGCTGAAAGTTGGTCTACATGACCATGGTTTGGATTCAACAGAACCCCTCATTCTTAACTTCTTAATTAGTTTGAACACTGCTGTTTGGCATTCTCAATTCCTTGGATATCTTTTTATATCCCTTTCTGGTTTTATACAGTTCAACTACCTTTTCCCCACAGATCCTTTGACAATTCTTTTGCTTTCCCCATGACTCAGAATACAGAAACAACAGTGCAGCACTGGATGAAAGATGCAAGGGTCTGTCAGGAGTCCAGAAACTCATTGACCTTTTATACACACACACACACACACTAATTACAAGCAAACAGAGCACAGGTAAGGATGGTTACCTTTTATAGCCATTCAAAACCCTTTGTGTCAACTTTGCGTGTATGTTATCAGACCAAAATCACCAGGGTATGTAAACTTTTGATCAGGTTTATTTGGGTAGTTTCTGTTGTCATTATGATGATTTTAAAGAGTAAACACAGTTGATTGATAATAAATGGCTTCACCAAACACTAACCATGAGTGAAAGAAATGCTTTTGTGTTATCATTCATATTCTCTGAAAAATGGCTAATCATTTTATAAATTCTGCCAGGGTATGTAAACTTATGAGCACAACTGTGTGTATTATATATATATATATATATATATATATATATATATATATATATATATATATATATATATATATATATATATATATATATATATATATATATATATATATATCAGGGCTGTTACTGATCAACATTTTTGTGTTCGATTAATCGATTTTTTTAAATTGATTAATCGACTAATTTCGATTAATTAAAACGCACATACAGATCCAACTACTTTTAGCTGACCTCCTTGCAGGCTGATTCCCAGTGCAGCTACCAACCACTGGAAAAATGGATAGCAGGATACAAAAAACACACAAAGGCAGCGCTCGATGGGAATAGCATTAAAAATGTTATAGTCTTCAAGTAGGTAACAAAATAATTATTGCACTGGAGATAAAATCGATGTAGCTACATAAACTGTAAAAATGGTGTGAGTAATACCAAACGGTAGAAAAAGCAGTCATAAAAACATGTAGCTAAGTATGATACTGGTATAAAAATGTGTACAACGATACCACTGCTGAATCCAGATGAGGAGAGGTTAACATCAGTTCGTCGGCATGTAGATGTCCCGTTAATGGAACTATCACAACTCCCAGTGGATGGTTGTAGAATCCCAGGGTGATAGAGGGAAGTGTAACAGCCCTTGCGTGTGGCAGATAGTAAGGTCCCGCCGCCATGCAGATATGAAGGCACAGCAAAGGAGCCCTTCAGATGGACACGGCAAGCCCCGCCGGTGTCTGTGATGTGACTGGATCTCCGACGGAACTTCCTAAAGGCCTGGAAGCTGGCGGAGAGGCGAGTACCAATCAAAAGAATTTTGATCGATCAAAAAATGTTGATCGATCAAAAAAATTAAAGATTAATCGATGAATAGTTAATTTCCACAGCCCTAATATATATATATATATATATATATATATATATATATATATATATATATATATATATATGTAGATATATATATATGTAGATATATATAGAGAGAGAGAGAGATACTAGGAGTACATTGTCCAACTGTATTTTACACTACAAGTTGTGTGTTGTTGTCTAATGTATATGACTTCTGATGAGACATATGTTTTATATGTAAACAAGAAGGTACATGAAAAGATGGGTGTTTAACAGTGGTCTCAAGATATATACTGTATGATCACATCAAGATATACACAGACATAACAAAATAGAAACAATTATTTATTAATAAAAAAGATTCATAGGGCATTCATAGGGCAACAGGAAGTCATTATACATAAAATCAAAAAATTAGAGGAGCAGTCAGATGTAGCATGGAGCTTGCCTACATGTTTTGCGGTAGAGACCACTTCTTGCCACGTCACCTGCCACACGCTGCGGATTGCCACCTGCCACACGCTGCGGATTGCCACCTGCCACATGCTGCGGATTGCCACTTGCCACACACTGCAGATTGCCACCTGCCACACGTTGCGGATTGCCACCTGCCACGCGCTGCGGATTGCCACCTGCCACGCGCTGCGGATTGCCACGCGCTGCGGATTGCCACCTGCCACTCGTTGCGGATTGTCACGTGCCACATTACGTGCCACACATTGCGGATTGTCATGTGCCACATCACTTGAAACACATAGCGGATTGTCACGTGCCACATCACTTGCCACACGTTGCAGGTTGCCACCTGCCACATGTTGCCGATTGCCACCTGCCACACGTTGCGAATTGTCATGACATCTGCCACACATTGTGGGTTGTCACTTGCTGTGTCCCAGAATAAAGGTAGGCAGCAGAGAGATGTTGCAATCTCTCTTCTACCTGCAGTGCACAGTGAGGGCATAATTGCAGGGCGGTAGTGAGAGATGACATCATCTCTCTGCTCCCCTGCAGCTCACTCGCTGACTGCTCTTCACCCCCCCCCCCCTTTCAGTGTTCTGCCCGCTCCTGTCACCTCACCACCAACAGCAGCAGCAGCGCCGGGCTCCTCACTGCGCCGCTCGTCCCTTGCCGCCCGCTCCTGTCACCTCACCACTAACAGCAGCAGCGGCACCGGGCTCCTCACTGCGCCGCTCGTTCCTGCCTGCCTGCTCCTGTCACAATCACCACTAACAGCAGTGGTGCCGGGGCTCCTCACTGCGCTGCTCACTCGCTGACTGCTCCCCCGCCTCTGCGAGTGTCCTCTCAGGCAGCCCGGCGCCGCGTTCCTCACAGGCAGCAGAGCGGGCTGCATGGGCTGGCTGGCTGGCGAGCGTATGCCGCCCCCCTAAAAGTGCCGCCTGGTTCCCATGGTACCACCCGGTCCCATCATAGGGCCGGCCCTGCGTGCACTGTCCTGTGTAAAACATTTGGGTTCCAGAAGGATCAGCAAGGTGATCTCTGTCCCAGTGTGCAGTGACTCGATGTGCTGGTTACTTGAGACTGTGCAGTATGAGCTGAACACACAGCTTACACACCAAGGATGGGGCACAGGAATTTTGGTGACTCTTTGCTATGACATAGATAGCACTTTGGCATTGCAGTTGGAGAGGGGGGGCCTAGAATTGTGACAGGAGGGGGGTACCTGGGCAGTGTGATGGGGGGGGTACCTGGGCAGTGTGATGGGGGGTACCTGGGAAGTGTGAAAGGAGGGGGGGGTAGCTGGGCAGTGTGATAGAAGGGTGGGGGGTAGCTGGGCAGTGTGATAGAAGAGGGGGGGTCCCTGGGCAGTGTGATAGGAAGAGGGGGGTCCCTGGGCAGTGTGATAGGAAGAGGGGGGTAGCTGGGCAGTGTGATAGGAAGAGGGGGGTAGTTGGGTAGTGCGATAGGAGGAGGGGTCCCTAGGCAGTGTGATAGGAGGGGGGTAGCTGGGCAGTGTGATGGGAGGGGGGGTAGCTGGGCAGTGCGATAGGAGGGGGGGTCCCTGGGCAGTGTGATAGGAGGGGGGTAGCTGGGCAGTGTGATAGGAGGGGGGTAGCTGGGCAGTGTGATAGGAGGGGGGGGTAGCTGGGCAGTGTGATAGGAAGAGGGGGGTCCCTGGGCAGTATGATAGGAGGGGGGGTCCCTGGGCAGTGTGATAGGAAGAGGGGGCTCCCTGGGTAGTGTGATAGGAGGGGGGTCCCTGGGCAGTGTGAAAGGAAGAGGGGGGTCCCTGGGCAGTGTGATAGGAAGAGGGGGGTCCCTGGGCAGTGTGATAGGAAGAGGGGGTCCCTGGGCAGTGTGATAGGTGGGGTCCCTGGGCAGTGTGAAAGGAGGGGGGGTCCCTGGGCAGTGATAGGAAGAGGGGGGTCCACGGGCAGTTCACTCTCATGTGCAGGGCACTGTGTCTTATGCTGGCGCCCTCCTATCGCACACAGACAGTAATCACAAAGAATTCTCAGAATTCCCCCCCCCCTTCCTTGTTTCTCTTACTGTGGCTGACTTTGTTGTTGGTCTCTTGGAACTTGGAAGATCTGTTTCTGGTCAGATGTCTGTAGATAAACAATATGCTCATCGGCCGATCATGGCACTTCCATCTCTGATCCAGCGCCGATGTCCCATAATTCTTCACTGACACCTCAACAATGTGCAGTGATCCGACAGGTTGCAGGCCAGACTCTGAAAGGGGGGGGGGGCAGGGCTGAACCCAGTTCACTGCCAGAAACCCTCTTCTTCATCATAAGCTGAGTTCTCTGTAAAGTCCTCCAGGGCTTGGGTGCTCTCAGTGCCCGCCGGACACTTCTTCTGCCCCCCCTGCAGGGTCCTGGCTGTCTGAGTTTGCATTGGCGGGGATGCTGGATTCGATTTTCAGCAGCTCCGCAAGAAAAAAGCCATGTCTCACTAGCGCCCCCTTCATATGGCGCCCATGGCACTTGCCATGTCTGCCATACCCTGGATACGCCACTGCGTATTGGCCTACTAAACTGTGGATTTTTTTTTTTATATATTTTTGGGGGATATTTATTATAGCAAAAAGTAAAAAATATTTTTTTCAAAGTTGTCGCTCTTTTTTGGTTTATAGCGCAAAAAATAAAAATTGCAGAGGTGATCAAATACCACCAAAAGAAAGCTCTATTTGTGGTAAAAAAAAGGACGTCAAGTTTGTTTGGGAGCCACATCGCACGGCCGCGCAATTGTCAGTTAAAACAACGCAGTGCCAAATCACAAAAAGTGGCCTGGTCTTTGACCGCCAAAATGGTCCAGAGCTGAAGCGGTTAATGTACCTTGTTTACACATAGCAATAAAACCTTCATAAAAAAAAAATAGTATCACTTAAAGTAAAAATATTAAATCAACGTGTCTCCTTTGCTTTGTTCAAGTCTACAGTTAACAAGATCAGATATGTTTTCCCTGATAACTTACATCCTACTCCAAAGCAAGCGATTAATTACTACAAATTGCCTGGTTTTTACTTTATAAAGTAACATTAAATCCTTGTAGACCAGCGATTTTTCTTTGTTTATAGCATGATATGGATGTGAAGGTCAGAAGTCCTGTACTAGATTACTACCTGTCAAAATGAACAGCTACTGGCAGAACACCAAAACTTTTTTTTTTTTTTTAAACACTGAGCTGAAAAGGTATTAAATTATTTACTGTAAGTGGAATAACACACACTTTTCAAGAAGAATTACATTGGTTTAAAAGTACAGAATAGATTAAATCCACGTTAATGGAATTGGAGGTGAAACAAAGGAGCAGCTGCTCTATTTTTTTGTGATTCTTTTATTTTCAAAGAAATCTGCATTTACCAAAGTATGCACTCGTAACAAATAACAGAGGTTAAGTATGCAAAAAAGGGTCACACAGTCAAAATCATAAAGCAACCAGCCCAACTCTGCACCTTATGGGTGGTCAAACGAAAACAATACCGTTTTTTTTTCTTATCCGTTAGTAAAGCTGGGGTGGCAGACAGGTAGCTACAGAAGAGACCCAAAACATAGACTCATAGAAGGCAAAACAGTAAAATGTAAAATAAATTACAATAGAATTTTTACAATAACATGGGAGACATGGCAACTCAATAGCCCACTTGGCCTGGTAAGCAAGGATTCTCACCATGTCCAGATATAATAGCCCAATGCCGAGCCAAGGATACATGAAAAGGGTGGTTACCAGAGGAGAAGAGGGTTTGGGGGTCAGGTGTCCCCCCGAATATAAAAGAAAGGGAAGTCAAAGAAATAGAAAGGAAGTTTAAAGGCAGGGCCTCTCGCCTAGGAAATAGGTACAACCTGTGCTAGTTCTTATGGAAAAGTGATAATGTACAAGTACTTTAGCAGTCTAAGGGTTTGTGTTTTACTTGGTGCAAAGCTGTTTTTTTTAGAGATGAGCGGATATCCTAAAATCGGATCCATATTTGCTCTTTTATCTGATTTAGGCCCCTTTCAAACTATGGCGGTGGGTGCGTCAATTTCGCGTCGCTATTTGGCTGCGCTTTTAACCCTCGCTAGCGGCCGAAAAAGGGTTAAAACCACCTGCAAAGCGGCACTGTAGCGCCGCTTTGCCGGCAGTATAGCCGTGTTGCACATTCATTGCAATGGGCAGGAGCCGTATACACATCGCTCCTTCACTGGTCCAAAGATGCTGCTAGCAGGACTTGTTCTATTTTTTAACACCGATGGAAAAAAGAACGATGGGGCCCACACATGATCGGTTTGTCCGATGAAAACGGACTGTTTTCATCGGACAAACCGATCGTGTGTGGGCCCCATCGGTCTTTTTTCCAGCGGTGTTAAAAAAAAATCGGACAAACCGATCGTGTACACGGGCTTTAGTATAGGAGGAACAGAAATATACAAAACTTGACAATTTTATTGCATAACAACAACATAATATGATACATTTTCTTTCTTTTGCCGATAGTGAGGGCATGCATGTGCATTTAGCACAGAAAACACTTCCTTAAAATAAAAAACAGAAAAACAAACATTACCTATCACCTAGCAAAAACGGGGGTATATATTTTTTTGTCTTGACTAGACTAGCTGTGGCATAAAAGCATGGGGGGAGTCTGCCAGACGTCAATTTGATTTGAAAATTGTGTGGAACTTTTAATATGCCAAATGTTTTTAAGCTACCCATAGATGGATCAACATTTCCTGCAGAACCGGCCAAACGTCAATCCATGTATGGATACTGTGGTTGTACAGAAATTGAACTACCAAATGGCTTCTGTTCAACTGCCTTGCTAAAGCCTACAGCACTGATCTATGTAATCTGACGGTGGGGGAGTCTTTTTTTAAATAAAAGTGGTATGATTATCAATATTGCGCTATGAGCTTCTTTTATATTTGAGCATATAATGGAGGCGTGAGGAGTGGATCCAGCTAGTCCTAGCAAGGGGAACTCTGGTGATTCAGATCATAGCAGGTGGAAATATACAGGATCTGGAAGACCTTATTGAGATCAAAGGGGTGTTTTTTGACCTTATGGTCATATCTTGAGGTAAGCGGCCATTTACCCACTGGTTAGTGGTGGATATTAATTTTAATTTAGAGGATTATTCTGGCATGATGATATATAGAAGAAAATAGTCTACCGATAGTGCATTTTCACTCATTGCAGAATCACTTAAGTTTTTTGGATAATTTTTTAGACTTTGTTTTTTCTATTATAATTTTGGATATTACACTGGATGTGGACATTATATGTCTGGGCACTATAAGGAATTCTTGGTAATTGTATATTATATATTTGTTTGCAAATAGGTGCACTATTCAAAATTATATCTTTTTTGATACCGACAAGTTTTTGATACACAATACTTAAATTGTGAACCATTCAATTTTAAACGTATTCATGCACACTAGAAGTAAAAAAAAAAAATAATGCCAAAAAAAACCGCTGGATGAAAAACGCTCATAATAGTGTTTTGTGCCAGATTTTAGCAGAGTTAGCAGCAGTAAGGCGCTTTCAGCATTTTTTCTCTTGGCTAATTGCTGCGAAAAACGCAGAATGTATTTCTGATTTCTACACACATGTGCTCAACGAACAAGATCAATAACATATATAACAGCAAAGAAACAGATGACTGGAAAATGACATATTATCAGTAATCAGTAAAGCAAATGTCATGATGTACTGTATGATGAGGATGATGACCTAGTGCAGAGCTGAAATCAATGGATTGCCCAGCCCTTAAAATGTTCACATTAGTTATGTAGTCTGTAGCAATGTTTCAAGAGTTACTAAGAGCGAAGAAGAATGAGTTTATTTTTCAAGGATGTCATCATAGACTAAACTTTGCTGATATCAGCGCAGAAACCGAGGACAATGGGGTGCAAGCAAGAGTAAAGAGTACTAAAATTACTGCAAAAAGGTTTTGTAAATGCGGCAGAGTGAAAGTTATGGCTTTTCAAAATTTTATAGCAATGTTTCACAGTGCAGTCTTCATTCTCAGCAAAATCATCATTTATATATTTTGAAGAAGGCATGCTTTTAAAAAATAAAATAAAAGAATCTTCATGGGCATGCTTTCTTCAAAACTAGACAATTGTATTAAAAACAAAAGTCATTCAGCTGTAAGGCGAGCAATGTCAACATGAGCCAACCGTGTTAGGCCCCATACACACGAGAGGATTTATCCGCGAATACGGTCCAGCGGACCGTTTCCGCGGATAAATCCTCTCGAGGATTTGTGCGGATTTCCATGTGATGGAGTGTACTCACCATCACATTGAAATCCGCGCCGAAATCCTCTGGCGATGACGTGTCGCGCCGCCGCCCGCGATTGTGACGCGGCGACGTGCGCGACGCTGTCATATAAGGAATTCCACGAATGCGTCGAATCATTACGACGCATGCGGGGGATCCCTTCGGACGGATGGATCCGGTGAGTGTATACAGACCAGCGGATCCATCCGTTGGGATGGATTCCAGCGGATAGAGTGTACACACCATAGGATCTATCCGCTGAAACCCATTCGCTGGGATTTTTCAGCGGATGGATTCTATTGTGTGTATGGGGCCTTACAGTTTGTAAATTTTCTGTCGGAATGTCACTTTGCCCAATTTAGCTAAACTCTGGGGTCTAAATATGACATATCATGGATCAAAGTTGAGTTTTTTTTTTTTTTAGAGTTTTTGCTCCTGGCTTGCTTGTCGAGTGACTACATAGAACACCTGATATTAAAACCATTCAAAGTGGTTAGACCAGGGTTCATATTCTGACTACCCTTTAGGCATTTATTTCCCCCATGTGAGCCTTTTCTGAAATAAATAACCACCATGTTTAAGGTTGGCCTAATCTGTGGGCTCAGTTTAGGCAAAAACTATGCTTTCCTCAAAAAAATAACAAAAAAAACAAAAAACAAGGCCCCACATCGTCAACTTTTGGAGGACAGCTCAGGCCCCGTACACACGACCAAACATGTATGCTGAAACTGGTCCGCGGGCCAGTTTCAGCATACATGTTTGGTCGTGTGTAGGCGCGAGCGGGCCGAATTCCAGCAAACATTTGCCCGCCGGGCCTTTTCCCAGCGGGCAAATATTCGTGGACGTGTTTTAAAACCGTCCGCTGGAATCCTGCCCGCTCGGACATGTACGGTCGTCAGTACAGACCTACCGTACATGTCCAGGCGCCCGCCGTCCCTCGCATGCGTCGAATGACTTTGACGCATGCGTGGAAGCCTTTAAATGGCAGGCCCGCCCACGTCTCCGCGTCATTGTCGCGGCGACGACGCGGACACGCCCCACGTATTGTTTACACGCGGACTTCTGTACAATGGTGTGTACAACCATTGTACAGAAGCCCTCTGGCAGGCATGTACGGTGAAAACGGTCCGACGGACCGCTTTCACCGTACATGTTTGTTCGTGAGTACCCGGCCTCAGTGTTACCTCTTGGTAACTGCTTAGTGACTATTGACCTGGGGAAGCCATTAGGAATGGTATATTGCCAGCAGACCATAGATCTTCAAGATAGCATTCCAAAAATGTATTAAAGCGATCACATCACAGCAGTAAATTTTGGTGTTTCAAAGCCACTCAGGCCCATTTCACATGTCTAATGAAGGAGTCCTGCATGGCCCAGAAATGTCACACTGCTGTGATATGATCACTTTTTTTGGAGGTCATCTTGAAGATCCATGGTATGCTGGCAATACATTTTCCTGACTTGATACTGGTTTCCAGGTGATCATTGCTACTGCATCCACTTGCCTCAAGTCATCTCCAGGAATATGTGCAATGAGAATATTACATTTGGCATCAGGAATGGGGCACTGTTTCTGGAGGACATCATTGAGTTACACCTTATTTGGTGGTTGTTGACTTGGGGATGACATCAGGAATGGGGCAATGCTACTGCAGGATGTCACAATGTTACATTATGCTTGGTACTGGTTGGCTTGGGAATGGCATTAGGAATGAAGTAGGTGACAGCCCTCAATAATGTATAACTTGCTCAAGTTTATGTGGTCACTGACAGTAGTGACATAGGTGCAGGCCCTGGTAATTGTAGACAATTGTTTCTGATGGCCAGCAGTGGCAGTGCGTCCATAGAGGGCGCCAGAGATCCGCCCCCTCTCACTCCGCCACTGTTACAATACATAGATTCATGCATTGCATGAATCTATGTATTGCCGCTGCCGCCGACTATTCAGATGGCCGGCCATCTGAATAACGGCAGCTGGTTGGCTGTGGAAGTGCCCATCAGAGCCAGCGGCTCCGATAGGCTTTCCGAGTACAGCAAATCGGCTTCCAGGTGCTTATCCAAGGGACACATGGGGGGTGCGCTCCTTGGATAAGACTGACAGGCGTCTCAGCCAATCAGGTTCACTGGTTCTGGTTACCGGTAACCTGATTGGCTGAAGCGTCATCAAGGGCGGGAGAAGACATCGAGGGATGGTAGAAGCAGGATGGCTGACTCCAGAACAGTAACTGCTAGGCGGGGGGGGGGGGGCCATTTTACAGGGCACAGTGGCAGCATTTTATAGGGAACAGTGACGACAATTGATGGGCACAGTAGCGACAATTGATGGGCACAGTGGCGACAATTGCTGAGCACAGTGGCCAAAAGTGATGGGCACAGTGGCTACAATTGCTGGGCACAGTGGCGACAATTGCTGGGCACAGTGGCGACAATTGCTGAGCACAGTGGCCAAAAGTGATGGGCACAGTGGCTACAATTGCTGGGCACAGTGGCGACAATTGCTGGGCACAGTGGCGACAATTGCTGGGCACAGTGGTGACAATTGCTGGGCACAGTGGCGAAAATTGATGGGCACAGTGGCTACAATTGATGGGCACAGTGGCGAAAATTGATGGGCACAGTGGCTACAATTGCTGGGCACAGTGGCGACAATTGATGGCACAGTGGTTACAACTGATGGCACAGTGGCGACAATTGATGGTTACAGTGGCGACAATTGATGGGCACAGTGGCAACAATTGCTGGGCACAGTGGTGACAATTGATGGCACAGTGGTGACAATTGATGGCACAGTGGCTGCGTTTGATGTCATGGCATAGTGGTGACAATTGCTGGGCACAGTGGCAACAATTGCTGGGCACAGTGGTGACAATTGATGTCACAGTGGCTGCGTTTGATGTCTTGGCATAGTGGTGACAATTGCTGGGCACAGTAGTGACAATTGATGGCACAGTGGTAACAATTGATGGCACAGTGGCTGCATTTTATAGCATGGCACAGTGGCTGCATTTGGCATGGCACAGTGGTGACAATTGATGGGCACAGTGGTGACAATTGATGGGCACAGTGGTGACAATTGATGGGCACAGTGGCGACAATTGATGGCACAGTGGTGACAATTGATGGCACAGTGGCTGCGTTTGATGGCATGGCACAGTGGTGACAATTGATGGCACAGTGGCTGCATTTGATGGGCACAGTGAGGCTGCAATTGTTTTTTTTTCCGTTTGTTTGCATCCCCCCAAAGATTTTGAGCATCAGCCGCCACTGATGGCCAGACAATCAGATTGAATGACACTGACAGGCTGGCTATGGCTGTCCCTCTAACTAGTTTTTAAGTAATTTTTAGCAACATACTGGGGTATCATTAGAGGTTCCTTTGTTGCGCCAGTCCAAACCTATTTGACAGTATCCTAACATGAGACCCAGAAGTGACGACTGACTAAAGTGAGAGGAACAGCTGGTTCTTTAAACCGCTTAATCACAAGCTTAATGGGGTGAAGAAAAATAGGTGATATGTTAAAAATTAATAAATAAACTTGTGTGGATAAATGATACTTGTCCTACTGATTTTATGACTCCCTGGGAATTCTTTTCTGATGAACTGACAGCAATAGTCTTTGAACAATTCATAACCTTGATTAATATTCTGTTTGACTTCATTTTACATAAACAGCAACAGCCAAAAGAACTCTAATGAAAGCATAAGGATTCATGTAGTGTAATGTGAAAGCTTGGTAATATTCATAAGAACATAATTCACCCTAGTTGGAAAGTCAAACTATAAAATATCTCCTTTAGAATTATAAGAACTGAGTTCTATTTCTCTCTTCATCTGATCATAGAAATTATTTTTCAAAGAATATACAACAATAATGTAGTTTTAAAATCAAACTTTTCTAACTTTATGCTAAGTTGCTGCCATTTAATCTATATGGTATTCTGGCAAAGATCTACAGGTCTCTTCTTCCTCAGTGCAAATTTATAACCGTTTTATTATTCATTCGCTCTATATTTTTTCATCTTTAAAATATAAGAAGATTAATACTTTAGGTTAAGCTATTTTGTAACTTGCCGTTAAAGTGAACATTACACCACTTTATGTTTTTCAAGCAAGCAATGTCTCCTGAAATCTGCCAGACTTTGTATGCATTTACAAATTTCTTAAAGTGGCAACATGAGCATGCTCCCTGCAACCTACATGGAAATACCCATACCTCTTTTTAGGTTGCTCAGAAGTTTAACATTGTATTATACTTGAACAAAAACAAAAAAACTTGTGCCTGTGCTTGTATAATATTAGAACAAAATAAGTGAACATTTAAAATATCAAATAGTAAAAAAAAATCTGCATATACAGTATAACATTTAACTTTTCTTTTGCTGTCATTTGATAGCTGTAGGAGATCAGCTAATGTCCTGCCAAGTCAAAGTGTATCTGCAATCTCTCAACGCTGTACTCTACATATGGGGAATCCGCATCGTCGCCATAGCACAAGAAGTACGTTACTGTATTACAACAAACACATCCCCCTCTTTTCTTCTACATAGCAGAAAGGATAGTCCTCAAAGATAGCTGGGAACAAAGTAACCAATAAGAATCTAGCACAGGCAGAGAGTACAGAAAGCTGACAGCTGGTACAGTACTTATTGCCTTTAATTTTATATTCAATAGACCAGAAGAAACCAAGTAAGAAATGTTCATCATCAGGGTTACATACATCTTAAAAGCAGACATTTATGGAAATTTTGACCAGATACAAGAATTCAAAAGCTCACGCCTTACCCCTACTTACAATTCACACAAAGATTTAGACAGCAAATAAAAAGTTGATAGAGGTTCTAGCCTTTGTCTACTCTACTGAAACTATACCGCTTTCGGAGATTCTCCCCCACTTTGTTTGGGGAAACCGTTGTCCCCATGACAGCAAGTAAGGGAAAATCTAATCACTTCCCAATCTAAAATAAGAAAAGATTTTGGCTGGAGTTTGATTATACTCCATGTATGTTTTAAAAAAAGTAATACATTTTATTATGGGATCAACAAAATAGTATCAAAAAGTAACAGTTATAAAAACATATATAATTGAATTGTTGTACAGAACACATTCGTGCACATATTACCCGGAGAATTCCAAATATACATGCATCGATAGTAAGGACATACAGATATCCTAATATGCAATAGTTTTTCCTACGCGTTACAGAGTACAGTGGACTCCTTCAGGGATAATCCGATGTGCAGTTTATGGTATTAGTAATAATCTAAAAATACAATTGGTCAGAGCGTGTTCTTATTGTAGGGGGGATGGGCAACAGTAAACAAACCAACAAAGACAGCCATCAAAGCTCCCCCACCTTATTGCAAAATGAGAATACAGTATAAATGGGTTATGTTCTAGGTACTTTCTATGGATCCAGATCATTCATATGCTAAAGAAAAACTAGTGTTGGTTAAAGTGATTGTAAGCCTTCGTTTTTTTTTTTTAATTTAAAATAACAAACATGTCATACTTACCTCCACTGTGCAGCTCGTTTTGCACAGAGTGTCCCTGATTCTCTTCTGGGATCCCTTGATGGCTCTCATGGCTCCTCCTCGCATCAGATAACCCCCTCCCGGGGGGTTACTTTGTGGGCGTGCTTCTGAGTCCAGCATTTGGCATCCATAGACACGAATATCGGACTCGGCCCCCGCCCCATGGTCATTGGATTTGATTGACAGCAGCTGGAGCCAATGGCTGCGCTGCTATCAATCCAATTAAGAGTCGGGACCCCGTGCAGATAGGGAGGGACAGCGTGTCTCAGCCGAGGGAAATATGGGGATCAGGCAAGTAAAACAGGGGGGGGGCTTAATGCATAGGATGCATCAAGGTGAAAAAAACACGAGGGTTTACAACCTCTTTACTCTTAGGTAGTTTCCAGGTGTTTTTAACACTGCAAGATCAACTGTATTATGTAGGCTTTCTTAGGAACTGTTTTATGTCCAATTATAATGCTGCCAGGTGATGTCTGTCTGTAGTATCTGGGGACATAGAGTGGCATCTAGGGCAGTGGAAGTGTAATCTGTTTGGCAAGCAGTGAGGTGAGGGAGAGACACTGTGTTCTGGTGGCAATGGTGTGCCACTGCTGCGTCCTCTGGAGTCTCCTCCTTCCCTCATCTTGGGATCTAGTCCTGGCCACAGAGCACTACACCCTGAATAAAATATTTCAATGGCCCCTTTTTTATTGTTAGCTGGCTTTTGGGGGAGCAGTGAAATTCCCTTCTTTATCCTATCTCAGTGTAATATGCTGGGGGAAATCTGGTAATTTACAGTTTAGATGACTCACAAAGACGCTGATGTTTATTCGGAAAAAAAAGGGGGGGAAATAAACTGTGCTAAGAAAAAATAAGCAAGCTTATCAGGCCACAAAAATGACTCTAAAGCTAAAAAAATATAAATTGATTGGAAGCAGCAAACCTTCTGTAAAACAACATACAGTGAACAAAATCTGAAAAAAAAAATATATATATATGGTCACGCTAAATCTATGGTTAATATAAATCTAAGTGTAATCCTGTGAATGTATCAACACTTATAAAATGAACATACAAACCATGTTAAACTCATATGGGGATGCCAAAAAGCACAAATATAAGAAATAATAATGTAAACCATAAGTGGATAAGTGAATAGTCCAAAAGATAACTCTACTGTTAATTAAAATTATGTCAGAAAGAAATTAAATTAATAAATCATACAATGAAGTGGAGAGTTAATAAGAATTGGTCAATATTGAGATAAAACAATTCCGTGAATCAAATTTCATAAAGTTAAAATGAATAAAACGATATCCATACACCCATGCAGAAATAATTCTTAATGGAATTCATCCATAAGTGAAGATTCCTCAGATGTTAAAAAGGAAGCCTTTGTGAAATCCACCACCGAATTGAAAAAGATGCCTGCTTACCAGAGCTCCGTGACACCCCGTGACAGAGGATCCGGAGGAGCTTAAAATGAAAACACGGTTTGCTCCAGAGACACCCGAGATGGATTGCAACACCAGTCAGCACATTCCGTGGATATTCAATGGATACTCACTCAGACTCGTGTATAAATGCCATGTAAGAGACATAATGCTTCCAAAGTGTAAAAACTTTAAGAATTTATTGAGAATATAACAGTAGCACACTTAAAATTGTAGCAGCGATAAAAAGCCTTAAGCCTGTTGTGCCAGCTGGACTCAAACAGGCAAACCCGTCCTTTTGGGTTACGATGTAGGTAGACACAGAATGTCAATGATCAGCCTCATTACACTGTGGAGTGTGGACCGAACAGACCCTGGCAGCACGTATAAAGAACGAAAACTGAAAATATTTTTTTTTATAAAAACAGGCAATTAATTAATAGCAACATGTCAGGCATTACCCAAGTGGCTAAATAATTAAAATCTGAGCACAAAAAGGAGAAGGTGATGATTAACAGAAACACAACCTCCTGCGTCCACTGCTGAAAGTGTGTTTCTTGTTCACATGGGTGTCACCTCCAGCGTCCAAGCGCCGACACCCCCCAGTGGACAACGGTGGATTGTCACTCAAAAGAGTCACTAAAAGGAGATCTTAGCATATAAAAGATTCCTATAGACGCTTATTACAAGATAAAAGGCTCAATAAAGAAGAGCTCAATGAAAATGTAGCACCCAACAAAAACATTAAGAATCAATTAAACCTAAATACGTAAAATATTTCTCCTTGAGTTGTTAAACGGGAGTGACATCTAGTGGACACAAAAACAAAATGTCACTTTAAGATGTGTTGAAAACCAAAAAATATTGAAATGCTGGACTAAAAGAATCATAAATGGAAAGCATATAAATATATCACGAAAAATCTATAAAAAGATAAAAAAAATCAATAATATGCTGATCAAATGCAATAGAGAGTTGGTAATGTAGAGCGGACAGAGACTCAGAAACCAATACCAATCCCAACCACATATACTACAGCGCTCATATACAAAAAGACCCATAAAATTGTATAATATTGAGAGTAAAAATGGACTAACCACAGACCCTCATTAGCACAGCATTTATTGACCAGAGATAACCTATGACTGGCGTGTTGTATAATCCCCAGAACTCTAAGGTATGGGACAAAAGTCTCCATCCACTATGATAATGCCAACTGGGCTGAAGTCATGAGTTGTTAATGAAGGCGTTTACATCCGTGTCGACGTTGAGGCCGAACGGAACGTACGTTTTGAGACGGTAGATCCAGGCCATTTCTTGTTTAGAAATCTCCTCGACCAGGGAGCTACCTCTCCAATGGGGCCCTTTATTTATCTATTCCCATGAAGTGTATTGGAGAGATCTCTATTATGCCCCTGATCATAGTGTCTGGAGACAGAGTGCTTATCAAAGCCTCTCCTAATGTTACCAATGTGTTCATTCAAACGGATGGGTAGTGCCCTTTTGGTCCTCCCCACATACTGCAGTGCACAGGGGCACTGGATGAGGTAAACCACTCCCTCAGATGAACAAGTAATAAATGGTTCCACCTCATAGGACCGCAAGGTGCTGGTGAACACACCTGGCAGTTTTTGCATCTGTAATGGCCCGTGAGATTCTGGAAAAAGCATCTGTTCTCCTGTGGCGGGTCCTGAACACTAGGTGCAATCCTATTGGACAAGGAGGATGCCCTCCTAAATACGATCTGGGGCCTTGCTGGCAATACAGTGGACAGAAGCCGGTCACTTTCCAAAATATGCCAATGTTTTTAAATCAGCCTCTTGATACTTTGTTGTTGTATCGTAAAAGTGGTGATAAATGGTAAGGAAACCTTATCAGCAGTGACTCCAACTCTGTCACCCAAAAGCGAGGCCCTCTCTGTTTCCCGAGTGGATCTCACTAATTGGGACAGCAGTGTTTGGTCATAACCATTTTCAATAAACCTATCCGAAAGCACCGCTGCCTGGCTGTCAAAAGTCTCCACCTCTGTGCAGTTATGCCTCAGACGGGTAAATTGTCCTTGAGGGACTGCTCTCAACCAGGGATCACAGTTACAACTGTCAAGCGGAATGTACGAATTCCTGTCCGTCGACGTCACAAATCTCTTCTCTTGCACAGAAATCTTCAGATCAAGAAAACCGATTTGCTCCAGGCTCGCTTCAAAGTTGAGTCTGATACCGCTGATTATGGTTTATTCACTTACAATGTATCTCCAAATATGTTGTACAGCCATATCCTTCTATGCAGATCTTCTCAAAGCGTTTAATTACTCTCTACACCTCCCTATATAATCTTTTATGTAGCTGCCAGCAGAGGAGCCAATAGAAATACCATAGTCTGCTGGGGCTGCTGGAATCACAACCAAGATGGCAGCACTCAACAGCAGTTTCAGGGCTTTTGGCGGTAAACAATGTAAAGTACACATCTTATTAGAAGATGTTTGTTGAAAATGCATGATCTCTTGCTGGTCACCAGCAAAAACTTGGTCTATTTGGCAACGATATCCTAGTCTTCATGTCCTGCCTGCATATTTCAGCTCCTAACCATATTCGAAAACATGACCATTTTGCTCATATTTCTGATCTAACCATTAACCCTCATAAGTCTGCAGCATTAAACATCTCTCGCTCCTTCTGAATTACAACAAGCACAGGTCTTTTACTCACCTTCCTTACCTAGGTATCACACTTACAATGAACCTTTCCGAACACTATGCAGCTAATTTTCCCCCAATGCTACGCTAAATTAATAAATTATTATCTCAGTGGTCTTCCCTTCCTTTACCTTGGATAGGCAAGATTAATGTTATTAATTTGGCTATACTACCTAAAATCCTTTATTTTTTCTGAGTCCTTCCCATTCCAGTTCTTGCATATTTTTAAAGAATAATACAATGCAAGACGATTGCCTTTGTCTGGGGCTCTTCAAAACCCTGACATCCGAAGCGCACCCTCTACCTCCCTAAACTTAGAGGCGGCTTAGGATTCCCCAATATTACAACCTATTATCCTCTTGAACCCTCCGTGGCACTTTTAAATATCAAACCGGCTAACTTCACCCAATCCCACTTTAAACTCCTTTTACAAATCACAACAGCCGTGAAACAAAGCTTGGAAATTACAGACGCCAATATTAGCGGAAACCAAACACAGAGTTAACCAAGCTATGATCCATGCCAAAATAGAAACCATGACAAAATCTGTAAATTTGAGAAAACTTGGCATCCTTGGGTCAAATATTATTTACCCCCAATTTTAATGAATCCCTATTGATGCCTTGGTAACATACAATACTTACACTTCTTATATGTGTACATATGGTGCTTGAAGTTGTATTCTACCCCGGGGGCTATTCCTACTCCTATTCTTACTTTATTCTTATTTGTGTTCTTTTTCTTCTTGCTTCTCCTTTTCCCCTCTTTCCCTCCCTTTTCTTAATTTTTATCCCTTGCCTTTCTCCATGCTTTGCTCTCCCATTTCCCAATTTTTTTCTCCTTTTATTTTTTCCTCTTGGTCCAGGTAGCAACAATTGTACCTATACTTTCTAGATTTGTAACATTATAATTTTTAGCTCTAATATGCTTCATATACTAGATCTCCCAATGCATTTTTCATGTTTATGCTATGTGTGAATTTCGAAGATCGATAACCAATTTGTCTTCATTATATTGGATTTCGATCTTTCCCAAACACTTTTAAAAACAAATTCTCTTAATTACTATGCCTATTTTTGAACTCTACAGTATATATAATCTTATATTGTGTCTTGGGGCTAGCTTCACAATTGTACTTTATGAGGTTACTTCTTTATGGTTGCATCTTTACCCGATTTGTATAAATGGTTAAAATCAAATAAAACAAATTTGACAAGAAAATGCATGATCTGGTGACAGGGTCCCTTTAAATTGCTCTCTCGCTGAAAAAACATTGGGCTTTTATTTTGAAAAATTTTACTAATTCATAACAGGGTGTTTTTAGTATCCCCAAAAAAGAAACAAATAGGAATAACGTATGATTTGCTAAACTCCTTGCAGTGCAAGCTGACCCATTATCATCACACTTAAACATTACCCTGGCTTTTCACACAGCACCATTTTTTTTAAGATAATATAAATAACATTTCCTGATGCCTGGAAGCACATATTCTTTCCTTCATATAAATACCTTATTTTGTACTATTCTTTTGACAAGGTCATGTCAGTGGACCATGAAACTTTTCATAAGAGTAAAAATATCAGTCAAGGCTTTATCCTGAGATAGTATTCCATACAGGAAAAAAAAAACCGAATAACCAGGAGAAGCCAATGCATTTTCAAAGGATTCTTTCAAATATTGATGTCAAACTCCCTATGTATTTCATATCTTTTCTTCAAGCATATTTAAAATTCTATTTGTTGTGTAAAGCAAACTTAAATATTTTACAGAATTTTTAATTGGAGCCCAGGATTCAAAAATCAGATTTATTGTTATAAAAAAGAAAAATGATTAGAAGACCAAAAATGTTGTCAGAAAATTATAAAATTAGAATAGAATTTTTTTTTTATAAAAACAGAAAAATTCTCAGCGCCCTTCTCTTTTGTCTACTCCAGTGCAAGGGAGCATGAAGAAAATCATGAGGGTGCTAGGCTTTGTGTACAATTTATTCTACTCATGTTCTCATATTTAATGAAGACAAAGAATGTTTATATTTTGGTTAAAGGAAAGGATATATTACTGAAGACTGAAGCTTCACTGCCCTGATAGCCACAGAATTGTACAATTTACTATGTTCAAAGTTAACCAATAAAAGGTTTGGGATCACTTTTATTTTTAATCTGCTGCTTTTATAAAAAAAAAAATAAACATTTAAGACTGTGGCCCATACATTACATAGAACACAGAGTAATATGAATTTTCCATGAAGAGTGCAAAGCAGTAGTGGTTTACTTTCAGACTTTTAACAGGCAGCCAGGGAGGGCAATGAATCACTTACTGCTCCAATTCCTTCATTTGTGCAAAGGAATCTCCTTTTTATTTACAGGATAATGTCAGGTGCCGGGATCAGCTGGGAAACATATGTTGGCGGCGTTAGATCTGGTCACCCCGCATCCCAGCTGATCCCAGCACCTGACAAATCAGATACAGCACAGGACACCCAGCCGAAAGCCTTTGTGCAGCAGAGCGAGGTCCTCCACTGAGAGATTTGATACACACGCAGTCCCAGTGCCGGGCAGGCACCTTCCAAGTAAGAGGCAAATCAGCAGTTTTTAAAATGTCTTTTAAATAAAACGATAATATGCTATGAGATCCCATTTGTTTTTCCTTTGGTTTGAACACACCGCGGATTGTCATTGGAGTCCTTGTTTCCGGTTTTTGCCGCAGAGTGTGCAGGCACTTATCCTGCTCAGCGTACATGACCTACTTTTTCAGTAAAGTGGTCTACATGTTGTGGTAAGCGCATTGATTATTCAGAGCACTTCGGGTGAAGTTGATTAGATGGTGAAGGCTGTTCTTATCACCTGGGAAGTAGACTGCATGACAACCTATAGAAGAATTTTCCATATGAACTTTTTTCTTTTTCCATATGAACTATTTACATATGTATTTCATCACGATCTGATTGTTGGACTTTTTATTCTTCGATGTTTTATTTTTCAACAATTTTCCTGTGTTGGATATCACTTATTTTGCATTTATTTCAAGTGTTGGTTTTTTTCCACATAATTTTCACTGGATCCACCATCATAGGTGAATCGCATTCACCAGTACACCACTGTGTGCTTATTATTGGTTCCTATTTGAACCATAGCGCCCTCATTCACAATTATATCACACATTACACAGCTCACCCATGTATTCTGAGGAGCAGCTATTTTTGTTTATTTAAATATATTATTTGTTCACATGTGCTAATTTACGGCATTTAAATAATATTTGGCGTGGAAAACACCCCACTTCCTATCAAGTGAAGGGGACTGCACTAAGGTAAAGGAAGCTATTTAGCGAAATTTTTTTTTTACCTTTACAACCCCTTTAAGCCCAATCTCTTTAAATAACTACTGCTGTTGCAAATATTACGGTGGATACAATGCCAACGTGGGGCAAAAAGACACAAAACAGGGGAGAACTACTAGGTTCAGGTCTGGTCACTAACCTGCATTGCAACAGAAAAAGATTTACCTGTACTCAAATCCCAATAGCTTGTACATGCATATAATCGTGTTTCAGGTATTTGAATTTGGCACATTCTTTGCTGCTTTTAGAATGCATGAGAGACACTTTTGGAAAATGTGCCAGTGCCAGTCTTTACAAGTTCCAGGGTATGTTTCTTCTCTAAAGCCTCGTACACATGATACAATTGTTGGCAGGAGATTGTCTGTTGACAGACTGTTGTCCTAAAATCTGACCGTTAGTACGCTTCTTTTGATAATTGCTGTCCAACTTTCGTCCAACAAATGTTGGATGACATGTTAGTAAATTTTCGGCAGACAACAAACACGCATGCTCGGAATTAATGCTCACCAAACACGAAATTAGCAGAAGGGGCCCAAAGGGTGGCACTCAAGAGCTGAAAATCCTCATAGTACGTCACTACATTCGTGCTTGTGACACAAAAATTGTGTACCATTAGTATGCAAGACAAGATCCTGGCACATGCCCTTTTGCCAAAAATCAGACGCTCAGTTAGCCAACAATTGTACCGTGTGTACAAGGCTTTACTCTATTCTGCTTTACCCAACAAAGCACTAAATAACTATGATTATAGTTTTTTTTGTAATGATATACATTATTTATTACACATTTTACAGAGAACAATCTTATTGCAAAAAAGTAGCTTACAAACATATTTCTTTACAACAATCACACAAAACACACTCAACCTCATTTATCAACCAGTGCCAAATAAGTATTGTCTACATTGCCCCAAAGCAAGCAATTAGATTGAAACCTTTACTGGAAAATGACAGTTGGAGAGTGTGAGTGTAAATCTAATTGTTGAATGTGAGTAACAAACACAGATGTCATTTAGCACACGTTGATAAATGAGATCGGCTTTAGGGCCAATTAGTCCACCACCAAGTTTCTTCCGAAACAAACACACAGTAATAGGAAGGACCAAATGAAATTCTTTTCAGCAGATGCCTTGGCTGACATGAAATCTAGTACCCTAGTCTTGATAAAGCAATTCTGGTTTCTGTGCCATTGTGTTTCTCAGTCCCAGCTGTTCTTATGGTTTTAGATCCCTGGTGGTTTTGGGGACCACCAAACTGCATTACCAAAGTGAAGTGCTTTTTAAAATGTAAACCTCAAGAATGAATATGTTCCCTGAATCCCTCTGGTCTGTTAAACATACAGTTGGGAGCATTTTATCATATAAGTTTGACAAGTGCAAAAAATAAAAATAAATACCTGTCAATCTTGATCAGAAATTTTACAGCTATCCTGTACACGTCTTTTTTAATTTCAAGAAGCCCAATTAGCCCTCCTAGTACTTATATTGGAAAAACATTAAGCAGGGTATACACGGTAAGATTTTTCAGTTCAATGAAAAAAAAAAAAAAAGGAGAGATCCCTGCATTAACACAAATGTGTGATGCAGGGATCTCCCCTGCCGCGCTAGTATATTCTAACAGCAGGGACTCCCCTCCACCAGAATACATAGATCAGCATTTGCATCCATTACTTGCAGGCGCTGATCAAATGGTGGTTTACCAACATGACCATTTGACAGAAGCTGGTTGTGAGACCGGATTCTGTTGAACAGTACGCTTGGACTGAAAGTTGGCCTGTTCCTGCTGAACCAGCTGTTTTTCGGTCCATGTATACTCTGGTTTAGTTCCTATGTTGTGGAGAGAAGAGATAGTGTGATTCAGCAATCAAGTAAAAGACAACTGGACAGGGCTGAAACTATTTGGTCCATTAAAATGTTGTGTGTTGTCAGCTCACAATGGGAGCCGATTGTATTTCTATTTCTTTCTTGTCCATTGAGGGACACAAAAAGTCTTTAATCTTCAGAATGTCCAAAAGCAGTCTTACTGTGGGGTGGATGACACTTTTTCTAACACTCAGGCCCCGTACACACGACCGAGGAACTCGACGTGCCAAACACATCGAGTCCCTCGTCGAGTTCAGTGTGGAAGCCGCCGAGGAGCTCAGCGGGCCTACTTTCCTCATTGAACAATGAGGAAATAGAGAACATGTTCTCTTTTCGGCCCGACGAGTTCCTCGACGGGTTCCTCGCTGAAAAGTGTACACACGACCGAGTTTCTCGGCAGAATCCAGCTCCGACCGAGTTTCTGGCTGAATTTTGCCAAGAAACTCGGTCGTGTGTACGGGGCCTAACAGTTTTTTTGGGGGTTTATCACCTTTATTGCTATGACAAGTGATGAGCAACACCTTTTGTGATAGCATTGGCAGTGACAGGTACTCTTTACAACAAAATCTGGGGTCTATTATATCAAATGCTTTATGATCTAGTAATGGCTTGTAAACCAACCCAAAACAGGAAGTGTAAAAATCCTTGCAGCACTAGTGGAATATAAGTGCTAACACATTTAAACACAATGTGAAATTATCCAGTGCTAATATAGTGGTATAGTAGTATAAAGTGCTAAATGCTTCCAATGGCAATTGAAGTTTATAGGTTGAAAGGAATTCCAGAGATCACTTTCCCCTCTTATGAGCCTCAGCTTTGCAGTCCAGGGGTTGGAAATTGCTTGTAAACTTTTTGATTGTCTAATGCAGGGATATGCAATTAGCGGACCTCCAGATGTTGCAAAACTACAAATCCCATCATGCCTCTGCCTCTGGGTGTCATGCTCGTGGCTGTCAGAGCCTTGCTATGCCTCATGGGATTTGTAGTTCTGCAACAGCTGGCGGTCCGCTAATTGCATATCCCCGGTCTAATGCATGGATCCAGGTTCAGAAAGGCTTCCACAAACAATTATTCATGCGGACCGAGGGAGATGGTGCATATTAAAGATAGAAAGTACATAGTGAAGTACTGCCGGCACTGAATTACTGCACATTTAAAAAAATGGCACTCACGAAACGGTTTGGAAAAACAGGCATCAGTATGTTCCGGGTTCGCATCTGCAGCGCGAGTTCCACGGATACCGGTACGTGAAACCGGAAATATGGTTATTGCCAATTAACAAAACATTTATAAAAAAAATTAAAAACATTGATAAAATGTGAATTCGTTAATAAAAGTTCATTGGTTAAAGGCTAAAAACTCATTGCTTGTATACAAATAGTCAGCAGAAAATAAGTAAAATAAAAATGGAAAAAGAACAAACAAACATAGAAATATATGTTTTTTTAAATAAATATGAAAACATTTTTTTATGAAATAATAATAATAATAATAAAATATATATATATATATATATATATATATATATATATATATATATATATAAATAAAAAGAATAGTAAAAAAAAAAATGCATATTGTATAATATGCATTATGGAATGCACAGCACAGCAAACAACAGAGTAAGGAGTGTGGAATGAGAAATGTAAAACAGAGTACAAAAAAAAGGAGATGAATAATATGGAAAGTACATCCTAGCATAATGAGGTAGTGTGGAACAGGTAATGTACCTGTATATCACAATGTACACAGGCAGGCAGTGTAGAAGGGGAATCTACAGGACAGTGTACAGAATGAGGTAGTGTGGGATAGAAAATGTACAGCACAGCATACAGGAGGAGGGGGTATTTAGAAAACAAAGGAATGGGGGGGGGGGCATTGGGAGGCACAATGTACATCCATTGGGGGGGGGGGGGGGAACCCCTCGCAGGGCAGACACTTTTTCCAGGTATGGTGTCAATGAACCAGAATAAATTGTTGCACTATAAAGGGATGGATGCATGTTTTCTTGTGTGCAGCTATCAGTGACTTCATTTCTTGTATGCTTTTATAGGCCTCCCTATTCAGGCTCTATTCAGGCCCTATCCATGGCCCATCTGTAGCCACATCTTTGGTGGTCCCCCAGTTTGGGCATCAGTGTTTGCATATGTTGGTGAGAACTATCTGTTGCTCTGTGTGTCTCTGAAGGGCTGGCTTTCCCCCTTCTCTCCCTCATTATACATGTTGAATGGTTCTGCTTACTTATTTAGTGTTCAGGCTTCTCCTGATCCTTCCATTTATTCCTCATGGTATAGGCATTTATGAGGGGATGTGTGTAGGTAGGTATACCAATTGTTTTTAGTACCATGGGGTGTATATCCACAAAGGGTTGTGGCGTAAATGATGTATGCCCCCCTCTCTTCTAGATTAGTTATATACCTACCTTATATTTTATGGACCCTGGGTCTATGATTTCTTGTGTAGTATGCTATGCCCAAGATCAACCCCATAGTCTGCAAATCAACAAGTGCAGTAAAATGGGATTTTTCCGTCATACTTACCTGTAAAATCCTTTTCTTTGATTACATCATGGGACAGAGTCAGGCTAATATTCATTACTTGCTGAGTTATACTTCATCATTAGGTGAATGGACACTGGTAGGCCAAAGTCTTTAGACAGGAAGTGATCCCCTATATAACCCCTCCCATACAGGAAGCACATCAGTTTTGTACCAAGCACTGAATCCTGAAAAAAAAGAGGGGTGGGACCTCTATCCCATGATGTACTCAAAGAAAATGGATTTTACAGGCAAGTATGACAAAAAAAAACTCCAATTTTCTTTTTCATACATCATGGGATACAAAGTCAGGCTAATATTCATTACCTTCTGGGACATCCCACAGCAATAGCCTTGAGGGTAGGGAGACAACCTGCCAAACAAACAATAGCCATCAGTTTGTATACAGCAGCCCGCAGAACACTGCGGCCGAAAGCTGAATCCTCGGCTACTCGAACATCCACTTGATACATTTTGTGAACGTATGTCCTTGAAGACCAGGTAGCAGCTTTAGAAATCTGAGCCACAGATACCTGATGCCGAAAAGCCCAGGAGGTTCCTACACCCCTGGTGGAATGAGCTCTCATGCTGAAGGGAGTAGCTTTATGTTTCAGATCGTAGGTCTGAATGACGGACCCAATTGGCTTTGGAAGCTGCTTGCCCTTTCTTGGGTCCTTTTTTTTGTTTTATCAAGAGTCTAATCCTCGGCTCTTCGCAGATCTAGACAAATAAACGTTGACTGCCCGGACAACTTTAAAAAAATGCAGTTGTCTCTTCAGCCGAACGAGGCTTAGAGAAAAAAGAAGGTAAAAAAAAGTCCTGATTTAAATGAAAGGCTGATACCACTTTTGGCAAAAAGCATGGAACAGGTCGTAACACGACTCTGTTGTAGTGAAGGATCAAGTACGGTTCCCTGCATGAGAGGGCCGCCAACTCTGACACTCTTTTAGCTGAGGTGATAGCCATCAGGAAGGCTAGCTTGCGTGACAGCAAGCCTAATGGAATTTCCTTGATAGGTTTAAAGGGCTGTTTCTGAACACAGACAGCACCAAATTCAAGAACACATGGGTGACCTAATGGGGGGAAGCAAACGAGTTGCGCCCTGCATAAAGGTTCGGATCAGTGAACGGGAGGCAAAAAGGCTTTGGAATAATACTGATAGGGCCTAAACTTGACCTTTGATTGTAATCAAAGTCAATTTGATTTCTACAGCAGACTGTAGAAAAAGAGAATTCTCCCAATCATGTATTTCCGTGGATGCCATTTTTTGGCTTCACACCAAGCAATACAAGTCTTCCAGAGCTTATGCTAAATCTTCCTGACAGCTATTCTAGCATTTTACTAGGCTAGACACCACTGGTCCCTACTGTAGATGCCGCAGTCCTTTAACACCCTGACTTCAATAGCCATGCCGTCTAATTTAGAGACTGTAAATTGGGGTGGAATATAGAACCTTGAGACAGTAGATCGGGGCACCGTGGAAGCATCCATGGCCCGTCCACTGTCGGTCTCACAATCTCCAGGAAGCAGGGCCTTCTGGACCAGGTTGGTGCTGCCAGAATGACGAACTCCCTCTCTCCGAATCCTGCGCAACAAATGTGGAAGGAGAGGGAACGTAAGGAAAGCATAAACCAGGGAGTATTGGCTCCATGGAACTACCAGAGCATCTGCTCCAATTGCCAGAGTATATCTTGTTCAGGACACAAACTGCTGCAGCTTGATGTTGAACCTGGATGCCAGTAGGTCGACCTCTGGTCATCCCCAATGTTGGCAAATTTCCTGGAACACCCCTGGGTGTAGAGACCCTTCCCCGGGCAAATCTGCTGGTGGCTGATATAATTATGCGTTCCAGTTCTCTACTCCTGGGATATGGACTGCCGATAGGATTGACACATGTCCCTCTGCCCAGGCTAGCCTGTAGTTCACCTCCTTCAGAGCTGAATGACTCCTGGTACCACCTTGGTGGTTTATATGGGCCACTGCAGTGGCATTGTCGGACTAAACCCTGATAAGCTCCACAGTCCAGGACCGTAGGGCCAGCCGTACTGCTCGTAATTACAGGACGTAGATGGGCAGGATCTGTTCTGTCCTTGACCATTTCCCTTGAGTTATGAGCCCCTCTAGGGTCGCTCCCCAGCCTGACATCTGTAGTCAGTACTCTCCAAGTTACTGGGAGAAATATAGGTACGTGGAAATACGCATCCTTTATATCGATAAAGGCTAAAAAGACTTCCATCTGGAACAAGGCTGCAACTGAGCGGACAAACTCCACCCGAAAGGACTGTATTAGTAGATACTGGTTCAGGGATCTTTGGTCAAAAAAAAATGAGCCCTGTGACCCCGTTTGGCATTTAACCGTAAAACAGGTTCGCTCTTTTGGATACAGGAACCTGTACAATCACTCCTTGATGCACTAAATAATGTAGTGCCTGAACCAAAAAATCTTTTTTTGGGAGGATCCAGGGGAGTGCTGGATCTTAAAAACCTCTGAGGGGAAACCCCGCACAACTCCAGCTTGTAACCGCAGAATATAATTGAGGTGACCCACTCGTCCTGAATTATTGTTCTCCAAATGTCAGCAAAGTGCAGCAGCTGTCCCCTACACTCGATAGATTGGGGGCGTCTCCTCAAAAGGAGGGCCTGGTGCTGGATTTAGAAGAATCTGGGACCCAGGGCTTTTTTCTGGCCCTGCGGCTTGCCCCTGGCTCTAGCGCCCTGTTGGTGGCAAACTTCCCTGGTGCTGAGACATTTGAGGAAACAGTCCCTGAAGCTTTAAACAAGGGACGCCTGGTGCTTTTCTTCACAGGGAGTAGAGAACTCTTCCCTCCGGAAATCCTTTTGGATATATCCATCCAAATGATCACCAAATAAATATTTCCCCTGAAAAGGGATACCTGCCAATAGCTTTTCATAAGGAAGCTCGGCTGACCAGTTCTTAAGCCACAAAAGTCTGTTCACATGTACAGACGAGAGCCAAATGAAAAACCTGCTGTATTGAATCATTTTGAAGGCATCAACAGCAAAACACAGCGCTCGAGGACTATCGGTCTTACTTTCCGACCTGATCCTCTATGGACTAGCAGATACCAACAGCTGACTGAATAGCTGAACTGGCCAAAGAAAAAGGAAGTTTTTAATAATGACTCCAATTTCTTGTCAAGCCCTGTGCATTATCCACCGGATAAGTCAAGTTCTTGTTTAAGGAAGAGACAGCTGTATCTACGGCAGGCATGCTCCATTTCTTAATGAACCTTTGATCCATGGGATACAAAAAGGGAAAACCTCTTAAAGAGGAACGAAATCCTGTCAGGATATTCCCAATCAGCATACACCGCCTGTTCCGGCAGGGGTGTAAAGGGAAAGCCTGTGCGACCTGAAGAGGTCTCAGGGATCCCAAGAGGACCAGGGGGGCTCAGTCGCCTCTGCTTTTTAAGAGGCAACTTAAAGGCAGAATGAACAATTTCGGTCAGAGTTAAGATGAAAGCCTCTGCCACTAAGAGGCGGACATCAACTGGATCTCTCTTTGTCCAGATTGCTCGAAAGCAGACTCATCTGCCGGGCACTCCACTGAATGCTGAGTTTTTTTAGCTCTTCCCCATTCTCAACCCATTTCTGCTCAAAACTAGGAGACTCCAGGGAGGGGGGATCTGTCATGCTTCTTGCCACCCTGCGGGGCGGAGGCAATCATGCCAGCAATCCTGTCCTCCAACCTGTCTAGGGCTGAGGACAGTTCATCCTTAGTGAAAAAGGGTGAAGCAGCAGCTTTGACTGTGGGCACAATACCAGATAGGCACAGCGGCTCAGATTGCCTAGAAGCATCTGGTCCTTAAGAGGATAAAAGACCAGGGATACAATACTGAGGACATAGATGTGACCTTCCCTGTAGTGTTAGTCCCGCTCCTCTTTTTGGAAGACATTTAATAGCCACAAACAGAGTAGTTTGGTGTAGATTAAACACCTCAGAAGGGAGACCCTTTAATAGGGCTCACCAAGCCCCTATGTAACAATCCAGCTAAGCACCATAGCCTGGCAAGCAACACTTGGTGACTCACGGGACCCGAGTAAGTGAAATGAACCGCAGAGCCTGCTCTGTGTCCTACAGCTGCCTTCTGGAAGCACCGCATGCTTGGCCCACACAGCTTAAATAAGCTGGGTGTGTGCCAGAACGTTTGTGCACACACATGTGCATGGTCCTGGCAGACGGGCACGACCGTATTCACGTACGACGCAAATCTTTGTGCACCCAGATAAAGGCTACTGCGCATGTACAGCGAAGCCGTGTGCTCCATGGCCGCCAAACAAACTGCCAAGTCCAGCGGCGCTTGAACGAACGTGCAACATGGCCACCAAACAACTGCTGAGCACAGCGGCAATCCTGAGGATGCACGTGCGACACGAACAATCGTGCTCCATCACACAGGTATAAAAACAGCCAGACACAAGCTAAAAAAGGTACACTTTGCAAACACCCACAGCTAGCCCAAAACTCCCCCATATGGTCACTGCACACAGGTGTTCAGCCTTTAGCTAGCTTGACCGACTGTTATAATCACTGGGACAACCCACAATAATGAAATAAAGGGGTTTCACTTACCCGTCCAGGCACAGGGCCACTTAGAAAATAAGGGCCCAATCTTCACCCTTCACTGTGGGTTCCTGTCACTTGGACCTTCAAGGACTGGGTACCCTTTCCTTGGACCTGTACAGCAACCTGCATTAAATGCCTTAGCGCTGTAGTGTCCAAGATTTCCACACCGCAGGGTCCAGCGCCCGAAGGTCGCTTACAGGCAAAACCTTGCAGGATCTCGAGTTCTTCTTTGCAAGGCTCGAGTACCCTTTATCCAAGCATAAAAGCCTGTGTCAAATGGATCTGATCGTGTATCCCTTGATTCATTTTTGGAACAGTTTGTGGGAATAGAGACCTGGAGCTCAGAGAGCTGAACACACTGTGCCATCCACCTTGCAGACACTGGTAAAAAACCCTGATGTGCCCCCTGTATGGGAGGGGTTATATAGAGAATCACTTCCTGTCTAAAGACTTTGGTCTACCAGTGTCCATTCACCTAATGATGAAGTTAGAGGTCGACAGACATGGGGTTTTCTCTGGCCGATGCCGATATTTAGAAATTGGGGCGGCTGATGGCCAATATATGATGCAATTTTTTAGGCCGATTTATAAAAAAGAAAAAAAAAAAAAAAAAAGAAAAACCCTCACCCACTCCACTCCTTCCTGCTTGCTCCGGTCACTCTAGCACACACTTTATGCCCTCAGTACAGATTGCACTGGTTTGGAACTGACAGATGGCACAGGCAGGTGGCACTGGCGGGTGACACCGACAGATAGCACTGGCAGGTTTCACACTGTGCCAAGTGTAACTGTGTGTGAAACAAGGAGAGAGAGAAAAAAAATAAAAAAAGAGAAAGAGTGCGAGTGCTGTCAGAATTGAGCTTGATGTGGGGGTGGGCAGGACCCAGCCAATGATTGGGCCGCGTAAGAAAGGGGGAGGGGCCACATACATGTAGCAGCCCGCCCAGATACCATCCCATTGGCTGGTGTAATAGCTGCTGGGTCCCGCCCACCCTGACCAGGTCCCGCCCACCCCCGACATCGAACTAAATTCTGACAGCTCCTCTCTCTCTCTCCTCTGTTACTTGTCCGTTTCACACACTCGCGGCGCTGGATGCTTGCCAGAGCCGGTGAGTGTGGAGAAGGGAGGAGGAACATCAGTGTTAAATATCAGCCTAATTTTGATAATAATCAGCTGATGGCGATTTATCAGAAATGGCCAAATATTGGCCAATATATCGGTCGACCTCTAGATGAAGTATAACCCAGCAGTTAATAAATATTTGCCTGACTGTGTCCCATACAAAATAAAAAAGTTTTCTTGCTTTGATCAAACTAATTGTAATATATTACACAAAGATAACTTGAGTAAATACAAAAAGCAGTTTTTAAATGTTGATTTAATGTACACCTCCCTGCTGAGCTTGTGTGTTCCGATAGGGGGGGCATTGCATTCATCACTGTGCATTGTCATTTTTATTAACCTACATAAATGCTAAGCTTTTTTTGCACTTGAGGCCCCACTATATGCAGTAAGTTGACCACCACTTCGCTAAACTTTAGAACAGGGATATGCAATTAGCGGACTTCCAGCTGTTGCAGAACTACAAGTCCCATAAGGTATAGCAAGACTGACAGCCACAAGCATGACACCCAGAGGCGAGGAATGATGGGACTTGTAGTTTTGAAACAGCTGAAGATCCGCTAATTGCATATCCCTGCTCTAGGAACTTTTAACTTGGGACAGCCCCATTCTCTTTTAAAGGAACAGCAGAGAAAGACTCTGATCTTCCAATCGTGACCATTACCGTGATGCATAGTAAAACATTTTCATACACATTGTTGCAACATGTAGTGTGGTGCGTTCATTGCCATTCATTTTAAATGTCACTTTAAATGTAATTTTGTAATGCACAGTGGCCAATTGAGAACACACGGCTGCACACTACAGTGAATATGGTGCATTTAATTGCAATGCATTAAAAAACAAAACAAAAAAGGTGCATGCCCAATGGTGGGTTTAGGTTGAGCTGCCATCCCATTTAAAATGAATAGGCTCCATCAACACAGCACAATATAACGCATTGTAATTTGCAATAAAGCAATCCAAAGGAGTCTGAACTTATTTTGTACATGCTGCCATTATACCAGCTTACAAAAAATCAAAACGCAAACAAACAGCTTTCTTTCTAGTTTTTATTTGTATGGTCATGTAAAAATGTCATTTAGCATATTCTCATTATTATATTACCTTTTAAAACATATTAGTAGTAACTTTTTGGAATGTCTTTGGTTTACTTTTTCTAAACACATTTCACCTTGGTCTGATATTTCGTATAATTGTTTTGCAAACTATAATTTGCATAAAAGATTAAAAAGAATCCTACTGATTTATGTTGACATACAGTACTTTAAAATATCTCTGCAGTATTTAACAAACATCATTCTTTTACAAGGCATGTGACCATCAAGTGATCCTGGACATGTACTGTATAGAAGTGTGAATGTTCTGTTATAAAAGCATGACTGCTACCTTAATTGCAGATCAGCATTTACAATGGGTCATCTGAGCAAACATCAGTCTTCCTCTGAGGTTTAATGAATGTCAATGTTTTCCATTGTCAGTCCACAAGTATTACTACCAGTTTAATGATTATGCGCAAAGATTACTAACCAACAGCAACTAACCTTTGTGTTGCTCTACTGGTGCCTGATCTTCAAAGAAACTTGTATGAATATGGGAACTATAATTCTTGTTTTTGATGGTACGTACATTGTGCGACAGCCTTAGGCCCCTTTCACACGGGGTGGATCAGTAATGATCCAGTGGGGGTCGCTCCGTTGATCCCCGCTGAGCCGGTGGATGACAGGGCTCAGGGACCGCCCTGTCTTTTCTCCGCTCTCCCCTATGGGGGGGATCAGATGAACACCGACTGTCTGTCCGTGTTCACCCGATCCGCCAGACGGATGGAAAAGTAGGTTTTTCCACCATCACACTTTGGCGGATCGGATGTCAGCCGGCATGTCACCGCTGACATCCGCGGCTCCATAGAGGAGCACGGAGCAGCCGTTCAGGTCCGCCTAAAAACTGGCAGGCGTACCTGAACGGGCCGCCCGTGTGAAAGAGCCCTTACCCTTATTTCACAACTTGGCTTATTAAAGACCTGAAGCAAATATGAACATTCCAAGTGCCCCAACACTTCCTGACCGACTTGGTTTAACAGATTATACAAGTAAATATTTCACACATCGGAATACAGATGTATTAAAGTGGTTGTAAACCCTCACAGACCACGTTATGCTACAGGTAAGCCTATAATAAGGCTTAGCTGTAGCTACCCAGGATATCTCCTGTCATCGGCACATGCGCACTGTAAAAAATTGAAGCAATGGCATGTATGTGCCGTTGCGTCAGTGAGTGTGCTGTTACCGGCGTCTCCCGCACACATACACGGGAGTGACATCATTGCGGCTCTGGCCAATCACAGTGCCGGAGCCGCGATACCCGTAAATAACCCCCGGGAGAAATGTCGCCGGCCGTAGGGGGTACGAGGACCGGTTCGGGTGCTTCGATGTAAGGCATGTAATTCATAATGAGCTAGTATGCTATGCATACTAGCTCATTATGCCTTTGTCTTGCAGTTTTTTTTTTGAGGGTTCACAACCACTTTAAAAAGTGTAAATAACTGTTAAAGGTCTATAAAACTGTTTACATGTAAAGTGCTGTGGAAAGGTTTTAGGCACGTGTAAAGAAATTCTGTCCAGAATGCTTTAAAAAATAAATAAAAATAATAATATTTTTATATATATATATATATATATATAATTTATTTTTATCAATTTACAAAATGAAAAGAAAAATCTAAATCAAAATTTCATGCAACTACCCTTTGGCATCAAACCAGCATAAATTATTACACTTGCAAAAAAGTCCGGTCAGGTGTATGATTAAATATGAAGCAGGTGCTAATGATCATCCATTACATAAGTTGAAACACAGTCACCAACTGAAAAACTGTGCCGGAGGCTTAAAACTAGGTGAGAAACAGACAAATTCTGCCACTAGGATGGGGTTGTGGAAGACCGTTTCATGCCCCAGGTCATACACCATGGCAAGACTGAGCACAGCAACAAGACACACGGTAGTTATACTGCATCAGCAAAGTCTCTCCCAGGCAAAGATTTCAAAGCAGACTGGGGTTTTTAAGATGTGTTGCTCAAGCTCTTTTGAAGAAGGCAAACTAAACGGCAATGTTGAAGACCGCAGGTGCAGTGGTTGGCCAAGGAAAGTCAATGCAGCAGATGAAAGACACATGCTTACTTCCTCTTTAACCACTTAAGAGCCAGACCAATATGCAGGTAAAGGACCAGGCCCCTTTTTGCGATTCGGCACTGCGTAGCTTTAAATGACAATTGCGCAGTCGTGCGACGTGGCTCCCAAACAAAATTGGCATCCTTTTTTTCCCACAAATAGAGCTTTCTTTTGGTGGTATTTGATCACCTCTGTGGTTTTTATTTTTTGCGCTAAACAAAAATAGTGACAATTTTGAAAAAAAATTATATATTTTTTACTTTTTGCTATAATAAATATCCCCCCCAAAAATAACCACTAGGGGGCACTGAAGTGTGACCTCATATGTATTTCTAACTGTATATCAGGGACCAGACGATCAATGACACTGCCACAACGAAGAACAGGGAAGGTGTGTTTACACACACACACACACACACTTCTCCCAATCGGGTCCCGCGGGCGCAGAGCTTTGGACCGGGTCGCGAGCGCGCCACCGCGCTCGCGACCCCACGGCTGGGATTAAGGAATCACGTACGGATACATAATTGTGCCCAGCCGTGCCGTTCTGCCAACGTATATCGGCGTGAAGTGGTCCTTAAGTGGTTAATATCAGATTTCCAGCAGTGCCATCAGCACAAAACTAGTGAAAACCTGTGGGACCACGTACACCCATCTACTGTCTAGAGAAGTCTGATCAAAAGTGATCTTCATGGAAGAATTGTGGCCAAAAAGCCATACCTCCGACATGGAAACATGGCTAAGTGACTCAACTATGCACAAAAACATAAAAACCGGGGTGCAGAAAAAATGGCAGATGCCCTGGACGAGTAAAAAAAACAAAAAAAAATTTGGCTGTAAGAGGTGGCAGTTTGTTCGCTGAAGCGCAGTAAAATAATGAAGCGTCTGCAGGCGTGGCTACATTTCTGCATAGGAAGGCGGAGATTTGGTCAGGATCAGTGGCGTCCTGAGAAAGAGGCAGATACTTATTCATACCATCAGGGAGGAGTTGGCTTGGCCCCAAATTTATTCTGCATCAGGACACTGGCCCCCAAACATGCACTCTGTTTCATTAAGAACTATCTTCAGCATAAAGAACAAGGAGTCCTGGAAGCGATGGTTTGGCCCCCCCACAGAGCCTTGATCTGAACATAGAGTATCTGGGATTACATGGAGACAGGAAGATCTGTGGTTGGTTTTCCAGGATCCCCATGAGTAAGCTCTAGGGGTGAAGTAAAGCACATTGGGGGTGTGGCTTGGTTGGAGCCCAGGCTGCGGCTGTCATTTCACATATCCACAGGGTCTTGTGGGGATATGCGACGCATAGGACATTTTTTTTTGTCTCCAAGGACTCATTTACACTTGCTTCGGCTTCAACACACATTAACGGCTAGTTTACACTTGCTTCAAAACAAGGCTTTGTTAAAGCTCTCTGAATGCTAATCAAAGCCTCGGTCACTAAATAAAATGGTAAGCTCGTTTACACCTGCTTTTGCTTCAAACACTATACCCCATGTAGCTTTAGTGGTGCTTCAAAGTGTTGTCAAAGCCTCTACAAAAGTCTATGGCAAAGCTCGCTTGAAGCTCCAAAGCCTCATCGAAGCACCAAGCAAAAGAATTGTGTAAACAGGACTGTAAGTTAACCATTTTATTTAGTGACATGGGCTTTGACTGGCATTTAGAAAGCTTTAACAAAGCGTGTCAGAAGCCATGTGTTGAACCAAGTGTAAACTAACCCTTGGTCCAAGATGTTTGGAACAAGCTACTTGCCACATTTCTGTGTGCAAGTGTTCCTAGAAGAGTTGAAGAATTGATGCCGTTTTGAAGATGAAGGGTAGTCATACCAATTATTTATTTGATATGAAATTATTTTCTGTTCATTTACTTTATTTTTTTTTAATTTTTAAAAAAATGGAAACTATTAAGACTTCTATTTTTGAAAGCATTCTTAAATTTGTTCACATCTGCCTAAAACTTTTGCACTGTGTAATCAAAGAAGGTTAGTTTGGAGTGGACATGCCATTTCATATTTTACACAGTACAATAATTCTGCACTGTCCACTTTTTTGCTGCTTTTCAAGCGTTTTTGTGTGTTAAAAATAGCACTTGTAAAGCACCTCTCATGCCTGCCCAGTATGAAAGCCCAATTGCTTTCACACTGGGGTGGTGCAATTGCAGGACGTGGGAAAAAAAAAAGTCATTAAAGCAGCATCATTGGGGCGGTGCAAAGTATACTGCTCCCAAAACACCATTGAAACGAAAGGGCAGTGCTGCAAAACTGGCACTTTTAACCCTTTCGTTGGCTGCTAGTGGGGGTTAAAAGTGCCCTGCTAGCAGCCAAAAAGCGACACTATTACAGCGGTAAAGTACCACCAACAATGGCACGGCCCCGTGTGAAAGTACCCCAAGTGGAAAGGATCAAGGTCAAACTGTGGGGTTAACAAGAACTCCAGTAAAAAAAGGAGTGTGGAAGGTAAGTGTAATGGATTAACTCTGTGGCATTCTTCCAAAGATACTGATCTTTGAACACAAGGCTGTCAGCACAACCAATACCATTACCTAAACACTCGTGGTTCCTGCAGATTACTTGCTGTAGTTGCAAGTAGGTAGGTAGGTGCAATGAAATACTATATGGCCAACTATTCCAATACCATTATTCAGCACAGAAAACAGGTGTTTTCAACCATGAACCAAGAAACAACAACCTTACCTGCCACAGTACCCTAGATATAAAAATCTTGATTTTTTTTATGTTTAACTAAACTGGTCAGCAATTTTAAAGCAAGAAGGGCTGACAATTATTGGTGTCTGCTTTTCCATTTTTTTTAGCTATAAAACCCTCCTCAATAATACAGTTTAACTTTGTTACAATAACTTGACATTTGGGTTAATCTCCACTATCTTTATCTAAATTTATTTGCATTGAACAGGAGACTGGCAGTTGGCTATGGCTTGTCCATGATATAAACTAAGTGCAAGTGAATGAAACGGGTGAATAGAGGTGGCTTTTCTAATTAACAATGCTCTCAATATGGCTTTTCATTTTAAGTACTAAAAAGGCTGAAAGGTTTGATTCATATTTAGAAAGACCACAATAGAAGATGTGATTATAGGAATATTTACTCTGTTTTGCAATGTACTTTTAAAAAGCTAGTTTGGAAGACAAAGACCAAGGCCTTTAAAAGCAAATATACTAGCTATCTGTAGAAAATGTGATCCATCAAAGTACCTATTTAAATTATATACAGGAGCAGATACGAACTGGCCACTGCTTTCAAAAACCTAGGATTACATTTCTGGGCTATAAACACAAGACAAAAACAAAAAATAGTTTTGCAGCTTACCAATCCTTTAATATGGTGGCTGCATTTGTTTTCATTTTATTTTAAGCCCCCCCCTTTGTTTTCACCAAATGATCCAGCCAGTAACACCCTCCTATCTGATGGTGGCTCCTGTATCTATGGAGGAGCAGTAGCAAAGTCAACCTTGGACAGCAGCATTGTCTGGAGAGGGCATTGTCTGGAGAGGGCAGAGTTGGATGGACTTGTCGAGGTGGATGGACTTTATATAAGCAGTTAATGCCAAACCCCAAAATAAAACTTTTTAAGTAGTTACAGAAAGTGTTTTTATTTGGGGATAAATGTTTTAAATAAATGAATAAAAAATTATTATAAGCACCTATCTCAGGGTTAAAGAGTAACTCCACTTGTGTTGAGAAAAAAATAAAAAAGGCAATTCTCTCTGGATAATACACAAACTTTGTTGCCGAGGCCTACTGGTTTCTGCTCTGAAGACAAGGCTGTTTGTTGAGTGCAGAGTAAATCTAAGACAGGAGTGAATCATTTATTTTTTATTATTGATCAGCTGATGCACTTGCAGTGTTCAAATGGAAAAAAATGCAAGGTCTGAATCCCTTTAGAAGCGATTCAACTTTTTGAGAGTATGTCGCACAAAATTAAACTTTTGCTGCAGAAGATGCCTTAAATCTGACTTGTATCTTTGTGTGCAGGACTTTTGGGAGGGTTACTCCAGGTAGCCATATTGCATTGTATTTTACAGAAAATGACAGCACCAAAGACTGAAATGGAAACCAAATAACTACAATATGGCTTGTGTAGCAATTGTAGGTGTTATTTTTTTTTTTATTTGCCAGTGGAGTTGCCCATTAAATTATTTGGCTCAACCCTCTAACTTCCACTTTTGAGCTTCCTTTAACAGCTCGGTCTGTTAAAGTTAAAAAAAGGCAGGATCCACATGTGTGTAAAAAAACAACGTTTGGGCCAGTTTACACATGCAGTGCTCTTTGCAGAACAGTTCTTGTTGCCAACCACTTGGTTTTACCGCCCCCTAGTTGCACACATGAACAAAGCCCCCCCCCCCCCCCTCAAGTTCCATCTAAGGCTACTTAGGCAATGCTAGTGCCAGACTGCATCATATATTATTCTTGATCTTGTCTTTAGTACCACATTTGTTGGCATTACATATCTATTTTCCAATTCTTTGTTCCCCAATCTGCAAGGGTACAATGCAGAACTTTTACATCGGTGAGCTGAAAAAGAAGGGGTTACATAAAAACACTACAAATTCTTAAAACAGAATAGACTCGCCTAACTTTTACCCATTATTTGGATTTCAACGTTACGTTCTACAGTATGCATGGGAATGTTGGTAAAAACAAGTTCAACAGGCACTTTAAACATACTGTGGCAGAAAAGTAAATAAGGCAAAAATTTCAAAATTACTTTTTTGGTTTAAGCTGTAGATGAGATCAGTTTCCTGTTCCGATATTGAACACACCAATGTGGTAAAATTGTTTTAGTTTAAAGATCCATCAAATAAAAAATACATACAACCTCAAAATTAGAGAACAACAGTCCATTACTTAAATAACAATGTCAGGATGCATAAATAATAAAATAAAAAACCTGTGGAAAACGTGACATGTAGGGCGAAACATGTGACACTACAACAGCCAATGAGATTCCAAATCAAATTGTCTCACTCATGTTTGGAAAGGTCAGTCAAAACCTTGTGAAATACACTTCGCTTTCTTTTAGTTTTATAAAATCAATTCTGCCATATTTACATTGAATTACCTTTTTTATATAGTACCAAAAACATCTGCAACACATCGTATTACATAGGGTAATCATATCACAACATTCACTTATAGTATACAGTCTAATGTCCCTACCATAGACTCGCTCTCTCATACACAATAGGCCTGACTTGGGTTGAAGCCCATGCGGGCATGAAGAGATCATACAGGTAGGAACGGAGCCCTACAATAGCTTTGCAAGGCATAGCAGTCAAATGATTTGCTCTTTATCACACACTGGTCCTGATGTATCAAGCTTCAACAGAATAGGCATCTAAAGCATGCTGAAGTAGGTTCTTAATGTCACTGTATGGCATATTAGACTGCCTTAAAAGTATATGTAAACCCTATAATTAACTTTTTCCTATTTGCTTTCTTTGTCAAAGTCCCTCTCTGTGATAAAAATGATATCCCCCTCCCATTCATAGATAACCAATAGAAAAAATATAGGCAATTGTCCTTTTTAACTTGCCTCCAGTTGCGATTAAGTGACACAGCTGGCCCGGTGTCCTATAGTCTTCTGTTTACTTTCTGGAAGGTTTTTCTTCAGGTGTGCATGTTACCCGTGAGAGACAATAACATCCTATTGGATGTCCAGCGGCAGGTCCTCTCAAGAGAGAAAATGAGGACATCATCACAGGGGGACAGCAGAGGACCAGTGATCTTGGGGCACCACTGCAGTCATGAATCAGTGGACCCCTGCAATGGAACCGGCAGCAATGAGGGACCTAGACTGGGGACTTGGGTGTGTAGAGTATATATCTGCCTTCACCAGGTAAGTGGGTAAAAAGACTAGGAGAATGGGTTTAGAGGTGGGTATAGTTAAAAATTAGATCTGTTTAATAAGTGTAAAAACCTGCGGCTATGACAGAAATCCAGTGCTGCCCTCTGCAGTGTTATCTCAAACCGTATTACCAGACCTGCTCTATTGACTTCTGTGAATTATAGCACACCTCTCTCCTATGTTATGGAGAGGACAAGTTCTGGGGAGTTCTGTAGTTAATACACATTTTGTATTCTAGTGAGAGAACTCTTCTTGTCTATAGATATAGAATGATGAGAGTGAATGTTGCTTCCCTAAAGGCAGAAGTGTGTTACTGGCAGGATAACTAGGTTAAAATATAACAAAGGAAAGGTAAAGCAGCCACCACATCTAAGGGCTGGGTAAGCTGCAATAAATAATTTTGTTTTAGATACACTTTAGGCTCTATTTTGCACATAAAATCACATGAATTACGTCCACTATTTTTTGAGTAAAATAGCTCAATTCCGTCTCAGAACAGAAAAGTAGCTTCTTTCAATGTCCTGCATGTAAAAAGGCAAAACAAAAATTCTTTAAATTACTACAACTGTACCAAAAACTAGCAAACAAATCTTACACAGAGGAAAGGTCATACACCAGCTCCAAAATACAATTCTTTACTGTTCGTTCTCAGAGCTGTATATTCAATAAAATGGTTAACATTTTAGAACACAACCTCTCACACCACCATGGGTACCCATATACATGTATTTAGTTACAGAATATCCAAAATATATTCAAATCTTAATAGTCTTTAAAAGGTCTCTATAAATTGATGAATCCTAACCTGTTGGAAGGGACAAGAATAATTCTAAAATACCACAATCTTAACTCATCTATAAATGAGTTCAAAAAGATATGCATCAATCTGTCTGCACCTTTATTTCAACATGAGGTAATCCCAAACTTGAGGAAAAACGCCCAAAAAAGGAGTAAATGTTGTATGTATAGCGGTGTAATGATAGGCATTAATAAGCCAAAGGGATTTATTCACTAAAGACAGATGGGCCATTCCAGATGTAAAAGATGGCGCTTGTCCTTGAGCTATAACAATCTACTTTAAAAGCAGGGTAAAAACCACAGACACAACAGTGCTAATGCGTTTTGGCCATAAAAATGCATTAGCCATAGCAAACTGAACATCAGACTGTTGCCTGTACTTAAGTCCACCCTTTGAGCCAGTTCAATGGGGGAGTTTTTAAATAAAGGCAGCAGTCTGCTGTTCAGCTTGCTATGACTAAGGCCTTTTTCGGCTGAAACATGTTAGTGCTTTTGTGTCTATAAAATGCAGACAAGGCAGGAATGTAAAGTTCTTCCCTGGGCCAGGATCCTTTATGATTTATGTATGCATTGTCTGACAATCCTGGTGAGATGACCCGCCCCATCAGGAACGACCAAAAATGTCCAAAGGGCCAGAATGTTGATCAGGAAACCAGATCCTTTTAGCTTCTAAAGTTCCTAACACCAAAAAAGTGTCCAGAAATCTGTGTGAATTGGGTACCTGTCAGAACTAGGTAGCCCCCCCCAAAAAAAATATTACATGCCAAATGTGCCAGGGGAGGAAGACAAAACAGAGCCTCCCCTGTCTATACAGCTCAAACCATATGATCAGCTAGACGACTGCTTCCTTAACAGGAGGTCATTCAGATATCCCACAATTGTGACGCCCTGGTCCCATAGCAAAGTTAGCAGAGAAGCCAGGACCTTGGTGAACACTCAAAGTGTAGAGAATAGCCTGAATGACAAGACCACACTGAAAAGTGGTGGGAGCTCACAGCAACACAATTTCTGTTATGAGGGGGAAAAAAATAGGGACATGCAAGTCTGCATGCCTGAAGTCCACAGAGGCCAAAAAAATCTGGAGGCGAAAATTCTGGGATGTCAAAGTTAGGCTCCTTTGTAGATGCAAAGCAAGCAGCACAGGAACCATTAGTGGATTGTGAGCTGGAGGCATTCTGTATAGTGGGACTATTCCACATACGTGTCTAGAACACAGCATGTTGCACAATAGGTCAGGGGCAACACAGCTCGGCTTTAAATATTTACATAGTAGCTGTTGGGAGGAGAGGTTCAGGTGACCAGGTCACTGTAGGTGTGTTACCCGAGAAAAGATCTGTTACTTGCAGGGAGGCTCTTCCTCAATGCTCTACAGTGGAAAAAACATGTGGATCACATGCTACACCATCAAATCAGTGCCTCAGTGTGAACCCTTTTTGTGGTAAGCTGACAAAGTGGTCTCTGTAACCAGATGGCCTCCAGTGCTTTGCCCACACAGTCCATCAAAAGGGAGTCTTCAGAGGCAGGGTCACATCCCAGCTCTAGACCCAGAAAGTGCACTGCAGCTATAGAACACAGTACAGCCATGACCAAAAAGTTTTGAGAATGACACAAATACAAATTTTCACAAAGTCTGCTGCCTCAGTTTTTGAGATGGGAAATTGCATATACTCCAGAATGTTATGAAGAGTGATCAGACGAATTGCAATGAAATGCAAAGTTCCTCTTTGCCATGACAATTAACTTATCCCATAAAAAAAAATCCACTGCATTTGTGAAGAAGGCTTCAGGGTGCCCAAAAAAGTCCAGCAAGCGCCAGGACCGTCTCCTAAAGAGGATTCAGCTGCGGGATCGGAGTTCCACCAGTGCAGAGCTTGCTCAGGAATGGCAGCAGGCAGGTGTGAGCGCATCTGCACGCACAGTGAGGCGAAGACTTTTGGAAGATGGCCTGGTGTCAAGAAGGGCAGCAAGGAAGCCACTTCTCTCCAAAAAAAACAAAAAAAAAAAAACATCAGGGACAGATTGATCTTCTGCAGAAAATATGGTGAATGGACTGCTGAGGACTGGGGCAAAGTCATATTCTCCGATGAAGCCTCTTTCCGATTGTTTGGGGCCTCAGGAAAAAGGCTTGTCCAGAGAAGAAAAGGTGAGCGCTACCATCAGTCCTGTGTCATGCCAACAGTAAAGCATCCTGAGATCATTCATGTGTGGGGTTGCTTCTCATTCAAGGGAGTGGGCTCACTCACAATTTTGCCCAAAAACACAGCCATGAATAAAGAATGGTACCAAAACACCCTCCAACAGCAACTTCTTCCAACAATCCAAGTTTGGTGAAGAACAATGCATTTTCCAGCACGATGGAGCACCGTGCCATAAGGCAAAAGTGATAACCAAGTTGCTCGGGGACCAAAACGTTGACATTTTGGGTCCATGGACTGGAAACTGCCCAGATCTCAATCCATAGAGAACTTGTGGTCAATCCTCAAGAGGCGGGTGGACAAACAAAAACCCACTAATTCTGACAAACTCCAAGAAGTGATTATGAAAGAATGGGTTGCCATCAGTCAGGAATTGGCCCAGAAGTTGATTGAGAGCATGCCCAGTCGAATTGCAGAGGTCCTGAAAAAGAAGGGCCAACACTGCAAATACTGACTCTTTGCATAAATGTCATGTAATTGTCGATAAAAGCCTTTGAAACGTATGAAGTGCGTGTAATTATATTTCACTACATCCCAGAAACAACTGAAACAAAGATCTAAAAGCAGTTTAGCAGGAAACTTTGTGAAAACTAATATTTGCGTCATTCTCAAAACTTTTGGCCACAACTGTACATTCCGGTCTTAAAAATAAAAATCACTCATTGCCTGAAGGTCATATTCCAAGGCAGTCTCCAAAAGGCGTTGCAGAGGAAAAGTCAATACTATTAGCTGCCTATCAGCTAAAGGCAGCAGCAAGTAGTATGTTTTACACCATACTTATGGCACCACTCCCTTCTAGAGAAGCTAGAGTGGCTGTTGCGCAGGATTAGATTAGATTGTTTAAAGATAAGCTGCCATTGGTGACAGTGCTCTTGATAATGCCAGTTCATTACAGAGCTATACATGCACTGTTCCAAGGACATTAATGGATCAGTCTCTAACTTTTTTTTTTTAAAGTTTGGGATTACTTTATTATGAAATAATGGCACAAAAGTTATACATTATATTGAGCTCATTTATAGAGTTTAAATTCTGGTATTTTATTAGGTTTACTATGGACTCTATAAATTTCAAGGCCCCCTCCAAACAGCTTGTGATTTATCAAAGTATGGAGGACTTTTGAAAAATATGATAGTGGTGCGAGGTTTGTTCCTAAAGCCTGGTACACACAACTTTTTCCCCCCCGTTTAGCAGGGCTGAACGAAAAGAAAACTGACCATTAAGAAGCAGCCGCTGTACTATCTTATGTTCATACAGTGATCTCCCCTGCTGTGCTATTGTGATCTGATTTGGCCCCCCCTTCTGCCAGAACACTCCAGTCTGCGCTGATCAGGAGTCGATCAGCAGACCCTTTTCAGTCATGTCGGCTTGTTGGACCAGCTGCAGTACACACATGCCGAATGTCGGCCAGTTTCCATTGAACCGGCCGATGTCGCCTGAGATTCGGCCTGTGTGTACTAGGCCTTAATGTTTTTAGATTATTGAATATACAGCTATGTAAACAATAAGGCCTCTTTCACACAAGGTGGATACCGTTTTAATTTGCTGGAGATCTGATCCCCTGCTGATCGAAGCAGAGCAGGAGGATGACACATTTGTGACTGCTCAGTTTCTGCATACAGAGCCCACTCTGCCCTCAGACCTGGAGGTAGGCAGGTGTAAACGGACAAATATGTTCACTTGTCTGTCAATAGGAATGCATGGACCTTCCCAATCAGGTCTGCTGAAGAACTGGCCGGTGACCATGATTAAAACACCCATGTAAAAGGGACCAAAAGATATACAACCTTCTCTATGTAGGATTTGTTTGATCATTTTGGTACTGTTTTAATGACTATGGATATGAATTTATCTTACGATAATCTTAAGTACCCCCGTGACTTCAGACCATTTTGAGGTTTTGTAGTCTCTTCAGCTGTTTTTAGAAATGTCTTGCAAAAGCAGATTTAGTGCTACTTTACGGTGAAAACCATTATATTATTTAATTTTAAATAGCTCAAATAACCTTCTCAAGGCAGATATATTATCATTATGCAACATTTACAAAAAAAATAATAAAAAAAGAAAAATAATGTACAGGAGCGACAATTTATATATAGAACTACATTAAAATGCTTTGTTTCCATTTTCTTAACCTATGCTGTTGGGGGGGGGGGGGGGGGGGGTTGGGTGGCTGGTGGTGGAAAAAAGAAAAGAAAGAATCCAGCATATATTATACTCAGTTTTAGAATATGACCTACAATTCGGTCAGACTGTGTAGCTGAGAGATCTTCTTACAGAAGAAAGGCACCATGGTACACAATGTTACATTAAATATAAACTTTGTCTATACAAATAAACTTTCTACTATATTTTTCAGAAGTTTGATAAAGCCAGATAACTTGTAAAAAAAAATGTTTAAAATCCCTCTGCTTATATACTTTTTTCTTCTTTTAAAGCTCTGACAAAACTAACATATGTACATAAAACTGACAAAACAATCCTGTACCGCCAATTTCCATCAATATTTTCATATATTGAAACAGAGTAAATTCACTAAAACGTAATTGTGCAAATAGAAAAATATAAATAGGAGTCTTTTACATATATATAAATTTATAAAAAAGTTGTTTCTTGCATATCCCCGATGCCTGTGGTCCTAATTACCATTTCTGGAAAAACACTGCTTGAGCTTTGATTGGAATCTTTGGGAATACTTAAACCTGATGGAAATATAGAAGAGTCTTTGGATGTGTCCTGAACACTAACAGATGGCTGCTTTGGCCTTCCAGAATCCTTAAACAAAGGAGTAGATGTGATCCAGTTTACCAATCCAATGTCAGATTGATCCTTGCTTGGATCCCATTTCAACATCTCATCTACACAAAAGGCTTCCAAAGAAGAGTCATGGTTGTAAGGCTGGGCAAAAGCCCCCAACTGGTCTTTTATCTTAAAAGAAAACGAAGGATCTGGACCTGTATAGTTCATTTCAGGTGATCCTTTAACTTGATTAGCAAAGCACAACATTTGAGTCTCTTTCTCTTGATCAACAATGGTTTCTGTCTGGTTCCTTCCAAGATGAAATTCACTAACCGTTGATATGGTAGTACTGATTTGTTTTTCTGGCACAGGTGCACTGTGAGAATGTAGCCTGTTTGCAATATGAGTGAGGCATTCTGGATGAGCTTTCAGTACTTGACGACCAACCTGTACTTGTGTTGGAAACATCGTTCCTTGGATGGACTTATATAGAAACCTAAAAGTAATTAAAGTCAAATAAGCTTATAAGTACATGAAAAACAGCAATGCAAATACAATAAGGCTTAGTTCACACTGCTGTGACCCCCAAAGTCCTGTAACTTTCAGTGCAACTTTGGAAATCATAACAATGCAGTGTGACACCCATTACTGAACTTACAAAATCATCTAAAGTCACAGCTAAAGTCAAACAACTTCCTTGCAACATTTGCGATTTCATGATTGTAGTCTATGGCGCACACATAGCACAAGGAAAATATAGAAAGGTAGTGCAGTTTTTTTTTTTTTTTGACGCTGCGACATGAGTCACAGCAATTAAGACAACGACCATTGAAATGACTGTGTTTTAAATTGTCATGCGGCTTTCACGTTACAGCAAGTTGAATGAGGACTCGCAGCAGTGTAAACAAAGGTTTAGTAAACAGACACTGCACTCATGTTGCCAGGAGTCCAGTGCAGAAAGCACTAGGAGTTTGGCTACCAAGGGGTAACCCATTTAACAGAGCATACATCGCCATTTATTACACTGGACAGAGGCGATGGTGCAGATCCACAGTCCAGTCAGGAGTTAATGGACAGAAAGGTGAAACAAATTGCTTAATTATTAAGGTAGAACTACGGCCAAATCTTTTTCTTTATTATGAATAGAATAAGGGAGGGTTATAACACCCCTATAAGTAATTTTTGCCATCTGTGTACCATTGGGAAAAATTGACAAAAATCCCTCTAAAGTGAAGGAATCCCTTGGGGTCACCAGAACTAGTGTTCCTATTGGAAGATACACTATATTGCCAAAAGTATTACAACACCCGTGTTTACACACACACACATGAACTGCAATGGCAACCCAGTCTTAGTCCATAGGGTTCAATATTGAAAGGCCTGGCTCAAAGTCTCCACTCTAATTCATCTCAAAGGAGTTCTATCGGGTTGAGGTCAGGACTATGTGCAGGCCAGTCAAGTTCCTCTATTGCAAACTTGCACATTCAGGTCATTATGGACCTTGCTTTGTGCACTGGTCCAAATCATTTAGTGGAGGTGGTGTGGGGTTGTTTTTCAGGGGTTGGGCTTTGCCCCTTAGTTCCAGTGAAGGAAACTCCTAAGGCATCAGCATACCAAGATATTTTGGAAAAAAGGTCATGCTCCCAGCTTTGTGGGAACAGTTTGGGAATGGCTCCTTCATGTTCCAACATGACTATGCACCAGTGCATTATACAAGGTCCATTAAGACTGGCCTGCACAAAGTCCTGACTTCAACCTGTTTAAACACTTTTGGGATGAATTTGAGCGGAGACTGCGAGCCAGGCCTTCTCATTCACATCAGAAGAATGGTCAAATGTTTCCATAGACACACTCCTAAACCTGGTGGACAGCCTTCCCAGAAGAGTTGAAGCTGTTATAGCTGCAAAGGGTGAGCCAACTCAATACTGAACCATATGTCCTAAGACTGGGATGCCAATAAAGTTAAATTGGTGTAAAGGCAGGCGTCCCAATACTTTTGGTAATATAGTGTATATCCACTATTCCTGTTCTGGCGACACCCAAAAAAAATGTGGGATATTCTCTCACTTGCACTTCCAGCAACAATTGTAAACATGACAAATCGAGAGAGAGTGTGAATCTCCCCAACGGGGCACAGACAGCAACAAATACCCGACAGGTGTTTTAATCCCTCTCCATTATATAAAAGTATAAATAAAAAGGCAAAAAACTTAGGTGTGTAACCTCCCCAGCTGTGCAGTATACAAAATATGGCTAAATCACCACAAGACAGGCTGTATGGTATTACAAACCCTTTGGCATGTAGAACAGTAAAATGATACCCATTTCTACAGTGAACTCGCATTTTCATTATGAGAGCCAATATCGGTCTCCTGGTTATACTAAGGACAGGTGTTCTACATATTGAAGTTGGCTGAGCCACCCACAGTTTTTCAATATCTCATCTGTGATACCTCCCAGCCACATGGAGATGGTCCCCAAAAGCAAATCCCCTCAAATTCTCATATCATAGTTAGTAATAAATACATTATGGAAGTTCAACATGTATAAAATACAACCTCAATGTATGGCAACATAAAATGGAAAATGACCAAAGAAAAAAAAAAATGAACAGAACTTAAAATACCTGGGTAATAAAGCAGCAATGGGTGACAATGTACAAATTAAATAAAACAAAGGATTGGTGAGGAGTCTCTGCATGGTCCAGTATGGGTTTGATGGAGGGTTGCATGTTGGGCAGGATGAATTGTAAATCAAAGCCACAAAGAAAAACAGAAGTATGCTGAACACAATCGTGGACACATTGATCCAAGTCTGGAAACATAAAAAGGTATCAGTCAAGTTACTATCAATACACACAACATGGAAAACCTACTAGTAAGAGTGCAGAGCCATAAAAGCAAATATGTGAAGACAGGCACTAGCAATGCAAAGCTGGCTTGGGCCTGCCCAATCACACTTGCATACTGATAAAACTCAGCAAAGACAAAAGTTCTGACATGTATACCATTGAATATAAAACTACACTATACTGCCTTAAAAATACATTTGCACATATACAACCCAATGCTAAAAATGTTGGGACACTAAAATCTACATAAAACAGAATGCAATGTTTTGCAAATTTCATAAACCCATGAGTTATTTACAATAGAAACATATCACATGTTTAAAGTAAATGTTACTTGCAGCAACACTGTAAATGTCTGGGAACTGAGGAGACCAGTTGCTGGAGTTTTGGGAGAGGAATGTTGTCCTATTCTTGCCCGATATAGTATTCTAACTGCTCAACATTTCCGGCGGCACTTTTGTCATATTTTTTGTTTAAAAGATGCAGCAAAAACTCAGTTGGTGAAATGTCTGGGCTGCAGGCAGGCCAGGTAAGCACCTGGACTTTTCTACTATAAAGCCATGCTGTTGTCAGATATTGTATGCAGTTTAGCATTGTCTTCTGAAATATGGAAGGCCTTTCCTTAACCGCTTGCCGACCAGTCGCCGTAGTTGTACGGCGGCAGGTCGGCTAGGCTGAGCGAGATCACGTAATATTACGTCATCTCGCATTTCAGCCAATAGGGGCGCGCGCCCCTCCTGGTGATGACGCACGTGCCCGATCACCGCCGGGCGATCGCTTGTTACAGAGCGAGAACCGGGAGGTGTGAGTGTAAACACACAGCTCCCAGTCCTGTCAGGGGGGGGGGGAGGGAATGCCTGATCATCTGTTCATACAATGTATGAACAGCGATCAGTCATTTCCCCAAGTCAGTCCCACCCCCCTTCAGTTAGAACACACACAGGGAACATATTTAACCCCTTCCTCGCCCCCTAGTGTTAACCACTTCCTTGCCAGTGGCATTTTTATAGTAATCAATGCATTTTTATAGCACTGATCGCTATAAAAAATGCCAATGGTCCCAAAAATGTGTCAAAAGTGTTCGCCGTAAGGTCGCAGTACCGATAAAAATCGCTGATCGCCGCCATTACTAGTAAAAAAAAAAGATAATTAATAAAAATGCCATAAAACTATGCCCTATTTTGTAGACGCTATAACTTTTGCGCTAACCAATCAATAAACGCTTATTGCGTTTTTTTTTACGAAAAATATGTAGAAGAATACGTATCGGCCTAAACTGAGGAAAAAATATTTTTTTAATATATATTTTTGGGGATATTACAGCTAAAAGTAAAAAATATATATTTTTTTCAAAATTTCAGCTCTATTTTTGTTTATAGTGCAAAAAATAAAAACCGCAGAGGTGATCAAATACCACCAAAAGAAAGCTCCATTTGTGCGGAAAAAAAAGAACGCCAATTTTGTTTGGGAGCCACGTCGCAGTACCGCGCAATTGTCAGTTAAAGCGACGCAGTGCCGAATCGCAAAAAGTGGCCCGGTCATTGACCAGCAATATGGTCCGGGACTGAATTGGTTAAAAAATAAATAAAAAAAAAAACCACACACACAGTCTGGATGGGAACCTATAATTAAGCACAGGATGTTTGTGTGAAACGAGTCTACGTGACCTTGTGTTGGTGTCTTTGGTGTTATCACTTTGAGCAATAAAAGGCAAATCGGAAATCCTGGATGTGCAGCCATTTCTTTTCTTACATGGCTGGGAACCTATGCTGCTCTAAAACCTAGATCTACAGTGCATCCGGAGAGTATTCACTTCACACATTTTTTTTATGTTACAGCCTTATTTCAAAATGAATAATTTTCCCTTAAAATTCTACAAACAATAACCCATAATGACAAAGTGAAAGAAGTTTGTTGAAATCTGTGCAAATTTATTAAAGAGGAAAATCACGAACACAAGTTGTGACGGTATCGGTATGATATCCCCGTCAACGTTCCCTTCTTCCCATGACGAAAATCACCCCAATATTCCACGAGGAGGGATATCCCTGGAATCGCCCAGAAAGCCACACATGAGACCAGCTTACTGCTTGAACAACACAGACTTTAATGTTATAACACACAGCTTATATGTCATTTCCAAAACTGTTACAATGACAAATCTCCGCCCCCCTCACACTGGGGCTTCCATACAGATGACTAGGTAGACACGACGGGGCCGATGCTGAAACACATTTTCTTTAGACAATGACATCAATGACGCTGAGCACTAGCTGTACTGAATACATCAACCAGACCGCTCGACCCCGCATATAGAGAGATAATTACCACAATGAAGCAATCAGAATAATTAACACAAGCCACTTAAACCCAGCTCTCCTTCACACAACACAATAGATCAATTAACCTTTAGAAATAGTGAGGGGACATTAGCACATCAATAACCTGGCTAGCAGGGAGCAGTAAACTGAGACATATAGGCAAATGTATCACAATGGCCCCCCTTTTGCTCCCTGCTCCGGCAAACCCAGTTGGACCTTCCCTGGTCCAGTAGGGTTGACGGGTTCAGAGCTATTAGTCAGAGGTTAACTCCGTTTGGCATGACTGACCTCCCTTGGCACCTGCTTCAGACTCAGGTATGTCACCGGGTCGTCAGATCACACGCCGGTCAGTCCCCAAGTCTTTGTGCGATCTGCAAAGTCACCAGAAGTCAGTGTGAAGACAGCGAATGGGTCTGTGCGCCGCCGTCTAGGTGTCCCGCTATGGGAGGGGGCAGGTTATGGCTCTGAAGTGACAATCCCAGGAGATTCATAAAAAGAAAAAGTTATATTTGTTGAAATGCTGTAGCACTGGTGCTCAGAGTCCGGGGGGGGGGGGGGGGGGGGGGGGAGATGAATCAGAGCCCCATAAGGTCAGCCACCCCCTGCTCCCTCCGCAGCCGCCGGTTCTCCTCTTGGAGCTTCTCCAGCTCCATCTCCAGTTCATGCTGCTGTGACCTCAGGTGGTTGTTCTCCTCCTCCATGCGGCTTATGCACTCCTCCAGCTCTATGTACTCACGGATCAGCTCCTGCTTGCTCATGTCCTGCAGGCTCTCCACGTGGTCCATCATCAGGAACTGGGTGGTGGTGTAAGGGGCCACCGGTGGGCCCTTGGCGAACATCTCGGCACGCATCTGGGACGCCCGCTGCGACTCCCTCTCCTCCAGTCGCTTCTCCTCCCAGGTCCGCTGGTTATACGGCTTCCAGGACCTCTTCTTCTTGAAGGGTGGCCGGCGGTGCCTCTTTCTGCCCCGCTCCCTCCAGGGCCCCTCCGGCTCAGGGCTGTCGCCCATGACCAGCTGACAATGGTGTTCCCTGTTGTCCGTAATAACAGATTGTACCATGAGGGCTTCGTAAGGGGTGCCCAATGGTTCTTCCTGACCCAGCTCCTTTGGATCCCAAGCCGAGTCTACACAATGGGCTGCTGCTGGTGGGCGGTACCCAGGTTGAGACCAATGTGACCTGGTGTTGTCATTCATGGGGCAATTCTGCTTGAAGTGACCCAGCTGTTTGCACCGGAAGCAGCGTTGTTCGTTGCCCTCCTGGCGATGATAGCGAGGGCTAGATGTCACCGGTCTGTTAGGAGGTTGGTATCTAGCGGTTGGTGGGTGTGAGGGCACCGTTTGTGGTGGAGGTTGTTCCTGTGGTGTGACCTGGTTCGTCTTGCGAGTATCTGCATATTCATCCGCCAACTTCGCGGCCTCTGGTAGAGTCATGGGCCTGCGATCTCTCACCCAATCTTTGACGTCCGTCTGGATGCGATTGTAAAATTGCTCCAGGAGCATTAGTTGCAAAATGTCCTCTGCGGTGGTGGCCTGGCTGCTGTTAGCCCAGTTAGAGGCCGACCGGGACAGCTGGCATGCCCATTCCGCATAAGAGTCTTTCGTGGTTTTGCGTGAGTCCCTGAACTTCTGTCGGTGGGACTCTGGGGTTACTGCATAACGAGCCAGGAGCGCTTCTTTAACCCTGGCGTAGCTATGGATATCCTGATCTGGCACGGTCCGGAAAGCATCAGAAGCTTTGCCTGACAGTTTGCCTGACAATATTGCAACCCAGTCTCCTCTAGCTATTCGGTGCAGGTTACATTGTCGCTCAAAGTCTGCCAGGTAGTTATCAATCTCACAGTCCTTTTCATCAAAAGCTTTAAAAGCGCTAAACGGAATCTTCCTTGCGTCTGCTGTGCTGTACTCACTGTTTGGAGAATGTGCGGCTGCTTGTTGGACTGCTGCCAGTTTTAACTGTAGTTCTGCGTCCCTTATTTGTTTATCCTTCTGTAGTTCTGCGTCCCTTATTTCTTTAGCCTCCTTCGCTAACAGGTCCATCACTTTCAGTACCACATCTGCCGTTGGGTTCGGGCCGAACCACGCTAGCTTCTCTCTCATTAGCTTGTTGGCTGGCGATTCCTCCTCCTGAATCACTGGTGTCTCCATCTCTTGTACTGCTGGCGTTGCTGCAATCCCGTCCTCCTGGTCTAGCTCCATTGATTCTGCTATGATGACCCGCTTGGTTTTGTTGCTAGCAATCCTTCCACGAACTTCCAGTAGTTCTTCCAGTGTCTGCTTGGAATCCGGGTGTGAAGGGGAATAGAAGGGAAAAATCCCACTGCTACCAACCAATTGTGACGGTATCGGTATGATATCCCCGTCAACGTTCCCTTCTTCCCATGACGAAAATCACCCCAATATTCCACGAGGAGGGATATCCCTGGAATCGCCCAGAAAGCCACACGAGACCAGCTTACTGCTTGAACAACACAGACTTTAATGTTATAACACACAGCTTATATGTCATTTCCAAAACTGTTACAATGACAAATCTCCGCCCCCCCTCACACTGGGGCTTCCATACAGATGACTAGGTAGACACGACGGGGCCGATGCTGAAACACATTTTCTTTAGACAATGACATCAATGACGCTGAGCACTAGCTGTACTGAATACATCAACCAGACCGCTCGACCCCGCATATAGAGAGATAATTACCACAATGAAGCAATCAGAATAATTAACACAAGCCACTTAAACCCAGCTCTCCTTCACACAACACAATAGATCAATTAACCTTTAGAAATAGTGAGGGGACATTAGCACATCAATAACCTGGCTAGCAGGGAGCAGTAAACTGAGACATATAGGCAAATGTATCACACAAGTATATCCTAAAACAAGGCAGAAAAGCATTAGGTTACCAAAAATGTACTTTTTTGGTTACTACACCCAATACGGTAACCAGGTCTAATAGAAAGTACATAACAGCCCATTACAGGAGAAATACTTATTCTGTTTTCTTGTACAGATAAAGTAATTTCACATACACTTTGTTAACAGTGCTATAAGCCCTTTGCGACCATTTATGCATTTGCTGCCCTCCCTTTTAATACTTGTGTTTTATTTTTTTTAAGTCTAACATTTCTTCTTCTACAGCCTGCTTGACTATTGCCATATTGACCAAATTATTTTTTCAGGGGTATGTATTTCAATAAACTCATACAATGAAGGATGTCAAGAGGAGGTGTTGTTCCAAGAGCAAATATCCTTTAGTAAGGCACTGCAGTATCTGCAGTATGAAGTTTCTCCAGTTGAATGGGGGTAAGCTGTTGCTTTAAATGACAGGAGTCTGGCACCAAGACCCAACATACATAGCACAGCACAGCCATGCCGTTACATCTAAAAAGTAGCACTGGAGTTATGGACTAAATTTAAAAGACAATGTGGGAGTCAGTCAGCTCTCTGTGCTAGATGAGGAAATGGTTCAAATAATCGGCAGCCATGCCAATTTAAGGCTATCCAAAGACCATGGAATGTGAAGAGCTTTGAAACTACAGCAGGTGTAGGATATTCAAGTGTAGTTCTCCTATTCTAATCCCATGACAATTGGGACATAGACTCAAAGTGAATAACTTATGAGTGCCCTTATCGGGAATGAATTGTACATACATCCCAATAGGCACCAGCATTATGAAAGTATAATTCGAGAAAGCACTTAATAGTTGGAAATCAGCTTACAGACAAGCCTTAAATCTGTCACTGTAGGAGGTTGATTAGAGATTTTCCTGCCAGAATCAGACAGCAGCAAACAAAATGTTTCTCTGTTATTCAGATCTTAATATATTATTGAGTTTAAGCAGTGGCTTCCGGTCTGTAATGCCAAGGTTTAACGTGCATATATTATGCCTTCCCTGGTTCCTCTCCCATACTAAATTACATGTTTTTTTTTTTTTTAACAAAGGTTTTCATTAACATACAGTATTGTAGACCCAGTGATGTGCTTCTCTATGCAATGCTGCAGAACATGGGTAGCGGGAGAAGTCAGCCCCACATTTGGGGCCAAGCTTTAATGATGGAAAGTGTTAAAATCCCATTAAAGACAGTAGCGGGACAGTTAGGCTGGAGAGCAAAAAGCTAGATAATGCTGGAAGACCTCCAGGCAGGAAAGGAGGAGGGCTCTGACATGCGGTAGCTTCTAATTCACACTGAACAACTCAGTGTGCAGTGAAATCAAGTATTTCCCGTACAGGAGGGGAACTTTTTACAGTTGTGCAATACTGTAAGGCAAGACCAGGGTTCAGCATTAACATATTGCCAGCGGAGGTATTGGTTCTAGTGTGAGGGATAGGGGAACCATGTAGACAAAGGACTGAACAGGGGTCAGAGAGACAAAGTATTGCTTGAAGTGTCACCTATCTGAATCTGGCCACACATAATATGCCTTTGTAGATTGAAACTCCTGGATGTGTTCAGTTCTGAAGAAACGTTAACAGAGACTTCACTTCATTAGCATGATGTATTACAGCACTGGTGACAGAGGGAAGTATTCACTTTCAAGATTACAGGCACGTGGTTGTTAGGCAATTTCAGAATGGCATTACGGTCACACTTTAAAGTGGAGTTCCACCCATTTTTTTATTTTTGTCTGCATGCCCTAATCTCATAGTGTTCAGAATAGACAATTTTTATTTATTTTGTTGCTTGTAAATACCTTTATTTTGTAGTCCTTCATTACTTCCTCCTCCTTATTAGCCTAGGCTATTAAGTCACAAGGCTATTCACAAGGGTTTCTGGGATAGGCATCATGTATCCCAGTAGTCCTTGCAAATAAACCTGACTGAAATCTATTACATCGCTTGTGCAGCACTTTTTCTACAGTGAATAAACTCTCCATCATGTTATCCTATGTGTCCATGCACACATAGGCTGTTAGCAGTTTTGGGCAGTGGCGTTTTTGAGCAGTAAAAAAACAAAACAAAGCTAGTGGGTTCTGAGAAACGTTTTTCAGCTGTAAAAACGCTCTAACGCTGATAAATGTCGATAAACGTTCAAAAACTTCACTCACCAGCGTTTAACATTTTTGATCCATTGGAAAAAAAAAATCTTTAACAAAAAAACGCTAACGCAAACAAAACGCTAAAAACCTCTAATAAACGCTAAAAAATGCTATTGAAAAAAGCTGAAGAACTCACTGCAAAGCTACTGGCATTTTTACAAAAGTACAACGTTACTTTAACATCCAGTGTGCATGAGGACTAAGGATTGCTGCCCTTTGTTTACATTTTATCATTTCAGTCATGCTTTATTTACTTTCAACACTTCGACTATGAGAGCTGAGGCTCTCATATACAGAAGCCGTACGGTTTTATCCGCCTCTACTTTCCCCTAGTCCATTACAGAATGCCTTTTATTTTGCAAATGGTGTGAATGAAATGACCCTCAGTAGTACTAAATGGAAGGGTCACAAATGCTGGATTCTCATTAAAAGTTCACTAACCAATTTAACAGACACTCGGGTACTTGTGCATGCCTCCAGATACCCTGAAATCTTCTTGTTGAAGTATGCATAACAGAACAGATTGGGAAGGGGAACCAAAATACTCACAAGGTTGCATACAAAGTGTTCAGTCACCTCTGGATGCTTCAGTCATCTTTTGGTTTATGAGACTTAAGGCTAGTTAAAGCAAAATTGTGTAGAATGGCTAAGACCAATCATTTTTCCAGAATGGCTGTCTCTACTAGACAGTCCATTACATCATCAAGCCATCAAAACTTTTTTTTTTCTCTTACCCAAGTTTTGGTTTCAATTCCCAAATGTAACATAATGGTGACAAGGGCACAAGCGACTATAGGTGTTCCCCAAGTGAACAAATCAATATCAGAGTCGTAGAAAGTCTGCAAAATAAAAAAAGGATATATATCAATGGAGCAACCACAAGCCTGTAACAAAAAAAAGTTTTATAACTTAAAATGTAGACAACTTACGAAATATGGGATGAAAAAGCATATAAGACTTTGGTAGAAAGCATCAATCATGTTGCGCCAAAACATATGTGGCTTGTACTCCTATGCAGAAAGATACACAACCAGTTTAGCACTTCAAGAATATGAACAAAACGGTTAATCCTAGCTCTGATATCATGTTAGAATTTTCTATATGCAATAAGTTATGCCACAAATATTTGTATGCAAGCCTAACTACCAAGGCATAGACATAAAATTTTAAAAGGGAACAGATCAGAAATGACTTAATATGACATCAAAATCCTATATAAACTGACAGATTCTGCACAACTGGAGAGGACATGACTGCAAGATGAAGTTGATTATGTAGATGAATAAACATTTGACATGCAAATGTCTGTTCAAGCACAGACACTTATAAGTATAGACTGTATGCAAGGGAAGAGAAGCTCTGGTCCTATCATTCGCACATATGCTTTATGTGCAAGGATGCAACAAATGCAAAAGGAAAAATATGAACTTAAAAAAATTAAGACTACAAAAAATTAACAGAAGGTCTAAAGTTTTTTTGTGGATAATTGATGCTGCATCACAGTAAAATAATATAGGTGAGCCACATAGTTACCTCCATACTTGGGCCACTCCTATAGAGCTCAGGAACAGCAATCAACATATCAGCAGGAAGGTCCTTGTCAAAAATCCCAGTAACAAGTTGTGGAATTGATGAAAATAGCAAGTTAAAAAAGATCAAATACCACTGGTCAATCATGGCTGATCCAGAGAAGCCACAAAAAAACTGGTACCAAAAGAGAAGAGCCACAAACATCTAGAAATAAAAGGAACATCAGATTTTAAAAACAAAGTAAAAAAAAAACACTCATTACTACAACTAGAGCAGGTTAGAAATTGTGCATGTTAGTTCTTATATGAATGTGAAAAAGAGACTAAATTGTAAACTGGGCCATGTGAAGGATTTCATGTACTAAAGCTTACTACACAGTGTGAGAACACCATTAATAAACAACTCAAAATTATTGTCTACATTTACACAGGGTAGTAATGCTCTAATGGACATTCAACAGTAGTAAACCTATGAGTACCTTTACATAGAAGCACAAGACAGCTACAGTATATATTGGAATGATGGTTACACATTAAGACAAGGCTCACACCCAAAACAATTCATACTGTCCAATTAGGCAATTCTTTTTAATCTCAGAATTTGATAACCAAGGAAATTAACTGAAATTCACACAAAAAACAAAAAAGTTTTCTACTCTGTAATTTACAATTACAAAACATGTTGCATTGAGCATGAAATCCACCCATATCAAAATTACTTTTATTTAAAACTCTACAATAAAAAAAATATTCTTTTCCTTTAGGTCAGTGGTTCTCAACCTGGGGGTCGGGACCCCCTCGGGGGTCAAATGATAATTTGCCAGGGGTCACCGAATCCTGGCCTATTCCTGAAGCCCGCACCACTCTCCCAGCACGGCTGTCCCTGGAGCCTGTGGCCGCCCAGCTGGGCTGTTTCTGGAGCCCGCGGCCGCCCACTCAGCCTCTTTGCAGGCGCCCATTCAATTCACAGCATGGCTGGGGGCAGAGACTAGCGGTGAGCTGACTGGTGAGGAATGTGAAGTGGGAGGGGCTGGAGGAGACCCCCATCTCCTGATTTCGGCATAGGTGTCACTGCTGCGAGACACCACAAAGTCAAAGACACAGTGAAGCCGGAGACACAGTGAGTGCAATTATAGTTGCCATTAAAGGGAGCGCTAAATGTCTGTGGTTTAGGCGCAAATTACTTGTCATGCCTTGGGTGCCGACAACCCACGCTACAAAAATTATTTTACTGTTAGGGGTCCCCACAACTTGGGAAATTTTATCAAGGGGTCACGGCCCTAGAGGGTTGAGAACCACTGCTTTAGGTGTAAAGAATAATTTCCCCAATCATCTTCCAAGACATCATAGGTTGGTTGGTCCCTCCCTTCAAAAGATACACAAACAAGTAAAAAACCCCTCTCCATCCCTCAGTTTAGACCGATTTTCTCCTCAGGACCAGCACATTATTTTTTCTTGACTGGGCAGTCGCTGGGTCAGCAACTCCCTGTTGATGCAGATCTGGTGGCATTTTCCGCCTTGTCAGAGGGGAGCAACTCCAAGAGGTGGCATCTGTTGTGATTTATTTTAGACACCTGAGCTCAACATTTGCCCTCTGTCAGATTCAGTGGGCTCATACACCAATTCAATTTGTAGCAGACTTCTGGAGAGGAACAAATCAAATCCTTTTTTAATCCCAGTATGACAAAAGGAAGGTCACCGCTTAAATCGGCCCCAGGGCCAGTTCGGCCCTGCTCCTGGCTCTCCCTGGCGATTCCAGGGGGGGGGGCAAACGACACCCCTTGCCCTATGGAGCGGATGCCCATGCTTGCCTTTTACTTTGGAATCTACCAAAAAAGACACAAAGCAATACCAGGAGCAGCGTTAGGGGGGGAGGCTGTCCTAGTTTTACCAACATTGGGTTGAAACGACAGCCCATGCATATTACAACATTACCCTGTATGTAAAGACAGTTGCCCTAAAGGGTTACATAAAAATCTTTGTTAATGGGAAGATATTCTCACATTGGAAAACCAAATCCAAAGAATTTTACTCCCATTAGTTTTTTTGGTCCAGAAACTGAAAATGTCAAAGTAATTGAACAAGCTCCTGGAGTATAAAAAACAAAAGTGTGAAAAATAATACACTGTGCACAAAAACCTCCTAAAACGAAGTGTTTGTCAACTTGAATTTACAGGATGCATACTTCTTAATCGTGCCTATGGTTTGCAGTAATGAGATTTCTGCACCTTACCATTTGGTCTATAGGTGGCCCTGACACGTTTTACGAAGACAAAAGAAAACACACAGTATCTCACCTTCAGCTACAGTAAAAGGAATTGCTTACTAGGATGATAGCCTCTTCTACCCATCACTAGAAAATAAGGTGGAGATTGCCTAGAAAGGGTCCTCCCTCATAGTGAAGAATCTTAGATGGTTGGTCAAAAAGGAACTCTTCATGGATTCCAGTTGAGAAAAAAAAAAAAAGTTTTCTTGGGTTACCAAAACAACTCAGAAGTCCAAAATATTTTCTACCAGATGAAAAGATTTCCCCAAATCCTGATGGTAATCCAACAAATTGTTTCCGCGTCAGGAGCAACCCCAAGACAATATGAAGCTCTTGGGTCTGATGGCTACCACAATACCAGCATTAACTTGGGCCCAGCTGCACTCGAGACCCCTACAGACATTCCTTTTGTCATACTGGGATTAAAAAAGGATTTGATTTGTTCCTCTCCAGAAGTCTGCTACAAATTGAATTGGTGTATGAGCCCACTGAACCCGACAGAGGGCAAATGTTGAGCTCAGGTGTCTAAAATAAATCACAACAGATGCCACCTCTTGGAGATGCCCGATGTGCTTTAGCTCAGAATTGAATTAAGACCTCTTCCAAGCTGAGAGAACTGACAGCTGTAAAAGAGCATTGCTATCCTTTCAGGCAGGGATCAAGAATAATGAAGTACAGGTATGGTGGGGCATATCTAAAATGGCTCAGGATATTCTATTCAAAGCAGAGGAAAATATTGTCTGTTTTAGCAGTCCACATAAGAGGAACATCAAATCTTGTATAGGACTTTCTCAGTTAAACAGCAACCCACCATACCAACTAGAGGTCGACCGATATGGGTTTTTCTCTGGCCGATGCCGATATTTGGAAATCGGGGCGGCCGATATGTGCTGCCGTTTTTTTAGGCCGATTTGTTTTTCCTTCATCTCAAAAAACCTGGAGAGGGGATAATTGTTTAGGGTGGAGAGGTGGGGTGCAGCCTGTCAGTGCCACATCAGTGCCCACTAGTTCAGCTCGCCAGTGCAGCCTATCAGCGTCCATCAGTTCCACCCCATCAGTGCCCACCAGTGCATCACCCCCATCAGTGCCCACCAGTGCATCACCCCATCAGTGCCCACCAGTGCATCACCCCATCAGTGCCCACCAGTGCATCACCCCATCAGTGCCCACCAGTGCATCACCCCATCAGTGCCCACCAGTGCATCACCCCATCAGTGCCCACCAGTGCATCACCCCATCAGTGCCCACCAGTGCATCACCCCATCAGTGCCCACCAGTGCATCACCCCATCAGTGCCCACCAGTGCATCACCCCACCAGTGCATCACCACATCAGCGCCCACCAGTGCATCACCACATCAGCGCCCACCAGTGCATCACCACATCAGCGCCCACCAGTGCATCACCACATCAGCGCCCACCAGTGCATCACCACATCAGTGCCAACCAGTGCATCACCACATCAGCGCCAACCAGTGCATCACCACATCAGTGCCCACCAGTACAGCCCAATGTCATTCACTGCCACCTCATCAATGCCCACCAGCGGAGCGCTCCAGGCTCCATTCCATCTCCTAGCCTAGCACAAGAAAGATCCATTCGTCCCTGGCCCTGACGTGCTGCCCCGCCTCTGCCTACAATCCCCAGAATGCAGAGCGGGCCGGTAACAGCCAATCGGCGGCCGTCGTTGCCGACATCCTCCAAAAAAACGTCCCCTGACGTGCTGCGTGCCCTGCCTCTACCTAAAAACCCCATAATGCAGTGCGGGCCAGTAACTGCCGCCGCTGCCGACTTCCTACACTTAAAAAATAAAAAAATCAGCAGATAGCAGCTGTGATGGCAGCGAGCGGGCAGGCAGTAGAATTCCACCCAGCACACCCCTACCTCAGATCCCAGACAATCAGCCTATTTTACATAATAATCGTCCAATGCCGATATCTTTAAAATAGGCTAAATATCGGCCGATATATCGGTCGACCTCTAATACCAACTTGGACTGAACCATAAGTATTTCTGAAGTTGGGTGTGTCTGCATTAGATCTATTCATTGTCTAAAATGTATGAAGATGCCTCCTTCATATCTTGTTTAGTAGCCCTAAAAGGTGCTTGTAGGCTTCCAAAAGCACAGCACCAGATAGTTAAAGAAAACTATATTTGTATATAAAGACGAAGAATCATAAGTACCTCCTTCACTAGAAGAACACATTTTACCAGATCTTCGGTAACATCCTGGTCATAAAAAGTGAGAATGTCAGTAAAAAAAATCCCCAAAGTGGCTACGTGGCCTAGTGAGGATACCTTCAAACACTATATAGAAAAGACCCTTCACAACAAGGCCTAATACTTCGAAAGAAAAGATTTTCTGGCAGTGGTCCCCCCCTGGGTAGGCTTTTTTTTATTACTTTGTTTCCCTCTCATGCTACTGCCCTGGAAGATTACTGGGGATAACCACAGTTAATCTTACGGTAACGGTATTTCTAGGACAGCAAAGCTGACTTTGTACCATTTAATAAGTTGGCCAGTTAATATTTTGTCAGTCTAGTGTAGATCGCTCACTGGAGCGCCGAGCTGTGGAGGGATGGGGAGAGGTAATTTCAGCAGCTCACCGAGAGGCTGAGGCACCTGGCAGATCAAGACTCCCAGAGTCGGTATGACGCGGTGCCTGGACTGATCTGTGTGACGTCAGCAGAGAGCGGATTTCAGACCGCTCTCTGCTGAAAACGGTTCACAAGAGTGCAAAACAAATTGCACTCCCGTCACCCATAGGAGAAGCCTAGCCAAACAAGCTCAGGCTGAACTCCTTTAATGCTATGTCACCGAGATATCAAACTGTAAACTACGATTCTGCAATGATGTAGACATCATTCACATGGGGCATACCTATTTTCATACACCTGTAAAAATAGACCATTCAGGTCTATTGGAATGCAGTAGCTGCATGACAGGTCCAAATTTGACAGCCATGCAGGTCCCTGTGTAAGCATAGATATGTCCATGTGAATGAGGCCTTACCTGTATGGACATATACGGCAATAAAAACCTTTACGACGTACATACACAAGGCTTTATGAAAGAAAAAACAAATAAAACACACAACTTCTCCTAAAGTCGCTGGTTAGAAAAAGAATAAAACTGTTAAGAGTAAAGTAACTGTACAGAAGTTCACCATTATTTTTACTCACAGCATTCTTGTAGAAGAAATATAACACCATATTGGCCAGTCGAGAATAGCACCATCTACCATGAACGAGCAGTAGCTTTTCCAAGTATCGAAATCTAGGAATGGCAAAGTCACTGGCCATTACTGCCTGTAAAAAAATAAATAAAAAATATTTAAACATAAAAAAGTATACATAGAATAGAAGACAACCCCCGCAAATTACTGAACTATACTGCAGCCTTTTTGAACCAGGGGGCCGTCAGGTGTGCTTTGGCAAAAGGCCTAAAAATTGCCCAAAGCGGCGCACTACAATTTTTGCAGTATACATTATAGGATTATAAAAGACTTGGGATACCTTTGGGTGGCCAAGAAGAGCAGGAATGCTGTGCTGTAATGAACAGCGGGGTGGCCAAAAAGTCAGTCCCCCAGTACAATCCCCAGGTTAGTCTGTCCCCCAATATAATCCCCCCAGGTCAGTCTGTCGCCCAGTACATCCCCTCAAGGCAGTCCATTTCCCAGTATTATCCCCACAGGATAGTCTGTATCCCCATACATTTCCCCCAGGTCAGTCTGTCTCCCAGTATAATCCTTCCCAGGTCAGTCTGTCCCCAATACACCCCCCCAGGTCAGCTAATGCCAACAGAGGTTGGTGTGAAAGGGGCAGGAAGGACTCTGTACAACAGACCAGGACCACTAATCAGAGAGCTCAGTATTTTTTTTAGAGGCGCACGCACACACACACACACTTCCAAGTGTACCGACTCCTCTCCAGGAGGAGTGCATGGGGGTGATGACATGGGTTCTGCATCCAGGAGACCCCTTGATAACATGACTGCAGGGGGTGAGCAGAATGGAATCCCCCCTCTAGGTAAGGAAGGCTCGCAGCTAGGACTACAGGTGGGGTGATCAAGGGGGACTCATCCAGGAATTCCTCTCCCTCTCCCCTCCAGATAAAGACCCCCAGCTAGGAGGACTGCAGGGGGTGATAAGAGGGGACCCCTATCAGGAATACAGGCACTCCCTTCCCCCTCCAGTAAAAGGGGACCCCCAGCTAGGACTGCAGGAGGAGATAAGGAGACCCCCATCAAGAAAACCATAAAATAGTCCCAGCAGCGTAATCCTTGTGCTGCGGTCCCTGGCGATTTCAAAGCCCCAGCAGAGGGGCATAGAAGAGGGGGCTGGAATGATTGATGATTTTCGGGCAGAAGAGTTAGGGCTCTTTCACACGTCCGTTCAGTTTTTCAGATCAGTTTTTTTTTCCATCAGTTGATCCGTTTTTGCATCCGTTTTTTTTTTTTTTTTTTTTTGGGGGGGCTTTTTACATAGAAAAACGGATGTTAGCGGAACGGATGATAAACGGATCGTCCGTTTTTCGTCTGTTCCGTTTTTTTAGACGGAAGAAAAATAGGGTTTTCTTCTGTCCAAAAAAAACGGAACTGAACGCAGACGGATGCTAACGGACGTTAGCGGATGCTCATCCGCTAACGGACGCTAGCCCATAGGGAAGCATTGCGGTCCGTTAACAGACGTCCAAAAAACGAACAAACGGAACGGACGTGTGAAAGAGCCCTAATGCTTGTGCTGCAGTTCCCAGGAATTACATGCACTGGCAGATTGGTGTAGAAGAGGAATATATTGGAACTTCTCCAGACCGCTGGTACCCTAGTTCTGTTCCTTCCCGGCCCCCAGAGCTGAGCAGATGGAGCCAAGAGCCAGTCTGGTGTGAACAATGTGTGCGGGTTTCAGGCAGACTGAAACCCAGACACATGATTTAAAACCCAGACTGTCTAGAATAGATGAACACCAGACAGGTGACAACCCTACTCCCCAGTCAGCAATGGGGTCACCTTAGAGTGAGGGATAGAGAAATGAGGAAAAAAAATAACACCAATACTAGTCGGTACCAGTGTGCAAAGGTGTATTTGCTTTGAAAGAATAAATCACTTGGGTGTCCTACGGGTGTATGTGAATGTTGCTTCAATATCTAAAACCATTTATTTTTTACATTTTAGAAAGGGATGCCTCAAGATTGTGCAGAGTTTTAAAGGGTGCCTTGAAAAAAGGTTGAGAAACACTGATCTGGACTAAAAATTTAGAGCGCGAGGGAAAAGGGGGTTGCAGCACAAACTTGGTCCATCAGGTTGGCAACAGTTTCAAGCCAAAAAATAGCTCTTCATCAAGCCAAAATAGAAACATACAAAAAATATAGTGTCAACTCTTGCTCAAAAGGCAAATCGATATAGAGGAGATATATATATATATATATATATATATATATATATATATATATATATATATATACACATACACACACATATATACACACACACACACACATTATACATATACACACACACACACACACACACATTATACATATACACACACACACACACACACACACACACATTATACATATACACACACACACACACACACACACACACCAGGTAGAGTATTGAGCACCTCACCATTTTCTAGGTAAATATATTTCTAAAGATGCCTATTGACATGAAATTTTCACGTCGGTAACAACTCATGCAATCCATACATACAAAGAAACCAAAACAAATAAGTTCAGAATCAAGTTTTTGTAATAAAATGGAATGGCACATGAATATTGAACATATGAAGAAAGGGGTGAAAAAAGGCAAAGAAAGCCAAGACACCAGCTGAAATCTTATCAGTAATTAGAAAGCAATCCTGCCCCTTGTCACTGCAAATGAAATATCGGCTAGTTCAGTCTCAACTGATGGCCTATGAAAATGTGTCTCATTACCAAGGTGTCATGCAAGAAAACAAAGAGCTCTTTCAAGACCTTCGTAAAAAACACTGATAACATAGATTAGGGCACTTTTACACTGGGGCGGGCGTTAGCGGTAAAACGCTGCTGATTTCAATGGGCAGGGGTGCTTTAGGTGATGCTGCTTTATTTAGCGTCCTGCCAGCATACTGCTTCACACTGGAATGAGACGAGAGGCGCTTTACAGGCACTATTGTTAGCGCCATAGTGCCTGTAAAACGCATCAGTGTGAAAGTAGCCCAACAGAAGGATTTCTTTCTGAATACTCTAGTGAGCCCTGTTGGGGCCATAATCCGGAAGTGGAAAGAACATAATTTCACCACAAACCAGCCACGACGAGGTGCTCCTGTCACAGGAGTGGAAAGAATTATCAGAAGAGTTATCCAATGTCATCGAAGAAAAGGAAGAATAGAAAAATGTACCAAGCCCAAAATTTGTCTTTAGACAAGGAAAATGCTAAGGAAATGGCACAGCTCTGCACACAGACAGCACTTTGCTGCTAATCAGATGCATCACAATTGGAACCCAGCACTTAAAGGGCTTGTTCAGGCTACCCTTGCAACATCCAGTTTGGTCTTGGTACAGCACTCCAAAGTAGCAGTGTAGCAGGAATCTTGAAGAAAATAAATAAAGGAGGAGTAAAAAAGCGAGCGATAGGTTAGGCTTTTATTAATACTAAAGCAAAAACACCTGGCTTCCCTAGGACACTAGCAGAGTCATACTGAACACAGAAGGGGGTTATACTGAGGTGGTGTACAACTTTTTCTGTTTTCCATTGTTCAATCCTCCCTCTAGGCAGCAGAATAACCCAACAGTATTATAAAAAAACACACACACACACACACACACACTTTGCGTTCCTCAGTAGACCAGGAAAAAAAAAAAAAAAAGGGATCTCTTGCCAGTCTGATTATATCATACGCTATGCTCACTAAAAAGGGTCTTTAATGTTTCACTTCTCTGAGGAGGAATTAAGGAAAAAAAAGTGCTTGCAATTTACGCACATTTTGCATTTAGTGTCACCATGGAAGACTAAATTGATCATGTTAAAGGTAATAAATAAACCGATAGCAGCCAATTTATGGGCTAAAAGAAAACGGGCATTAACCGCTTCTGGACCAGGCGCAGTTATTCTGCGGCAGGTTGGCTCCCATGCGCGAGCCGACATAGCTGTACGTCGGCTCTTTATTGCAGTCCCAAAAAAAAAAAAAAAAGGGTATAATAAAAACGCCAAAAATCAATTCCCCATTTTGTAGATGCTACAACTTTTGCACAAAACAATCAATATATCGCTTTTTGCGATTTTTATTAGCAAAAATATGTAGAAGAATACATATCTGCCTAAACTGAGAAAAAATTGGCTTTGTTAAAAAATAAAAACCGCAGAGGTGATCAAATGCCACCAAAAGAAAGCTCTATTTGTGGGGAAAATATGAAGGCCAATTTTGTTTGGGTACAAAGACGAACGACCGCACAATTGTCAGTTAAAGCAATGCAGTCCCGAATCGCAAAAAATGCTCTGGTCATTGAGCAGCCAATTCTTCTAGGGCTAAAGTGGTAAAATACCAGTAACACATTTTAGGATTTTGCATGTATTGAAGCACATGAAACACTGAAAGCAAGTTATCTTTATTCAATGTGTACATCTAGTTAAACTTGTATCTATTTAACGTATAACTAAACATTTGTAGTTTCCCTGCAGCTTATGAAAGATGCCAATGGTAACTGTATGGAAACTAAATACTGTTTGCTGTATTTGGCCAGGATATGTGTTTATATCTATGTGGGCACCACTAGAGGGTACTATTTAGGACAGAACATTTGCTTAGCATTGAGCTCATTAACCCATATCCTGGGATCAAACTTTGCAGAGAGCACAGAATGTATTACAAGGATATCTATGCATCAAACAGAATGCTTTCACTATCCTTTGTGGCAGCCATATCCTTATATTACTCAGATCAAAACACGTCTACAGCAGGGTGTGCTTAGAGCCAGGAGGCTGCAGGAATTTGTGGAAGCAGAACTTCTCTTTACTAAAAAATGACAGCAATACGCTGTACGGATATATTTTTTTCCCCCAAGGCTATTGGGACAAGTATACATTTTTAATGTAAGTGCTGATGTACTTTTAAGTAAAAATTACTCAAATTCAGTTTTCCTGTTTAATAATAATTAAAAAAAAAAGCCACCAGATCAGGAAGTGAGAGGAAAACTAACAGAGCTATAGCAGTAGCTATGCCTCCGATTAACCCCAAATAAAGCTCAGCTGTTCTAGTAGGTCTTTGTCATTTTCTTAGGCCCCTTTCACATGTGCGGACCATATGTCTGCATTTTCATCCATCCGTTTGCGGATGAAAACAGGACATACATTGGTCCATATGTGAGTGCGGGTGTCAGCGGGTGAACATACTCTGACACCCATAATCACCTGCCTCCGCAAAGATCCGACTTTGCGGACGGAAGAAAATCCTATTTTTTCTTCCGTCTGCGGATCAGATGAACACGGACACACGGTCCGTGTTCATCCGATCCCCCCATAGGGGAGAGCGGAGAAAAGACAGGGCGGTCCCTGCACAGTGTGCGGGGAGCGCCCTGTCAGCCGACGGCTTAGCAGGGATTTTACAGAGGATCCCCGCTGAGCTTTACGGACACACGGAGGCGGATCATTACTGATCCACCCCGTGTGAAAGGGCCCTTAGTCACATCCTACAGCAAAAGCCATGGTCTGCAGATCACTTCCAAAGCATCAGAGGGATCTCACTGTTAAAAAGGTATCAGTCAAGAGAAGGTATTAAATATAACATGGAACACAGTGAAGACCGTCATCAAGTGGTGAAAATATGGCACAAAATTGACATTACCAAAAGCTGCACGCCCCTTCAAAATTGATGAAAAGACCAGAAGAAAAATGGTCAGGGAGGCTGTCAAGAGGCCTACAGCAACATTAAAGGAGCTGCAGGAATATCTAGCAAGTACTGGCTGTGTGGTACATGTGACAACAATCTCCTGTATTCTTTATATATTTATGGGCTATGGGGTTGTTTCTATTCGTACAAAGAAAAACATCATGGCTAACTTTTGCTAAAACACATCTGAAGTCTCCCAAAAGCATGTGGAAAAATGTGTTATGGTCTGAAATCAAGGTTGAACTTTTTGGCCATAATTCCAAAGGATATGTTTGGTGCAGAAACACGTTGCACATCACCAAAAGAACACCATACCCACAGTGAAGCATGGTGGTGGCAGCTTTAGGGGCTGTCTTTCTTCAGCTGGAACAGGGGGCTTAGTCAAGGTAGAGGAAATTATGAACAGTTCCAAATACCAGTCAATATTGGCAAAAAATCTTCAGGCTTCTGCTAGAAAGCTGAACATGAAGAGGAACTTCATCTTTCAGCAGTACGACGACTCAATGCATACATCCAAATCAACAAAAGAAAGGCTTCACCAGAAGAAGATTAAAGTTTTGTAATGGCCCAGCCAGAGACCCAACCTGAATTCGACTGAAAATCTGTGGGGTGATCTGAAGAGGGCTGTGCACTGGAGATGTCCTCACAATCTGACAGATTTGGCGTGTTTTTGCAAAGAGTGGCAAATATTGCCAAGCCAAGCTGTGCCATGCTGGTAGACTCATACCCAAAAAGACTGAATGCTGTAATAAAATCAAAAGGTGCTTCAACAAAGTATTAAATTTAAGGGTGTGCACACTTATGCAACCATATTTTATTTTTACTTCCCTCTACCTAAAATTTATATTTGAAAAAAAAAAAATGAATCGTTTATTGTTTCCAAAACGAAAATGAAACCGAGAAAGTACATTACAGTACACAAATTCAGTAATTGACATACACAGGTACATGGGTGGCACAACACCAACCACAATAATGGTGCGGTGGGTAGCTACCAGGCAAGCCGTGAGTGTATAACGTGACTGTTCACTGAAGTCCCGCCTGGCGGACTTAAATTATTCTACATCAAAGCAGCTCCTGGCCTGGACATAAAACCCAGGCCCACACCACCAATACATCACTTAACATCCCTTGATGCCCTATACCTGGGCACTTGTGTGCGTGTAAGTTAAAGAAAGAAGCGTATAATAAGACCGAGAGAGAAAGAGGGAGAGAATTAGACAAAGGGAAAAGAGAAGAGGGGGGGGGGGGGGGGGGGACACCTGAGGGGCTCAGACCACACAGGAAAGTTATTGCATCTACACTAATTGTCATATGCTGTCGCTCAAGTGGCCAACATAGCCACCCCTTCATCGGAGTATATGAACATGGTCCAAAGCCGCCATGCCCGGGAGTGTTGTTCCTGTTTGTTTTGAGCCGAATGGACTAAGTCCTCCAGTCTTCTGGTCTCCTCCACCCTACGCAGCCACATCGCCACAGTCAGGAGGACAAGTGTTCTTCCATAAAAGCGGAATGCAGGCCTTGGCTGCATTCAAGAGGTGTCTCACAATCGACTTTTTGTAACTCCGAGCCGGAAGTTTAGTGGCATGAAGCAAGGTAACGGCTGGGTCGTCCGCAATTTGATGGTCTGTGAATTTTTGACTGACGATTCATTTTTTTTGTTCAACTGTGGTGTACAGTTTATAAATCACATTAAAGGGTGAAAATAGTTCTGAAAAGATTTATATTTGTCTCATATAGCCTCTTATGGTGAAGGGTTTGGTCACAAGAGAAGAAGTTCTATACCGGCATGTCTCTCCTCCAGGCTTACAAGCATGAGATTGTGGAAAAAAAAATCACGATCTCATGCCGACAGCCGCGATTGCGGCTTTGTTTACTTCCGGGTAACGGGCGTGATGTCATAATGTCGCGCCCGGGCCTCCGATGGTCATAGAGATGACTGCTGACCATCCCCTCCCGCTGCCTAAGAACGATTAAAGGGTCACTAAAGGAAAAACATTTTTTTGCTGAAATGACCGTTTACAGGGTATAGAGACATAAAAGTTAACCGATTCCTTTTAAAAATGATTAAAAAGAGATTTTTAATACAGCTTACCTGTAAAATCTTTTTCTTGGAGTACATCACGGGACACAGAGCGGCATTCATTACTATATGGGTTATATGGAGTACCTTCAGGTGTAGACACTGGCAATCTCAAACAGGAAATGCCCCTCCCTATATAACCCCCTCCCATAGGAGGAGTACCTCAGTTTTGTAGCAAGCAGTATGCCTCCCAAAATGGTCCTCAAAAAAGAGGGGTGGGAGCTCTGTGTCCCGTGATGTACTCCAAGAAAAAGATTTTACAGGTAAGCTGTATTAAAAATCTCTTTTTCTTTATCGTACATCACGGGACACAGAGCGGCATTCATTACTATATGGGATGTCCCAAAGCAATGCTTACAATGAGGGGAGGGAGAACATCTCCAAGACAAAAGGATTTAATTTAGAGATATACTCAAATCATAATAAATTCAACTTAGTTGAGAAAAATAAAATTTTTAAATTTAACTCGAACAAGAGGAGCCCCCGGAATCCGAGGGTCTCAAACTGCAGCCTGCAGCACTGCCTGCCCGAAGGCAGTATCAGTATTCCTTCTTACGTCCAACTTGTAGAATTTTGTAAACGTGTGGACAGAAGACCAGGTTGCCGCCTTGCAAACTTGAGCCATAGAGATCTGGTGGTGTGCTGCCCAGGAGGCGCCCATGGCTCTAGTAGAATGAGCCTTTAATGATACTGGAGGAGGCAACCCTTTCAAGCCGTAGGCCTGAGTGATTAATTGCTTAATCCACCTAGAAATGGTGGACTTTGCAGCTGCCTGCCCCTTCTTGGGCCCATCCGGTAGAATGAACAGCACATCTGTCTTCCGGATCTTCTTTGTAGCTTTAAGATAGGCCTTCATGGCCCTGACAATATCCAAGGTATGCAGCAACCCTTCCTTTCTGGAAGTAGGTTTAGGGAAGAAGGATGGTAATACCAAATCCTGGTTCAAATGAAAACTGGATATGACCTTCGGAAGGAAGGAAGGATGAGGGCGGAGAACGACCTTGTCCTTATGCAAAATAAGATATGGTTCCTTACAGGATAAGGCTGCCAGCTCCGAAACTCTTCTTGCGGAAACTATGGCAACCAAAAATACTAACTTCCTTGTCAGTAGAACCAAAGGAATATCAGCCAACGGCTCAAACGGTTGTTTCTGTAAACTTGACAGAACAAGATTTAAATCCCACGGACAAAGCGGGGATTTAACTGGAGGTCTAATACGTAAGACCCCTTGAAGGAAGGTCTTAACCAGCGAGTGGGTGGCCAGCGGCCGCTGAAACCACACTGACAGAGCAGAAATCTGTCCTTTGATTGTGCTTAATGCCAATCCTTTATCCACTCCTAGCTGGAGAAAACTTAATACTCTATCGATGGTAAATTTGCGAGAAAGCCATCGCTTGGACTCACACCAGCCTACATAGGCCTTCCAGACCCTGTAATAAATCACCCTAGAGACCGGTTTCCTGGCTCTGATTAGGGTAGAGATTACTTTCTGAGACAGACCTCTACCCCTGAGAATCAGGGATTCAGCTTCCAGGCCGTCAAATTTAGATGCCGTAAGGCAGGGTGGAGGATCGGACCTTGCGATAGCAGGTCTGGCCGTAGAGGAAGAGTCCAAGGGTCTCCCACTACCATCCTTAAGATTAGTGAGTACCATGCCCTTCTGGGCCATGCTGGAGCTACCAGGATGACTGGTATGTGCTCCACCCGGATCCTGCGCAGCAGGCGGGGTAGTAACTGGAGCGGGGGAAACGCATAAAGAAGTTTGAACTGATGCCAAGGGCAAACCAACGCATCGGTTCCGCAGGCCATCGGATCCCTTGAGCGGGACATGAACCTGTCTAGTTTCTTGTTGAGTCTCGATGCCATGATATCCACGTCCGGCACTCCCCATCTTTGGCAGAGTGCTTGAAAGACTAGTGGATGCAGAGACCATTCCCCCGGCCATAGAGTCTGGCGGCTTAAGAAGTCCGCCTGAAAGTTGTCCACTCCTGGAATGAATATTGCCGATATGCAGGGCACATGAGCCTCTGCCCATAGAAGAATCAAGCTCACCTCTCTCTGAGCGGCTTGACTCCTGGTTCCCCCTTGGTGATTTATGTGTGCCACGGCCGTGGCATTGTCTGATTGAATTCTCACCGGGAACCCCTGCAATTTTGACGTCCAAGCCCTGAGGGCTAGTCGAGCAGCTCTGAGCTCCAAGATGTTGATGGGCAACTGCTTCTCTGGCTTTGCCCAAGTACCTTGGCGAGTGCAACCATCCAAAATTGCTCCCCAGCCCGTCAGGCTGGCGTCTGTGGTCACTATCTTCCAAGCCACTGGGCTGAAAGACCTCCCCTTCAGTAGATTCTGAGGGTCTAACCACCAACACAGACTTTGTCGGACTCTTGATGAGAGCGGCAACGGGATATCCAAGGCCTGTGGCCTTCTGCTCCATGCTGACAGGATGGCTGCCTGTAGGATGCGAGTGTGGCTCTGGGCGTATGGTACCGCCTCGAATGTGGCCACCATCTTGCCTAGTAACCTCATACATAGGCGAATAGTCGGTTCTTTCTTGCTTAGAACCAGTAGGATTAATTCCTTGATGGCTTTTACCTTCCTCAGAGGTAGGAACACTCCTTGTTGTTCTGTGTCTAATCTCATGCCGAGATATTCCAACTGCTTTGTGGGCTGGAAAGCTGACTTTTCTCGATTTAGGACCCAGCCGAACCTCTCGAGGTATTGGACCGTGAGGGCCACTGCTCGCTCCAAGCCGGGAGACGAGTGATCTATGACTAGGAGGTCGTCCAGGTATGCTAGGATCGTGACCCCTTGGATCCTTAGTTTGGCTAGGATTGGAGCTAGGACCTTCGTGAACACCCGGGGGGCCGTAGCCAACCCGAAGGGAAGCGCCACGAATTGGAAGTGACGCGAAGCCACCATGAAGCGTAGATATCTTTGATGTGGCTGATAAATTGGAACATGAAGGTAGGCATCCTTTATGTCTATGGACGCCATGAAGTCGTCCTTCTGGAGTGTGGCAGCTGCTGACCGCACGGATTCCATCCGAAATGAGCGGATCTTTAGATATGCATTTACCATCTTTAGGTCCAAAATTGGCCTGACATCTCCATTGGATTTTGGGATGATGAATAGGTTGGAGTAGAAACCCAGCCCCTGTTCCAGGACTGGTACCTCTACTATTACTTCCTGGGAAAGTAGATGATCTAATGCCGATCTTAATGCGGCTCCCTTTTCCGGATCGTTTGGAATCCTCGACTTCTGGAAATGAGGAGGAGGAAACCTTAGGAAATCTAATTTGTAGCCTGTGGCCACGGAAGACCGTACCCACTCGTCGGGAATGCTGGCTTCCCAAATCTCTGAAAAGAGTCGCAGCCTTCCCCCCACCTTCGTGGGTGGGGGCGCCCCTTCATAAGGTTGGCTTGGGGGCTGGTTTTGCTGGTTTGCGAAACCACTGCCTTTTGCCTCTAACAGCCTGTCCTTGTGATCTGCTGTTGAAGCCGAAGTTTGCTTTTGCAGGAGGCCGTCGATACTGCTTGGCATTAGAGGGCCCCTGCCCAGGGGAATACTGTCGTTTAAACGCAGGTCCCTGAACCTTCTTCTTAGTTGGCAAGAGAGTACTCTTGCCGTTTGAAATGGTCTGAATGTATTTATCTAGGTCTTCTCCGAAGAGTCGTCCTCCATGGAAGGGGAACCCTACCAGGAGCTTCTTGCATGGGGGCTCAGCCTCCCAGCTTTTTAACCATAAGAGTCTTCTCATATGGATAAGGGATAACGATAAACGTGACGCTTGCTGGATAGAATCCTTGATTGCGTCTACCGTAAAACATATGGCCTTAGGGACATCCGAAAATTTTTCTGCCTGCTGGGCCGGAATAAGTTTAAGCATCTGCTTAAATTGATCCGATAATGCTTGAGCGACCCCAATCGCAGCCACAGCTGGCTGTACTACTGCCCCTGCAGTAGTGAAGGAGTTCTTAAGTAGTGCTTCCAAGCGCTTATCAACTGGATCCTTGAACACCTGTATGTTTTCTACAGGGCATGTTAACGATCTGTTAACACATGAGATGGCTGCGTCCACTGCAGGAGTAGCCCATCTTTTGGAAAAATTTTCTTCCATAGGATATAGGACAGAGAACCTTTTAGGTGGTAAGAAGATCTTATCTGGCTTGTTCCAATCTTGGAACAAAATTCCCTCTAATAGAGGATGGATCGGAAACACAGCATTGCTTTGAGGCGCCCTCAGTGAGCCCAAAGCTGAAACCGTCGATACCTGGAGATCTGGTACTGGCAAGTTGAATGTCCTATGGACCAAGTCCGACAATCCTTGAATCCACCAGCTCTCCCTCAGGGAGACTGCCCCAGACTCCTCTGTATCCGGGTCTTCGATCCCTGAACCTACTTGGTCCGTGTCCAAGAGGTCGTCCAATTCCCCTGAGGAAAGGACCTCCTCTTCTGAGGGTCCGCGCTCGGGCGACGGAGATCTATTCCGCTTACTGCCCCGCATAGCTGCGGATATCATTTTTCCCATGCTTTTCTGCATCTCTTTTAAAGAGGTGAGTAATACCTCGTCCATGACCATCTTAGGGTTGGACTGACCCGCGTCAGCTCCAGCCCCAGATCCCGATGGCCCCAAGGCTCCCTGTAGGGAAAACAGCGGCATACCATGGTACAATACCGAGGTACACCTGCTACCTATTGGTATTTGGAACTATAAAAGTTAATTGTCCAAACACCTGTTTGGGGGATAAAAAAATGCTTCCTCTCCCCTAGATGACTTTTTTTTTTTTTTTTTTTCGTTTTTGTTTCAAATCCAGGAAAGAAAAAACATTCTGTCCCCCTGAGTAGTATTGCAAAGAAAAACTATGAGATGGAAAAGAAACAGCCTATTTCTAGGCTTGACAAAACAGTCCTCTGAAGACTGCAATATCCTTTCTGGCCACTGTGTGTCCTCGGCGCCCCGTGCTGCCGCTCTGGTCTTTCTCCTCAGTTCCAAAGTATTGATGGAACAAACAAGGAAGGGCCGCCCCTTCCTTTAAGCCACTGACCCGCCCTTCCCCCCCAGCAACCTCAAACAGGAAATGCCCCTCCCGACAGGGGGAGGGGGGGGGGGGATTTTGGGAGGAAGGGACCTCTCTGTTCCAGCAAACTGCAGCCTGCAGCCTGGAACCATGAGGAGGTCAGCGTTTTGCCTGCTTGCAGGCTCTGAGGAGGAAGACTGAATGGAGCATCGCCTGGAGGCCTGCAGGTAAGCAAAGCTCTCTGACACACACATATATTTTTATATAACACAGGCCCCACTCAATGCTTTTCCAACACTACAAGGGAGGTCACATCTTATGGGGAATAATACATAGAGAGCCATCCTATCTTTATGATATGTGACTAGTTTGCCAGATGCAGTGCATAACTTTAGGCATGTCCCCTGTGACCCCCCAGAAAAAAACCTGCTAAGAACCAAGTTCCGCAAGTTTTCCCCTCACTTACCTGCTCCATGCCGCAGGACTTTGCCAAGCAAGAGGCCCAATCTTCCCCCATCTCCGTGGGGATGTCTAGACCTTCAGGCCCTGGGTTCCTATGAAGGATCCACTGTCCTGGGCCCATATAGCACCCTGGCAACAGAAAACTTTAGGTACCCAAAGGTTTCTAAGTTCTGGGCCCAGGGTCCAGCTCTCTAAAAAGAAAAGCATTATGGGCTATACCCCAAGGGTTTGGGGTCCGGTTACTGACCACTTTAGCGCTGAGGCTTTTTTGGACAGAACCGGTAGCTCACCTAATCCCAAGGATGCGGAGGCAAGCTAAACCATGACTAACACCTAAGACACTGGCGTAAAAACTGAGGTACTCCTCCTATGGGAGGGGGTTATATAGGGAGGGGCATTTCCTGTTTGAGATTGCCAGTGTCTACACCTGAAGGTACTCCATATAACCCATATAGTAATGAATGCCGCTCTGTGTCCCGTGATGTACGATAAAGAAAAATAGATTAAATTCAATCATATAATGTGCCTCTAGTTTCACTTTCGGTTTTAAACTGGTTTCATGTTTCTGTGAAGTAAAGTAAAGAGACCCACAGAACAAAAACAAACAAATCCAGGGCAGTGTTTTGTTTTTAAAATGAATCCGATTGGTTCTGAGGAGTTTTAGACACACAGTAATGACAGCTTAGACCACCGTGAAAAGCTCCCAGTACCATGGTTATAAGGAGCCAGACAAGCAGTAAGTGTGGAGATCACAGCAGAATTACAGCTACTTCAAAGCAAAAACAAATAATAAGGACATGAAACCAGTACTGCAGTAAGGTAAAGGAAGCTATTTAGCTAAAAAATGTTTTGCCTTTAGTGATCCTTTAAGCGGCAGAACTGCCGCTTTGATCGTTCGTGTCATGGACAGAATCGGCGGCTGAAGACGGTGATATCTAAATGATGCCTGTAGCTGCAGGCATCATTCAGTTATCACCGCACAAAGTCGAAATCCACTTCAATACAGGGCACGTCCCCCCTTCCTGCCCAAGCCAATTTTCAGCTTTGTCGCTTTTTTAAAGGACAATTGCGTGGTCATGCAACACTGTACCCTAGTACGCAAGTACTTCCTGGATCTCGTCTGACACGATCTCCTCCCCTAAATTAGAATTTAAAAAAGTTGCAAAGGCAATGCATCTACTCTGGACAGGGAAACACAAACTGAACTGTGTGACTGGGGAACCACTTTTTAAATCCTAATTTGGCAACGTCTTGCCTGTCCTGCAGAGGATCTCCATATCTCAGAGGCTGTCCTGGAAGATGACTGGGAAAAGTGCACTACTGTGACCCAGAACAGTAGTATAGACAAAAAAAACCAAAAACTTGGCTGTAAATGTTGTTACATTTTTTTAAAAAGGACAAGCCTTTAATCTGCTCATAACCGCTACAAAAAATACACTGTAGCAACATTGGTACAACAAAAGGAAGAAAATTAAAAGTGTTACACTCGCACAAAAAAACATTGTCTGACCCACTGTGTCACCGAATGGCATCAGACTGTAAAATTCACAGCTGGATGCTAGTAAGGGCCCCTTTCACATGAACTGACTTGTTTCCGTTTACATTATAAATTTGGGAGGCAAGTCCAAACTGCAATTTTCTCTGAATGGTACATCATGGGCTATATCACACAAATGCCATTTTCGGGGAGAAATATACAACTCTTTGGATGAAGTTCTGTTTATTTAGTGCTAAAGACATATTAAAGACCATTTCAAGTTGGAGCTTACCAAGTTAAGATGTGGCTGTGATGGCTTTATACCATATGAATAACAAAATCATATTTACACTTTTTATTTTAAATCAAGAAAGCGATTATAGCAGTAGAAAGCCTTCAAACTGTAAGCAAAAGGCAAAAAAATAAAAAAATCTTGCATTCAGTAATGCAGACCATAAAATTTCACAAACCTTAAAAAAGGAGAAGTAGGATCAAAGCTCATTTGGCCCTACTTCTCCTGTGGGTCACAGAAGTGCACTTCATTCTGCACTCCTGTGACCTGTATTCAGTCATCAGCGGGCTACCGATAGTTCGAAGTCGGCTGACGCCACTCAACCGGTCCAGGCTGGGGAAAGATCCCAAGTTCAATGATGTTGGGATGCATCCAGAAGCCTGGACTGGAAGTTGGCTCGGCCTCCAAGTGCAGTGCTGAAAGCCTGAGCTAGTCGATCTTGCACCCTCCACAGACAAGCACTCCAGTGAGCGCTGGAGGACTAGAGAACAGAACGATGATCGACGGTCACTGCTCTGCCCTCAGAGGATATGAGAACTGAGCGATCAGCAGTCTTTGATCGCTCAGTTTAGTCTAGCGGCAGCAGGGACAGATGTAGCATCG